>NW_024468057.1:0-611601 GCF_001896365.1 Talaromyces amestolkiae
GGGGGGGGGGGGCGTACCACCGGGGGGGGGGGGKGGCGTACCACCKGGACATCATGCAGTCCATGAAGAAATAGGATAGATATGCTGATGCACAGCACTATCATCCACAGTCAGCCATATAACCAACCTTGCCATGAAAGAAAAAGGGGATACACACCCACATAATCGCCAGCGCAACCTCCGTTACGCGAAACCTCCTCTCCACATCCCAATCGGCCGCCGCACTACTAACCACAATCGCAACCCAGCCTTCCCTCCACATACTGCCGGGGCGTATACGCAGCAACTCCGCAAGAAACGTAAACGCGCACCTCAATCCCCACCACAGCGCAGGCCCAACACTCATCGCTCGACACACGACTAACGGTAGGTACCATTTCCGATCCACTCCAAGTATGACCGCAACGCGCGGGTGTAGTTTTGATGCAGAGACTGTTGGCGTTGTCAATGACGTTTCTGTTGGTGCTGTTGCTGTTGGTGCCGGTGTGCGGTCCTCCATTCGAGGCGTTCGAGAAGCACCAAAAGGAAATTGTAGAGAACGGCTCGGCTTTGTTTCCGCTTTTTCCCGGAGTCGATGCTCACGTCCTTGTTGTTGTTGCTGTTCTCCTCGCGCTGTTGGGGTTGTTGCGTGAGAGTTTGGATTGCTTTGATGGTTTTTTCGGTGGTTATGAACTCCGCTAATTCCAGGAACCGTTGGTTGAGGGTTTCCGCGAGATGTTTCTGGATGAGTGGGCAGACTTCTCATGTGGCTTGTATAGCTCTGGAGCCGGGAACGTAGCCCGTTGGTATTTGCGTCGGTGTCAAGAATCCCGTCTCTGTTGTCTCTGTCGATGTACTCTCCGTAGGCGACGCTGGCGCCGATATTATCTCCGCTGCTGGTAGAAACGTCGTCTGCTTCTTGTGTGGTGCCTCCATTGCTCATCAGCGAGTTCCGACGCGATCTCACAGGCGAGGACGGCACGATAGTTGACGCGGGGGAATCCTCGTCTTCGTCGTCGTAGTCAATGTCTTCTTGAGTTGCTGGTGTTGTCGCTGGAGGAAATATCGTCCCGCCAAGGCTCTTCATTAGTGCGGAGGCAGTAAAATAACCATGCGGTAGGACATTTGTCGCCTTCAATGAGTGGAAAGCAGTTGGTGCTAATGACCTTCGTGGTGTACCTTGCGACTGTATTAATCCTTCTTTCTGTTGCTGCTTCCTTTTCTGCCGTGTTCCTACCGGCGTCGATGTAGGTGGCGAGCTGAGACGGAGGTCTGCGGCATCGCGGCCGGTGGAAGCCAGTCTTTCTTTTTACGGCATACGCTGCCGTAGATTATTCGCGATATTCGTAGTTCGATATCGAAAAGGAGAGACTTCGTCTTTGTGTGCCTCGGATCGGCGGAGAGGTACACGTTGTACAGGTGGGTTGTAGTTGTAACTTGCAAATGCGTAAACACACGCGATAAGGAGAGATTCTTTAGTTTTGGAATGCGGGCAGATAAGGTGTTTATCGGAGGAGTCTCAAGAGTATGGTTTGAGAAGTAGAATGAGCATATAGTTGCGCTGAATGTACAAGATATTCCGTCTTTACGATTGAGAATACAACGTTAGACGAGTCATGGTGGCATTTAATTGAATGTGAATGGTAACAGGCCTCGGCATGTTTTCTACGTAGCTGCTGAGAGAACAACGACAATGAGCCGCCATTTGTATGGGCCGTAAGATTTGCTAGTCATGAGAACGTTATGAAGCGGGTTGATACTACTGCTCGCCTTTGATTTAGAGAGTGTGTTCAATATCAAATTATTGCTCAAACTATAGAATAGTTTCAAGTATTCAAGAAGCGGCAACGATGATTGGCAGCGCATAAGGCGGTGTATCACGTGCGCCTATTCTGCCCGGAGAGGAACAAAGCCCGCGAAACAGGAACAACATTTTTATTCCTGGCCAGCACAAAACAAATGCTCATATGACTTCGTGACAGTCTCTCCGGAGGACTGCACGATTTAATCGACCGCCGAAATGGCACACTCGCTCGGAATAAGAGCCACCATCCTCCCTCGACACACACCTCGCTCAATCCCCATCTACGGATCTTCAACACTCATCACCAACAGACAATCACAATGTCGGGCATTCTCCCAATCCAAACCCACCGCAGCAAAAGGCGGAATGATGTCCGCAGAAATGCTTGCGCCCAAAATGCCGCCTCAACACAGCTTTCGGACCCAAATGCGAAATATTGATCCTGACAAGATACCGACAGACTTTGGCATTTTGCCGGGGACTTTTATAAGGCCGGAGGGCAAGGATATGCCTAATTTCTTCAAACATCCTAGAGAGCGATTGCTTTTTGAGTGGGTATGGTTGAAGAGTTGGTTCACGTCTGCTTTTTCGTAAGTTGTACCTCTCTTGCGGGCTACAGGTCAATTGCTGACGGCTTTGTTGTAGTACGGTTTACTTTTGTAAATGGCAATGCAACCCTCGTGCATCGCTTCTATTGAAAGACCGTAAAAAGATTGGAAAGGGGCTTCATGATTTGATGTACACAGAGTTTGCCAAGTAAGTTTACTGTTCTTCTTCGAAAATGTTACTGGACTGACGATATACAGAGGCAACGAACGAATGCTCCGCGCGAAATGCTCCCCGGGCCTAGCCAATGACCTCATAAAACGCATTCGAAAACGCAACCCCAAGGAAAACATCTCCTGGAAACTGGAAAGATACATCCGCGACCCTTCCACCTTCTGGACGGGCGTCCGTGTCCTCTCCGACCGCGCAACCCTCATGCCCGAAATGCCGGATAGTGCAATCCGGCAAATCGTGCTGCGCATCAAAAGCGAACAGACCTCCTTCAAGAGTACCAAGGATGAAACAGAGAATGTCGTAAAATCCATGTACGGCCTACCGAAAGTGCAAACCTGTACGGAGTATGTGGTTATTCAGAAAGTGAAGCTAGCGGGTAGGGATAAGGACTGGGAGATTTGGGGGTTTGCGAAGCCGACGACAATGGAGGATTTGGATAGTCCGTTTTTTGCGACGGGGATGTCGTTGAAGGACAGGGTGATGGCTATGCAGGATAAGATGATGGGGAGGTCGTAACTCTGCCTGACTGGTAGAGCTGCGGTGTGGTAAAATTCCCTTCTCGGAGTGTGCTTATTAGAGTTTATATGTATATTACGGATATGTATCATACCATTACTTCCAAGATTTCTACACTGTAATATGTAATTGAGAGAAGAGGTCATTGAGCGGCGACTGCCTATACATATATATACATCGATCTGTCAACCATCTACCTACCTACATAGGCACTTAAGAAGTCAGCTCTCTTACCAGATCAGCCCTTTTATTCCTTCTCTTCCTTATACTCCCATCAACCCAAATCAAACACGGCACCGTCGTCACACCACTCAACAGCCCCAACGTCCACGTCGCCGTCCCCCATCCATAATTCTGCTTGATCAGCCCAGCCCAAATCGGTCCTACAAGCGTTCCGAGAGCAAACGCCATATTAAACAATCCATAAGCCTGCGCATATGCTCCACCCTTCCCGAATGATCCCTTGGGTCGTGATTGCTCCTTTGCGGCTACTATGTGTGTGATTTCGGCCATGATGACGGGGAAACTGAGCGTCATCGCGAAGCCGATGAAGACCATCAAGACGATAAGCAAAACCTTTTGGCGGATGGAGTTGTGGGTTACGAGGCGTAAGAGGACGAACAATGGACAGGCTAGCAGGTAGCCGACTGCGGCGAACCAGCGACCGCCGTGTTTGTCGCCTAGGTACCCGACGAGGGGGGACATGAGGGTGGGGATGACGATTGTTAGGTAAAGGATGCCGGACTGTAGAGAGCCCCATGAGAAGGTCTCGTTGACAAAGAGGGGGAGAATGGAGTCGAAGGAGGCGACTAGAGCGGCTTGGACGACGCTTGCAAACAAAGCGGCGAGGAGACGCCGGGATGCGAGGAGGGTGAAGACCGCGGGGAGTTTCTGTGTCCAGGTCTTGGTCTCAGGGGTAGGTTGTGATGGTGTCGACTCTTCGGTTGGATGAGTGGTATTCCCGGTTGAAGACTCTTTCGTCTCAGGCTGAAATTCAGATGATTCGGCCTGTACGTCCTCAGCTGGAACACCTTCATCTGAAGATGGCAGATCCTTCTTCTCAACAAGCACAATCCGCAACACAAAATCTAAGCCAATAAACGCATAACACAGCGCCCAAACACCATTATACCCCGTCCTCTCATACAACACACCACCCAACAACGGGCCTAGCATGAATCCAGAGGTCATGCCCAGACTCACGTATCCCATGTACTGAGCCAACATTTCCCGGGGTACTGTGTCAGCGAGCAGCGCAAGGCCCACAACCCAGACGACCGCTGCACTGATACCCTGCAGCAAGCGGCCGATGACGAAGACGGCCACGCTGGTGGCGACGTTGAGCATGATCGTTGCGCCCAGAAGAGCTGCTAGACCGAGTAGTAGGGGTAGGCGGCGCATGGAGATTGTGTCGGAGAACCAGCCGCATATTGCTGTCTCGGTTAGCTTTTTATACCTTCATTTTTGGGGTAGGAGACGTACGAGAAAAGACTAGTAAGCCTGCGCCATACACAGCCAGTAGCACCGAGACCCAATACTGAACTATATATCAAATTAGCACCATTCGATCTTGTCAGACGTAAGAATACTCACCTCGATCAACGCCAACATTGGCCCTATACTCCAACGCAAAGGGGATAACGGGTACAATGACACCGTACAAAAAGATCTACTCATTCGATGTTTTAGTCTTATACTGATTTTTGTGTGACTAGATATCCTGGAGAGAACGTACATCAGTAAATACGGCAAATGTGACCACAAACACAGTAAACCAATTACTGGATCGCCATTTCAGTCCCCATCTCCATAGGGTATGGGTTGGTGAGAATATGTCTGGAAGTTTGACCTTCATGTTCCGTACTTATTTCCGATTGGATCCTGGGTTGGTTCGAAGTTGGAGAAATTACTTCATGTCTTCAATGAGGGTTTTGGAAAAGACCAGATGATTTATCGAGGTTGTGATGGCTCAAATGGTCCAATCCAAGAATGAATGCAACCAGTCTCGATTCGTGAAGTAACACGAAGAGATACTGTGCCAGAAGCTCTAAATTATAAATGCAGTGTAATCGTGCTAAGTGGGTAAATCTCTGCGTAGCGCATAGTAAAGCCGGAGAAAAAGATAAGATGCCAACGAAATGTACTCCGCAGTGAAGTACTTTTTCTCCTTGACTTCCTCGGATTTTTAATATAAAAATTGTATCAGCCTACTATTCGCTGCACGCGGCTTCCGATATGCTCTTCACTCCGAGCGCGCTAGCGGAGCCCGCGGGTCCAGTTTGCACGTTGCCACCTAGGCACATCGACTTCTCCATCTATTGCCCTATCAAGGCCTAGCCCGCGGTCCAATGTGTTCCTTCATCCGATATATGAACCCTAGTTAACCCTAACACTATTTTACCCTCTATCATCTATCACAATTCTTCAGCTGTCGCTCCCTTATTCTTCTTCTTCTTCTTCTCTCGATACTCCACCCTCAACTGCGCCGCGCTCTCAAATAGTCTCTCTGCGTACCGTCCCTCGTCATCAAGAGTCCATACACCACCATACGAATCCCACCAGACATCATCATTCCCATGCGCTGCGTACGCGAATTCATACATTTCCATAGACTGCGAGGCCACGGTGGTATATATTCCGTCTACTATCGAGCCGGGGTGTGCCCTGAACGGGCCATGCCAATTCTGTAGATCATCTTCATCAATGGCGTCCTCTTCCTCCGCCTCCTCTTCTTCTGCGTCGTCCAACCCCAAGCCATAATCCATCGCAACAACGAAAGGAATCACATCCCCCAACCTCGGACGTTTGTGCACTTTCTTTGGGTCAATAGAATCCGCCAACAAAATCGACCGCGCAGACGCATCGTCGATCGCAAAGAGCATGGAATGCTGATAATTCGCCGGCAACTTTTCTACTGTCTCTCGGTAATGCGCCGCTAGCTTCTCAGGTGGCATGCTGCTGAATGTGTCACCATCTTCGACCCAGAGTAATTTCCAGCGCTGTCTCGCTTCATTTACGCCGTCTATGTTACTGTAGTAGTCAAATGTAGATTCAATCAGGGCGTTGAGTCTGTGTTTGATCAGGGACCATGTCTCCTCGTCCTGGGCGTAGGTGGTGCGGTAAAACACGAAGCCCCAGTCTCCTTGGTCTGCGTAGCGGCGCAGGACAGACAAAAAATTCGGGGCGGTGGTTGGTGGTTCGGTAGCTAGCATTATCAATTAACCCCTCTACGCGTATAAAGGACTATATGAAGGGGGCGTACGAGCATCCGGCTCAGACCGTGCAGCCATATCACCAATAACCTCATTCTTAAACTCCGTGCCGCAATGCGCTTCGAGGCCCGCACGCAGGACATCTTGTTGCTTTTTAGCCAGGTCAGCTCATCGTCTTCACTCAACAATCGACCAAAAAGGTTGAAGTACCTTCTCAGTCAAATTCATCCACTCCTCAATCGTCATATCCATGACTTTCTTCATATCCCATCCCCCCGGAACCCAGTCCGGTTTCGAGTCGAGACTGTATTGCGGGACTTCGGTCATGTTTGCTCGAAACTCGACCATTAATGGGTCTATGAACATTGCTGCCCACTTCCCCACCAAAAAAATATACATTAGAAAATCATTAAATATATAGATCTAGTGGAGGGATGCGTACAGGGTTATCATCCACAGGTACTGGGATGGACCCCATGGTCTTTTTCATTTGTGATAGGCGGCCCATGTAGACTGGTCTGGCGAAGAAGAGGACTACAAAGTAGATTGTGGGCCAGTGGGTCGAGAGTCTCATTGCAGATTGTGGTGCTGAAGATTTATATGTACATGGAAAAAGAAAAGGGGAAGATCATGGTACTGCGTAGTTGAAACTTGAATGTCTCGAGCCCAAGGCTAGGGGCGAAAAAGGTTAATTTTAGCCTTTCCATAGGCCGACAGAGCCTCGCCCGTGGCGTCCAGCAAGAAGCTTGGCGGCGGTTGAGTCGTCCTACAGCTTATGTCTTGGGCTAACTTCAGGCTAAGTAATATTTCTTGATAAATACGTATAGGCAAATCAAACAGATGATACAACATGGCAATACTTAATCAAAGCAGAAAACATGCATCTTTTGAATTGTCATCGTGCCTGACGGACTAGACAAATGCAAATTTCAAGGAAAAGCCAAATGATATGGAAAATATTCACATGCAGAATGAAAGGGAATAGCACACTACACGCATAGAGAGCTATCCGGGAATGCTGAGAAATGTAAGGTAGTAATTTTCCAAACTTGTGTGCCGTACAAATCAATCATCGTCAAAGATCTGGAAAGTGTTCAGTAAGACAGTCTCAATGACACGGTTTTGCCAGCCAGAGTCAATGAGACTGGCCCCTGAAGCGCCCATAAGGGTCGGTCCAAAGCAAATGGCAATGTTGCCAGCCGTCATACGGTTATTGCTTGCGTGTTCCTGGACCCGGTTCAAATGCTATACAACCGTCAGTACTGTAAATCAAGCACACAAGCAGTGACTTACCAGAACCAAAGCGCGTAATGTCGCATAGTTGGGATCAGGCAGGCCGTTGATAATGGCATGTAAAGAATCGCGTCGTTGGGTATCATTTTCGATTCCTTTGAACAGTTTAGTGGCTTTCTGTAGACGAATACAGTATCACTCACGAGCAGCATTAATAAAATCATTATAGAATTGTCGCGTGAACAAAGGATCCGGGAGTTCTCGGAAAAATTGCTTCAGCAGACCTGCGACACTATTTACATCGTGGAAGAAGCTTTCCGGATTGGTAAAATCGACCTTGGAGGAGTCTTTAGGCACGTTAGTATTGAATCAAACTCCGAGATTTCTGAGCATACCGTTGTCAAACAATGCTTTCATATGATTGATATGGTTGGCGCTTCCCGACTGTCGGTAAATACCCTCCATATCCAGACCGAACATCTCAACTGCCTGAATGCATTGATAGACAATTACCGGGACTGCTGTCCCATCTCTGTGGAACAAATCTTCCAGAGTCAAACCAAAAACTGGCCTGACAGGGGGAAGGTTGTTCAAGAAGCCGTTTGGTGGCTGCATCATCGGAGCATTGGACGAAGTCTGGTGGAACGCCTTTGACGGACTAGACGGGTAAGGAGCAGGCGCAGAAGCCGGTGGCAAAGTTTGGTGAGCGGGAGGTTGATTCGGAGGTGCGGAGCCCGAGTAGCTTTGAAATTGAGAAGGCGACTCGAGGCTATCAGGGTTCATGATGGTCAAAGGTGGTAGTTGCGCAGGAGTGTCTAGTGTAGGTGGTGCAGCTGGCTGTGAAGCTGGCGGTGCCGAGGATTGCTGGGGCACAGGTAACGAAGGTTGAGCGTTTTGCCGCGTGTTGAATGTGCTGGGCTGGGATGCAGGAGCGGATGAGGTTCCAGGTAAAGGCCCCCCAAGAGTCTGGCAGGTCAGTTTCGCTCTATGAGTTTGGGACGGCAAACTTACAGCATGACGATGATATTGCACTTCTGGGGCCTTGACAGCCCCGGAACTTCCTTCATGAGTCAAAATATGCTGATTAAAGTCTTTGGTGCTGTCGATCTCATGAACAACCTCGCGMAAGCTCTTCGGTCCATCAGATGGCGCATTTTTCAACGGACTAACACAAAGACCTTTTCCGAGCAAATGCCTCTCGTTGAATGCAGCTATATGTTTCATTAGTATATTATTTTAAAAAAGGTACTGCTCACATACCGTATTTCTGAAGCTGAAGAGTAACCCCTGAATCACACTCAAAAATAAGCTGTCGCAACTGGTGAATAGTTTGAGGACGATGCGACGCCAACAATTCTTTGCGCGCTGACTGCGCAGCCTGAACCTTGGCCTGATAATCGGCATCCGCATTCTGTACTTTGCGACTAAGCTCCTCTTCCTGCTGTATGGCCGATTTGTGCCCTTTCAAACCAAACTTTCCTCCCTGTTTGTCGCCAGTCTTGACCCGATCATACTGTTCAGCCAAAGTGTCATATTTTGCCTTGGCCTTCTCCACAAGAGTTTCCGCATCGGTTACTTTCTTTTCCGCGGCAAGCCCGCTTGCCTTCCACTGTTTGCGGCTTTTTTCGATATTTTCAGAGAGTTCAGACAGGTCGACGGACATTTGGTATAGCGAGACGGCGAATTGCAGGCCATGGTCGGCCATTTGGTCGTGGATTCTGGTGATTTCATCTTGAGCGAGGCGGTACGTTCCCTGGCGCGTGTCGGGCTTATGCGCTGCTTCTTGGGTTTGACGGGAGAGTTTTTTCAGGCCTTGGGCGTGCTCATCTTCTAATACTGATCGTTTTTTGAGGAAAGTAGAGAAATCCTATATTGGGCAGGTATATAAGCATGAGATTGGTGAAAAGGGGGCCAGCGTACGAACCCGCGCCGAAGCAATGCTTTGTTTTAAACGAGCAAGGAGTGTGGTGACACCGATCTGGACTGATTAGCTTGTTGTCAAATACAATGGCACAGTATAGCGCGCACCTCTGACTGCAGAATAGTCTCAATACGCTCTTTTGTCTGGTCATTGGGGGCGGAGTCGCTGGGCGAATTGAGGTCGGCCAAGCCCGAGTTGGAAGCTGAGGCGATGACACCGTCCTGCGACGAGGGGCGCGCGGAGAATGAGGCAGAGGGGGAGAGTGATTCGGCCATGGTGGGTGTCTAGTGTACAGGGAGCATGCTCTGCGAGAAGATGATGTGTAAGAACTAAGAAGCAGGCAGGAACGATAAAAGAAAAGACAAGATGTGGCTACTGACGTCGTTCAATCAGAAGCTCCACCGCTGTGCCTTCTTCCTCGGGGTCACAGCCACACCCGCGCTTGCCCCGACGGAAGGGACCAATCACGTGCCTTGGTGTAAGACAGTGACCACGTAGCTGACTATGTGGTAACGTTGGGCAGGACTGTGTATGCTAGGAGATAGTGATGCTAGACATACGAGGATGTAACTCAAATCATAGAAATCAACCATGTTGAGACTATGGAAACTCTGTGATATGATATGTACACAATGTATACATGTGCCTGGCTAGTTGATGCTGGTAATGCTATGCTTAATTACGTCCCGGCCAATAGCAACACGTGCTACCCGCTGACTCAGCACAAACCGCCGGCTTCGTCGCAAAGTTTTCTGCCGATTGCCGGAGTTCTCTCACCTCTTTGTCCCAGAAACAGCCGATTTGCTTCTTTAAAACAAGAGAACCACCGTGCAAACGAGAGTCAAAATGACCAGCTATGGGGGCCCGTCCATATTGAACCCTGAATTTAGACGCACTCTCAGTGGTGTCGTTGGTGTCACTGGCCCTATGCCGATGGTTTCCCCGCCTGTCCCCGATGCCTCTGCCCTGCGAACCACCGCCGCCAGATCCAACGGCCCGGTATTAGGATCTCTCTTATCTGGTCCTGGGCCTATCCCTGGCCCTGGCGCTCCTCAGGGGCTGGACGCCGACAAGGCTCAGCCAATGAAAAAGCGAAGAGGCGGGAACCGGAGGGCCTGTAACGAGTGCAAGCAGCAGAAGGTAGTTGTTGTGTACATCATATGTAACATATCCCTGACGTGCATTAGCTTCGATGCGATATCGTCCAAGTCCCGGCATCGACGTCAGCCCGCTCGCCCTGTTCGCGATGTAAGAGGTTGAATATCGACTGCA
Organism: Talaromyces amestolkiae; assembly: GCF_001896365.1. Lineage (NCBI taxonomy): Eukaryota > Fungi > Ascomycota > Eurotiomycetes > Eurotiales > Trichocomaceae > Talaromyces > Talaromyces amestolkiae. The sequence continues at coordinate 10,718 of NW_024468057.1, forward strand.
AGGTAGAGCAGTCGTTTAAGCGTATTTCAAAAAGACGGTAAGTTTGGTCTCAACATTGTTATCTCGTCGTCGTCTAATAGTTACAGTCGCAATGCAGAGATGGAAAGAGAGATTGCCGACCTTCGTCGTCGACTAGCCACCGGCGAGCGCGCCGAAGGCTTGGTTGATGGCGACGGTCACGAGATGAACCATTCTTCTGGGGAAGTCTATTATGATGCTCATTCTCCGCCTACTTCGTCACGAGCATCTGTCTCGGTTGAGCATCAGCCATCCCCGTTGAGGCGGTCCTTGGTTCCCACGGACAGTCCCATGTCCCACAGCGCCAATGCATGGGTTCTCGAGGATATTTCGCTGTCGAAGCAGCGTGTCGATCGGCTTTTTGACCAGTAAGTGATTCTCCGCTGGCACGAGATCGACGCTGACAACCATAGATACTTTAAATTCTACCACCCCTTCCTTCCGTTGCTTGATCCAACAAAAGATCCTGAAGAATGTCGCAGTTGCTCCGATGTTCTGGCATGGACAGTCATTTGCGTGTCCAGCCGACGCTGCCCATACGAGTCTGGATTGCTGGTCTCGCTCTCCGCCCCTTTTAGTAGGTTGCTGTGGGCTAATATCAGCAATGTCCCGCAAAACTATCACGTCGTCAAGGCTTTGTGTTTGCTTTGTACATGGCCGCTACCGACTACAAGTCAGAAAAGTGATCAGACTTTTATGCTGAGCGGGCTGATGATGAACCTAGCTATGCAGCTGGGTTTGCATCGTCCGGTGCAGCCAGAGGAGTTTACTACGTTTCGAATGGAGGTCAGGGGAGAGGAGCTAAAGGATCGTCTACAGACGTGGGTTCTCTGTAACCTCGTTGCACAAAAGTAAGCTTTGAGTCCCGAAGTTTGAAGTAGTATACTAACCTTCCAGCGTCGCCACTGGATATGGCCAACCGCCGAGCACCATCTACGACTGGGCTTTGGAGCCCGCCTCTCTCAGAGCAGCTGATTACCGGCTGCCGGATGAACTCAAGGTCAGATTGCGGATTGAAAAGTTCTGCGACCGAGTGACCAGAAGCCTATACAACGGCCGACCAGAGCCGTCGGAATTCCTGAGCATGGACAAATTGCTTCTTGTCGGAATTTTAGAGAACGAATTGAAAGAGATGGAATTGGATTTCGGTGATGACCTTTCACGTAAGTCTATTTCTCATGTTCGACTCGCACACGACTGATAATCGAAGAAATCAACTTGATACACTTGCGAGCGGCAAATTTGCATCTTCGATACTTTGTGTTCTTGAGCCAAAATGCCCGAAGCGACGATCTCACGAATTTATTTCTTGCAACCACATCCTTCCTCGGACGGGTGCTCGAACTCGAAACATCTCCTGGAAACCTGCTCATCCATGCCACCAACTACATCCTCCAAATGATCGTCTCGGCTGCGTTCGCCTTGATGAAATTGCTCAAAAGCTCATTTGCGCGACAAATCGACATTGACCATGGCAAATTCTTGTTCAACGGCGCAATCTCATCGATCCGCAGGATCAGCGTCGTCGACAATGACCGACCCGTTCGCTTGGCGAACGTCATTTCTCAAATGTGGAACGCAGGTAGTTCAGGCGACGATGCGCTCCATCTCGGGATCCGAAGTCGAATGAGTATGAGCCATGTATACGACACAGTATGGCGCTGGCGACGACGATTTCGACAACAAAAAGCCCCTGACGACTCACAAGGTATTTCTTATCCCTCTCTTCTTCGGTAATAACTAACGATAGAAGGAAACATAACCCAACCACAAACCACAACCGGCGTTCCAGGCCCGCAACCGGATCATACCCTAAACAATGCATCGTGGATGCTGCCCACCAACTTTGAGGACAACGCGTTTATGAGCGAAGCCAGCTTTTCGGACTTTTTCGATTCGCTGAATTGGGTTTTTGACGGTGTGCCTGATTCTATTATTGCGCCGCCTGTTCTATGATTTTTTGCCTGTAGCAAAGATACCCGACTTTTGTTTTTGATCTATGCTGTTTCAATTTGTACATATGATGGATGACTCACGCCGTATATACTTCATACATAGAAAGTGATTTATCAACATGTCAGAATGTGATATGTATCAGTATAGTTACAGATGTGACTGGTACGGAAACCGGAGAGATGGCTCACATCCCGCATGCCGGACGGGATCTGACGCGATACACTTCTAGTCTGTAACAAATACTCACCGTCAATGCAATGAAGATGGGCTTGCTATCTCTACTAATTCAAATAGATTACTAACTTACCAAGCAGTGAGTGGATAAGCCAGACAACTACTAGTACGTCGAGTATTTAGTAGAAAGTTCCGGCTCGTGCATAATCGGCCATCCACTCACCACGCTCTCTGCGCCTTCTGCAATGTGACAGGCTGGACTAGCTGCTCCAATGGTAGCCACAATTTGTTGCAGTTTGCGCGAGCTATTCTTGGAAATGTATAAATAATTTCACTGCTTTGTATTTTCTAAGACTCAACATTGAGAGTGTATACTAGTTTGTAGATACGTAATCGTGCTAGTACCGTATGATATGGTGATACGGCCCGATGACACGATCAGACGAACCTCCTCAGGGGGCAGGATCTGAGGCATTGATCGATTATCAGCAGTCATCAAGGCTGACTCGTCGCTTGGGCTGGATGTTGTGGTTGGTTCTGTAATTGTCCTGTTAGATGTAAGTACCTTGTTGAATCTGGGTTGCAATGTAGTAGCGATCAAAGCATGCATCGGATCTGCGATCTGATTGTACAACGTCGCATAGCATAGTCAAATATGAAAACATTTAATTTGTCTCGAAGTAGTGTAAGAGTAGAGTAAGAGGGAGTAGAGAATCAGGGTCTCCCCGCCTGAAGGCTTCAGTCGAGTTACACTAATCCACTCCGAACTTAGCTTCCTTTACTGACCTCCCCAACTAACGCAACTAACCTCTTCACTCGACCGCTCATTGCTATCTCCAATGCGTCGTCAGTCATTCTATTGCTGCATCCTCTCTGACACTGTGCTGGACTGTCGACTTTGTTTAATTTTTATTCTCTAATTCTTGCTGCATTCTACGGCAATTCCTCTCTATTGGATCAATCCATTCCATAACGAGTCCCTGATTCCCCCGCTTGTTTGTTGATTGTCAGTCATAAGTTGCTGCTATCGAGGTGAGACACTCTCCCTAACCGTTATATACTATTTTCTATTTCTCTCGTCGGATCTTGCATAACGAAATGGATTGTATGGCTGATGTTCTGTCTAGATACCCCTCCCCCTTTCCTCCTCGCCGAATAAACTCAACTCAACAACCCCGTCTACGCGTCCAGATAAGGATTGAATTCTCCGAATCATAAGCAGAATGGCGTCTGGGCCTGCGACTCAATCATTGAAGGTACATAGTCTGGTCACAAAACATGGCTTCAGGAACGACTAGCTAATCGGACAGTGTGTGGTGACCGGTGACGGTGCTGTCGGCAAGGTTAGTGCGACAAGCTATAACCACGAAACGAAGTATTGACGAGCGCAGACATGTCTTTTGATATCATACACCACCAATGCCTTCCCCGGCGAATACATTCCCACCGTGTCAGTTTTCCCCATTTGTCTCTTCGCCAACATACTGCATACTGTATACTGACGACGAACAGGTTTGACAACTACTCCGCTAGCGTCATGGTCGACGGCCGGCCCATCAGCCTCGGACTCTGGGACACAGCTGGTCAAGAAGACTACGACCGTCTCCGCCCCTTATCCTACCCTCAAACCGACGTCTTCCTCATCTGCTTCTCCATCGTCTCTCCGCCCTCCTTCGACAATGTGAAAGCCAAATGGTACCCCGAAATCGAGCACCATGCACCTGGAGTACCCATCATCCTCGTGGGCACGAAGCTGGATTTGAGAGAAGACAGAGCTACCGCTGAGGCGCTGCGGGCGAAGAAAATGGAGCCCGTATCGTATGAGCAGGCGCTTGCGGTGGCCAAGGAGATTAGGGCGCATAAGTATTTGGAGTGTTCGGCTTTGACGCAGAGAAATTTGAAGAGTGTGTTTGATGAAGCTATTCGGTACGTCGTCCTCCGCTTGTATGTTTCTCTTCATACTAACGTAAACAGAGCCGTCCTCAATCCTCGCCCTCAACCCAAGAACAAGGCAAAACGATGCACTATTCTGTAATCTTTTTCTTATCATATCTACTTGATTTTTGTCCTATCCTACTACGTATATGCTAATTTATATCCCCATCGCTTTTGTTTACGTTTTACCATTTTGATTTGACAACTGTGAATACATATACCGGTTCTGCCAATTGAATGACTTATCTCGATTGATTGATTGTGCGCGGCGTTTGCTTTTGTTTGTCTGAAATCTCATTTTCATTTTCTTTGGATACATAGAGACTTCTTCTATATTCGAAGATCTTGCACCCCTCGATCGAATTGTACTCTACTCCAAGCTTCCACATGTCCATTAGAAAGGAATTGACTTTTGTTCATCAACTAGCATCGCTTACTCATATACATTAGGAAGATAGAAAAAGGAAATGCAACAATAACGAAAAAAACCCTTAAACCTAAGATATAGGAAACGATATTATCGCATCTGATTCAACCGACTGGGATGAATACCCGAGTACTCCCCTCCCCCTTCTTCTTTCGAGTCCTTCCCACCCTTCTTCTTCTTCTCTTCCTGCGCGTTCTTGGCTCGCTCTTCGGCCAACTTTGCATTCTTTTCTTTCAATTTTGTGCGACGCGTTGCTGATTTTCCGCCTCCGCCGGCACTGCCATCATCAACCGTCAGCATTCCTCTCTATATGTCTAAGTAAATTTTGGGGGTCATGAAACGCACGTAAGCTCAACGTTTATCTTCCGAGCAGGACTCTTCCCATCATCAAACGATGAGTGATGATACAGCTTAAGACAGGTCTGCATGCGATCAAAGGCCTCGAATTCGACGAAGCCGAAACCGCGGCATTTATTGCCCTCCTTCTTATCGGTTGCGACGCGCACAGATTTGGGTGCGATTTTGGAGAAGTGGGCTGTCACGCTTTCTGCTGTTGCGGTGTAGGGGAGGTTTCCTATCGAACCACGTTAATCTCAAAAGTGTATGGGCAAGAAGGAGGGAGGGAGGGTACATACCGACGAAAACGATGAAGCGATTTTTGTTGGTAGCTTGTTCCTCTTGCTTCGCTTCCTTAGCAGCGGGTTTCTCTTTCTTCTCGGATTTCTTCTCGGCAGCTTTGGGGGCAGGCTTCTTAACCTCAATCTCACTCTCTGACCCCGAACTGCTACTGGAATCTGAATCCGAATCCGAGTCTGAATCAGACTCCGACGACGAAGTCTCGTCTTCTTTCTCCTTCTTCTTTTGCTTCTTCTCTTTCTTCTCCTCTATCCTCTCGGCCTTTTTCTTGTCATTTCTATTCCTTAGTTCGTGTGCTTCTTTCTTCTTCTCCTTTCGCGCTTCTTTGTCTGCTAGCGATTCGGTATTTTGATGCTCCGCTTCCTTTGCGACTTGACGTTCACGCTTGCTCTGGCCCTTTGATTTCTTCTTTTCGGCGACTTCAGCGGCGTTCATGGGCGTCGTGTCAATCACGTAAAAGTCCTCGCCAGCAGGCTTGCTTCCTTCCGCAGGAGCTGCTGGGGCAGTAGCACCCTCAGCACCTTCAGGACTCTCGCGAATCCGTTCCTGCACCGGAATCGCATTCGCGCCATTCATCAACTGCGCCGCAGCACGCTTGCGCCCTTTATTGCCCTTGGGTAAGTATTTTTCCTTGTTCTTCACTCGTTTCGGTTTCTGTTGATCTTCTCCCGGAGCGCTGCTGCCGCCGACTTCTTCGCGCTTGCGTTTTTTCTCGTTCATTTTCCTGGTAGATGCTTCTTTCTGTTTGAGATTCATTTCAAAAATCCTTTAGAAAAGATTCTGTCGGCAAGAGGAGCGACTGGAAATGTGGTGGTTTGGTGAGGAAAGTCGATAAGCATTTAATTATTTTTTTCTGCCATTGGGAGAGGTGGAGTTGGTGGGGAGCTGGAACCAATGGGAAATGTGGACTTATCTCCGCGATCTGGGCGGTGTGGATGCCGGGATGCAGTGGATAATCATCAATATCGATTAATAGAGAGTTAAATGTTCAGAATCACTTCTTTGCTCGATTTAGCTTTATATACAATGCAACCCAAGTACAGCAACCAACCAGTCACATGCCATCATCCTATATGCATATACCCGGGTAGAAGGAGATGAAGAATATGCACGAACTCAATAACGTAGCGGAAAAGCAGCATACCTCCCAGCGATATGTATATAATATATGCAGATAGTAAAAATTAAACCTCCGGTTTCCGTCCATACACAAAACTAAACAGCGAATAAATATGGTACTGCGGATCGCAAATCTCTGCTCTGACTTTATCGATCAATTCGCGTGTATCTTCGTTGCTCCATTTGAGGACTCGCGTAAAGACGGCCAGAGAATATGGCTCSACCGCTTCGAACATCTGGAATTGTTGCACTTTGCCGATTTCTTTCATGCGTTTGTCTTTGGGCCAGGGGCCGATTGGGACCTATCGTCGTCAGTTAGACACATACGGACAAGGAACTAAAAGAGGGCGTACCTTGTATGTATCTTCAGACACATCAATAAACCCAGCCTGCTCCATACTCTGCTTATGCAACGAATAATCACTGAACGGCTTCCCAAACAATTGACTCGCCTCATTCAACTTATCCTTCCACAACACAAAATTCTTCGCCTTCAAATGCGACCCATCATCCGACGAAATCTCGATTTCGTATTCCTGAATCTCTAGCCATCCACCGGGACGCAGGTTATCAAAGGCCTGAGTGAATAGTTTACGCCAGTCTCGAATTGAGCCTGTCATGCCGCGGCCGTGGATGTAGTCGAAGGATTGGTAGCCATATAACCATTCAGACTCGACATCGTCGACTTCAAAGCGACAGTTTGACGGGAACCATGATGGTTGGATGGGACTCAGGTCTGTGCCTAATACCTCTGTCCGCGGGTTCTCCTCTGCGAAATCAATCGCCCATGCACCCGTCCCCGTACCGAAATCCAGCGTTCGCACGGGATTGTTCACGGGTGCTCTGTACAATTCCCCATTGAGTAACAGTCGAAACGTGTGATGTAGTAGATCGAGACGCTCCTGTTCCCGCTCGTCGTTGGGTAGTAAGTATTCGCCGTCGCGGAAGGAGTGATATCGCCGGCCATTTTCGTATTTGTAGTTTTTTATGGAGGAGACGATTGTCGTGCGGTCGTCGAATGTGGAGGCTCCGTCGACGATGTCACTATTATCGCTCTGTATGCCAGTTATTAGTAGCTTAAGAAAATGCTGTGGTGCTGGGAATTGAGACGTACATCGATTTGTAAGTCGCCTTCTTGGTTGGCTGTTCGGCCTATGGTTTCGTCGTCGATGTTCGCCATATCGTCTGTTGCTCGTCCTTCGGAGTATTTGAGACTTCAACTATTGAGAATATATATTGATATAAAAGACTGTGTATAATTGGAAGTAACGACTATATCCTCGTGCCTAGAGCTTCTCAATCGTGACTGTGTCGAGTTGGGTGTTGTTGGCGGGCGCATGGAGCTGCGGGGACGGAGTATTCGTATCAACAACGTCTTTCTCGCCGATGTGACGATGTAGTGCCAGATTTAAGAAGTAGAGGTAATTCAACGAACTAAGCAGCCGAAACTGCAGCTCAAGCTCCAGACACAAACAGCGCATTCAGTGCACTGTGTACGACAGTCAATCGTGCAGAGACCACCGTGACGGCGAGTTGGGTAAGCTTCAAGGTACAGTCAATGGGGTATGTAATCGCGCGTACCGCCGATAGCCCGTCCCGAGAGAAAGGGCCATGTCGCTCCACTATGGGATACAGTAGCCAATGATGGCAGCTGAATGGACTTGAGCTAAGGTGCTTACAGGTGATAGTCTCTTCCGGGGAGACTCCTCCCGGAACCCCTGTAATATTACGTGTATCCAATACAGAGTCTCCGTGAAGATCGACTGAAGAAGCTGACTATCGACTAGTCTCCCACCGAGCCGATCTCCCACGTTCTTTCTTTGATTGATTGCAAGTCTTTCTACGGCTGGCGGTGAACAAAGAATTATCAAGTCAACGACGCCCGCAAAGGAATATCGTGAAATCGATGCCAGGAGAAAAAGCAACATCATACATAAGTGTTGATTTCCATCCTATTGGTCAAACAACAAAGCCTCAACACACGTTGCATTGGGTTTCGATCTTCCCGGTCTGTTTTCCCCGGTTCTTTCAATTTCTAACCTATGACATAGCAGGAACATACGCATCAGGCTTTAGCAAGTGATAACGGATCTGCCCTGTTGGCGGCCGCGTTATCTCGGAAATAATTACTCAGTACAGCAAGACAGAAATGACTCGTCAACTTTCTCCCCGCACCAAAAGTTGGACTTTGCATGGTGGTGCCCGACAGTCTGGATCCTGGATCTCGAATCACGGCCATCTGCATGCGGTGTGACAACTACCCCTAATCAGCCTGGTAGAGCGATGAGCTGTTTTGAGTTCATTTACGGCACTAGAATGTTCTGTTGGATTACCCAGTGATACTATTTCCGATTCCGATCGTCGATCTGAGACATACGGACTTAGAGTAAGCTAGTATACAAGTATTTTCAGATCTTTATCCTTGGATCCATAGCGTTCTTTGAACTCTTCCCTCGTCAAAAGCTTAAGCAAAGGAGCGTAGACCTCCTTCATGTCGAATATGCCGCGTTTCTTTTGATCGATATGTGAGCCGTCAATGACGATGCGTTCGAGTTTCTCGGTTTTGAGTGTACCTGACATTCGTTAGCTAGTTATGCAAGATTTCAGGGGATGTTGCATACCCGACTCTAGCAAATCAATTATGCGCTGAGGAGTACCGACCCCGATGCTGACTCGAGATCTTTCTAGAAATTGTTTCGCTTCTTCTATTTTGATGTGCTTGGCGAACAGTTTTGCGACGGCGGCGTCTTTGTTTTGGAATGATCGTAGTGCACTGTATCATATCATTAGCTATGAGGAAACTTGACTGGAAAGTACAAACTCACCGAACTAAATCAGCCGCTCGCAGTCCCGCCGAAGCTATCACAAGAGTATGCGGACTCCCTTTGTCCTCCGACGCACTTCCCAGCCTCGCACCCTTCTCCGGACTGTACGCTTTTAAGAAGTCTGGCAATTGAGCCAATTTCCGCACTTGCTCAAATGACGTCGTATCTTGAAACGCCTGCACCGGCACACTCATATCACTCAATTCCACGGCCGTCAGATCCTTGTTATGCGCCTTGGCCTTTTGCATGAAATGATCTGCTAGGATTTGCTCGTTCATTTTGCTGATTGATTCCTCGACTGCTTCTTCTCTGTCCGGTTGTTGGGGTGTTTTATTTGTTGATTTGCTGCCTTTGCTGCCTCCATTCTTGTCTTTGTTATTCTTGTTGAACCTTTTATCTTTGTTCCAGCCTTTCTGCTTCTTGCCATTCTGAGCTGTTTTGTCGCCATCTTCTCGCTTTCGCTTCTTTTCTTGGTCATTTATGGACGAAGCGGGTTTGGGGGTTTGTGTCTCTACCATGTTTTTTGAGGGTCCGGACATTGTATACTAGTGGTAATTCTGGTATATGCTGTGTCGCTGTTTCTGTCGTTGCAAGCTCTGGAAATTTTATTTTTGTTGCATACAGGCTTAGTCATCTATCTTATCGATAAGACTAACCACTTTCGGATAAGCGCATTATCGGCCAGCGGGAGCTCCACGCGACTTTGAATCGCGTTGATTTGAAGCTCTCTTTTGCATCAATTTCTTCTGTTTAAATTCGACAAAGATTCTTGATCAATGATAGACTGACTTCGCGATTGAAAGAGCCTTGCATATGTAGATATATGTCCGGTCCTAAAAATCAGCACAATGTCGACTCCAAGACCCCGCGGTCGTCCAAAGCGGACGTCAACAAACAATGATGATTCAACAACTCAGACAGTAAGCTTGAACAGTGCTCCACAAAATACCAGGGGATATATCTAAATGATTTGATATAGATACCAACAGCTCTAGACATACAACCTATGACCCCTCGATACACAACTTTAACTCCCTCCGCCCTCCGCTCGGCAAATCGGCGGACTCCTCGCGCGCCATTGACACCATTCGGGCTTCGTGCAATGCAGCGCCGTACTGCGAATACGCCCGGTCGAGATCGGAGAAGGAGTACACGCGGTCCGCAACGCGAAACAGCTTTTGATATCTTGCGCAATCTTGGTCGAAGTACGACGACCTCCAGACCTTTTAGCGAAAGACCGTTACTAAACTGTATGTCTAATAGCACTCGCGCCAATCTCGAAACCAATTCAATCTTCTCCCCAAGAAGAGCGAAGCCCGACTCCGGAGAGTTCGTCGGAGATAGAAGATGAAACAGTATACCTTGACCGAGAACCGCTGCCAGAACGTCCGCGTCTTTCACTCCCCCTTCGCGCTGACAGCGGAACGAGTAGCGATGGCAGTCCTGATATGCCTCCGCCACGACTTTCTCTGCAATTCGATGAAGACGATATCACACAACGCTCTGTAGAATATCCGCGACGAGCTATAAGTGACAAAGATCGACAACGGCTAGAAAGAATGAGTTTTGGCGATGTCAGGATGAGTGAGAATTTCGGCGATCTCACGCGACTTGATGCATTTTCAGAGGCGGGAGATATTACTGGTCTTGTTCAAGGGGCCGATGATGAGGATATGGAGCAGACGCAGCTGGATGAAGCTGCTTTTGACGCAGGGTAAGCTTAAAAACATACTTGTTCCTCTTATATCGCTAATGACATGTAAAATAGTGGCGAAACTGCGGACCTGGGCCGGTTTAATCTGGAGTTCAATTTTCCGAGTCCTGTTGCTCCAGCAGCAGATCTCGATGACGCCTTACCAAATGATGAAGATGATTTCATGCTTCAAACCGATCAAGGCGAAATTCCATATCCATCCTCAGATGATGACGCAGCAGATGGTTTCACTGGCTTTGAGGTCAATATCCCAGATCAAATATCCGAAGCCGGCACCACAGGGACCGCCGAAGCTGGGGCTGGTGTTGTCGGCGGCGGCCTTCGCGACGAACCATCTAAGCGAACGCGAAAACAGAAGAAGCTCTCAAGACACGGCATCCCAGTCCCATTGCTACCTACAGGCGTCGTAAAAAGATTAGCAACCCGTTTCGCGCGAACAGGAGCTGGCAGTAAAGCCAAAATCAACAAGGAGACGCTAGCTGCAATTGAGCAGGCTTCAGAATGGTTCTTTGAGCAGGCTAGTGAGGATCTCGCGGCGTATTCTAGGCATGCGGGGAGGAAGACTATTGACGAAAGTGATGTTGTGGCTTTGATGCGTCGGTATGTTTATTACCCCTCCCCCTTTTTGAAGCTGTTGGTGATATTGATTGTATGTGTAGACAGCGTCACGTTAATAGTACGAATACGGTGTTCTCATTAGCGCAGAAACATTTGCCGAAGGAGCTTTTGCAGGATATTCGACTGGGTCTGCCGCCTTGATTTTTCGCTGCAGTTGAGAATGAGTACCTCCAAAGAATCTTTGATGGGCAGTCGGATGTGCCCTTTAAGATCCAAAATGCCAAGGTCCGCACTACAGCAGACGTTCGAGCTTTTGGATTGCTTGCGCTTCTAAAATCTAAAGGGGTCGACAAGTCGAACTGCGCAGGATTAGAAGCTCAAAGTCCACCACATAGAGCTGGTTTGCACAAATCCTACTGACAGGCACGGTAATCTGACAAGAGAACAATATGTATTATACAAGCATATCATACACCGAGTACGCCCTCTAGGAGATGATCTACATATTCTTGCTCTGGCGAACTCGTCGCAACGCTTCATTGGGGCGCTTACGAACAACCATCCAAAGCATGATTGCTGTTGACACGGACAGACCGTACCTATACAAATCCGTTAGCCGCAATAAATTCATTTGGAATAGAAACATACCAAGTAAATATATACTGAAGATGATTATTCCTCAAATTCACCTGCGCCGGCCGACCAATCGGCACACCATTCGCCGTCCGATTCAACGACTCAATCAAATCGGGTACTACAAGTAATCAGTTACCTCCTTCACTATAGCATCGTAGCAAACGGAAGGTAAGATACGCACCCATAGTCTCCTCAATAAGCACAGGCTGACTTCCAGTCAACTGCGCCATCTGCTCGATATCCGGAAAATAAAACTCTCCCTTATCCGGCCGATTATCCGGCGTGAAATAGTTCTTTTTCACTGGATCTCTTATCAACCCTTCAACAACAACTTCGCCTTGCGGCAGTCCCTCCGGCCGATCTTTCTGATCTTTGAATTTTTTGGATATCCATCCTCGATTGACGAGGACTGTATTCTCGCTTCCGCTTCTTCCTGGCTCTGTTGTCCTTTGTAGAGGTGTAATGACGACATACCCTTCTTCGCCTTCGTACATACGTGGACCGATTAGCATTTCTTGGTCGTGCCGGTACTCGCCGGTAGCCACGATGCGTCGATAGTCGAAGTCGGGGATTACTTCTGGATCAATGCGTGGTGGTAGAGGCAGAGGAGGTTTGACGAGTCGATCTTCGAATTTTGCAATCAGTTTGGTTTTCCAGTCGAGTCTTTGGACTTGCCAGGTTCCGAGGACGAATGCTGTTATGGGGATGAGTGCTATGCATTGTCGTAAGTGAACGGTCTTTGTGTTTATAGATATGGAAGAAGGGAGGGAATACCTAAAAGGATCAAGCCGGGACCGTGTCGACGACCGACACGCACGATTTGAGAAGGTCGGTCAATGGGCGATACCCATTGCGGGTCGTCGGCGGGTTGCTGGTGTAGTCGTCTACTGCCCGCATTGAAATTGCGCTGCTGCTGTCGCTGGTGCAATTGTAGCTGTTGACGGCGGCATCGTAGACATACAGAGTCGAATATTTGACTTTGTTGTTGCTGTTGGAGGCCCTTTTGCAATGGGGTTTTTGGAAATGATGTGGCCCTCGATAGGCTGCTGAGTAAAGGCCTCATTTCTTTGGCTTTTGTCCCGGTTGCGTGGGGACTAATGTGTTGGATGGGCAATTGATTGATTGATGTTTGCGAATGAGAAATGTTCGAACATGCGGCAGAGCTGCTGTTCCGCTCGTCGCCGCTTTAACGTTCACGTGAAGTAAAGCTCTCTTGAACCAATCAGAAGTGTCGTAGAATATATTGTTCACGAGGGAAAACTACACGCAAAAGGACTCCTCGTTACTAAGTCGATTAGTTTTTCTATTTAATCTAATTTTCAGCATGTCAAAATGCATTCAATATGTTGTGTTTGGTCTTGTTGTCAAGCAAGTTCTTCAGAACTACCGACATGCCGACCCCGGACAGATCGATTAGAAAGGTTAGTTGCTCCACATCGCAAACATCATCCATCAATCACATGCAACCACCTTTATCAATCAACTGCTAAGCTCTCAACATTATTACTCCGTACAGACAAAGAATATGCGATAACGATGTTCTACCAAGGCGACCTACAGAGTGGCATTGCCACTGCTATGCGCGAAGCGAAGCCTGTTGTTTGTTTCATCCGTGGTATGTCATTGATCGTCTCCAGCTTTAAACTGCATATCTGCATACTGACTCGAGATTTATGTACAGATAATCAAGAAGAAAGCACAACATGGGAGGATGAATATTTTAATAGTGAAGAGGTAATTCTATTCTGAGAAATTATGACAGGCCAGCTCGACGCAATAGCTAATGATATGGTAGCTACGTCAATTACTATCAGACAGCTCGGTCACTCTGCGTCTCATAGCCGGTACCCAAGAAGCCGGATTTCTTACTTCCATATGCCCTATTCAGACCTTTCCGGCGGTTATAGTTATAAGAAACGGAACGTTGCAGGAATATCTTGTCGCGGGGACAGCCAAGGATGCTTTTCAGACAAGGTTGAAAACGGCGATTTCTACAGATACTGCGCCAGTTGAACTGTCTCCCCCAGTGAGTTCTTCGGATACGACATATAACGCTGAATCACAAGCACCATCACAGAGCGCGGGAGCGATACATGAGCCTGCGCAGGCACCTATTGTTCCAACGCCTCAACCGCAGGAAGAGTCGGTGCGAATATCTCCTGTTTCCCAACTACCAACATCGCAGCCAATCCCTGCAAATGCAGAAGCATTGAATAGAGAGAGTATACGAGCTGGCAAGCGGCCCGCGACCCGCGAGACTCCCGAGCAAAAGAAAGCTCTACAAGAAGAGAAAGAGCGCAGTGCACTACAAGCCAAGCTTCAACGAGAGCAAAAGGAACAGCAAAAGGAACGAGAACGAATCCGCAATCAAATCAAAAGGGACCAAGAAGCGCGGAAGCACAGTGCTGCAGTAGAAAAGAACTATTCCGACGCAGCCACTTCTTTAGCGGGCGCAAGGGCAAAGAAACAGCCATCACAATACCGTCTTCAAATTCGTCTCTTTGATGGAAGTTCTGTTCGCAATAGCTTTCCACCGTCGGCGACGATACGGAAAGATGTTCGTCCGTGGCTTGAGAGCCAGCGCTCAGATGGCGCAGAGCCATATAATCTTAAACATATCCTGACTCCACTTCCGAATCGGACAATCTCTGTCGCAGAGGAAGAGCGGTCTTTAGAAGAGCTGGAGCTGGGACCAACGGCTAGTCTTGTCATGGTTCCCGTGCCGTCGTATATCGAAGCTTATGCTCCGACAGGTGTGGTGAATAGTCTTCCAGGCAGGGTTGTATCGTCAGGTTATGGTCTTGTTTCTGGGGTAGTGGGCGGTGTCGCTGGTATGGTTGGGGGTTTGTTGGGATATGGGAACACTTCCAATCAAGCGAAAACCACCACGTCGAATTCAGATAGTCAGCAGACTGCACCGACAACGCCGTCAACTACGAGGACGAGAAGCAATGGGGGCATTAACATTCGAACGATACATGATCAGAGGAATGAGCGGGATCAAAATGAGTTTTATAACGGCAATACTGTAAGTTCCTCATCCTCCAAGTTACACTTTTCTTGCTAATATATTCTCATTAGTTGAACTTCGAGCCGAGACAAGGCGACGACTCAAAAGACAAGTAAAATCACCACTGAAGATTATGCACGAACGGCCCATGCTTTGCTTTATGAATAAAAATTGATATTCCCTTCCTCTACTAGAAACGATGCGAATCTGAGTGGAGGATTTTCTTTTTTTTTTATTCGCTTTCCATGTTAACAGGAGAGACATGAACTGACCATCATCAGACCAGTATGACTAGTATACAATATATGCCAGAGAGAAAAATATAGCAAATCAGAATCTGCTCATAGACAAACCCTCTGTAAGTCTAGAGAGGATATCATTTCCATGCTATGCCATAATCCAGAGTATCCACAATCAATAACAACAGAAAAAAATCTAGCCATGATACGAGGTTTAGTAAGGCTTAGCAGCAGCCTGGCAAGCCTTCAACTGATCCAAATACCATCCGCAGATGGTCAAATCGCCCTTGTTGTCGTCCATGCATTTGCGGAAGTTTTGTGCGTCAGTTGCGCAGGCTGGGTTTTCCCAAGCGGACTGAGAGGTGTTGGTGGCGTAAAGGCCGCTGTCCATGGCCTGGGAGTCTGCGACGGGAGCTGCTTGTTGTTCGGCGGGCGCGCTGGAGCCGCCTGAGAACCAGCCACCGATGGCGTGGCCGATGGATGAACCGACTGCGACACCACTGTAGAGATATTAGTCGCGATTCGAGATATTTCGGTTTTTCCCCCTTCTGCTGGAATGATGGATGGGACTTACGCAGCGGTAGAAGCCATCTGGCCGAAAAGACCAGGTCCTTGGCTCTGCACAGGCATGGGAGGAGCCTGCTGGGCAGCAGGAGGGTGAGCGGCGGTGGAGTGAGGTGCGCTATGCTGTTGTTGAGGAGCAGCTGGTCTGGCAGGAGCAGCGGTAGGACGGGTGGGAGCGCTGCGCGCAGGGGCGGCAGGGCCGCGACGACCGCTTTGACGAGGCATGTTTATAGATATATGAAAGTGGTTGGGAGAGGATGAAAGGTCGAGGGGTGAGTTGGAGATGGTGATGAGTGGTTATGTATATTGTTGGAGAATGTTTTGCAGAAGATGTTCGAAGGTCGGAGTTTTGAGGCAAAATCGGCCGGCACGGGTGTCGCCGTTCGCTTGTCTGATTGGCTGATGGCGGTCGGAGTTAGGATAACCGCGGCTTTAACATCTACTAGTTGACGAGCGGTCTACAAGATGTCTACTATGATGTCTGTTGAAATTAATGTATGGAATTCTGTGCCAATTACTGTATCTATGTACATGAGTAAAACCGCCAACGCCTGCACTCCGGCTTAGACCCAGACCGAATGCATATGCTAAAGAGCAATCATAACATCGTCACATCGCCTATTGCTTCTAATTCTTCTTCCCTTCCTTCCGTTTGCCTGCCTTTTTGCGCCGTCGCTCCTTCTGATCCATCTTTCGCTGCTGCTTACTGTTCGGCTCAGGAACCCCCTTTGCCTGTCTCTTCGCCTCGCGCTCGGCCTTTTTCGCATTGATTATATCTTCTTTTCTCTGTTTCGCTTTTGCCTTGGCGGTTTTCTTTTTGGCGTTTTTGGAATCTGCTACTGGTTCGGAGGGTAGACTTATAAAGTCCTCCACAGGCGCAACTGAGCTTGCTGGTCTTGTGTTGACTTTCTCTGTTGTGGGGGATTCATCTTCGGATTCTTCCGACTCGGAAGATGAGTTTGATTCAGATTCTGAGCTTTCGGCTTCGGTGGAGGGTTTGCTTGGTTCTTGAGAGGGAATTGAAGCTGAGGATCCGTCTTTGGATTTATTGGCAAGCATGGCTGCTTTAAGCTGCGCGCGTGCTTTTTCCTTTGCTTGTTTTTCTGCGCGCTCAATGTCGTATTGTTCGTTGCCGGCCTGATAAAGTCAGTATACGTAGAACCCAAGAAAAGATAAGAATCAACATACCAGACCATGGGTTATAAACCGACGGGCAGCTTGCTGATCCAACTTCATAGTCGGCTTTGCTTCCTCCTCAGGCGGATTCTCCAGTGCCTTGATCTTGGCAAAGTACTGTCTCACGCGAGTTAATTCTTTAAAAACAGGATGTTCTTTGGCATTGGCGCCATGAAGACTGAGATAAGCTATTTCGATTAATATTGAATCCATGAACAAGGTAAAGCAAACATACAGAAAATTAATGACTCTAGTGTGTATGTCAGCAAAGCATGGAGCTTGGCTCTTTCGAGCAGAGGCAGCTTTTTTGATGTCTCGTCCAACGAGCGACTCAGTAGCGGTTCCAGGGCCTCTTCCAAGTCGTCAATGTTATCCTCGAGGCGATCAATCACCGGCAGTAAATTTGCGACCTCCATATTGCTAATTTGGATAGATCTTGATGTTGTGTCGTGCGATAGAACGGTAAAAATAAAAAGTTTCTCCACGTTTTTCCTCGGCATCTCAAGGCGGTGAGACAAGGCGGTCAATCGGCAGGCACCCGATTGTCGTCACAGTTGAAGCTCAAATCGCGATTTTTTTTTTGTACAACCCTGAGTCTTATCAAGTTTATTTGAATTCAAAGTCTATAAAGTCCGACTTACTATACGAGCCCTGATATGAGCAACTAAAGTTCCTGCTACGTTTGCCAGTCTTCCTTCGAAATTCGCTTCCTCCGCATCGATCACCAAACGCCGCCAAAGTGCATGCTCGAATCGTTAACCATCCGCTGATGCGGATTGGTTTTGTCAGCGCCAATAAGCTTACAAGATATCAGTCTTTAATAGTGCCATGGAGTCGTAGCTTTGCTTCTCAGTCTCACGTACCTGGTGAGACAATCTGGACGTATCGCGAAAATGAACACGAGACGCAAAATGACGGCTTGTCCGGACGAATACATATCCTAGGAGTGGGAAACATTGGCTGTTTCGTAGCACACTCGCTGGCATCTCGAATGACGCGACCGCCGATAACATTACTCCTACACAATCGTGATACGTACGAACGCTGGCTGCAGCGAAGGCAAACTATACGCTTGATGACGAACGGGTCGGATAATAATAAGACTGGGTTCGATGTGAATGTCTGGGATAACAAGACGTGGCACTCTATACCGTACTATGATGAACGCAACCCAATAGCTAGTCCCGAAGAGCAAAAGGTGGATACTCCATCCACCGAGGTTGATAAATTTGGTACAGATGACGAGAGAATCGAGTGTTTGATAGTGGCCACCAAGGCACCCATCACCATCAAAGCACTGTCAACTGTCAGCCATCGATTAACTCCAGATTCGACTATCCTCTTCCTTCAGAATGGCATGGGGATCATCGACGAAGTGAACGAGAAAATATTTCCAGACGCAAGTCTCCGCCCTCATTACCTACAAGGCATCGTATCACATGGCGTGAAAATGAGAAAGCCTTTTCACATCGAATATGCCGGCTTGGGTACCACCATCATTGGGAAACAACTGTCGTCCATGAACCAGTCGACAATCGAGTCAACGATCGAATCGACAGTCGACACAAAGCCTCCAATGGCAGGCTGGGCTCCATCCACGACGTACCTCGCACGCACTTTAACTTTAACGCCACCATTAGTGGCAGCCGTCAGACCCCCCATGGATTTATTCCAAAGCCAACTCGAAAAACTAGCCATGAACTGCGTCATAAACCCACTGACGGCATTGCTGGATGTGAAAAATGGCGAGCTCCTTTACAATTATTCCATGACTCGCACAATGCGAATGTTACTCGCCGAGATATCAACAGTCATTTGCGCATTACCAGAACTTGACGGCGTGCCGGGAGTAAAGGAGCGGTTTTCAGTCGAACGATTAAAGACGTTGGTCAAGAGACTGGCCAATGCAACTGCTGCAAACACGAGCTCCATGCTTCAGGATATATATGCAATGAAAACGACGGAGGTTGGCTATATTAATGGATATATCGTTCGTCGAGGGGATGAGTTGGGTATTAGGTGTGCACTAAATTATATGATTATACAGCTCGTGATGGGAAAGAGTCATATCTCCAAACTCAGAGAAGCAGGTGCAGTACCGCTTAGTCCTTTGGAGGCAGAAGAGATGGACGGCGAAGAGGGCTTATGATTTATGCCTACTTTAATTTCGGTTTTTTACATGTATCAATATGCAGATATCCTCATTATCCTTTCTCGGACTGTAGCATCACTCAAGCTTCGAAATCACACCATTACATTGCCTTTTGATCTGCTCCCACCGTCCTATTAACATCCTGATCTTCCCCTGCGCAAGTCCATCTTTTTCTTTGGAGAGCATTTCCTCCAATTTTTCCATTATCACATTAGCTTCTTTGAGATATGTCTCAATCCAATCCCTGATAATAGCATTAACCTTCACAGTATTCGGTGGTGCGCCGCGGCCCTGGATGTAATTTCGCCAATTACGCCGCGACATGCATTTCATACTCGCTGCAACTTCCGTCCGGAAACAGGGCCCGGAGTCGAGTGTGAGTTGGTAATTCCTTCACCCAAAACTTCAGTAAGTGATATTGCATATGTTCATATGGTGGCGGAATCTTACCCGTAATATCGTTGTTCTATTAGTTCTTCCTTTTCGGCGACGGTCAAGTCTTTGAATATTATATCGTCCAGGAACAGGGCATCGAATTCATTGGTTTCGAGGTAGAATCCATCTAGTCACCATATGCTGTCAGTTTTAATGAGAACATTTGAAGCGGGATCAGGTATTGTACGCACATTCAACAAAGAGAAAGTCATTTGGATGTGGGCCGTAGCTCATGTATATCTCCTCCCCCTTTTCTAGTATCCAATAAATTAGTGTTTTAAAACAGATGTATAAAGCGGGCTTGCGACTTACTATATAATCTCGTCGCCCGAAAAGTATAACTCTTCCCATCAAAGTGTACCTCACATTCCTACCAGCTCGTCAACACACAGACCAAGTTCATCAAAACAGACAATGATCGTACCGCATCATCAGTATGATTAAAATAATCCGCAAACGGCACCATAGCCATTGCATCATTCTTGTCTTCTGGCCGCTCTTGCCCAGGCATCAGATAATAGAAACTCCTCGTATTAACAATCAACCAATGATACGAGAACGTCTCCCAATCTGTGTCTGGGAAGACGGTAATGACGTTTCGCCATGCATCCCGTAATCGCGCCTCTTGTTGAGTAAGTAGATTCTGATGTTCTGTTTCGTATTCTGTTGTGAGTGGCTTTTTGCGAATTGTATTCCATGATCCGGAAATTGATGGTGGTAGTAAGACGGCTGATTCAGTAGCAGAAGAAGTTCCGCTGGATGTAGAGATTGGAGTCTTCAGACCTGAACCCCCAAGCTCTTGAGGCCAGAGAATGGGCATTCCTTCCTCAAAGTCTGCAAGGGTTGGCCATGTGGCTTTCCAGAGATTGTGTTTATTCAAGGCTTTTGGGTCACCGTGCGTAAGATAGGCTGCGAGCAGACCGTGTGTGGATATGGCATTGAACAAGTTGATGAAATCTGATGGGATGCTGTCAATGCATAACATGGCTGATATTGGTACTTCGACCATGATTTCATTTTCCTACATGAATTGTCAGCCTCGATCAGGGTACTATGATAGAGTGAAAAAATGCATATTGCTAGGATACCATACTTGTATATCCCGAGTTGCTATCATTCCCAAACCTCGACCAGGGATTCTGGCAGGCTCTACCCCATTTATACCGATATTTTGTGTAATAGCCCATTTCATAAATGCAGTATGCTGTTCGCCAGGCGAACTATGTTTCAACATATTGACACCAGTAAGATATACATGTACCCAAGAGCTCGATGATTTGGGCTAATTTTCCAACCCAGCCCAATCTCCGTGTAACTCGGGGTTTTGTCAATTAAGCGAAACAGTCAGCCAATTAAGCCGATTAATTGATTGAGATGTCCATGATCAAGTGAATACAGTCTTAGAGATCGTTGTCAGGAATGAAATAAAATGTCAACAACTGGACGGAGAAAGGCAGAGTGGGGCTTAACCCTAATTACCGCCAATCAAACCTGACATTTCTCTTGACCAATTAAGAGAGGCTTATCCCAAGATTTGTTCCTGATTAGGAAGGATGTCTATAAACTGCCTAATTAGGAATCTAGGGCTTTTCAGGTCCAACTAGCCGCGATAAGAAGCCATCGCTTTGTGGTCTTAGCTATAATTGTCGAAATTCTCAGCTAGCCCGTATCTCAAAATAAAAAAGTGCAAACACGTAACATCCACAGTCTCCATCGCCTTAGACGAGTGTCATTTCGGTTAAATCTCATTAAGCCACTCGACTAATCTCGATCTCGTCCTCAAACTCTCCGGGCATGATAAGCGCAGGTACACCCCAACTCTTCCCAATTCGAGGATTGCCTCGCACATACTCCCGATACTCTGGCGCGCCAGGACGAACCACATTATCCGCAATAATGTGACAACCTTTCTTGTCGACGAAGCCCAATTTCTCACACAACTCGAGATCAGGCTTGTAGAGCTCTTCTGCATGGTCCAAGAAGATCATGTCTACGCTTCCCTGTTCTAAGATACCTTGGTCATGAAGACGTCGTAGGGTATGCGCGGAGGAACCGACGATGATCTCGACAATGTCACTCAGTCCAGCGAGATTGACCAAGTTCATGGCGATTGACGCAATGAGCGGATCTAGTTCCAGGCTATAGAGATGAATCTTCTCTCCTCCGTGGTTCGCTTCTCGCATCGCATTTGCAAACAGAATTGTGGAATACCTTTCCGCTATCAGTCAGAGACGCAAAAATTATAATAGCCAGTGGATCGTTTGACGAACATACCCAACATAAGTACCCAACTCTAAGAACACTCTTGGTTTGTGCTCATGAATGAAATTGGTCAATATTGTCGCTTTATTAGACCCAATATTGATCAGAAAGTCTTCCTGTGCCGCGAACTCATCCATGACCGCCAAAATCGCCGTGGGAGAACCTCGCAACTCGCTGTCTAGCTTTGGGTGGCCGTAGATGTACCTAAGTAACTTGTCCTCTCGCCCATCGTGCGATTCGACATCCATGTTTTTTTGCAAAGAGGGATATTTAGCGAAGTCGATGGATTGTTGTTCCGGAGACTTCTCATGGGAGGTCCCTTGCTCAGAAGGAGGTTCGATAGTTGGTTCAGATGCCATATTCAGTTCAATAGTCTTGAGAGACTTTCAAAGTTGCATAAATATAGTCGGTAGGTGCAAATAGTGACCTTTGCTTAGGGCTCCTATTATGCCAAGTAATTTACAATTTTCTCCTAGATTTCTCAAATCCTCTTGTACCAACTCTTGTACCAAGAGTTGCGATACTCGACGGCTTGCATATATGTAGATTTGTGTAGATCAGGATCATAGCACCACAGCATTGCACTCGGATGACAGTTATTCCGTTGCCAGTCCCAATCAGGGAAGACGTGGAATGGTGTTCGGACATATTCTGGGCGAGGAGTGATGATTTGTCAGCCACGTTTGTCACTTTCTCAACATTGCCCTCATACTTGGAAGTAACTTATATCCGGGAATGGATTTACCATGCCGTTTTAAGTACTAGATTGCTCATACCTACTGGCCGAATAAGAGCCATTAATGGCGGAACATAGCGCGCCTCGTCCAGGTGGGTCAAAGCCCTGAAGCACCATTTCATTCGCTTTCCAACGCTGTCGCTGACCATTTCTCAGGCGAGAAATTTCAATTTATCTGCATACAGAATCCAGATGATGCCAAGAACCGTGCGACGAGGCGACTCGCGCGGTCGCATGCTATAGCGCGGGGCCTTGAGAAGAAGAGGCGGCGCCTGCAACAAGCAGGCCGTAACTTTCGCACAGTATCCTTGAAAGATGAAACCGGCAGTAAAAGCGAAGAGATCGTTCATAAAAAAGATGTGTCACCCGTTTTGCTGTCGATAGCTGCCCCTGGTCCATTCCAATTGCTGGCCGCCGAGTCGCCGAGTTTGCAGGCATTAATCAGTCAGCGTAAGTTCTTATCAATGCTCAAACCCCTAGAAATAGCTAATAGACCGATTCAGACAGTAGTGAACGTGCTACAGAACCAATACTTAGTGTCTCAGACGAACTCGTGCTCCAGAACTTTCAGTCGGTTCTTCGAAAGGGACTCGATGACCGCGCTTTATTGTATGCGGTCATGTTAACATACACCTCAGCAGTTGCTTCAAGCAGCTATAATGACGAGCATTTCATATATCGGACAGAGACATTGAGTTCTCTTCGTCAAAGTCTGAGATCTTCGGATGAAGCTACGTCCGAACCAACACTGGGGGCCATCCTGCTACTCGCTGGTATTGAGGTCTGTCATTCCTTTCTTTGAAAGTATACAATAATATGTCTAATAGTAGTAAGTGTAGGCCCGACTTGGCATGCCGCGTTCAGTGCAGCTTCACCTCGGAGCAATACAACAGCTTCTCGACGTCTGTCAAAGAAAAGGTATATATCTGGGTGACGCCATCAAACGCGCCATCTTCTGGTGAGTAACTACACTCAAATTCTCCTTTAAGCTCGATTCTAATCTTAATAGGCAAGATTTAAATTGCTCCGTCATGACAGGATCAACTCGAATCGTCGACCACACAACATTCTCCGAGCTCAAATGGACCAGATATCCTCTCTCCTCGAATCTCTTTGTCCTCCCTCCAGGCTTCAAATCTCTGGCCCCCTCATTGGGTGAACAGTTCATCGAAATCCTCGAGGATGTTCATGCATTACAATGTATCCGAGACAATGTGTGGGGCGCAAAGGAGAATGTCATATCGATGGCATATATCGATAACCACCAGGCAAATATTCAGTCGAGACTAGTAGAAGGTTTATCTGGTCATTCGTCTTTCTCGGAGTGCTGTCATTTGGCTCTATATCTATGTTCGAGTATGTTACGCTGCAAGATCTGGCGTAACTCAGTCATCCCTGTAAGTTTGCCTTATATGTCGTGTTTGTTTATCATTATACCCCATTTACTAAGACTTTGCATGAACAGTCACATCTTTCGCTACAACTACTCCACAAACTACAACAATTGAATGATGACTCAATCTGGGACGAATATCCCGGCCTATCAGCATGGATGCTTTATATCGGAGGTGCCTTTGCGCCTGTTGGGCCTATACAATCAGATTACATGACACTGCTGCATGAAAACCGTAAATCTAGACTCAAAGACCTGGATACATCGTGGCCAGAGCTGCTGGAGATTTTGAAGCAGTTCATCTGGTCCGAAAGGGCCTTCGCGTCACAAGTTGAGGCTTTTTGGAGAGAGACGTCAACTTAAAAAAATATATAAGGCTTGTATAGTATTGCTACTGAGTCAAGAAGCTCTTGCGGACATGAATAATTGCACGGGAACAGTGGGCAGCATCCAGCAGGCAGACCAGGGGGATATTTCGGCCTCAAAGATATCCAGAAAATAGTCAGCACCCACAACTGGATGTCGAAAACTTTTTCTTATTTATAATCAGCTTGTAAACAAAACCAAAATGTATCATGAAATGTATCCGACTTTTCGTTCATTGCATGGCAAGTTGTTGCGCGGCCGACCAAGCTTTACCTAATTCGGAAAAATCTCAATTCCCTTTTTGGAAATATCTCGTTGCCCTAAGTGAAACAGATATCTGTTTCTCGTCGATATTATCCATCTATGCTTAATAATGTGAGTGCAAAATGTGATTAAATTTCCGTAATTTTATTGAGTACATTCTTTTCTTCTTCTGGAAATGATTTGGAGAGATGTGTATAAATAAATCCCGACATCCTACTCCAAACCGACGCATCACATATCTCATTTCTCAATTCCAACCTACGGCCTACTCTCAAGCGCACGAGCTCACCAATCATGTCTCAATCCAACCTCTTCAAGCCTCTTAAGATAGGCAACATGCAACTCCAACACCGCATCGCCATGGCTCCTCTCACCCGCCTCCGTGCCACCGAGGACCGCACTCCAACCCCCATGATGAAGGAATATTACAGCCAACGAGCAGCGGTACCAGGAACCTTGATAATCACCGAAGGTACAATCACATCCGCTGCTTCTGCCGGTGGGTTCAGTAATGGGCCAGGCATTTGGCGCGAAGACCAAGTCGACGCCTGGCGCACAATCACCGACGAGGTCCATGCTAAAGGGTGCTACATGTTCTGCCAACTATTTGCCATGGGACGCGCGGCCGATGCCGAGTTATCCAGGAAAGAAGGCGTTACCATCGTGGCGCCTAGCGCTATACCGATTGATGACAATGCCGCGGTACCGCAGGCAATGACCCTCGATCAAATTAAAGCCACAGTCCAAGAATTTGTAGACGCAGCAAAAAATTCTATCCGCGCAGGATTCGATGGTGTCGAGATCCACGGCGCTAATGGCTTCTTACTTGATCAATTCATCCAAGACACAAGCAACAAGCGCGACGATGCATATGGAGGGAGTATCGAGAATCGCTCCCGACTCCTGGACGAGGTTATAAATGCGGTTGTCGATGCTATTGGCGCTGAGCGTGTGGGACTACGTCTGAGTCCCTTCAGCACGTTCCAGGGTATGCGAATGGAGGACCCGATTCCGCAGTTTAGCGACGTCATTACGAAGGCCAGCAAATCGGGGATTGCGTATTTGCACCTCGTCGAATCGCGTGTATCTGGTGCAGAGGAATATGAGACGAGTTCTGAAAGCCTGGACTTTGCGTACAGGTTGTGGAATGGACCGTTTCTGATTGCTGGTGGATACAATTCCAGTGAAGCGCGGAAACTCGTGGATGAGGAGTATCCAGACAAGGATATTGTGGTTATCTATGGGCGGTATTTCATATCGAACCCGGATTTGGTGTACAGGATTAAAGAAGGGTTGGAGCTTAGTGCGTATAATAGACAGACCTTTTACAACTACATGTCGGCGGAGGGATACGTGGATTATCCGTTCAGCAAGGAATATCTGACTGCTTGCTGAGGTACTAAACTAGATCCCATTCCCATATAGAACTCTCTTGTTTTCCGTGAATTTTTATCAAACTTATTCAAAAATTTCATTAGATATACTCTACCATCACATGTAACTCCGTGCTCGGCTGAGCGTTCTCTCGAAACGTATATTTGCATCCTCATCTTCGGCTTTTCCCAGATACTCACCTGGCAAAAGAATGGCTCTATCAATTGCGACAGGAAGACCGCGGTGTCGACCCCGGATCATCACCGCACATAGCACAAGTTTGCTAAGTGTGTGCCAGCCACCAGAGAAGCTGTATGCCTGATTGGGCAAACCCGTACTGATACCGACACAACCATATGCACTTACCGTCTCAAATAGGATGTTGAACACCGAGTACGTCACTGGATCGCGCGTAAAGTTGCCAGCTTCGATGATACTGATGATTATCACGGCGAGCGCAAGCCACCACGAGTCGTGTGCTAGTTGGAGACGTAATTGGTGCTGCACGAAATAACGCCGGCCGCGCGGGGTCATTTTTGAAAGAGGGTTCTGTGAATCTGCAGATGAAGATGACTGCAAGTCGCCTGCCTCATTTGCCGATGGATCATCTGCATAGATGCCCAGACTGCGCTCTTCGTAGACATTCGAGTTTCGCATCGTAATGACGACCGGATAGACAGAGATATACATCATTATAACATACAGAACTTGGAGGCCGACCTGCAAGGAAGAGATGGGCACAACGTAGAAACCTCCACTTCGAACACAGAGTGCTTGGAAGAGGCCATCTAGAATCCGCGGTCCCAATGGTATAGTGTCAACCGCGGGGTTATCGTACTGTTCAATAACATTAGTATAGAATATTAGTCTTTTTGATTGAGTACTCACATTCAAAATCTCAAACGCAACCCAGTCAATACCATTTAGCACAATTACTGAACATAAAAGCCACCAGGTATGAGTCGAAGGAAAGAGTGTGGTATAACAGCGGCGAGGATGTTGCAACAGGAATGTCACTGTTTCTCTATACTGTTGGAAATACTCGATTTCCGGCGTAAACTTTTTGATGGCGACGAGCGATCCACGAAGGAAGATTGGATAGCTGCACTCGTTAGTCGCTGATCTAGAGATCAAGTAGTCTCTCCTCTGACACATAGCTAAACGAACCAAGTATTCCCCGCTAAGATGAGCAGACCCAAAGTGATAAGGAAAAACCGGGAGTCTTGAAATGGCACCTGCAGTCGTAACGGATCAGGCTTGTTTCAAAGCACGACTAGGATTACCCTACCGCATTGGCATCAAGTAAACTCATGCCGGAGTTATTGAAAGCCGAGATTGCAAAAAATGCTCCGGTCCACCTGCGTGAGTGCACAAGTCAATTAACAAAAATTAATGTATGAGGTGATGTAACGCACCAAGGATTGATCCCATTTTGTCTTGTCAAATCACCGTGATTTCGCGCCACATAAGCGCCAACAGCGAGGGCACCTAGAAATTGCCAAAGGAATAGATAAAGGGGCACGATCACCGATAAAAGACAGACCGCTCGATATTCAACTCCCCCAAGACGACGCCGTTCTGCTTCGCTGAGGTGGTGGAATGATGAATTGCGACCAAACATATCAAGGAAATGAGAAAGATGGTCGGCGGCTTCTTCATTGTGACCTTTCTCTTGAGATTCTACCTGACCGCGGACATTTGTATACGGCGGACGTAGGTTTCGTTGGTACGCGGTTGGTGACGGATCTTGGACATCCGCAGCGAAGGTGATTTGATTTGGCGCGGAATCATCTTGCTGCCCTTGCTCCTGCTCATCTTGACTCCCATCATTGAATGAACTTTTCTTCTGCAAGACTGTATGTGACTCTAAAGGAGCTGATATGCCCATGTTCGATTCGGGATCATGGTGGTCGTGATCCGGCTGCATGGTGCTCGGTTGCTCTTTTGGTTCGGTTCGAAATGACCGGGAACGAAGCAGACCCAGGTTGTTGTTTGCAAAAGGACGGGGGATAGATGCTGAACTTAGTCTTCTCAAGCTCAAAGAACCTTTTCGCTTCCTCAGACGCTGTTGCTCCTCCACGATATCACTGAAGCGCTTCTCGAATGCGCGGCGACGAACGAAAACAATCGCTATGGATACCCAAACCTGCGCCAAATCAAATCAACGCTCCGTGCGACCCTTATTTTGTGAGAAGAATAAACAGAGGGACGCCCTACCGTGGAGCCCACTATAATCAAGCAAAACAACATTACTTGTTGAAACACGTTCAGGGTCGACAGATTGACGGTGTTGAGACCCGCCTCAGTCATGGCGCTCACGGTGAAGAATAGAGCGTCAATGTATCTCACGCTTCTCGCCGGCGTCGATGCACCCCAGAAAATAATTGACGTGATCAATGAAACTCCAATAAAGTATGCATAGTGAATAGTCAAAAACCGTGGCCGAAGCCGTGGCTGGTGACCCCGAATCGCGTCCAAGATGCGCGCCATTGTGCGCGCAGAGAGCAATCACCGAGTCAGTGAAATTTCATTCCACTCGAAGCCCATGCCATTGTGTAATTTTGTTAGTATATCGTTGAGCGTTTGCTAAATAAGATACGGAGCACTAAGTATGCAGGTCAAGTACGTAGCGGTCATGGCCAGAGCGTCAAGCTAAGCTAAACCGTGCTGCCCCACATCTCATGATCGTCATGATCCACCATCGACGACTACGTACCGACGTATATCGAGGTGCTCGACCACAGCAAAACAGCCATCAAACACAAAATGTCTCCAGCCCCGAGAACTGCGGTTCTCACTGCAAGTCGATGCCTTAGATGCCATGAAACTGGCTTGAGATATGCATCCCGAAGCTTCTCTGTACTCAATCGGCCACCTCCAAATTATCCAGGCCATGTTCCTCTCAACAGAATTGAGCGCGGTGCGCTTGCGATAGGATCTGCCTTTGGCTCTTTAATCAATCCATACAGACACGGTATATATTTACTCATAACATCCCTTTCGTTTCTCAATTTATTAAAAATTTCGACTCAGATCTCATTGCGGCATTAGGCGAAGCCACCGCAACACCATATTTCATATACCGTCTTCGCGACGCCATGCTCTCCAACCCCACCGGCCGCCGCATTCTCCGAGACCGTCCTCGACTCAACTCCGAAACCCTCAAAGTACCCTATCTGCGTAGCTTACCCGAGAACTCAGTTGGTTGGTCATACGCAAAATGGCTCGATAAAGAAGGAGTATCCCCCGACACGCGAGACGACGTACAATACATCGACGACGAGGAATGCGCCTACGTCATGCAACGATATCGCGAATGCCACGATTTCTACCACGCCGTTACGGGTTTACCGACTATGGTTGAAGGTGAATTGGCTCTCAAAGCGTTTGAATTTCTGAATACGGTGCTGCCTATGACGGGACTGAGTCTTGCGGCTGTGGTCCGATTGAAGCCTGCGGAGCGGGAGCGGTTTTTTAAGCTTCATCTGCCGTGGGCGGTGCGGAGTGGGCTGTCGAGTGAGGAGTTGATTAATGTTTACTGGGAAGAGCAGTTGGAGCGGAATGTGGATGATTTGAGGGCTGAGTTGGGCATTGAGGCGCCGCCGGATTTGAGGGAGATACGCCGTATGATGCGGCAGCAGGAGAAGAGGGCAAAGGAGAAGCAAGCTCAGAACTCTACTTCGTGATGGCAGGCCGTTGTTCTAGACAGTGGTATATAATGCCTGTTGTATATTAGACATCATGTATATCATACATTTGTATTGAGCGTTTTCTGCTTGTGCTATACAACTGTTCTTGCTGGTTATTCTCCGATGTTCGTATGGTATGCCGTCCGGCTCAGTAAGTAGCAAGTCATTCAAGAGTCATGCTTCGTCCTTCGTCATTTTCGTTCCTTCTACCAACTATTACCATTTATAAATCCAACAAATCATCATCATCATCATCCCAACCACCCTTGCGACGACTGAAAATAACTTTTTGCTCCTCTTCCTCCTTGCGCGAGTTCTCCGCAACCGCGTTGAGGAGATCCTTCAATTGGTCTTCCGTCACTTTCTGGCGCAACTGGCCTGTCTGTGCGAGCATGATGAGTCTGTTCTCGATATCCACGGCGSGGGATTCTTTGACGAGTCGTATTCTTCCGAGCCGGTCTGCGGCTGCTGGGTCGAGGATTTGGTTGAGTATTGTGGCGCGTCGGTCAGCTGGTTTTGGTCAGTCGATGTGCGGGTTTCTCGAGGTTTGTGGGAATAGCATGTACCTTCTGCTTGTCTATATCATGCAAAATGTGTCAGTAAAGTAACCTATTGCTCGAACGACGGTGCTAACCTTCTCTGATCTTCTTGTCCTTCACCTCCAATGGGAGCGGCCCCTCGGCCACCTCCCTGCTGTTGCAGCTGAGCGAGACGAGCTCTCCGGATCTATACTCGATATTAGATCGTCTTGTCCGTACTCATCGCTTGTATTCGCGGCTTGACTGACCTCCTCCAACTCAGCGTCAGCCATGATGATATACTCTTTTCCCCAGACTTTCTCCAAATGTAACGAAACGAGGTATTCGAATGAGAGACCGGTCGAGACTCAGTTCCGATGTGACGAGTCCCGTGATTGTTGTCCTGTGTACAGCACGTGTAGTGCAATGTGGTGTAATGGGAATAGTGTTGATTGTTTTGTTAAGAAATGTACAGTGATTGTCATGCACCCCACTTAGTGGCCTGAGGCCTTACAGATATGTAGTGGGGGAGCACATCATCATTCTACCATAAGAATGCATGTAGTTTAGAAAAGCAATACATCATAATTTATGACGATAGCTATTTCTTGTATCTGCCTTTCAATTACTGGCTAAGATCGACATAGGATTTCCGCTCATTTCTCTTACTGGCTTACATCTCAGCATGTAACTTGAACATTGACTATATAGCATGTCTTCCAGCCTTGTCAATTAACAGGTCATGCTGAAATTGCGTGCTCTGTACTCCGTTCAAAAAACAAGATTTACAAATGCTGTCTTGCTCTGTACTACGGAGCTGTCGTAGAAATTCTGATAAGTTGAATAACTAGGCGCACGTGACATTTGTCAGCAGGGATTAGCTTCTCAGATTGATTACGCGCTAAGCCCGATCTGGATACTGGCGGCTATCTGAGCTGCCAAGACGCTGCGTTCGCCACTCTTGCTTCACGCCTTGACCAACCACTCAATCCTTCAGTCCCACACGCAATCGCCGGACCTCAGGGACTGTCCGTTTGTCTGTCTCTCTCTCTCACTCTCTCCGTGCTTCGTCTCGATTATACTTACGCTGCTCGACTACGGACAGCATCCTCCATTCCTTTCATCTACAGATATCGGTCGACCGACTTTTCCGCACTCAGTCCTCTGTGGGTCTTACAATAACATGCTACTGGTGTAACGGACTCGTCGCGGCAACGTCAATCGGGGGATAACCGGCCATTCTCGTCATATCAATCTTCCTAGATGATATTGTCTTTCCTTCACTGGTCCGGCTGCATTGAATAGGTCAAGTCCACTCCTTTTCAGGTAGCTCGCTGAGCCGCCGTATCTCGATTCTATTTCTTATCGAATCCCATCATGGCCGAGTAAGTCCCTAGGCAGCTTCGCTTCATTTCAGAAAATTGCTTATCTAAATCGATCATTTAGCAGCCTTATTTCCCTCCACACATACGGACACAGCAGCTTTTTATCGGCGCCGAACATGTTATCCCGACCAAACAGCCACAAGCGGTCCCAGTCCGCCGGGAAGCGGTCACGATCGCCCGCGAGGTTTCTGACGAAGATGAAATCTACCAATGCGCTCTCCGATTTCGATAGGACTGGCCGAAGGCTTTCACCAGCTGGATTGGAAGATCTGCAGGAAAGCGATTTCAATACATTGAGGGACCCTCGAATGGCAAGCACATCCGATCTTACCGGCACTTCGGATTCATCGCATCACCCCGATCTGAGCAGCGAGGTGGCCACCCTGAGTGCGAAATTGGTACAGGCAATAAACAACCAGACGAATTTGGATGACTCATTGTCGGCTACCCGACAAGAATTGGAGGAGGCGCAGGAAAGACTATCGGAATTGGAATCTGAGAATGAGAAATACCGGGCAGATATCTCTAGCGGAATCATGATTAAACGAAGTGATGTCGAAGCGGAAATTTTATCCATGAAACAGACGCTTGACGAAGAACGTGCAAAGCGGACAGCTGCTGAAAAGGAGAAGAGAGAGATGGAGCAGGAGTTGGAGACATTGACTGCTGCTCTGTTTGAAGAAGCTAATAAGGTAGAGCATATCTTCAATCCGCAATGGCATTAGTTGCTAACATAGATAGATGGTTGCTGCTGCAAAGCAAGAGCGGGAAGCTGTTGAGAAGAAGAATGAACAGCTTCGTGCCCAAATCAAGGATACCGAAGCCTTGGTTGCCTCTCAGAAGGAGCAACTTGCGGAATTGAAGACAGTAATGCAAGAGATGAACTCCGGTCGCGACGATAACGATGCCACGCCTAATCCATCGACAGCCCCTACATCACCAGCGATCGCGATGCAATCGAGTGTAGGCCGCTTTTTAGATGGCTCTCATTCAMCSCCCGCCACTCCTGTGCTTAATGAAATTCTACCTGCACCTTCAACGTCCTTTTCTCATTTGATAAAGCCCATATACCGCACAGATATGGTTGCATATGACGATTTCCGTGAGTTATTGGATTTCGCTACTGCTTCCAAACCGCCTAGCCGGGTTGCTAGTGGCTCATATGGCGGCTTGAACGTCATGGGCCTAGCCGGCTTGACTTCAAGCAGCAGCTCAAATGTTGCGTCTGGTACTCCCGGCAATAGTCAATCTCATACCCCTGCTGGAAGTCCCCAAACAAACGTTTCTCATACGCCCTTGAAGGATACGCGGTTCTACAAACGAGTTCTCGTTGAGGACTTTGAACCCACTCTGCGTTTAGATGCCGCTCCGTCCATCTCTTGGCTCACACGCAGATCTGTTATCAGCAGCCTTTGCGACGGTACACTGATTGTGGAGCCTATGCCTGCAAGCCATAAAAAGTATCAATTCCCCTGTGGTCTCTGTGGCGAGCGCCGACTAGGCGATGTCAACGAACGTACTCATCGTTTCCGCACATCAGACAACGAAAGTGCTCAGCGATACTCTCTATGTGTCCTTTGTCTTGAAAAGGTTCGCGCTTGCTGTGAGTTCGCCGGGTATCTCAGAATGATTCTCGATGGCCATGTGCATGTTTCAGACGTAGAGGAAGAGAAGGAAGCATGGGAAGAGACTATTCGTTTGCGAGAGAGGATTTTTTGGTCACGGTTCGGCGGCGGTGTTGTACCGTTTTTCGCTCCTGTCGAAGATGCAGAGAAATCGTTGCCTGTACCGGGCCCAGCTGAGGTAGAGGCTGGTGTTGAGGAAAATGAGCCGAAGTCGGAAAGTGAGGTTGTTTCAAATGCTACCGACGAAAAAATCGATAAGGTGCCTCCTGCTTTACCTCCAAGAAATGTCGACCGTGTGGCGGTTTTGCCAAACTCTGAGGTCAAGGAGGCATTATTTGTTGACACTGCGGTCCAAGCCGATGGACAACTCGACGGCGCCCATGTTGTTTCAGGTGACTTGGATGATACCGAAGCAGAGAAGCAACTGCGCACCGACTTGGAGACAACACTTCCCGACGCGTCGCATTCCAAGAAGAATTCCGAGTCAACACCTCCGCATACCAACGATCACGCGGAGTCGGAGAATAACGATTCAGAGGATGCAAAAGCCATGCCAGGTGCTTTTGATTGATTCGAGTCATTCGACATCCCCGTGATCACATGCTATTTATCCTTGTCTTCCCCCGTATTTTTTTGACCTATCAACTTTGGAATCATCCCTTTGTTGAGATTCTACCTACCCCCTTTTTTCACCCTCCAATGACGCTGGTCCGGGCATTGCATAGCATTTCGTGACGATTTTCATACACCTTTCCATCATCGTTATCATCATTCTATCATGTGTAGTACGACCGCTACGTACTTCCAACTGTACTATTAATGTAATAGCTTATTCTTCCATACATACCCTGTCTTTTGGTTCTGATTTTTGCAAAGTACATTTCAACCCCTGCCCCAGGTGCCCCGATCGAAGATTTTATTCGCATTTGCAGCTTTTGCATATATATTTATATTTCAATTATCTTTGATTCGTTTTTATTTTTTCCACAAAGAGAAGTTTGGAAGTACTTTACGATTTTAGATAGGCATGAAATTTTCTTTCTGACAATTCACATTCTTGCGTTTGATGATATTTGCGGATCTCATCTCGAGATATATCTGATGTCTTTACTGATTTTCTGATTATTGGTTCTCTATCTATAGCATTCTTCACCATAATGGTAGCGAGTATATATGAAATCTCATTTATCACTTGATTTGAAAAGAGCTCTATCGTAGGTCATAAAACCCCCCTTTTGAACTCTGATCCAGCCGAAAGTTCCCTACTGCTGATACCATTCTGCTTTAAACACTAGCAACGATGTATGTGAAGTTTGCATATTTCTATTAAAGGTTCTGAGTTAGAGAACGACATCGTGCTGGACTGTATGTACGAGTTGGAGAGAGGGGAAAGTAATTGTTCGAGCCCTAAGCCGTTTCGGCATATCTCCCCATCAAAGGAGGCCGGCCAGAAAATTAGTACGAATATCGGTGACCGTAATCTTCTAAGAGTGTGTATGAACTCCTTTGCCGGAAGAGGAAAACTCGCTAGAATAGAGATTCACCTTCCGTGATCCCGCCGAATCTTTTCGGTTCGAATATGGAAGAAAAGGCTTTTTGAGGTTGGCAGGTTACGCCACGGTGGTTCTGTGAACGGATTGGGGACAATCTCAAGATGATATGAGAGAAGGTGTGATTTTTGATAATTTTGGTCATTTATTTCACATGATTCAGAGATGAACCGGATGATAATGTTGTGCGAATACTTTCTCAATTCTACTGGTCGTGGGAGAATGTTCTACGATTGTCGTGAAAGGAGAAGGAGCTTCGTTTTCGCGAGAGCTTTCGTTCGCATTGTTTCAGCATGTCGTTGAGGAGATAGCTATGTTTGCTAATATCTCTCCTGATTTGTATGAGCAAAAGACCTCAAAAGAAAAAAGTCCTTGAAGATAGTCAAGACGCGAAAAATCCGAATCGACTACACGTATATAGTTAATCGCTACCTAGGTACCTTTATTGATTCGCATGACCTACGAGATTCCATCCATCCGATTGCAGTAGAAGAACATATAAACACTATTGTCATCAATAACCTAATTACATTTGCCTAGAATGTTTTCAGGTATGTATAGATGTCTACGTCTACGCGAGAAATGGTTTCTTACATCGTGATTTGTTGGTGCCCAATCAGATTTGTCTTTAGCTACAACGGTAGGGTAGGTTGCTCCCTACGCTTGGCCACCCAGTAAGCTTCAGTTCCTTTGATAGATTGACTATCAAGAATAGTCCTGTCGAAACTCCCACCCCCTCACGGCTGGGAACGGCGTTAGAAAGGAGCTGGATATCGCAACGCTCTTTCTAAAACTTGCAGTCCATAAGTCGTGCACTAAAGCGCGTATCGTTCCTTCGTGCAAAACCTATCCAAGCATCGTCGATCTCGGCAACATCAGAATTGATTGCTTATAAACGTAATAATTCTAAGCCTAAGAGCTATAACTATAGATAAACAGATAGATCATTAATCCTGAAACCCTAACGCTAATCCTAATTTAGATACTTTCCATCTAGTTAAAAGGTGCGTATCACAGGGCGGTGTGTGACTATTCGTTGTGCCAAACCTAACACAAGTCGAGCCCCAACCTCCAGTTCGCGATATACATGTTTAAATAGAGCCCTCCAACCACAGATACCTCCTCTAATTTGATCAGATACATCCGCAGACTCTTCCATTGATAGCGTCGAAATGCAGGATTCGCCCGAGACAAACTCCTGGCGACAGGAGTTTCTCAGTGAATTTACAGCAATACCAGCATCGGAAACAACATTCTCAATACTAGAGCAAGGAGACCTTGAATCATATCAGTACGATGCACTTGAATTTAAAAGAGCAATCAGGGTAAATAAGAAGCATCCAATTTCTGTGTTGCTAGCTACAGCAGATAATCGACTGTTTGCGATTAAAGAAGTGAGTATCAATAATAACGAACCACGACAGGAGTACTGAAATATACTATCTTAGTTCCAGCCAGTCAGTGATCAGCAGGTCAAGATTTTGATTAAAACCTATCGTGAAGCTTTCCCGGAGACTCTGAATAAATCTATTTTGGACCGAGTGAGGCAGGATTACGATCCATTCACTTTGGAAAAAAGAGCCTATGAGAGAATACATCAAGCCTCAAAAGGCTCCAAGGCATATTTCCCCGAATGTTATGACTGCCCGGATAAGAGAATTCTTGTTATTGAATACTTACGATCGTCTCTTACGTCACGTTGCATTTGCTCCAGTTCAGTCCCTCCTTACTTCAGCAAGGATTTAGAACTTTTGCGAAATGAGAGCACAAACACTAACCTTTCGACCTTGGAGAGGAGATGGTACGAATCACTTTTCATTGATCGTCTCAAGCGACTAACGGCACTACATTCGATCGGAATTACACACGGGGACATTAAGGAGGATCATTTCCGCCTGCCAGGTGACTTTCATGACACCGTTCTCTTTGATTTTTCTCGTGCATATACGATTACATCAGAAAGGCCATATCTGGTGCAGGGCTATGTGATTGATAGTAGATATAAATCGAGGTGGGCAACATGGCGAAGTATGCAAAGACTCGTTGAGATGGAGAGAAGGTGGCTTCGCGCTCTAATTATCACACGGTAAATCTATCATAACCTCTTTCTTCCCCGGTTAAAAGAGCATCTGAAATGCTGAGTCTTATGTCCTTTAGTATGAAAGAGAATACTTTCAAGTCAAGATACAATCTTAATGACGAAAACAGTCTTGCTAGATCGTCATCTGCAGAAAGGGAACTGATCGCGATGAGAATATACCGAGTACCAGCAGGTCAGTATTCTAAAATCAAATATTTGTATATTACTACTATCTCGCGTTCAGAATTTGCTTTTCCGTCGCTCGCCTCAATTCTACCATTCTTAGAAGAAGCATTAAAGGGCAAGCCGCAAACTTGGCTGATCTCTATAGTAGTCTCTCTTGAGGACTACATCGCGCTTTGGATCAAGTCACATGGCAGTGGTGATTCCTATTTAATCGCTATGGCTTCCGAATCTGGAGAGAACACATCTTATTATTCGCCACAGGGTACTTTCAAGACCGAAAGCGAAAAATATTATTTGTTTCTTATTCCAAGAAGCTGGCTAAATGTGTTGGAACTTTCTCAAGAATTTGCAACGAGAGTCTTAATGACGCGGTTTGGAAAGAGGGCATGGACGGTTGACAAAGAAACATCCTTCGGAGAGCATTAAACGAAATCCGATCAAAGATGGATTTTACCTTCCAGAAATGTGATACCAAGCTGAGGCACTACTTAGAAAAGATTGCATCGACCAGGATGAACGAGACTACGGGTAATCTGCAACTGCATACATGAATATTGCCAAAGCGCCAGCAATCTCCCTTTATGTCACTAACGCATCAAGTCATCTTTCGAATACGATGTCAGGTGGTAACCTCCCTGTAAGATGCGAGCCTATTCTCATTCCTTCCATACAATAACCATTCGTTACTCCTAATCAACTTTATTTCACGATATACCACCAATAATTTTGATAAATGACCTCGTTCGGCTTGTCCCCACAGACTGCAAGTGAAGGAGACATCCCCTTCCACTTATTTACTTCCGGGTGCTTCAAAAATTCAACCCCTAAATCCTTCCAGATCTGCATCTCTCCCCGAATTTCAAAATATCTGGCGGCAGTAAAGAGTATTGGGCACGGAGCATGTGTAAGATACTTGATGGTTGGGTACCATTCCGCTTGTTCGACTACCGAAAATCCCGAGTGGAAAGCTGCTCCAAGGTCTGGTGTCTGATAGAGTTTGGTATTGACGTATGTGTGGTATGGACCTCTCCAGGTAGCGATAGAAACCGATCGTCCCATTTTCGTACACGTGGTGCAGCACTGAAGTTTGTAGAGTTTCTGAGAATTTTTACCGTCTCTAAAACCCATGGACACATTCGGACCTACAAATGTTAGGTAAAGAGCTGTCAGCGATGGTAGAAGGTGTAAGAGCTCCTCAAATGCAGGAACAGAAGCAAACTCAGCTCCAGCTGCGCCTATAATGTCAAGGCGAATTGAGCCCCGAGTGCTGACATTGGGTATTGTCGCCTCCAAGGCTGCGATCAAAGTAAGCTGAATAGTTGTTGTGTTGGTACCGCATCTCATATACTCGACGAATTCTCGTTCTTTGGGGTTATTTTCCAGGTATTTCAGATCTCGGTTCAATTTGGACTTGAAGCTAGACTTGTCTGAGAGCATCGTGTAGTAATCATACCAGTCCTTTGCAGAAGAGAGTGAAAGATATCGTTTCCTTGGCCCCTTAGTAAAAGAGATAGTCGACGTCTTTCCCGTTCGCTGGCGGAGATTTACCATGGCCTTGTCGTCGGCTGAAATATCTTGCAAGGTGTCGCACTCCGCAGATGGATGTGTTTGATCGCAGGACGGGCAGAATGAGGTGAGAAGGCAGTGATGGCAGGCGCTCAGTTTTGCCCCAGCTTCAAGCTGAGACTCTCTTCTGTAGCAGTGATAGCAATATGGTTCGTGGCTAAATGTAAGTGTCAGGAAATGAAACGAAAAGAATATAATATGGTAAAACCGCCCAGGCTTTGTGGAGGTGGGTTCAACTCTGAGAGGAGAACGCACATACCCAATTAATCTTCCAAGTTCACAAACGTTCAGAGTACCAGATCTCAAGAAGTCTAGCAACTATAAAGTGCGTCAGAATCTGCTTGTTCGTCTTCCCAATCCAGATAAGCTAAATAACGTACCTGCTCGCCATGGTAGTCATTCCAACGCCTGCCAACTGAGAGCACAGCTTTTCTTTGTTTATCTAAAGCAACGAGTTTCTTGCAGATCTTCTTGTGATTCCTGGACCAGTCTTGCTCTTGACACTTTACTGAGCAGTACGAGACCCGTTTGCAAGCACCGCATCGTCTGAGATCTAAGGACGCGTCCCAGCAGGAAAAGCATAGAGCTTGTTTCAATGCTAAGGTTGGGACTAGATTTGCATCTGAGTCCGAATCAGCGTTGGCATTATTGGATGCCATTTCTGGGTTGAGGTTGAAAGTCTTCCGGGAATTTCCAGCGATGTAAGTAATTCCCAAGGCAGATGTCTACACTTCACGTGCAATGTCTCAGACATCGCAGCCAATTTTGAACATTAATACCATGGGCGCTCAACACATTATAACTAACTTAACAGTTTTTCTGCCTGCCTTATTGAGAAGGCTGTCGGACTATATATACTTTGGAACGTGTAGATCTGCTATTGGTTAGGAATTGTTTTTTGTCGTTACACAGCATTATTTCTGTCTTTGTCCTCGTCGCATCCACCCCCAACACCGTTCTTCCGTGACGAGTAACCAGGATGTTGGCCTTGCTCAATGTCGTGAGTCTCCTTGCGTCAGAACGCTTCAAATACGAGAGACATTGAGGTACGCACTATCTGACTGATCGAGTTCGTTTGTAAGCTACATGAATCGTTGCCTCTATAGATTCATCCAAAAATCAAGGAGCGCCTCACTACTTCAGAGATAGATGCGACTCTCACATTTAAGTGCTAATAAAGTGAAGGTGTATCTGATCCGTGGATTGGGTTACGCGTCTAAGGAAGCTGGATACGTCAACTATTGTTGCATACGAGCAAATACGTAAAGTATCATGTAGTTATAAGCTTATCTATGGCTTACTGATCCAATTACAGTACGTGACTTAGGTAGATGCATGGTTTCAGAACAGTGTAGACGTATTTCATTCGTACATAAACCCCAAACCCAACACGCCCAATCCAAATGCTAAATAAGTAATTACTCAAAGCTAGAAAAAGAAGTATACATGAGATATTGGTAAAACTCCGTTTTGTACACCAGACTGTCATCCGCCTTCTGTTCCCCTTTTGTAGGATTTTAGACGGAGCGAGAGGAAAGAGAACGGGAAGATGTAATAATTATATGATCAATAAAAAAATTTAGTGACTTCCCGGGTATCCCTGTTGATATTGCCCCTGCGGATACTGCCCAGGCGGCTGCTGTTGGTTGTTTCCATATCTCTCGTGCAAATTCCTAATCTGCTCATTGATATCCATAGTTGGCGGATTTGGCCCGCCTGGCCTTCCTACCATTCCGGGACCTGCGCCTGCTGCTGGTGGACCAACAGTCGGCATTTGCATGTGCGAGAAATGAGATGGCGCACCCGGCGCACTTTCGTAGCCAGTGGTACCGGGTGCTGGTACTGAGAAAGGTGTAGGTCCGCCACCGGGAGGTGCCATCATGGCAAGTCTTTTGCGACGTGCTTCTTCTTCAGATTCGTCGTATCCACCGGCGGCTGCGGTAGGAGCGGCTGCATTTGCATAATCAAAGACATCGCTTCGCTGACTAGCAAGACGTTTTAGGTTGCCCGCAACATCCGTTGTGATCAAATTAGTATGCGCGGCACGGGATTCCGCCTTTTCGCGTTGCTCTTTCCAGCGTGGATCCAGCATTTCGATGCGCATGTGTTGATCCAATTCAGCAACAGGGATTTGCTGGTGACAATTGGGACAAAGCGCTGTGACGGCTGCGTTTTGTTGTCGTCGTGATTGTGCGCGTGGAACATAGTCTGATCGAATACGCATTGATGGCGGTTGACCTTTGGCGGCTGCTTGGGCGGCTGAGGCCTGGTCGCGTGCTTCGGCACGTTCGCGGATACGTCTATCCTCTTCTTCGTTCGCTGCAGAGACAGGTGTCGGTATGGTCGGGGGTTGGAAGGTAGGGTGTTGTTCTGCGGGAAAATGAGTGGGTTGTGGCTGGGGKGTAGGACCGACTTGTTGCATTGGATAAGCATTGTAATAGACGGGCTCTGCTTCGTCTGTAGGCATCGCCTCCTCGATACGTAAAGGATTAAGTGACATTGCCGCCTTCTGCTCGAGGGACGCCGACTGAAGATCACCCAGGGAAGCGGGTGGCGGCAATTCAATTTGATCGTCTGCCTCGGTGAAGAGGACGGTTTCCACGACGGCGAAATCATGCCAGTCAATTTGGGCGTATTCAATACGTTCTTTTTCTTCCTCCTCCTCTTTTTTATGCTTTTGTTGTTCTTGAAATTTGACCCATTCCGCTCGTTGTTTGGCACGGTCCAAAATATGGTATTTGCTTTTTATATTTCGATCCACTTCTTCAAGCCGACGGTTCTCTGTAGTCTCTGCATCGATGCCTTCTTTCGTCAACAATATAGTGTATTGATCGACCAGTCGGGTAAAGAACTGATATAAGCTGTGTTGCGGTCGCAAAAAATCAAACTGAAAGTTTCGCGCCTCCCTTTGCGACAACGACGTCATAAATGATTTTCCTCTTTTGGCGACGAATAGCGCAGTCAACTTGACGACCTCCAAATCTTGTGCATTGATAATAGGCATTCGCGCCGAGAAATGGAACTCTGGTGGTGCAGCCGGCCCCTTGGGCTTTTCCGGTACTGGAGTGACGACCGCCTCGCCTGTTCGGCCAGCCGACACGTCGGTGCCACGTCCTTCTTTAATCTCATCGAGTCGCCATAGATAATAAGCTGCATATGCGTCGCCGGGGCTTAGGAAGGAGAACTTCGGGTTGTTTTGTTCTTTTTCGCGAATTCGCTCTGCAAGTCGAATATAATTAGCTGTGACGAAGAAGATCTGAGATTTGCTAAGACTTACGTTCAAAGACCGGACCATTTCGAGCGGCATATCCTGCTGTCTTCTCAACAATAGCTGTATGATAGAATATATTAGCAAAGGGCATCAAGACAAGCTGATTGAGTAGATGGACGCACCTCTGATATCCTTCGGTGGCACAACGATGCCCTCTGGAGGCTTGGTTATATCGTCTACCGTCGTGGGCGTTGAGACCCCATTACCGTTGGCTACTGCTGCAGCCATAATGTCTCCTGTAACGCGACGAAAATGCAAAAATGACGGATTGCTGTCGGGTGAGCAGAGAACGTTGAGCCGGAGATGGTCGCATTAGATATTTCCCGTGTAAGAACCAAGAAGGTTAGAGCTTCTCCGGCGCTTAATTTATTAGCCGCGCGGCTCGGCGGAAGTGCATTCAGGAACAAATAAGTGCTTTAAAGAATGACATGAATCATCTAGGTCTGCCGGCCTAAGTTTGCTGAAATATTAAGTCATCATATCAGAATGAGTCCATTGCAATCATACAAATGAAACTTATTGCCGTCGTCTACATTCACCTCCTTGTGGTCGCTAATAATAGCCGTGAGCAGCCAGCCAGTAGGAAGCCGCGTTGCCCAACCGGCGTGGCACCTTCCCCATACGAGATCTGGCCAGCTGTCGACGACGAACTCCCTTCCGATTCATTTTCCATCAACACTGTTTTTTGTTTACGAGCATCTTTTTGCAATCACTTTTTGATGGGATCTCTCTATTCTAATTAATCGTTCTTCGTTTCCTGACTTTCGTTTATGCTCTTATCCTATCACTTTGTTGCTCTCTTATAACCTCTAATTGTTACGTACTCGTTGCTGGCAAACCTCGAATTATTCTCCGAGTCAATCGCATTATCTACAATACATTCAACATACCGGGCGACTACAATTGACTTTTTTTTCTGATAACCTCCTCGATGAAATTCAATTGCAACCATGCCTTCAAAATCTAAAGATACACTCAGCGTGCGGCCGGTGTCTCGAGGAAATAACCGCTCGCGCAGTCGCAGTCGCAGTCGCAGCCGTTCACCCAATCCAAAATCGAAAAAGTCCGCACTCAAGAAAGCAAAGGATTATTCGTCGGAAGGCGTCAAGGATAATGACATTTTCAATCTCCCAGTTTCAGACTATCTGTGGCTCGCAGGCTTGACCCTGGGGGCAGCCGCGGTCCGATTGTTTCGCATTTACCAACCCTCGAGTGTTGTTTTCGATGAGGTCCAGTACGTTATGCTTATACTCTAGTCAATGGTGGAAGTTTCTTGGCTAATACATTCTGATGTTGTCAGTTTCGGTGGCTTCGCAACCAAATACATCAAGGGCAGGTTTTTTATGGATGTTCACCCCCCGCTTGCGAAATTGCTCATTACATTGGCTGCCTGGCTCGCTGGCTTTCAAGGCGACTTTGATTTCAAAGACATTGGATTGGACTATCTTGAGCCTGGAGTCCCCTACGTCGCTATGCGCCTGCTGCCAGCTATCCTTGGTGTATTGACTGTACCCTTGATGTTCCTAACGTTGAAAGCCACTGGCTGCAGAACATCCACTTCTGTCATGGGAGCAGTATTGGTTACCTTTGGTGAGTGACGATAAATTAGCTACGCAAGTATTAAAGCTTACTCGAAACAGACAATGCCCTTACCACTCAGTCCCGTTTTATTCTCCTGGACTCACCCCTGATTTTCTTTACGGCCTTGACTGCACTATCCTTTGTGTGCTTTACAAATCAACATGAGCAGGGCCCTTCCAAAGCATTTAAAGGCGCTTGGTGGTTCTGGCTGGCTTTTAGTGGACTTTCACTAGGCGCCACACTCAGCGTCAAGTGGGTTGGTCTCTTCACCACCGCCTGGGTGGGATCCTTGACTATCCTCCAACTGTGGGTTCTTCTAGGCGATTCAAATACAGTCACACCAGTAAGTCTAGCCCCTCTAGATGTTCCACAAAACATCACTGACTATGCTATAGCGTCTGTGGTTTAAACACTTTTTTGCTCGATTCTTCTGTCTCGTTGTCATTCCCCTTGGCTTCTACGTCGCGATGTTCGGCATTCACTTCCTCTGCTTAGTGAACCCTGGAGAAGGGGATGGCTTCATGTCTTCTGAATTCCAAGCTACTCTCAACTCCAAAGCTATGCAAGACGTTCCGGCAGACGTTGTCTTCGGCTCCCGAGTCAGCCTTCGCCATGTCAATACCCAGGGTGGTTACCTCCATTCGCATGCACACATGTACCCAACCGGAAGCCAGCAGC
The DNA here is from genome assembly GCF_001896365.1 of Talaromyces amestolkiae. Classification (NCBI taxonomy): domain Eukaryota; kingdom Fungi; phylum Ascomycota; class Eurotiomycetes; order Eurotiales; family Trichocomaceae; genus Talaromyces; species Talaromyces amestolkiae. The sequence goes on from NW_024468057.1 coordinate 54,816, forward strand.
AACAGGTCACTCTCTATCCACACAAGGATGAGAACAACGTCTTCCTCCTTGAAAACCAGACTCAGCCGCTTGGAGTTGATGGAGTAGAGATTGAAGGACCAATGGCTTGGGATAATGGAACCGCAGAGTATATTTATGATGGGGCTGTCATTCGACTGTACCACTTGATGACACACCGCCGTATTCACTCTCATGATGAACGTGCTCCTATTACGGAAGCCGACTGGCAAAACGAAGTGTCTGCCTATGGTTACGAAGGTTTCCCAGGTGATGCCAACGATCTCTTCCGTGTTGAAATCGTCAAGTCCTCTTCTGATGGCGAGGAAGCTAAGAAGCGCCTACGTACGATTCAAACTAAATTCAGACTTGTTCACGTTATGACCGGATGTGCCTTGTTCTCGCACAAGGTCAAGCTACCCGATTGGGCGTTTGACCAACAAGAAGTTACTTGCGCCAAGCAAGGCACTCTCCCCAACAGTCTCTGGTATATTGAATCCAATGCCCACCCCGCGTTGACAGAAGAGTCGGAGAAAGTCAACTACCGAAACCCCGGTTTCTTGGGCAAGTTCTTGGAGCTGCAAAGAGTCATGTGGACAACTAACGCCGGTTTGACTGAATCGCATGCCTGGGACTCTCGCCCTCCTTCATGGCCCACTCTCCTTCGTGGTATTAACTTCTGGGGCAAGGACCACCGTCAAGTCTATCTGCTTGGAAACCCACTTATTTGGTGGTCATCAACCGCTGCGATCGCTCTTTATGTCGCTTTCAAGGGTTTTGCAGTTATCCGCTGGCAACGAAGCTTCGACGACTACAAGAACGTCAACTTCAAGCGATTCGACTATGAAGTCGGCACTACAGTACTTGGCTGGGCTTTCCACTACTTTCCCTTCTTCCTCATGGCCCGTCAGCTCTTCTTGCACCATTACCTCCCAGCTCTGTACTTTGCCATCATGGCGTTGTCGCAGACCTTTGACTTCATTTTAAATCGTGTTCAGCTACCTGTCATTGGCAAGAAATCTATTATCGGCAGCGGACTCATCACGACTTTCCTTGCCTTGAGTGTCGGTGTCTTTGTCATCTACTCCCCTCTCACTTATGCCAATCCTTGGACAAGAGATACCTGCCAGAGCGTGAAATTGCTCGATTCTTGGGATTTCGATTGTCCTATCTTCCATACTAACGTAAGTCTCCCAGAATGGAAGCCGCCTCCTCGCGGTAAACGTCGATCTTCGTGATTATGATTAACGAGTTATTGGGACAAACAGTTGAATGATTATATTACACCCTATTCAAACGCAAATGAGCCAGTGAAGTCACAGGCTCCTGCTATTCCTATCCAGAACCAACAACAGCCCATCGGCGATAGCCCAGAGGACAACAAGCAGTTCGTAACTTCACAGCCGGCGGGTTCAAATCGAATTATTGGCCGTGAAGAGCGTGTTGAATACCGCGATGAAGCCGGCAACCTCTTGGACCCCAAGGAAGTCGCCAAACTACAAGCAGAAGGAAAAGTGTCCTTGCAAACCAAATACTCAACACAAACGCGAGTCATTGATGCAAGCGGCAACCAAAGCGTCAAGATTCCCGAACATGCTCCTCCACATCCTGATGTCGAAGGTCAGAACCCAGAGACCAATCGGAACGGTGATGAAAGCGTCGCTCCTCGGAACGAGCCCGCGTCAGCCGCAGGTTCGGAGAAGTCTGTTTATGATGAACAGGTTGCCAGTGCACCTAAGCCTGCAAGTGAAGCTCAAGGAGCAACGGCATGATTGCCATGGCTGTTTTGGTTTCTTTTAGCTACTTTTCTCATTTTTGTGCTGGTGCACATAGCATCAGTGTTCGGCATGTCATTGTGTACCATACTTTCTCTCTTTCTTCCTCTTTCCTTTTTTGATGAGCTACCAAAAGATAAAAACAATCTTTCTTTATCTCCTAATATTCGACATTTTTTATATTTTATCTAGTTTTACATCTGAAAATGGCAATGATAACGAATGAAGGAACAAAAGAAATAAATATTTGATTTCAAAAGGACACAAGATTGCTCAAAACTATACATAGAACAAACAAGTAGTCTTTGTCTGGGTTGATATTTTTTTTATATCTTTTTCAATGAAATGATGACCGGTCTCTTGAGAATGCCATCAGGTTTGGATCTTCTTTCTAGAGTACAAGCAAGCCATGCTTTTAGTCTTCGCAAAACTCCGGGGGTCTATAAGAGAGAGAGGTAATGGGATCCCAATCGGATTTATACTCCGATCAATGATCTCATCATTGTCTGCGTAGTGAAAGGAGATGGTGAGACTTTAGTAGTCGTATTCCTCCTTTCCGTACTTGTTGAACTTCTCATGAAGATCCTACCAAAGCAATACCCTTAGCACCCCTGTAGTGATAGTATTTGTAGGAGTAAACTTACCTCAGGCAAAGTAACATTGGGCACAATGACAGTGTTCAAAGCACTGGGAGCGTTGCGGAGAGGCTGGCTCTTGTCTCCGTGAGGGTGGTACTGGTATTTGAAGACTTTGCCTTCGTTGTCGCCCTCCCAGGGCATGGCGGATTCGCCGATGCGAACGTTGCTTTCGGAGGTTACGGAGGTGGGCTTGCGACCGAAGAACCTGTGCATTATCCGTTAGCTGGAAGTCCTTTTTCGGTTTGGTGTTGCGAATTGAGTGGATGGTTTTAGCAATTGTGAATTGGATAGTGCAATTGATTGCATCGTATGACGAGTGGAGAGAATGGGGTGGTTTACCATCCAGCAAGCATGAAAGCACCGGACATGACACCGAGAAGAACCTATAAACACAGTCAGCCTCAAGATCTCTCGATCTCCTATCTTCTCGGCGTAGAAATAAACATACGTAAAGCTCGGGATCGCGCTTGCCAGCTTTGGGCAGGTTGGACTGCTCAGTATTCGCACTGGCAAATCGGCGAACGGGAGCGGCGCGCGAAAGAAGAGCTGGGCGAGCGACGAGGGCTCGGCGAGCTGTGAGCGATGCAATTGAAGACATTTTCGGGTGTGGTTGTCTGTTGCGGACAGAAAGGGTGGTAGAGGGGAGAGTAGTTGTGGTAGTAAAGACGAAGAAGAATGATGTGATGTCGTTCTCACCACACGATGATATCTCGGCCCGCGGATCAGGTGATTTTTACCTAAGCTTTCCGGAGGCGGGTGTTGGTGCCTAATTTCTAAGGCTCCACTGACAGTCTCCCGGTTAACTATCTGAGGCGGCATCAATTTGCAGTCATTCAATTTCATGTTCACCCAAATGTACCATTTGTGCTCATACAATCAGGTCCTCAAAATGGTATGTGTTATATACATGCGAGAACTATCGTTGATAGTTATTACCATTATAGCTTTTTAATGGCTCAATTGAGAAGAAATAAGATTCTTTGATTGCATTGACTCTTCCCAATGTTCAATCTTTCTAGTCACGGTCAGTCAGTATATCCGAACATCAAATCAGCTATCTCTGTGCTGTGTTGTGTACAAAATCTAGTTGATTTCTTCACAGTCTCCGGGCCCAATGACACTCATTGGGGTTTCGTAACCGACGTTGCAAGACTTAAATTCAATGAGGTGAAAGAGTATCATTTTAATTGACGCATCCATCTTCCCCCAGTAAGAGCTGTTGCCACACAGCTTGTACTCGGAGTGCAATTCAATCATTCTAAGGGCATTGTTTATGGGGACTAGACCCCATAATCGAGGCACTTTTACGGACCGGACTCTAGAAGGATTACAGACCTTCGCCTCGGAAACATACTGCTTCAATTGCCGTTTGATATGAAATACATAACTCTAGAGTATTTACGTGCTAGAACTGGCGAACCAGCGATAGAGCTCGTTGTCCGTGAGGATAGGCGTCCTCTTGACTCTGAAGTCCCTTCAGAGCTTGTCATCCTCATATTTGGGATATCTTTGGATGCAGGCCTCCGTTTGAGTTCTTTCCTGTCTCGCTAGATGAAGTTACGATGGAGCATGTTGAAAAGCTTGGATAATTGCCCGACCGGTGGTGGAATGAGTGGAAGGAAAGGAAAAACTGGTTCGACAAAGATGGCCACAAAAGCGCGAAAGAAGATATTCATCAGTGGTGTGGGAATACTTCCAGGGACTGGAATAATCGTTCGGGCGAAAATATACGATAACCACGAGAAAGGAATAGTTTGATTTGTTCTCTGCAGACGAAGAGGCGGCTTTCCGTAGCATGATAGAGTTGATGCTAGTTTTTGAGCCGAGCAAGCAGGCTACAAACGTGAAGTGGTCAAGTGCGAATGGATGCAACGGCGGGAATTGTCAGAGTCGCGGAGAATGCAAGATGCAATCGAGTTGAACCCCTAAGGAGATTGGCCGTCAAAAGATCTGGCCCTTCCAGCACCAGATATCTGATCGCCCATGTGGGAGGGAGGGGCCGTTGTCAAAGTCAAGGTTGAGGACCGAGGATGGTGTGGTTGTTATTGAAGTAGTCACTGAGGTAGATGAACTGATAGCGCTGACGGGAAAAGCCACAGGAGCAGATGAGGTAATAGTATAGAAAATGTGTAGAATGGACGTATTTCCCTAGCATGATAATTATCATTGAGCTTACATGGAAATCATTGACTTGTGATGCATGCAGAGTTATCATCTCCGATTTTCGTGATCTTTCTTGGTGATAGAGTCTATCAACTAGGTGACTCGATTCTCATGCATGAACATACCAGTCAATACTCCCAGTGTCGATATGGTTTTCCGGGAAGCAATCTAGTAACGATAGTACATCTGCGTCCATCATTTCGAATGTTGCAGGATCTGTCGAGTCATACTGCCACTCGTGGTGTGGAAATGCTGGAAGAAAAGTTGGTGTATGATTAATGCCAATGGAACTAGAGGAATCAACTTCACGTTGATCACTTGAAGGTTCGCTGTCCAGGTTCTGATTCTTGATGCTGTTCATAATTATATCGATGCTGCGCTGGACAACCGGGCAGGTCGTACAACTGCCCTTCAGAGCACGCAAAAATGTATTCATTCGGTTCCGAGCGATGGTATCACCGGATCTGACATCCTTAACAATTGCCGAAGCGGCCGTGTATACGCAGTATGCCATCAGGTACGTGATTCGTGTAAAGCCGAAGGTGTTCTCGAAGAAGATGAGGAGCTTTTCAATATTTTTGGCAGCATCTTGACAAGCCGCATGATGGATTGGGTATGAATAAAATGGTCTGTGGAGCAGAATATTTGTGGCGTAGTAAAGAAGGCTGTCTGTGTCAATTCAAGTAAACATGCCGAGAAGAAAGCGTACATACTTTTGAGCGAGAATATGAGGAGGACAACATATTTCAGGCAGACTGTTTGGATCGTATTTTAGGTAGGGAGGAGAATTTGCCCGCCAACCATCCAGCTGGTCTCGTATATTCCGCAATACTGAATCTGTGAGTGGCATCGAACGTCGAGAGTACAGCTTCACAACGATCTGATTGATAATCACCGCCAGTTTACAGGAGTTTTGGAAGCACGAAATCGCATGCGATTTCATCGGCGGGTATGCCTCGGCTGAAATAGACCCACGACTGCCAGAGTCACCATAATAAGGAACCCATAGTTCATGGGCCGTGCTGTCGTCAACTAAGTCATCACAGTTAGCTCACTGACAAGTGTCGATAGAGTTAAGAGGCTTAGCTGCACCAAATTCGGGTTCTCGATCAAAGGGTAGCTCGGTGAGAGCGGGCATGCGGCCAAGATATAGACTTATCGCCCTACAGTGATTTGGTTAGTGACACCTCTGCGTCAGTCACATTTCATGTGTGGTCGCACTTATCCCAAAAATAACACGACCAGAATAACCGTCGCCGGATCTCGATATCTTCGGGGGTAAGATGACCCAGGTGTACTATCTTGCCAGAACTATGATGCAATCCTAGGTCGCTGACCATTCTGAATGCCATACCACTGTATAACCAGGCCTGTGATATCGAGCCATATGCAAGATCCCGTGCACTGAGTTGAAGTAGCGCCTGGACTGTTGGAATTGAGCTTGGTTTCTGGATCTCTTCCCCAAGTACTAGTCTTGCACGGGATATCAATGCTTGTCCGATAGAACTAGATTGAAACCGGGAGGAGTGGGCGCATAATACAATAAGGAGAAACGGTGAAAAGTATTGGCCGCCCGTAATCATGTCACCTAATAATTGAGCAAAGCCGCGTAAATATATGTCAATCAATCCTATAGGTGTGTTTGCAGGGATCATTTAAGGGTAAGCTTACGTATAAAGGCAGGTCTATATACCCACATGAATAATGGTCCAATCCATGACCAGTGTAGTTTGAGAAGCTTTGAGAGTATATCCTTGGGGATATCATGATGAATAGCAGCATTCCCCAATGCAAATTGCTCCCATGCATGATATTCAGTTGCAGTTGGAGACAGCGTGCTGGCTATATCTGCAGAAGATATGGAATAGCTCGTTTTGTGAGCCGTAAATTTATGTCCCCGTGATATCGGAGGATCATGCATTGCTGAAGTTGGGCCATAATAGCATAGCTATAGTGAGATTCTTGGTCAATTATTTGATTGGTGGTAGTATCAGTACAACGAACCTTTCCATTTTCATCTAAGCTCAGATCAGACAAAGGTAGTGCAGACGTTTGATCCTGCTGACTAGCATAATGATCTGGGATTGCAGTAAGCTCTGTATTATTGATTTCTTGCCCATAATCAGAAGCGATACTGGCGGCGTGGGTAAAGGTGACTGTATCCCCTTCAGCGACATTTGAGTCTTGTGGACTGCCAGATGCCCAAGATGTTTTCTCCTTCAGCGTTTCAATTATCTGCTCATACTCCTGTAGCCTCTTGGACATGGCAATGATTTGAGACATAGGCGGAAGTTTCTCGTAGCGACACTCGTCATTGTAGACTTGACAAGTCTTGCACCCCGGCTGTGTTCCGTCACATCTCGTCTGGGCCGTGTCAGCCGATTATACACAATTGAAGAAGGGAAAATCACCTTTCGGATTCGGCAGTTGGTGCATGTAAGCGTATTTCGATTGGCTCGGGATGGTCGCTCCGTTCGCGAACTGGAGATCGGTGACAGCAATGGTGTGGCTGATTGCTTCTGGCGGTTTGACCGCCTGGCATTGTGTATTGAAGACATGTGTGAGACAATGCTGAGATGGATGACAGCCCCGGAAACCGGCCGGGTGGACCAATTTAAGTGGCGTTTTCATAGGGGAGGGGGAAGACGGTCAAGCAAATGCATTCATCTTGCTATTGGCCACGGAATTTCTCACCCGATATAAGCCTCGTGTCTCGTGTCATTCTGTGGGGAATTGCGGTGGTTGCCACGCGGGGGTCACGCTATTTCCTTACCGTTTTAGGGCTTTGGTAGCGCTTTCATTCGAGCATTTAGTGCACTTCTTAGTAAAAAAAGTTCATTAGACTGTGAAAAACCGGTTTAATTCGCTCGTCAAACAAAGAAATTCGGAATTCACTTGGCATTTGTGTGTCATTATGCGATGATTTCTCATTCGTTGTGTCTTGATAACTAACTACTCGGGTATACATCCCCAAAGACGTGCACATCTACACAAGGATTTTACTACACCCGCCACTTTGTTTGAGTCAATTGGTATTGCCTGAAATATTAAACGCAGATTGGTCATCTTATGAGAAAATAAATGACAGCTGCGCGTCGATCATGTTTGAGGTTGTCATGGAATAATTATTGGAAAAGTACTTGAACCAAGACACCAGAACACACCATACATCGTTTAGCATACTAATTCAAATTTTTTCCACATGAACAGCCACCGCTCTCTTAGCCATCTCATCAAGCTTCTCGTCATGAGTTTGCTGTAGCACTTCAGCTTCGCTCTGCCCATATCGGCCAATTTTATACCAGGGCAGCGTAAACAAGTGATCCATAGATTCCAAACTGAGCCCCGATGTCTCTGGAATAAAGAACCACGCCCAAAGTGCACTGAAGGCTGATATGGCAACGAAGAACCAGAACGCGCCGGCCGGACCCATTCCTCCCTGCGATAATGGCAGTAGCATCAGTGGCACAGCCCGGTTCGCACCGTATTGATTAGCAAAATGAAGCATCATGATGAGTGAAGAACATATTGCTCGTATTCGCAGTGGGTATATTTCGGCGTTGATAAGGTACTGAATACCATTCCACCCCAGCGCCCAGCCAAAACTACACAGATAGATCATGAAGATGGCGCCAATACTAGCCGACTTCTGTGACGGCGTAAATGAGGACGGGTTCGGAGTGCCTACTATGCTGAGGAAGATTGCAATATATGTCATCGAGATTGTTTGGATTGTGATGCCAATTCCCAGTGATCGTTTGCGGCCGATGATATCGACCAGGAAGAAGGCGCAGAGAAGAGCCCCGAGAAGTTTGACAACGCCCAAAATACAAGTCGCAAATAACTTCTCGTTCTGTCCACTGACTCCAGCCAATAGAAAGAAGTCCGGAGCGTATACCGTGATTGATTGTGCACCGCACCACTGAGTCAGTAACTGACCCGCGAAGCCAAGGTAAATGCGATAAAGGTTCGACGGAATGGCGAACATCTCCCGGACAATGCTAGACAAGCCGCTTCCCATAGTCGCTGTCCTTTCTTCTTCCAGCTGCGCTTGTATCTCGCAGATTTCCCTTACAATGGCCTCATGATTTTGTGGGAGATTCCGGATGCGCGAGAGATTGTCCGTAGCTTGCCTATCATTTCCACACTTTATCAAGTAGCGGGGAGACTCATAGTTGAATAACGATAAGGTCCCTATGATTGTAGCGAAGATAAGGTGAAGGCTTGTAGGTACCAACTATTTGTACATCGAAAGCCATTAACTTGGGACTTCCGACGAAAGCGATTGGATTGAGAATATATGTACGTACCCATCGTCTTGACGTAGTATCGGATATATGCAAGCTGGACCCCCAGCTAGCAAAGTACGCCAACATGATGCCGATATACACGGATCCAGCGAACGTCGTTGTGCATAGTCCTCGAATGGATTTCGGCGAAATCTCCGAGAGATAGACGGGGGCGACAACAGAGGCTTGCCCGATTCCGAGCCCAGCTACAAAACGACCGGCATAGACCATGCCTAGGTTGCCGTTGTTGCACATGAAGATGGCAATTCCAATAATCCAGACGACACAGAGCTGTCTAGTTGCCCAAAGACGGCCGATACGGTCGCATAGGATAAAGGCACCATGAGAAGATTAGCAAGAATACAACCTCGAAATAGAAATTCAAGCAATAAACTTACAGACCCGCACCGGCAACACTGCCAATAGATACCATGGATGAAATAGTGGCCTTAACTTGAGCATATTCGGAACTGTTAACGTTGGGAAGGTGAAGAACATTTCTGAAAGCAGCAGAATCCAGTGTACCGCTTATCAACCCTTCATCGATACCTCGAGCAGCACCCATAATACCAAAGGAAAATACGGCAAACCATAGTCTCCAGTTTAGGACTTCCCTAGGTTCATCCCCGATCCGTAGTTTAAAGATGTTCAAGGGACTCCGGCTGCCACCCATGCTTTCTTGTGGTACAGAATATTTTGAGATGAAGGGTTTGAGGAGATCGAAATCAATGTTCTAGCAGGACGTATCTATCCGAGCGGTCTCCGAGCCTATCTTAATATACTAATAATAAGAACCACGAGACTACCGGGAGAGACGGTGTCAGAAATAAGCATTCTGGATTATGCATACGCGCCACGGCCATCCTCCGGGATATTGGCGAAAAGCCATATTGTGCAGGGCATGATGAGTGCTTCCGCGGGGACTTGCCGGGAGACTTACCGGGGTGATGACCGAACAGCTTGGAAACATGCAAGTTCTAGAAGAGAAGCTAATCATCATTTATGCTACATGTCTGTCAGGCCTTTGAAGAACTGCTTTCCATATAATTATGCTGTTAGAGATATTATCTGCTCACACTACTCAAATCGACAACTAAGTAGTGCACAACACTCGTGCTCACAAATGGCTCCTTCTCCAGAGTTCATCGTCTCGGTCCTTCGTCAGTTTTCAACGTGAGATTCCACTCAGCATATCTTTCTACTGGCGAGTCACTCATGAGATAATTGACAAAAAACATTGTGTAGGTGCGATGTTTCGGATGCTTTGTCAAAACTCAATCATCCTCATGGAGGGTTTGTGGCTGGCCCTACGATGTGGTCACCTCAGCGCCAGGAGGGAGACACCAAGATTGTAGGACCAGCATACACTGTTAAGTATGTGTCACGTAGCGATACTACATCACCCAAGCAGGCTTTTCACTACGTAAGTCTAATCGTCATACAAATACAGAGGGACTGCTTACCTCTTATTGAATCGGGGTGACTGATTCCAAATGCCGAAGATCGATATGATTCCAGCTGGATCTGTAGTGTTTATCTCATCACCAAACACTATCAATGCAGTCTTTGGAGGCCTTATGAGTAACAGAGCCCATGCAAGTGGTGCGGTCGGAACGGTTGTTGACGGTCGAATTCGGGATCTACAGGAGCATCGTGCCCTTGGCTATCCGGTAAGGACCTTACTGATAGGTTTGTTTCATGTCCCTGACTCGTAAACAGGTCTTTGCTCGCGATGTTAGTACTGTCTCCCCGTACGAGGTTGCACGTGTCAGTGAGGTAAGTTCGGATATTGCTCCTCATCCATCTCTCGTTTGTTTGAATTGCCAGTCACATCATGGATTGACGTGTCTGTAGGTGAATATACCAGTCAAAGTGCAGAACAACGGCCAGGACACCATAGTCAATCCTGGAGACTACATTATTGCTGATCTTAATGGTGTTGTCTGTCTTCCAGCTAATTTAGCCGAAAAGGCGATTTCTCTGATTCCTCCACAAGTCAAGGCTGACGAACTGATTACCGAAGAGCTCAAATCTGGCGTGTTATTTACAGATGCATCGAAGAAACACAGGACCATGTTGAGCCCTACCTAGGATAGAAACATTAGATAATAAGGTAGTTTACCAGCGGCGTCGCTTCAAATCACGATATACCTCAAGTGCTTGTACCTAATTCTTTCCAAGGTTGGAAATGGTTTCAAGGCAGACATGAAATCCATGCGTTTTACTCTTTTATAAGAAGAAAATCATTAAATTGAAAAATCAGATATCTTGAAAAAAAGGAAAAACCTCCATAGTAGAAAAAATTCAGTCTGAGTTATTGATGTCCATCTGGTTGAAGTAGTAGCTGGGATTTTTCGAGACAAAGTATCTCCTCCGGTCCACGCAAGTCGGCGAAATAAAAACGACTATGCTGTAAATGAGGTACGTTCTTTTCCTCTGATAACAACTTAGAGAATATCCAGCGTTACCCTGACTCAGGGTAGTTGCCCGGAATTTCGCCGGGCAAATTTCCGGAGTGCAAGCGGCAGCTCAGTCAATGAAGCGATATAACCTTGAGTGTCTAAGTCGTTTCTAGCCCTTTCATTAACTTTTCGCGCCTAAAATAAGTGACCAAACAATTTGTCTGTCAATTGAATGTGTTCCAATTATCTTGCTTCAACCAGCCAATCACTTGACAAGCGAATCAAAATGGGTAGTGTTGAAGAGTCTCATGCTATCCGCATAAACCCGTCCTCATCTCACGCCTTTGCGAAGTCGATTCTTTTATCTTACGGCATACCAACAGACAGAGCGGATATAGTTGCAGATGCACTTGTGCTTGCCGACCTCCGCGGTGTCGATTCACACGGAATCAACCGTCTGCCCAGCTATATCGCCCGAATCAAAGCTGGTGTATTGGCTACTGACCCTGTCTTGGAATTTGAGTACAAAACACCTGTGCTTGCGATTTTAGATGCAAAGAACACCTTTGGATTTGTTGCCGGTTCTCTAGCAATTGATGAAGGAATCAAAATTGCCTCGACTTATGGTTTGGCTGTTGTTGGAGTGAAGCACAGCAATCACTATGGTATGGCATCGACATATATTCTCCGTGCTGTTCAACAAGGATTTGCGGCCTTTGCTTTCACGAATGCAAGCCGTTCTATGCCTCCTTGGGGAGGAAAGGAGCCACTATTTGGCACAAGTCCGTTTGCAGTCGGTGTTCCTGGTGGTCAAGCAGGAAATTTTGTTCTTGACATGAGCCCGAGTGTCGCAGCCCGTGGTAAGATTCGGAAAGCTGCGCGACGAGGGGAATCTATTCCGGAAGGTTATGCTTTAGATAAGGATGGCAAACCAACAACTGATGCCCAAGCCGCATTAGATGGTGTGGTTCTTCCAATTGGTGGGCCAAAGGGCAGCGGTCTGGCCATGATGATGGACATATTCGGGGGTCTTTTAACTGGTGCTGCTTTTGGAGGGGACGTGGTTGACATGAACAAGGACGCGAATACACCACAGAACGTTGGCCATTGGTTTCTAGTTTACCGACCAGAAACGTTTCTGGGCAGCAAAGAGGAATTGCATGCCCGCATGGACAAGTTGCTGGACAGGACTAGAAAATGTGAAAAAGCCGATGGCTTTGAGAGAATCTACGTGAGTGGAGAAATAGAGGCAGAGCGCGAGATGGAGAACAGAAAGATGGGCATCCTTTATACACAAGGTGAGATTGAGGCACTACATCAACTCGCCAAAGAGATCGGATCAAAATCAATGCTGGAGCCAATGATATAAATATTATAACTCGATTAGTAACACCTAACTTAGCTAAAAATGAATATCCAGTCAGAAATACATCTTGGCACCCTGTATGCACCGCTTTGTGGTTGTCGAATACCTACCAATCCATCTGAGGTATAATCTGCAGAACAATTGCAAACTCCCCTCGGTGTTTGGCGATGTCTGGCTCTTAAGGAGCTGAAAATTGACTGGATTGAGGATCGTTCGTGAAAATGTACCGTTAAAGTTGGAAAAGAAGAGTTAACTCGATATACTTTGAAGTTCTATATTCAGACTCCCCTTGCAAGTCAGTCTCATAAAAATCCCGTCTTTCACTTTGCGGCAATTGCTATTCATCTATGAAATACAAAGATTCGCTGTAAATTCAGGTAGCCGCTTTCATAGCCCATCATTGAGAATAGTCCCAGTCCGAAAAATCTCCCAAGACCACGAACAAGCCTTTCCGAGTATATACCCGAACGATGCCTTTCTCAGCTGACTTATATGCAATCTATATAGAGCCAATTACTGTATTCAATTATAAGTGCAATTTTATTTCAATATAGTGGCTGCAACAGTCCCCGTCGGGAACTGTATAATTCCCGACCCTAAGAAACTCGTTCCCGAGAGAGCTTCAGCTCGGGGAGAGCAATGATTGAAGCATTGAATGTTGTAGTAGCTTATGAAATAGTTCTATAAGCAGAGATTAGTACAAGAACAAGAATTTTTCCTCATGTTTCTGGTTCGAAGGCCGTGAGTTTCCTAGGGCAGTTCTCTATCCTAGTAGAAAAAAAAGGTCGAGTCACTCACTGATAGTATGGTAAGTTCTCTCCTTTCTCTGCTTGCCATCGCAGCAGCAGGGGTCTCAGCCGCGTCAATTCCTAGCACTCCTAGCTCAGTTCTCAGTGCTCGCAACACCAACCTGACCCCGGGATGCGAGAACGGCCCTACGTCCCGCCAGTGCTGGGGCAAGTACGACATCAACACCAACTACTACGATGAGATATTTTATACAAATCACACAGTCGAGTACTGGCTGAGTCTCGAGGAGATCGATTGTGCACCGGACGGGTACTTGCGTAAATGTATGACGGCCAATGGTACTATGCCTGGCCCAGCCATCACGGCTAATTGGGGAGACGAAATTGTCGTCCATGTCACCAACAACATGAAGACCAATGGATCAGCTATTCATTGGCACGGTGTGAGACAGCTCAACAACAACGTAAATGATGGAACACCTGGTGTCACGCAATGCCCTATTGCACCTGGGACAAGCATGACATACAAATTTCACGCCGAGCAGTACGGCACATCTTGGTACCACAGCCACTTCAGCTTCCAATTTAGCAATGGTCTGTACGGACCACTGATTATCAATGGTCCTGCCACAGCTGACTATGATGAGGACCTCGGTGCCGTCTTCATTACAGACTGGGACCACATAACAGCCGATCAAATCTGGGCCACCATCGCCAACTTCAACGTCACGTTCGACGGCTCTAGCACGGGTCTGATCAATGGCATGAACACTGGAAATTGCACGGCACTCAACGCGACAAACGCCGACCCTAATTGCCTTAGTGAGGGCAGAAAGTTTGAACTGCACTTCGAGCAAGGCAAGAAGTATCGTTTGCGGTTGTTCAATGTTGCGATGGAGGACTGGGTACAATTCAGCATTGACAACCACACCATGACGGTGATCGCAATGGACTTTGTGCCTATCGTGCCGTACGAGACTAAGAGTATTTTCATTGACATGGGACAGCGGTACGACGTTATTATCGAGGCGAACGCAGCACCCGCGGATTATTGGCTGCGCAGTGGTTTTGAGCCATTATGTATTCCCAACGGCGCGGGTGCAAATAACATTACGGCCATTGTGAGATATGACAACACCAGCACCGCAGATCCGACCAGCTCGAGCGTGGACGGTGCCATAATAGGATGGGATCTCTGCGTAGATGAGCAGCCCACCAACTTGGAGCCATGGGTTCCTGTCGACTTGGACATGGCCAAAGTGGTCGAAGGAGTTCAGACAGAGATCGTCACGGGATTCTATGACGACAATACCTACCTTCGATGGTCAATCAACGGGGGATCGTTCATGTGGGTGAATTGGTCAAATCCAGCACTGGAAGACGTTGTGGCTGGAGACTTGAGTGGCATTCCCACAACAGATAACATTTTCCAAGTTGGCTCCAACTCGTCTGCGAAGAGCACGCTTCGTAACGAGACGGAGTGGGTCGTCCTCGTCATCGAGGACACAACTCCCATAACCGGCATATCTCATCCCATCCACCTGCATGGTCATGACTTCTTAGTGTTGTCAACAGGCTATGAACGGTGGACTGGAAGAACGTATGGCTGGCAACTTACCAATCCGCCGCGTCGCGACACGGCCACCATGCCAGCCAACGGTTATGTCGCAATCGCGTGGCCTCTCGACAACCCGGGTGTTTGGGCGTTACACTGCCATATTGCCTGGCATAGCAGTCAAGGCTTTGGAGCAACGGTGCTGGAGTCAGCGGACATGATGCCTAAGCCGTTGGGAGGCGACTGGTCCCAGGAGATAGACTCAGTTTGCAAGGCCTGGAATGAATACGCGCCGACTGCTCCCTTCCAGCAGGTCGATGCTGGTATCTAAAGAGAATAATTTCACACACTAAATTTCACGAGCTCCATACGTATTTTCTAGAATAAAAGATTCCCTATGGTAGTAGTTGGTATGTGCCATTTCACTTACAGGATGCTCTCCATACCCGAATGCTGTACTTTCCAAACCTATGTAGGTGTCGTGGTATCCTCGTAAATTTTGTAACTTATCATATGTAAATACAGTAGAACATGGATGAGTCGTTCTATAAGAGTTCCGACAACAGCGGAAGAGGGTTGTTGAAGCTCAGCTCCTTCGGGATAATGTGATTTGCAGGACAAAAATGGGGCATGTCTGATGTCTTGAGGCCCCAGCCCAATTATTGAATAGACATTCCAGTATCAAAGACAAATAAGAACGATGATGATGATAATAAGCTCGTCCTGCTAGACTGTATTTGGCTAGCGCCAGGGACCCGGTTCCCGGACGTTCATTTACGTAGAAATTAGGGGAAGAATACTCGTCACATTCACAATCACACACTATACCCATCCACTTCTTTACGCTTTTCGTCACAGTCTCTCATTTTGAAACGCCGTCCGCTCTTTATTTACGAATMCCCTCCCTTCACTTATCCTTATATTCTATMCCAGCCGCTGTCGACGCGTGTCTTACATCTCATTCCTCACTGAACTCCTTGCCTTTCGGCCCACCGTCGCCCGCCGCATCGTACACACGCTGAGAACTATTGAGAACGTCTGAATAGCCTGAAATCGCATCATGAACGGTCGCTCCGCATTCTTATAGATTGATATTTATCACGTTGGGACACCCGGCATCTAGCCATGGCCGATTCTAGCACCGCATCGACCCCAGTCACACCCGGCTTCCCGGTATCTCCTGGATTGGATGTACCTCGCCCCCCTTCCATAGGCGGTATCTCCTCGCGCATGACCGACATTGCTTCTGAAGATGGAGATCGGTCGATGTCCTCGCGCGCGCCGACTTCGGTCCAGCCACCGCAGTCTCGACGAGGCCCACCACCAGCAGCGCGATTATCAACCGGGAATTCAAATTCGCTTCGTCCAGGCAGCTCGTCCAGTCGCATGAGTCGACTAAGCAGAACGCATGTCCCTTCGTTCACTCCGCAGGCGTTCTTTCGGCCCATGAGCTCGCAAAGACTACAGGCACATCGTCGTCCAAGTCAGGTACCCCAAGAGGCATACACAGAAACGACAGAAACCATTGAGGATGAGAACGGCCTTAATCGAAGAAGCTTGATATCGAACAGTACGGTGCATCTCGGCGCTCACGCAAACGACTTGGAAGTCCCTCCTTCTCGTGGTACGGAATTCACCGATCCTATCATTTCTGACCGGAACACCTCCAACGCGAGCCCGACGGGGAACACAACTATTAGAAGCTTGGGAGAAAGTGTTAAATTATTACACGAACGAGAGAAGAAGTCTGTGCCAGAGCGACTCAACATAAGCAGGACTGTCCAAACGGGGTCCTTGCACGATCCTCCGCAAAAATCACCACTGTCATTCCGATCCGACTTTTTGTCCATTCGAAATAAAAACGAGGATCCCCAGCGTCCGGCCAGCAGAGGTCACGAAAGGTTATCGTCGGTAACATCTTCCTCTCCGCGCTCAATGAAGGATCAGAAAGCATCGGCACCGCCTGCAAATCTCGGCAAGAATTATGAATATTTTACAGGCAACACAGTTTTCTGGGGTAGTGGCAGGTTTCAGAACTCCCGTGATAAGCCAGTCAACATAGCGACAGGACTTTTGATTGTTCTTCCCGTCGCATTGTTTCTTGCATACTCGTATGTTTTTTCTTCGTCTTTATGGACTTGGCTGACTTGGTATCAGAGCACCGTGGTTATGGCACAATGTGTCGCCGGCAATCCCAATCATTTTCGCCTATATATTTTATGTCTGCTTCTCCTCTTTCGTACACGCCTCTGTCGTGGACCCCGGGGTGAGTACTGAATCTCAATGAAATGTAGATGACTCTTTGCTAACCATATATAAAGATCGTTCCGAGAAATCTACATCCATTGCCTACGACTGATCCGTCTTCTGATCCACTTGCACTGGGTCCATCAACGACCGATTGGGTCATGACGAAGCTGGCTACGTCCGAAGTTGACGCCATGGTGGTCCCAGTCAAATACTGCAAGACCTGCAATATATGGCGTCCACCACGATGCTATCATTGCCGAGTGTGTGACAACTGTGTCGAAACTCTAGATCATCACTGCGTGTGGCTCAATAATTGTGTTGGCCGTCGTAATTATCGATACTTCTTTGGTTTTGTCAGCTCTGCCACGATTCTTGCCTTGTTCCTTCTCGGAGCTTCCTTGGCACATGTGCTTCTTTATCAACAGCGCGAACACATTTCATTTGGGGAGTCAATTAACAAATGGCGAGTTCCATTCGCAATGGTTATCTACGGGGCTCTTGCTTTTCCGTACCCTGCGGCACTTTGGTTCTATCATCTCTGGCTCGTGGGCCGCGGCGAAACCACACGTGAATATCTCAACTCCCACAAATTCGCCAAAGCAGATCGTCTTCGACCTTTCAGTCAGGGAAATGTATTGCGAAACTGGATTGCAGTACTCACAAGACCCCGACCACCGACATATCTTCAATTCAAGAAACCGTACCAGCAAGGTGATCAGCGCTTCGCAACGCAGAAGCGCAAGTACTTGACAGCGAAAGATGTCGAAGCTCAAGCTGGTCTGGAGTTGCAAGCTGTTGTTGGACGAAACACCAATACTGGTTCATCATATCAACCTGATATGCGGGAAAGCAATAGCAGATCTTGATAGTTCTCTGCTTCCTACACATCTTTCTATTGTACCATTACGCCTACCTAACCTCTTCCATTCTCTTCATTTTTCTATTCTTCTTACACTGATGTCTATTCTTTTTAACTGTTCGTCCTTTTGCTTATTCATTTTGGCTTATTGGCATAACGACTCACACTTCATTCAAACGACCTGACTTTCTCTTATTTCTCTTAATGATTCCCTCTTTCATTACTAATGTACCACTATACCTGCGTTCTCTTCTTGTGTAATGGATTCTATACAATTACTACTATTATTGTTTCCTTGAATACAAATATATTCCTAGTGTGCTCTCTATGTAAGATTTGAAAAGTACATGAGCAGTTAAAGGCTCATTCAATGTTGGATTTTATCTCCCGTACATGCTCGGCCTACCTGGGTACCTCGCAATAGAAGGATTTAGGATAGTAATCAATGCCGGAGCCGGAACCATATGGACGATCTAATAAGTGGTAGTCGCTCAGGTCGATCAAATGGTCTGAGCTTTACGACATGACCTGTCTGTCAAGGTAGGTATCACGTTGCGAACATTCTAAGGCTTGCAATGATCTTTCCGGGAAGCTGTTCGATCATGATCAAGGAATCTCCATAACCGGGGGAGACTGCCAGAAGAATTAAAGACTAAGAACATGAATTAGAGGAGGTGGGCTTGATATCTTGGCTTGAAGCGAGCAATGGGTAGAACAGAAGCCTCGTTGAGACTGTAGAAGTATTCAGGAATACATGAGATACATAGATGTCTGATTGACACGCTCCATGGAATGCTGACCGGAGTGGGATGGACTTACTAAGACAGGCAGGAGAGTACAAACATTCCATACAAAGTTACTTCTTTCCTGTTAAGTTGAGTCCCTGCCGACCACCTTTCCTCCCTCCCATTGTCCACCTACAACATCTCTTTTCCACTACATCCATTCATCGATTCTACCGACACTCTGTTGGTCTTTGTCTGTCAATCATTGTTGTACTTTTGCTCAAGCCAGTCAAGTTGCTAGCCCATTTGTTGTTTTTGAGGTCTAGCTTGATTGAGGCTGGTGGTCATGTTTACACTGCATCAGCCATCAACAAACTGAACCTGGAAATTTCCCTCACGACGCGCGCGAGATTCGTGTAGTCAAAGCAGAAATCACTCGGCTTATCAATCAGACAACGAGATTGGTCTGTTCGATCCAGCCATCCAGTTATCTGAGTTCTGTCCTGGACCTGACTAGCCAAAATCCCGTTTTGACTCCACCTCTTTCAGTCTTCTGCAGCCCCCGGCTCTCTCTCGCGCAATTCAATCATTAGCCCCCGTTGGGTCCCGTCCGCCTGGACGTTTTACCCTTTTCCACCTTTAACATTGTTCTCAAGTTATCTTCATGTTTGAGTCGATTGTCAACTTTCTTTCGCCCGCGGCACTGACCAATTCCATCCTTCGCGAGGCAGTTGCTGCTGCCCCGGGCTCTTCCAAGATGATGACGCGCCGAGCCCGTTCCTCCCTAGAATCAGCCGCCGCTGTTGACAACACGGCCACAGCAGACACGATGGAACAAGATACATTCAGCAACAACGGTCCTATCGGTGTCGACTTCTCCGGTCCTTTACTTACGCCAGAAGCTAGTCGTTCCGAAACTTCCAGCAATCACGATCTCGCTGTCGCCGGAGATGAGAAACCTCAAGCACGACGACGTTCTGCGCGTACGACGCGTATGTCCCTCCGCGCATTAGAGAATTTACGAGATTTAGAAGAGGACAATAACTCGAAACATGTAGAGGGATTGTCAATTACACCCAAAGAGCGTACGGTCTCAGGAGAAACACTTGTAAACAGCGTTGATGAAAGCCGCGCTTCTCCGTCGTCCGTCAACAACGATGCCAACATGAACGACCACTCGTGGAGCCAGACGACTCTCTTGCGGGACAATACGGACAACGACGAAAACGCGCACCTTGCAACACCTGTCTCAAAGCGATCCGAAGAAGACGAAGCACCGCGAAGACGATCTCTACGAGCCCGGCCAGTTAAGGAGGACGATATTAAGGATAATGATAAGGATACTACGCAAGACAAAATGGAAGTGAAGTCAGCCAGCAAGCCAGAAAAAGCTACACCTCCGCGCCGCTCGTCTCGTCTTAGCCTGGTCACCAGGGCTGTCGAAGTGCTCGACAGAGCTGCTAGTGTCTTGGGAAAACGGTCTCGAGATGCGATGGAAAAGGCTGTTATGCAGCGTCGCTCTAGTTTACGTCCTCGACATTCCCTACCTGCGAAAGATGCGCTAGCTAGCACTTCTGAGCTCCCCGATCCCAAAAAGCGCCGAATGTCCGACGGTGATTTACAAGCAAAGAAGAAAGAACTGGAAGAGGAGGCCTCAAAGACGGAGGAAGTGGAAAAAGCAGTCTCACCTCGATTCAGATCGAAGCGGTGGCTGGATCAAGGAATGTATACTGGACAAGAACGTGACTACGATCCCCGACTAAACGAGGCAAACAATAAGTTAAGGGCTGCCAGACGCAGAGCTGCCCCGGAGCCACAACGAAAGCTTCTTCCTTTACCGATGTTTGCTGGCGAAAGATTGCTCAAACTCGGTCGTGATTTCAAGCTTCCTTTCGATGTGTTCTCACCACTTCCTCCGGGTCAACCTAAGCCGGACGAATGGAAGAAGACAAATCGAAGTGAGTTATTTATTTATGATAGTTGATATACTTGCTAATTTATTAGATGTTTTTGTCGGCGATGCTGCTAGCTTCTGGCGCGAGAATAAGAAAATCGAGCTTTCGACTTGCCTATGCGACGAAGAAACTGGTTGCGATGAGGATTGCCAGAATAGATTCATGTTCTACGAATGCGACTCCAGTAACTGTCGTGTCGGACCAAACTGCGGTAACCGGAGCTTTGAGGAACTAAAGCAACGAACCAAGGCTGGCGGGAAATACAACATTGGCGTGGAAGTTATCAAGACAGCCGATCGAGGGTATGGTGTACGCAGCAACCGTACTTTTGAGCCAAACCAGGTCATTGTGGAGTACACGGGCGAGATCATCACACAGAATGAATGTGAACGGCGCATGCGGTCGGTCTATAAGAATAACGAGGTAAGTTATACGGACTCTACGGTGTAGATCAATAGCTAAACTACGCAGTGCTATTATTTGATGTACTTTGACCAGAATATGATCATTGATGCAACTCGTGGTTCTATTGCGCGTTTCGTCAACCATTCCTGCGCTCCCAACTGCCGAATGGAAAAATGGACTGTAGGTGGGAAGCCACGTATGGCTCTGTTTGCAGGCGACAGAGGCATCATGACTGGCGAAGAGCTTACTTATGACTATAATTTTGAGTGAGTGTCTCGTGGCTCGACGCATTATTGAATACTGACCTGGTTTAGTCCATACTCGCAAAAGAATGTACAACAATGTCGCTGTGGAGCTCCAGGCTGCCGTGGTGTTCTCGGCCCACGACCCAAGGAACGGGATATCAGAGAGTCCAAGGCAGAACAGAAGAAGGATGCCTTACAGAAGAAAGCAAAAGGTGCACTAGCCGGTACGAAGCGCAAGTTAGGCAGTGTGCTAGATGAATCAACTTCTGCTCTCAACAAGAAGAGAAAGATTGTCAAAGGCACAACGGTCAAGGCAACTATCTCCAAGGCAATGTCCAAGGCTAAATCAGCATTGAATGGCAAGAGAGTACCTGTGCATGTCAAGAAGAACGTTGTCGTCACGAAGGCAACTAAGACTTCAAAATCCACGAAAACAAAGATGATCAGCAAGTCGAAGGTCACCAAGGTCGCCACAGCAGCAAAGGCAGCCAATGCATCGTCCAAAGTGAAGATTCAGCAAGCGACGAAGAAGCATGCTACCAAGTCAGCTAAGTCAGCTAGCAAAGAGACGAAACCCGTGTCCGCATCAGAGAGGGTTCGGATACGATTCAAAGCGACGGCTCGTCGGTCCACTAGCTTTAAGAAGGGAGCACAAACTTTAAAGGCGAAAAGCCCTGCCAAAAAGACTCCAGCAAAGAAGACGCCCAGCAAGAAGACGCCTATTAAGAGCCCCGGCGGAAGTGTCAAAAACAAAGCTGCTGCAACCAAGGTGAGCAAGAAATAGCGTGTCTACGGTTTCTAAGTCACCAATCTTCAACTCTACTTTCTCTTTCATATTTGATTTTTCAATTTTTTACTGGCCCACTCATAACTGGCGTTGACGTTGCTTTTACGGAATTTTGCGCGGGGCGAACTGTACGCTGATTTAGGAGGTATGGCTGGATTGATTGTTTTATTTTAACTTCTACCTTATCTTCTCCTTTTATTCGACTTCATCTTCGATTCCATCTTATGATCTACGGTCCCTTCTATTCAACATTCTATCTCCCATTCGGCATGGCTTTCTTGTATGGAAAGGCCTATGTGTCATCTTTCTTGTGTTGCGAGTGTCTTTTCCTTTAGGTAGTCATTGGTGCATCATGTATGAGTTTTTTATGTACGGTAGTTCACGTCAATACATGGGACATTCTTGCTAGATGTTCTTTATCATATTATGTTCCTTCCTAAAGAAGATTGGCAGCCTTATGAAACAGGCAGAAATCGGTCTGTTGAGCTATTTCCCAAAACAGACTAGCGGCGGGKGTCAATAGATCAAAATCGAAAGATGATTGGTCTGTGTTCCGTCTCAGATCAGCCTTTGATCCTCCTGATTTGCATTTCAAGGAGACATTTTTATCATCGTCCATCAGCTAAATCTTTTTTATTCATGTATTGATACAAAGTTTTGACATTGAATAGCAGACTGATCGGCTGTACATGACCAGACTTACACGATCTAATTCGGGGTGGCAGCGGTAATTATTGCTATCACTATCAGTCCGGCCTGACAAAAGACGTCGCTGGAACTTCGGCCGCAATCTGCATCTTCATCAATGGGGGTTTAGAGCAGCCGTCTATATATACGAGAACTTCTATAGAAGTTGTACAGAATGGCAACGGCACATGACAAGTATGTTCCGCATCCCATTCTCTGGATCTTCGTTAACATGTTCGCAGATTTGTTGGCTTGACGTTGGCGGTGTTGGCTTCTGTAGCTATTGGTATGCCACTCCATGTCCCAAGATTTGATACGCTGTCTTGAAGTGCATGAATAAGAAATTGAGCTATGTTCGGAAAAGCTAACTGCTCGAAACTAGGGTCGAGTTATGTCATTACAAAAAAGGTCTGTACTCCGATTCAATCATTAGAAATAATATGCTAAAAGTCAGAATAGAGTCTGATACAATCGTCAGACCGTCACGGATACGACGGTGATGGATTCAGATATATCCAGAATCCGCTTTGGTGGTGTGGGACTATTACTCGTATGTAAATGTCCCCTTTTTGAGAAAGAATTTTGCACTGATGTAACTCGGCAGTCGTTGTCGGAGAATTAATGAATACCGCCGCGTATGCTTTTGCGCCTGCTGTTTTGGTTACGCCCTTGGGAGCGTTGAGTGTGTTGATCGGGTAAACCACCTCCCAGTCGTCACTTTTGGTTGGAGAAAAAGTCTAACATCCATACAGGGCTGTGCTAGGCGCATACTTCCTCGACGAAGAACTCAACACCGTTGGCCGCGTGGGCTGCGCAAATTGTCTGCTTGGCTCAATTTTGCTGGTG
Organism: Talaromyces amestolkiae; assembly: GCF_001896365.1. Taxonomy (NCBI): domain Eukaryota; kingdom Fungi; phylum Ascomycota; class Eurotiomycetes; order Eurotiales; family Trichocomaceae; genus Talaromyces; species Talaromyces amestolkiae. Next base: position 78,509 of record NW_024468057.1, read on the forward strand.
CTGCATGCCCCAGCCGATAGAGAGATACACACCATCGACGAAGTCTTAGATCTCGCTACCCAGCCTCGTACGTCCCCTTCTCCCCATCATCTCCCAGACTATATTTCTAACAACCAGGAAGTCTTCCTGGCCTACCTCGCCTTCGTAATCCTCTACACTCTCTACGCCATAAACCGGCTAGCGCCACGCAGCGGCCGCACAAACCCCATCATCTACATGAGCATTTGCTCTCTTGTCGGCTCCGTATCCGTCATGAGCGTCAAAGCGTTTGGTATAGCCGTCAAAATCACATTTGAGGGCAACAATCAGTTCACGCATGCGTCGACGTATGTGTTTTTGGTGGTTTTGGTAGTTACGACGTTGACTCAAACGCATTATTTGAATAAGGCTATGAGTGTTTTTTCGGCTTATTTGTCTGTCCCCCTTCCCTCCCCCTCTTTTCTAACGCTGTTGTGACGAAGTACTGATGGTTGTAGGGTAAATGCAATGTACTACGTCGGCTTCGCGACATGCACCATCTCCGCATCCATGATCCTGTATCAGGGCCTCAACACCCATGACCCGACAGAGATCATTTCATTGCTTTGTGGGTTTCTGCTCGAGTTTGTGAGTGTTGCACTGCTTACTATATCGCGGAATGATGATTCGGCGGTGCAAAGGGGGAAGAGGAGGACGTCTTCGCCGGTGGATTATGAGCGTGTTGGAAGATTTGCGGTTGGTGGGGATGAGGAGGATGAGGTTGAGTTGAGATCTATTTGAGTCTGATTAATAGAAAGAGAGGGATATGAGGTGAAGGGCATTGTATATATGTGTTGAATTAACTACATGCCATATTACAATTCATCAAAGACGGTTGCTGTGTAATTGATCCTCATTACGCAGTGTAGGCACGTGCGTTGGCAACGGACGCGTTAGGGCATAATTTCTTATCCAAAAGGGCTCTTGACAGTGCGTTAGCAAAGTAATACCCTTTCCCCAGATTACCAGAAAGGAAGCACGGCAGTACGCCATATAGAAATGTCGAATACTAACAGGCAAATAATGGGGCAAATTCATGAATAGAATATGAGCATCACTCTCATGTACATTGCTTTGGCACTATCTTCTCTCGCTTTCCAGCAAGTCGCGTTTTGTTACCACAGTCGGAGTCGGCCTATGTTATTTATCTAGATCCTTTTACAGTCTGCATTGTCTGTCTTGCTCTTCAATTGCACTAAAAGCTTTTCCGTACCAGTACAGGAAGCAATTTTGAGTATCCAAACCCTCATTAAGCTAAAAAAGTAGTGCCTGAACCTCGAAAGGGCTCACGATTCAAGAGTCCCGACTTCTGCACACACATTGCCGCCAATGAGACGAATATCAAACCTCTGTGTGGGTATCATTCCTTACCGGGGGAACGTCTGTGTTGGGAGCTGTTGCCATTTCTGTGGTGGTTCCATGTCCGTTCCGTGTACTCGCCACCGGCTGATGTTCTTTGGCAAGGGTTGTTTCAGGCAGAGCCGCTGACTGTCGGCTACGGAGATAAAGATTGAGGGTTTCCAAGCAAAGGCCGCAAAAAGTCCAAAAGCTACGAAGTGAGGATGAGGCGGAGAAGAGCAGCCCAGGGGTAGTAGTGACTTACAATGACAGAAATGTGAAAGCTTCGATGGCATTGCGTCGCGTGCAGCCACGCGTTAGATCCCAAACATAATAGTAACACCCAACACCATCAGTATTGAAGGCGTCATCTGTTTGGGCAACAAAAATGAATGCTGCCAGCCACCTAAAATATTATGGAACATCAGCTAGGATAGGGAAAGGGGAGAAATCGCTCCCAGTGGCCGGAGAGTGGGAAGGGGCGGACCGGGCATACAGCGCATAGAATACAATGTCCAGTGGGATTATGTAGCCAACATTGCGATGCATGCAAGCAGTAAATAGAGAAGGGATGTAAAATGCAGTGGTAAGTACCGCCTGTCCGGGAAAGTCAGTGTCTGGCTCGTCTAAGATCAGTAGAAGAACAGAGAACATTCTGGGGCTTACAATGACTAGAGTGAAAATGGTTCGGTAACCCTTCAAGTGCGTGACTGTCCATGCGGTCAAACCCATGGTGATCACGGCGCTGATCCATAAGACCAGACGAACGGCAAACAAGAAAACTCGAATAATATCGGTTCCTGCCATCTTCATAGATTGTGATGAAATTCAAAGGTCATTCTTATTGAAAAATGTCGAGGGAGATGTCAGAATGTAATCTAAATAAGCGGATATATGTTACTACTAAATCATCTCAAGCTCATTCATGCCCGAAGCCGGCTAGAGTTTCGGCGTCAGCATTGATCGCTATTTGTGATGTTAGAATGATTCATGGACTCTAAGACTGGTGACAGGGATGAAGAGTCTGCTCCACAAATGGTAGCTTATGCAATGTAAAGAGGTCGCGTACAACAAAGCTGYCCAGCCATATTTACCCTCGACCCAAGAATATCAGATGATCTAAAACAAACTCCACGATCGCATGTCTGATGCTTACATTGTGTCTCTGTAGGTCTGAGAATCTAGGCGCAGTCGAGAAGGCTCACTACCATGGTATACTCCGTAGTAGTTTTTAGATGTCTGATTGATTCACCAAAMCCCGCCACGGTCTGTCAGAAAAAGGCCTAGACCCACACCGACCCGCACATGTCTAGTTCCCGCATCCGCTTGTACTATGGAGACATTATTTGACGTCGAAAGCTGATAGCCTGATCCAATGTCTGTAGCCTCTCTTGCACTGGACTCAATCAGGCCATTAAGGAGTTGTATGAATGATCCACAACGACATTGTTTGGTTCCTCGGTTCTGCTGACCATGCCATTGTCGAGTCTACTGAGGCCCATATGCATAGACCTATCATCAGTTTTCAAGCTGCATTTGCTAAAGACGTGGTACCATTGAATATGTGACCCAGCCTAAATTTTCTGTCCTACCAGTCGAAGATGATACTGAGGATGCGCAGCACATGTGATCGCAGTCTACAGCATCCACTTCATGGGTATTCCCCGCCCATCCTGGCTAACAGAGGACGCCTGGCTGTTCTCTTCTCTCCTTTTCGGAAACTATGATCGCTCGGTGATTACTCTGTAGCAAGGCGATTACTACAAATTATTACCTGGAGATTAGTCATTCCCTGTCTGACTCCTTTCAGGTCCAGAGTCTCTATATGTATGGCAAGTTCAACATGCTCTTAATAATAGCGGAGCAAAATGTCGCCCTCTGGTGGCAACTGGCTAGTCGTGTGACGGAATGGGAGGCCCTCAAGCGGCCAATGATACAGTTTCACGGCGATAGTTCTGTGGTTTTCAGCTTCACAATTAGCCCCGATAGCTAGCTAGCTCAACCCTTCATTCAAGAAATTTGGCTTTCGCGAGCCAAGAAAGTGAGTCTCTTCCGGGCTAACCCCCCATTTTCTGTCCGAATGCGGCAATCGTGATAGCGACACTCACAACATGCTTTTACGGGGACATTGAGAAACCGAATCTGAGGTCTAGTGTTAAAGCGTGGTGTGATCTATTCTCTCCAACTCCTTGTTCTCGTGCTGAAATAATTTATGGACACTCTGACCTAGTGAACACTTAAGTTGGGACGCTTTGCTTTGGATTAAGAGCAATACACACTTTTCTTCTGGAGCACTAGACGTGCATAGGCTAATTTGATCTACCGCCTTACCTGTTGTCCTCACGAAATTTCTTGCTTGGTGAAAATTGAAGTCCAGCTCGGATACCCGGTGAAATAATGTGAAAATGCGATTTGCACACTTCATGCTAGGCTGGAATGCCCGAATCTGCATCATCTTGATAGCCTACTCTGTTTTAGGCCCGGTATCTTTGGCGCAGTCGTTATCCAACATATGTCCTGGCGCTCGTCTACCTAGGGCTTTGCCAGATGCGCCTAATGGATATACGCCGGATCTTGTGCAGTGCCCAGTCTCTGAACCCTTTGTTCGTTATTCCGTAAATATCAGCATACACGAAATGGATTGGCTACAGAAGCGTCAAGAGAAACGGCTGAAGGCTATGAACGCCTTTTTGACGCGGATAAAAGTTCCRGGTTTCAATGSGAGCCACTACTTCGCAGAGACTCCTACCCAGTCTCTACCTAATATCGGCATCGCTTTCTCAGGCGGTGGCTACCGAGCTCTACTTAACGGTGCTGGGATATTTGCTGCCTTCGATGAAAGAACGCCAGGGTCAACTACACCAGGTCACCTTGGTGGACTGATTCAATCATCAACGTACCTTTCAGGTCTAAGTGGTGGTTCCTGGCTGGTCGGGTCGATCTATGTTAATAACTTTACTACCGTCACTGCGTTATTAGACTCGCACACGAGTGGCCTATGGGAATTTGGTCAATCGGTTCTCAGTGGCCCTACAGGCGATGCCGGGTATTTGAACCGCCTTCGTCAGGTTGTTGATGGCAAAGAAGAGGCCGGGTTTCCCGTATCAATCACTGATTACTGGTACTATCTCCTCCCCTGCATCCTATCTTTGTTAGCTAATTACCGGGTTCGATGAAAAGAATACTGACCATTAGTTATAATAGGGGTCGTGGGCTCTCCTACCAATTGGTGAATGCCACTGAGGGCGGGCCTGCCTACACTTGGTCATCTATTGCCTCGACTCCACTTTTCGATGACGGCAGCGTGCCAATGCCTATCATCGTTGCACTTGAACGTGCGCCTTTAGAGCAGAACTTGAGTAAGGATACGCAATCAGTTGTGTGCTTTGCGAATCCTGTTGTCAGGTGTGCTGATTCATTGTTCCTCACCCAGCATTGAATTCATCTGTCTACGAATTCAACCCATGGGAATTGGGTACATGGGACCCGACGACATACGGCTTCGTGCCTCTCGGATTTGGTGGATCCAATTTCACAAATGGCAGTCTTATAAGTGGCGAGTGTGTCTCTGGATTCGATAATGTCGGGTTCATCATGGGCACATCTTCTTCCTTGTTCAACCAAGCGCTGCTTAACATCAACAATACAGATCTTCAACAAACATTCAAACGCCTCACGACTTCGCTTCTACAAAACCTCAACGAGTCATCGAATGACGTTTCTGTATACCAACCGAATCCTTTCTACAAGTTCAATAGAGCGAGCAATCGGAATGCTCAAGAAGAGGCACTGATCCTTGTTGATGGCGGCGAGGACTTCCAGAATATTCCATTCCACCCGCTTCTACAATCCAATCGCAAGGTCGATATAATATTTGCCATTGATAGCTCGGCAGATACAAAGATGCGATGGCCTAACGGGACTAGCATGGTAGCAACCTATGAGCGCAACAGCAATCATTCTGAGATAGCAGATGGGACTGCGTTTCCTTCTATCCCAGATCAGAATACTTTTGTGAATCTAGGCTTGAACAGTCGTCCTACGTTCTTCGGCTGTGATCCAACTAATAGCACTGGCGAAAACTCAGCTCCACTGGTCGTCTATATCCCAAATAGCCCATACACTTACATGTCAAACATCACAACATTCACGCTTGAACTCAACAATACTGAACGGAATGACCTGGTGCGTAACGGATACAGTGTGGCTACCTCGGGGAATTCCACGGATTGGGGTATTTGCGTTGGCTGTGCGATTATTAGCCGGAGCCTACACCGCACTAATACCTCAGTCCCTAGAGCATGCGCGGACTGTTTTCATCAATATTGTTGGGATGGCACTATCAACTCAACTAATCCGGGATTGTAGCAGTTGCACGACAAGAACTGAAGCCAGCATGGATGTCGGTAAACTGTATCGTTGAGTTTTGTGGAACAAGCTCTCCCATTTGCTAATCTATGTGTTGTACAAGATCTTTCAGTGTTTTCGGCCGAGCAAGTAAGGCTGTGTCTTGCGTTCTTGGGCTCCGGAGTCATTTACACAAAATCCAAGTTCTTTTTGCTTGACTAGATCATAATTATTTATAAATAGTGCCATTCTCAAAAACATAGTGTTCAGCCGAAGGAAAACTTCTATAACCCAAGTATCATCAGCATGGCTCAGGTAGCCACATCGTGGGTGCTATTCCGGGCAGATACAGTACCTATCCTTCTATTGATCGACTAGATCAAGCGGTTGAAGCGATCAAGGTCAAGCTTACCGCAGAGGAATTTGCGTTTCTAGAACAGCCTTACCACCCCAGGTCGGCGATGATTTTCTGACCGCGAATGTGTACGTCTACGCAGAGAATGCTTCCAATTGTCGAAATAATTCGCGCGAAGCACCGTATCTTCTGATAGCAATTTAAGACCCATTTGAAAGAATTTCTTATCTGCCTACGACACCATCTGAAACGAATCTTGAGGCTAGAGTTCACTAGATACTAGTAATCATTCGTGGGTTCATGCAGAAGATGCTACTTAGAGAGGCCATCTATAGAAGGTCTCGGGTGACAGCAAAGTCTGTTCTTAACACTATCACCTCAATTCGAATGTTTGGGCCAGCTTGGTGCCACGTCATCTGAATCACTGTTTCAACTTTCAGGGAGTGCATTGACCTATGAAGCGATAGCATCCGTTCTCGGGGACAGGTACAGTCATGAGTCCTCCGACTAGCAATTAACTATTCCTCTCTTACTCTACATCGACCTGCCCTCTCACCTCATTCGTTACCAAAATTGGCAGTCCAAGCAGCCTATGAGACTCAATCCAAAGCCTCTCCTCGTTCTCCTGATCATATATATGCTTAGCATAACCCCGTGCGCTATACAAAGGCTGATTCTCAAAGCTCACAGCCTCGTAACAATCCTCTAGATACTTCCCCCCTTTTGCTGCCACCCCTTACCCACAGCAGCGAGCACAGTAGTAGCAGTACCCTGCTCAACATTTCTAAAATCCTTCTGGATCTTTCATTCCATGCCCAGCTATCTTTTACTTCCTAGGGTTGCGTGCATCAAGGGACAGGTGAGCATCGATAGTTGCTAGAGCACGCGCAGTCTCTACTTTAATCCCTGCTGAGGCACCGACGAGGAAAATAACTTTGTCTGTTTATGTGTTCTCGAGTCCTTCGTCTCTGATAATCTGAAGCACGGTTGGGTGTGCGTCTCCGGGGCCGTTTAATGTTTTGTGAACTGCTGAGTAGCGAGAAATTCTTACCATAACAAAGAAAACTCCCGGAGGGAGGTTGGGCTGCTCAAGTCTTAGAGCGTGCAAGCTTGAGACGTACCTCATATGAAATACACGCTTGCAAAGAGGGGAAGTCAGCACTAGAGCCAGTGAATGATCGAAAAGCCAAATCAAGAAATCGACGTATTCGCGGAACAACTCGGATACAAAGGCCTGCATCACCTTCATTGACTTACAAGGATGTGATATGCTGGAGTGGTGGTTGATTGCACGGCCAAGAAGAACTAGCAATCCAAGGTTTACTAACCACCAAGTTGGAGTAGCACTCTCACCGGTGTCACCAATCCTCTTTGTGTTATACGTACGCCAACTAGCAGCCGCTATCGAGATTGCTGTTCCAGGGGTAAGAGGGCTACCCTTCGTGGACGACCAGGGACTCATTACAGCGGCCATACAACGATGATCGAACTCCGTGACCCCCAATGCCCCAATGCGGTCAAACTATCCACAGTTCTTGACTATATAAGATTATTTGCGTCATTGTGACATACACTAGATAGTGAGGGCGGAACGGATGCTTAGATAGAGATACCAAGTAGTGTGGCTACTGTTAAGTGAACAGTGAAAAGTTGATCATGCTCAGTGAGTTCTCACTGAGCGACAACATAGTCCCCAAAATTTGTCACGCGACGACGCTGGGTGCCTCAGTAAGCGTGACTCCAGACTGAAATCTACTCAGTGAACCAGAGCGTGAACGCCGTCACAAAAGCGGAAGCAGCTGAAATAGGAAGACCTAATCTGGCAGGGTAAATACGGTTCGTATAGTCTCCTAGGTATGCCCGAGACTGTTAGGGGGCCAGCCTAGGCTACCCCCATGTTTGTCATGCCTGTAGTGTCCCATAGGTGCCTTGTGAATGTTATGTCTAGTGTGCCCCTCGCATGAGAGTCACTTACCTCACCTCTACAACGGCTAGATCCTAGAGCGATAGGACCCCATTGCATCATATGCTACCATTCGTGATTATGCTGTTTATCGCTCGTGTCAAGTGCAAAGAGAGAGGTATAGGAAACAATAATCTTGCTGTTGACTACACTGAAATAATGCTCTATTTACGCTTTCACCGCTAAAACTCCTAGCACAACAAACAAAACCGAACGTATGTATACACTTAATTGACAAACGACAGTTGCTTCTATGATTCCCCTGTCTTTTCATCGACTGGGGCCTCCACAGGAGCAGGGTTTGTTGTGTTTTCTTCTATTGAGGGGGTCTGTTCTTTGACAGCTTGGTCCTCTGCGACTGGCTCTGATACGGCAGGCGCGGTATCGGGTTTGGCTTCGGGTTCGACTTCGGGTTCGACTTCGGGTTTGACTTCGGGTTCAGTGTGAAGTTCAACAGCAGGGGACTGTTCAGTCTTTACTTGACTCGTTTCCTCTGCGGGCAGTGAGGGCTCTTTCGTTACGCTCTCCTGGATAGTGTCTGGTAGCTCGGGTTGTGTTTCTGGAGCCGTTGGCGCGAGTTGGGGCTCCTCGACCGCTTCGGATGAGATCGGCGCATCTGGTTGTAGCACGGTCTGCTCTACTTTCATTTCCGTTTCTACCTCCATTTCCGTTTCGGTTGCAGTTGTAGCATCCACCACAGGCTGGACAGTTTCTGTGATTTCAATCGTTTCGGTAACAGGAACCTCTGGCACAGGTTGCGTCTGCTGAATATCTTCCATCATGTCTGCACTAGACGCACGTTCGGGCTTGACTTCAGGCACTTCTTCGACCTTTGATGGTTCGATCTCTGGGACAGGATCCTCTGGAGGGGTCAATTGTTCTGACTGAGGTCGAATTGGAGATTGAKGTTCCGGAATAACAGGCTCCGTCGGAGGCGGTACAGTCTCATTCTCTGGAGCCGGTGGCGGTGGCAGACTTGGTGTTGCTTCAAGATCCAACTTTGGAGCTGTATCTGTATCGACAGCTGTATCTGCAGTTGTATCTGCAACTGTATCGGGAGCTGTGGCTGTAGTTGTAGTTGTAGTTGTAGCTGTAGCTGAAACTGTATCTGCAGCTGTATCGGGAGCTGTATCGGGAGCTACATCTTTCATCGGCGTATCTGACGTTTCTTCTGGTTTAATAGTCTCCTCGCCATCCTCTCCATCTTCGCCCTCTTCACCCTCTTCATCATCCTCATCTTCATCTTGTTCACCATCAGCCGCTCCAGCTTCACCACCAGCTTCAGCACCTTCACCAGGCGCAAACATAACCTTCTTCCTGCCTCTACCCCTCAAGCCTTTACCCCTTCTCTTCGGCGGCGGCGGACCTTTCCGTTTTGTCGGCGACTCCACAGCCGTCGACGCAACCACAATGCCCTCCGCATTCGCAACGCCAACACCTTCCACCACCGTCCCCGGCGCCGGAGTTGCCTTAATCACCGTAACATCAGGCTGGCCATTCGAAGCCTGCGACTCATCCTTAATTTCACCGTCCACTTTCTGCCCTTCCGGAATCCAAGCATCATAAATCGTAATATTGCCCGTGTCCGGGTCAACTTTTCGAATCTTGGCTTTGCGCATGGGTTGTGATGCATTGGGCACAGCAGCCGTGACTGCACCAGAAGCTCCATACAGAGATGGTAAACCAGGTCTCCTCTTTGCCAAAAACTCGACTTCGGGAAGCTCAACGTGCCGGGGGATCTGGCTCCATTTTCGGGCTGTATAACTCCTCTCATTCTTCACTGCCGGTGTCGTCGCGTCTTCCATATCAGGTCCGTCGCGTTCATCGACAGATTGCGTATCCTTGGACGCTGGCAGCAAATAAATATAACCAGCCCTCGCAGCCCTCAGCAACGCCCTGCTTTGCGGCGCAAGCAGATGGCTGTCCTTGGGCATTGGTAATTCCGGGAATTGATGATCGGTCTTACCGCCGGCAACATTGTTGCTGCTACTGCCGGCGCCAGCGGCGTTGTGTTGGTCGGGGAAATTATCGTGTTTGGCGTCTTGGGAGATTGTATGCGCTTGACGGGTCCAGCGACGGATGGGGAGGCCCTCGAAGATATCGTGATCTGCGGCGCTGGTACGACTACGGTTTGTGGCTTCGCCGAATTGGCGGCCGGAGCGAGAGGATCTAAACTGTGGACGAGGGTTTTTTAGTAGTGTTCTTGGGATAATTTGACACAGCTGTGGTATGCGACCACAGGTGAAAGTATAGACAACTTACTGTCGGCGCCATGCTCAATGAGCGGAGAAGGCTCGCGCTCGGGAGTTATCAAACGTCAATCGCTACCCCCTCGTCGATATACCTAATCTTTACGCAAGTGTCGCGTTTGAGACAGGATGGTGTACTGTGATTGATGTCTTAATCGAAATAATTGCGATTCGTCAGTAGACAGTACTTGTCAGCTCTGTCTGTCTTGAGGCGCGGAAGCGTTTGCGGAGAGAGTTGCAATCGATACACGTGACTAACCCCTTTTGTCTTAGCGCGTTATTTCTTATAATCAATAACTCGACCTAACATTCGCTATCTGATAGAGAGATAATGATTGGGAATTATATACAGTCTGAATGAAGGTTGATTCAAGTTCAGAATCATTAGAAGTTCAAGGTGAGTTGGGAGTTATAGTTCGCGAGCACCAAGGCAATTAGCCACAGCCTTCGATATGAGAACAGTAGTAGTATGTATACACGTTATAATATCCTTTCCAATAGCAAAACGCCGATTGAAAGAACAAGCTAGATGAGAGTGCGAGTAGGAGGTGCCTATATTGGGTGGTGGGTAATACAGTCATCAATGCGCACGTAGTTTAATCCCAACTATCACCAAACGTTAGTAAAACTGCAACACGAGTTATAACCACGTAGTTGATGAGCTTACCCAACATCCTTTTGGCGCACAATATCGCCTCTGTCACCGGTTTGTTTGCCCTGCCAACCGTCAGCTTTGGAAATTACAAAGACGAGTTTCGACATACCGTCTTTTGCCCCTCCACTACCAATCGATCTAATTGATAGAACTGACTGATCACAGTTTGTCGCTACAACCATCAACAAAAACCATCAGCATTTGCTCTTTAGAGATTCCCAGCTGCGCGGGAGATTATACCTTCATCATCCTCAAATTCTTCAACCCTTCCTGGATAAACTCCTGTATCTTGCGCTCTTCGCCCTCCTTCTGATGATCCCGAAAGGCGTCTCTCGTCCGTCGGCGGGCGTATTCACGGAAATTGTAGTTTGAAAATTGAGAGGATTGGCGCATGAGGGAGCGGAACTGTTATCAAAGAAGATTAGTGATTGTCTGCGCGGGAGTCGTAGAGGAGAGGGAATCACGTACCAATGACCGCACCTGGAAAGCTGTGTCCCGGTGAAGGGTTGTAACTGACGACATGACGGTTTGATATTCAAAGGATGAGATGGTAGATCGATTGCGACAGCAGTTTGTGTTGTCGATTGAGTTCGGACTTTCCGGTCAGACTCAAGTCACGTCGTTTGCGCGAATTCCGGCTAGGTGGGGATCTCGGTTGTGGCCGCTGATGTGTGTAGTGGCAAGTATAGATGCTCTGACAGCTATGCCCAGGTTTTATTGTGTAGTATACCTGAAATAACAGCAGAATCCAAGATGACGCATGGAGAGATGGAGCTCAGCAACGCTATTTCATCGATTACTGCAAAACAAGACAGTCAAATTTATCGATCAAGAACAGCGGACCGTGAAGACATTCAAGGTCAGTACATACCAAGTAAATAGACAAAGCTGATGCGTTGTGACAGAATTGAAGATAACTCGACTTTTTTCCTGCGATGACGGAGCTTTCACTTTGATGGCGAACGAATCTCTCCCGCAATCTCCGAGGCCGACTTTGGATGGTCGGACATACGTGGCTCCGGCTGGAGATGCCTCGTTGGTTAAAGCTAGCACGGAGATAACACACCACACACCACAACAACTCTATGCATAGTAGCACCAATACCGATAACGAGTACACAGTAGGGAATAGAAAATGTCGCAGATACCAACTCCTCCACAATCTCGTGGCGCATCTACTGAGCCCAATGAGAAAATCGACATTACGCGTGACGAAAAAGTCCAGTTACTCGATAACTTACTCGAGCGCTATCTCCACTTACTAGACACACACCAAAAGCTTCAAGAATCACTAGGGAAACAATTATCATCTGTAAGTACGTTCTTGCTTTCGTTCCCGAAGTACGCAGACTAATCATGAGATTCAGGGATTCTTCCAACTCGCACATGCAAACTATGTCTCACCCGGTCGAAGGTTTGGGGAGGACTTTTATGATGAGCGGATGAAAGCGACGAGGAGATTGTAAATTTACTCTTCTCCTTACTGATGTGTTCATGATGCACTGACCGTCTTGGAAGGAATTTTACTTCTTTGCTGGATGATGAGCAGTCGGACTCGGATAGGATTGAAGCTCGAGTTGATAGAGTACAGTTTGAGGTGGAGTACAAATCTGTCCTCGATAAAAAGGATAATAATGAAAAAGATAAAACGGAGGATGGCGATGAGAAGGATGCGAAGAGTTCCGCTACGGAGATAGTGGCCGGTTCTGATAATGAGACCGAACAAGAGACATCAGCATCGGGAATCGCAACACCGCCTACACAAACCCAGGACATCAACAGGGATAATGACAATGATAAAGGCAAAGATTCTACAGTAGCGGACGAATCTACCAAAAACTCCACCAAAAAGAAGATCTTCCGCTCCGATGATCCAATTTCCTGGTATGGGATTCTCGTCCCCTCGTCGCTGAAAAGTGCTCAAAAATCGTTTATTGAGGCTGTTGATGGCGGCATTCCGCAGATCGTCAGTGTGATGCAAGACATGCGGTGTGTGGAGGATATGGTTTATGAGCTGAGGAAGGAAATAGAAGGGTCGACTAAAGCTGAATAATACAAGCATCAAGTATTTGAGAGGCGATTAAGATATGCATCTATTCTAGACTGCTGAGTCTCTATTGTATAAGGAAAGTGGGTAGCTAAGAATGAGTTGCCAGGTTGTGGATCCAGGCTAAATAGGTATGAGCATGCAAGTCAAGTGTCGTTCAGTTCACATGAGCGATTTTCTGACGGAGCAGGATGTCAGGGTCGTAGTAGCTTGGACTTCTCTTCCTTCGTGGACAGTTTTCCTTCCGATATGTCGTTACATTAGCGCTGAGGGCGGCCACGTCCACGAGATCGTCTGCTGTATTACTAGCAGTGGAGGGGGTTGCATGCTTAGTTTGGGTTGATGATGTGGTCTCACTCATTTCGTATTCTCCGGATCGTTGCGCCGTTCCTTTTACCAACTCTCCCGGCACGCTCGGCACAATGAGCAAACCATCGTCAGTGGTCCAGCACGGCGGATACTTTGAAGCTTCAACACGTGGGGGAAGTGGCCTTGCACTGTTAATGCCTCCAGATGCTACTGATAGTGGACGGCTATAACTGACGACACCATGTTCCAAACTTTTATGCTGACAGATTGGACTGATGTCTAGTCTCGGACATGGTTGCTTCAATTGATCGTCAAGAGTCTCTTCGATTGTCATAAGATGCGGGCTCAATATGAACGCAGCAGGGTTTCGAACGAGCTGCCAGGGCTCAACTGGCCTTGCTGGGACTGATGAAGGTCTCGACTCATTACTCGATACTTGTGGTGCCAATACAACGAAGCCGCTCGAACTGCTTGTTGCGGTTTCAGCGAAACTATGTCGTCTGGTGGGATTCACTATCGCCAGAGAGCTGTCACTCCCGAACGATGTCAGAGATTTTAGGTCTTGCGGCCCTCCAAGATCGAGTTCAACGAAGGCAGTCGGTGACTCTGATTGTTCATCTTGTGGAATTGGTGATGGAACATGAACTTCGAGAGAGGTTGAGCGTGCCAAAGGCGGGCGTTCGTCATATTGTGTATCCAGAGTAAGAATTCCAACTGGCTTCAGTCGATCATTACAAAGGGAGTCTGCCAGTCTAGGATCTGTCCGTCTCTCGTATGACACATTTCTACGGGAATCGTACGCTATTGAAGGCTGAACACTTTCGTCCAATCGAATCGTCGGCCCAGTCGAAATGAAGGGTCTCTTGGCTAGGGCTACGGGATTCTGCGGAGTCTCAATTAAGCCTTTTTGGTGGACCGAGATATTAGCGGCAGTCAGAGGAAGCGTGGGAACTGTGGAAGTTTCAGAAGTATCACGATCGTCGCTGCGGGGACGTTGAGATGCATTTGCTGGGGCTAGAAACGCTAGTTCAGTATGGAACAGACATGAAGCAGCTCCGTCTTGACTTCAATCATAGATAAGAATACAGCGAATAGATATCATTGTACATGTCATTGGGTGATCGTTCGCACCTAGTTTTGAGACCATGATGGTGATGTATTGGATGTATAAACGGTAATGGGGTTAGACGAGCATTAAATATTGGCGTTGGTTTATGCAAGCATGGGCGTATGATATTCTACATGAGAAGAGTTGAGAACAGAGATGTAATTGTAGATAGATCATTTTAAGCAGCAAGGCAAGTGCTGCTCGTGCTGTCGCGAGGCAGCTGCGACCATGGCACCTTCCATCAGGGCAGCCAACAACACGTGACAGTACATTCACAATAATGAGGACATATTCAATCTTTCGTCTTCGACTTGAACCATGTCTTCGTAACTACTTCCACTTGCTTGTCGATCACCCAGACAGTCTGAATGTGTCTTTGCATGTCATGCCATACTGTTCGAAAAGGTCAGAATGATGCCCCCAGCATGCAACATTCGTAACAGAAGTGAGCTAATCATCTGACCCAAGTGTGTTTCAGACTTTCGGTCTTCCACCCATCCTAGTCAGTTTTCAGGTCTATGATACACGCCGAATTCCAGTCAGCGATGACAACCCATGCAACGAAAATTCCGCAGTCTAATTTTGTGTCCATCCGATCTGACAACTGGGAGCCATACGGGGACTGATGATATAATTCTACATCCCATGTGTTTCTTCGCGATCGGATGTTCGAGCGGAGCAAAGTTACTGAGGTAGCATTCGCTTACCTGATATTAACAATGCTATTAATATAATACAAGGGGAATGTTAATTTGTTATGACCACTAGCCACTCGCAATACGTAATATTCTACCTAACTGCCTTTGCCATAGCCCCTCGCTAGCAAACCCTGTGAAACGCGCCAAGCCGCCGTCGCCTCGACGTTCCCTTCAATTAGCCAACGACCGGCGAGAATCGGCTAGCCACGCGAGACAAGCTGCGGCGACATGTCGACGTTATGCTTTGATTTGACAGCGAGCCCGATCTATCATGAAAGTTGAAAGCTGACTGTCGCTGCAATTGGTGGCGATATGTTTATCATGGCGATACTGGACTTTGAAGAAAAAGGGACACAGGATCAATCTGTCAAAGCATTAGGCAGAGTACGGGCCACAAAGTGCCCAATACCACACCACTTAATACCCCCTGCTAGTCTGTTACATCTAGTTGCGCCTCAGGGCTTGAACATGGGGATGAGGAAAGGTCCGTCTCCAGTACAGATTAAAACCTAAACACTAACGGCMCCAGCCAATATAGCGTGTCTTACCTGTCCGCGAATTCATGGTACGGTTAATATACGCCGACACTAGGCTATGAGCGTGGCTGGCCTCGACTTTTTCCTCCACAGAATCGCAGACTTTAACTGTGTTCTCCTTTATCCGAGCTGGTAGCTCTTTCATATCTGCTGGACGCGGATTTGTGTTGTGTTGTTTTTGTCGTTGTCGTCGTTATTCATCGGTGTTGAGCTTGCGGTGTTGACTTCATCGAACTTACATATTGATCGTTTGACATGAGACTGTCCCTTTAGGAACCAGGTAAGTATGCTGACTCCTGCGCTGAATCACGCTGACAGTTGGCAATCAGGCATTGAGTGCCACTTCCTTGCCATTCTTTTGCAGCATAGGCCTGCCTTGATCTATTATTTCTATTCGCTTGTGTTTGACAGTGTCGGTGATCGATTATCGCCGACTTACATTCGTTGCAACATACTACCACAGACCAAGCAGTGTGTCACCTTACTTTGATTCTTTTCACATTTTCAGTTGTCGCTCCTTATTAAACTCGTTATATCTCGACCATGAGTCAGAATCAGCAACCGTACGGAGTGGGGCGAAACCAGGGTGGAGGGTCTGTTAAACGTGCCAGAGAGATGTTGAACGCTGGCGCACGCGGGCAAGACCAGAATGATCGAGGAATGCCACCACCACTGCGACCAAGGCCGACGCATAGTCGTTCCAGTTCACAGGAAGCAGAAATCGAGATTGGTTACCAGTTTGAAGACGATCCAAGAGGGCCAGTCCCTATCATGCCGATTCAAGGGTTGCAGGTCCCGAGACACAACGGCCCCCCGCCTAGTTCCAGACGTGGTCCGTCATCAGTCTATTCTCGTTTGATGACTGGCACTGCTGTGTCCCCCATCCCGGAGGAAAGTTTCAAACAAATCCGAAAGAAGAAGGAGTCGTATGCATCCAGCACAGTCATCCCGTCTAGCTGGGGTTCAGGACCACCCATGTCAGATATTCTCGACACTTATGGTTCAGAACAAGATGAGCCCAAACAAGACCCGAAGCGAAACAAACGTGATTCATTGACGATTTTGCGACAAGCCAGTGTTGGAAAGCGTGGAAAGCCTGCTTTGCGCACTGTTGGCAAAACTCAGGAGCCGTCACCGTTGAAAGACGACAAGTCTAGCGATAGCAGCTTGGGATATTCCACCGTCAACGGCTTGCAGCCTCGCGCCTCGTTGGATTCGACATCCACCGACACCGACTCGATAGATTTAGAAAAGGAGAGAATTGAGATCGAAAACGAGCAAAAAGCGCGGAGCATTGGTATTGGGTTTGGACTCGGCCGGCCTGGCGCTGGAATGAGTAGCAGAAAGCCCAACTCTCATCGACCTCCCGAGCTTGATTTGAATAAAACGCGGTCCGCCGAAGCCCACGGCAGTTTGACCAGTCTGCCCGATCTTATCCGACGCGCGACGAAGGTGGCTTCGAATTTGGAACACGGACGGACAGCGAGTCGACTCGGTATATTGGACATGTTTGATTTCGGAGGCCAAGGAAAGCGGACGAGAGCCTCACACCAGCGCTCTTCTGCTTCCATGTCGGATATCCTAGCCTCGTTTCCGCCTCCTCGTACTGGGACTCCTGATGAGAGCGACCGAACGTCGTGGCCATATGCGCCAACCCATGCCGCTGAGAAGTCTCGATTACGGGAAATGCAACGTAACTCAGCAGACGAGTCTCAGAATGAAGGCAAACCACGTCGTCGGTGTTGCGGCATGACGATGCCGGTGTTTATTTTTGTCTGTATCATTGTTTTGTGTGTTATCGCAGCCGCCGTTGTAATTCCTATCGTCCTTGTGGTAATTCCTCGGAACAACCACCATACACAATCGGCTGCCGCAGCCAACACAACGACAGCAGCGCCGACGTGCGAGCAGAAATTACCATGTATGAATGGTGGCGTCAGCATCCAGTCTGGTAGCACGTGCTCGTGTGTTTGCGTTGATGGATTCTCCGGTACTCAATGTGCCACTGCCAGCGATGGTAGTTGTACGACGACCAAGACCTCGCAAAGCGGCAACGCCACTATTGGAAGCTCACTTCCTGACTTGTTTACCCAGTCTGAGACTGACTTCAATATTCCCCTGAATGAGACTGCGATTCTCAGTCTGTTCAATGCCAACAATGTGTCTTGCACGGTACAGAATGCATTGGTTGAATTTGCCGGCCTGACCTCGTCCAAAGTTCGGCGGGACCTAGACCTAGACCTAGAGACAGAACCATTGGTAGTGGTACCGACAGCCCCGATTATCAAGCGGGCTACCACCACTCAGGCACCCGACGCCACATACGTTCCGCCGATTCTGAGTGTTCCCACGAGCAGCGCGACACAGGCTGCGGGGGCCATGCAAACCGCCGCGACCGCCACAACGACCAAGACCGCGTCGACCACATCCGCGTCAGCCTCTGCCTCAACTACCGCCGCCTCGGTCAACGGCACGGTAGCGCGGGTTTACGAGTTTGCGCGAGTTGCGGTGCTGTTCATTTTCGAGCAGACGCAAGACATCGCCGCCGCGTCCACCGCCCAAAACGACATTGATCTGTATCTCTTGTCGATGGATGTCAGCACGAACACGAACATGAAGATGAGCGTGACCAAGCCGACGTCGTTTGTGCTCAGCTTTACCAATTTCACGATTACCTTGTCGAACGGGACGGTGGTGGGTGGCAACGCGACTGCCACTTGATTTCTTGTCTGTTTATACGTACAGTGTACTTTTTACAATTCTCTTCTTGTTGATTTTATCGTATATACGCTTGTTTACTCCAACGTGTTCAATACTGCAATACATCAGTACTCAGATCTTAATGTGTAAACTGCAGTATTGTGTTACGTAGGTGTACACTGTAAACCACAGAGGAGAGAGAATAACGTTCTCTTGGCAAGCCGCGTGACATCATGGCTGACTAACGCGCCAATCGGAAGCGCGGCACCGCCATCGGCAAGTCTTCGGCCAAAAAATGGCTTTTCTCCACTACGGCCAATTTCTTGTTTTACTCGTATGCTGTGAATTGCTTCATCAGCCTGGAAGGAGAGGGAATATCAATACTTTCTCAAGAAATGGAAGTAGATTTATAAATATATATATATGTTCGACTCTCATACAGAAGACAGAATACAGAGTAGTGAAACAAAAAGTCGTATAGATCCCGACCCTTCCGAGATCTTCATCCCGGTGAACCAGCCTGGTAACTCCCTGGTCAGTTACATGCATCTGCATGCAGCGTCCACCAGTCTTAACGCCGAACGGAGGCTCCGTCTGGTACGTGTACGTACTGCGCAAATGAAAATCGGGCCCTGGAAATCACCCCGAGGGGTACTGCTGAGTTTTGCTGGGTACAGTCGGAAGAACATTCAGCAGTTCGGCATAGTGGCAGGGKTGCATCCGGGATGGGTCTGTATTTCCGGCTGTGCCGTGCTTACATACTAGGACTCGGGGATGGGTTGGTATGTACGTACAGACAGACTCGGGCCGACTTCCTTCTGGAACAACCTACTACTCGTAGTATGTAGGAAGATACACAACGGTAAAAGGCGACGGTAAATATGTCAGAGGCGACGACCAAAGTAAAATTTCTTCACTTAATCAAACGGCCAAAACATGGTTGAGTTCACGTGTGCTGGGACGTTATTTGCTGAGCCTGAGGCCTTCCCCACGTCATAGGCCGGCGAGTCTCCATCAATGACGAAAATATCTCCACCGTCCACTGGCGAATGATTTCATTTTTCCCGGATTATGCACTCCCTTTTTTCCTCCGTATGGGGGGAACTCACGTGTGCTAGATACTCCAGTCTGCTCTCCAGCCAGTCCCCGGTTGTTCCGGCTCAAGGTCGGGCAAATCACTGCCCAAGAAGATGAGAGAAAAATCTTATAAATCCGCTGATCGTCCGTTTCTCTTCCACTTTTTCTGTTCTGTTCTCTTCATCATTCTTTCTTGTGTTGGGCTGGTTCCTATCTGTACTTCTTCATATCCTTGATACTCTCTACATGTCTATACATACATAGTACTTCATATACACCTCATTGAGTATAACACAATGGCTTCCTCGTCGCACGATAAAGTGCACCAAGAACATGCCGAGCAATCCACCCTCACCAGCAACACCAACGCCAACAACTACAATGGCTCATCTGCCACCGACGAAATCGCCATGGCCGACCTGCCCGCCGCCATCGTCGAAAAAGGTCCCCAACTGGTCGACACCAAAGTGCCCTTCCTGACCTGGCGCTCCGTCGTTATGGGCCTGTTCGTGTCCATGGGCGGATTCATCTTTGGTTACGATACCGGTCAGATTTCCGGATTCTTGCAGATGGAGGACTTTCTGTACTCGTTCGGAACGTGGAATGGCTCGAAATATGAGTTCACTAATGTGCGGAGCGGGTTGATTACTGGATTGGTATGCCTTTTCCCTGGCTCTTCAAAAAGAGAAAAAAAGAAAAAAAAAAGCTAATATATGTATGGTAGTTGTCAATTGGAACTTTGATCGGTGCCCTCGTTGGCGCCCCCATCGCAGACCGCATCGGCCGCAAATGGTCCATTTCCTGGTGGTGCATCATCCTCTGCGTCGGCCTCACCGTGCAAATCTCCTCTCCACACGGAAAATGGTACCAAGTCGCCGTTGGCCGATTGATTGCCGGTCTCGGTGTCGGCGCCTTGTCGCTGATTGTGCCCATGTATCAGGGCGAAAGCGGTCCGCGACATATCCGTGGTGCATTGATCAGTCTGTATCAACTGTTTATTACCCTGGGCATCTTCGTCGCGTATTGCATTGACTTTGGCACCGAGGCCATGACCAACTCGGCCTCATGGCGCATCCCGATGGGAATCACGTATCTCTGGGCGATCATCCTGGGTGTTGGAATCATCTTCTTCCCCGAATCGCCTCGCTACGACTACCGACACGGAAAAGTCGACCGCGCAGTTGCCAACCTAGCCAAGATCTACGGTATTCCTCAAAACCACCGCGCTCTAGCCCATGAATTCGAAGAAATCAGAGAAAAATACGAAGAAGAGAAATCGCACGGCAACATCACATGGTGGATGATGCTTAGCGCGCCACGCATGAAGTACCGTATCATGATCGGTATGTTGTTGCAAGCTCTCCAGCAACTCACCGGCGCAAACTACTTTTTCTACTACGGCACCACTATCTTCCAAGGTGCCGGTATCTCGAACTCGTACGTCACGCAAATGATCCTCGGCGGCGTTAATTTCGGAACCACGTTTTTGGGATTGTATAACATCCAGCATTTCGGTCGCCGCAAGTCCTTGATCGGAGGCGCCATATGGATGTTTGTATGTTTCATGATTTTTGCGTCTATCGGCCACTTCTCCCTCGATAGAGAGACTCCCGCCAATACTCCCGGTGCCGGTAAAGCCATGGTGTGCTTCGCCTGCTTCTTTATTCTGGGCTATGCATCAACCTGGGCGCCCATGGTCTGGGCTATCTGCGCTGAACTGTACCCCTCCGAATTCCGCGCTCGCGCCATGTCCCTCTCGACCGCCTCAAACTGGCTTTGGAATTTCCTGCTTGCATTTTTCACACCTTTTATCACGAGTGCCATCGATTTCAGATTTGGGTACGTCTTTGCTGGATGCATGTTTGCAGCTGCCTTTGTGGTGTACTTTGGAGTCATCGAGGGTAAGGATCGCACCTTGGAGGAGATTGATACCATGTACGTGCGCAAGGTGAAGCCATGGGAGAGCTCGAAGTATGTTTTCCCGGAGAATGAGTTTGAACCTACCAGCGGTAGGACGAATGGAAATGGGAAGGAGGAGCCGACACAGGAGCATATCAATTAGCTTGTCATGTTTGAATGATTCTTTTGACGATACGTTATAAGTACATACTATGAATATATCATATCAATGAATGAAAATAAAAATATACATAAAACTCAATTTTTAATTGTCCCTCCACCTCATAACCCAAACCGCCACCTCCCCTTCTCCCCCATCCTCCACCACCTTACGACAAGAAGAAACTAAATCCCCAAACCCAATCCTCCCCACCCCCTCAAACCCGGCCTTTTCATAAACCCTTTTCCCAGCATCCGAACTCCAAACCCAAATCTCCACGCCTTCCTCTTTCGCAGTCTCGAGCCCCCATTTCAGTGCCTCCATACCATACCCTTGGCGCTGGTACTGCGGCGCAATGTATAGCGCTTCCAACTCCCATCTCTCGGCCGGCAAGCTGATTTTCTGGCCTGAGGGCAGAGGGGATCGGATTCGATGCTGGAAGTTGTTCATGTTGGTATGGTTTATGCTGGTGTCGAAGGGGTATGTTATTGTCATTGATATATAGCTCATACAAGTTTTCAGGCCTGGTTCTTCGTAAGCATACATGTTGTACTTGGAGAGTGTTGTGTGTGTAAAAATGGAAGAGGGGGGGGGCGTACGAGTAGATACTTTCGACCCCTGAGCGCGCCATTTCCGTGCAAGAGGGGATGTGCCATGGCGGTTCCAAATTGCGAAGCCTACTACCTCCTCCTCTTCTGCTTCTTGCCCATCCTGTATGTTTTGCTTATTGTGGTGGCGGCAAATAACCCAGCAGACACTCCCCGGTAACAAAACCTCTAGCTCAAATGATTTTTGTAGGGATTTTATATGTGCTTTCCACTGCTTCTCTCCTCCTCCTCCTTTCTCTTTTCCCTCGTTCCCGAGTTCGTGACCTGACGTGTGTTGGTTGTGGTGATGGTGGTGCTGGTCAGGATTGATATGACGACAGTACAGCGCCAAGGGATCCGTGAGATCGCATGTTGCTTTTATGGTTGCTATTGCCAGAGAGTCGTGTGGCGTGTAGGGGCGGAGGGGCATTGACTCTTTTTGCGCGTGCTGTGCGGTGCTCTGCGCTTATTTTAATTTCAGGTGCGATGCTGTTGATGTTGTTGATGTTTGTTGGGAAGCTTTACCCCGTGTTTGCTGCGTTATCGCTCTTATCGTCACTGACCCACTTACTCTAGACTCGCAGGCAGGTTGGATATTTCTTATATTCATACAGTAGAAACTATAATACAGCATACAGAAACAACGCCTATACACCACGCTAGCCCACTAAAACAAAGACAAATTGAACCCGCTCGGCTTATACAACGTGTACTCATTCGTCAACCGCAACAACCCATTCGCCCGATCCTCAATAATCATCTTCTCCGCCTGCCACCGTTTCCTTTCAAACGTTTTTCCTTCTGCAGTCTTCTTTGCGCTGTTAGTGAACCAACTCTTGTCTATGCTCGAAATGGCGGCTTGTTCGGCGACGGTCGCTTCCGTGACGAGATTGTCTACCATCGTGCGCCAATTATTCAATCCGACTTTGAGGCATGACGAGCACCGACTGCGCGTTTCGCGGATCTCTTCGTTGTATACGCCGCTGGAGCTGGAGCTGGCGCTCGGCAGGTCGAGTAAGACGGATTCGGTCATGTCGACTGCGTCGCGCGTCCAGGCGAGACCGGTCTCTTTGGAGGAGGATGCGTACAGGATTTCGCCGATATATGTCATTAGTCCTGCCTCTAAGCACGGCGCACTGGCGTCTCGTACAGGCGGCTCGTTTCCGTCGGATGGTGCTTCGGGGTAGACTGAAGGGACGAACATGTTTTTGATTTTTTCGAGATATTCGTCCAAAGCTGGCGTGGGGCGTGATCGGTTTTTATTCTCTGATGTTTCGAACTGCGGTAGGTTGCGGCGCGCTTTGAGGATTGAGGTGAATATCGATAGTGCCGTAGTTAGATCTCCAGACTTGACGCTGTGCACACCAAGAGCGGTCGATACCCGCATGATATTATCGGATGCAACATTTTTGCCGTTATTTTTGAGTATGCAGGTTTTCGTGTCCACCACCGTCGAAGCATCATACGGCAGCCCCGATGTTGCAATATCCATTGCCCAAGCATACATATCCTCAGCCGTACTACTCAACCCTTTGTAATTCAGCCAATCCGCATATCCCAACGCAGCATCAATCTTTTGTCTCGCCGTAAATCCCTTGGTCGTCAAAATCTTCATATAAAACACTTCCGGCGCCGGCGCTGAAGGCGTACAATCCTCCTCGCGCATCACAATACCCGTCCGACCAGGCAACGTCTTCGCATCCGGGTTTGACGGTCCATGCACATACTCCTTGGGCGCAGTGATTCGTTGTTTGCGATCCGTCATAAACCCATCCAAATATTCCGCCGCTTTCGCCGAATTGATCAAACACTGGAAATAACCCCTCCGCCACGGTTCACTCTTCTGCGACACGTCGTAGCCCAATTTCCCAATTCCGTCAACTAACATACCGCCTTCTTCTTGCTCCAAAATCCCCGCGCCGTCGACGTTCGGATCTTCCAGACGCTCAAGTAGCTGCTTATAAAATCCGTAGACGTTCTGCCAGGGTGTCTTGACCTGTCCGATTTCCTCGGGATGCTGTAATGCGACCGCAGACCGCAGCGCCCATCGACTGCGCCAACTCCATTCCTGTGGCGTGGGCCATTTATGCTCAATCTCTTCTTGATACAGTCCCGTCTTGATGAAGTGTAGCATCCACAGAATCGCGTATAAGGTAACGGAGATTTTGAGACCGCGGTAGACGCCGCGTTTGTAGCGGGATGTGCGCGAGGTGGAAATTAGGCGGGTGAAGTGTTGGCGCAGATGGAGGGCGAGAGGGAGTCGGCCTTGAGTCTGGGAAAGGAATGGTAGTTGAGGCCGAATGGGCGAGGGGGTGTTGAAGGATTGGTGAGGTTGGTTGGTGAATGGTCGGTTTGACTGAAGTGGTCGTGGGATGATGGGTCGTCGGATACAGGCATGGCAATAGCGAGGCGTGCGCCTGGCTAATATTTGATGGGACATCATTGCGATGGCTCATTGAATGTCTGATGTCGTTGCGACTACGATATGCGGAAAAGTTGAGGTGGTGCTGCCTGTTTGCACTGTTTGCATTGTTGCTGATGCCAAGCCTGGTCACAATCATCAATTCATTACCTGCTCTAAAAGTCACAAACTCGATGAGAAGATGCTTATATTCGGTCGAACTTTGAGTTTGAGATATGTTTGATGGCTGATCGAATGTATCAAGTTTCCATTCAGCTCCTGAATTCACAAGACATCTGCTAAGATGTAGATTGTAACGTTGCTTCTATTGTCGTCTTCAATATATTTCTACTCTCACCCGTCTACAAAGAATACCTTCTAGTAACTACAACGCCTTAGTCCAGAAATACTGCGTCCTCCCATGAACAGCCACTTCCCCAGCCTCATTCTTCTGCACACCTTCTAGCGTCCTATCTAACTTCTCCTTAAACTCCTACTCATACGCTTGTCAGCCGTATCCTTTTCCCAAACGATAAAGACAGAAAACAAACCCGTAAAACACCCTCCTCCGCCGTCGAAAACATACTATACGTCTTCAACCGCTCCCAAATCGCCTTTGGGGTGCTCCACTGCGTTTGCGGTTCATGCTCTTCGTTGATCGGAGTCTCAAAATATGTCTGCTCCTTCTCGTCAAAGACGTTGCGCCATATTCCGTGCCGGAAGCGTGGGACGTTGTCGTCGTGCGACCAGATGTGGGATTTTATCAATTCTTCCCAAGGGGTCGTGACAGGGTCAGATTTATAGGCGTTCCCTTTTACAACATGAATTAGTGAGTGGAGAGGTAAGTGTTTCGGTGGGTAGACTGACAGTCATCGACGTGCCATATCAATCCAAGGTAACCGCCTGGTTTGAGGATGCGTCTAATCTCTTTCAAAGCATCGAGAGTAGCGAACCTATTCATCAAGTAAGCATGTACATCAAATTCGACATGCGAAAAAGAAATATACCAATGAAACGCCTATCCATAATTTACCTCTCAGCAACCTTCACCTTTCGCACCTCGAGAAACAAGAAAGACAAACCTGCGTAGCAAAAACCCCATCCACACTCCCGTCCTCAATCGGCAACTTTTCAGCATACCCCTTCACAACACTCACCCTCTCCAATTCTTTTCTCTCAAGCTCCCTCCTCATCTCATCATGCGGCTCAACAGCAATGATCTCATAGCCCTCGGGCCTAGCGGCCAGAGCTTCCGTAAACAATCCCGTGCCAGCTGCGAGATCAACCAGTTTTAACCCACGACGAGTCGCGAGTTGTGTGCGCTGAAGGATGAGGTCTGTTTCGTGCGCGGTGTAGGTTGGTCTGTGTTTGTCGTAAGAGGAGGCGTCGGAGAAGCCGATTTGGGCTACGTGGTTGATTGATGGGGTCATTTTTCCTTTTCTCTATTCGCTACTTTATGGACTGCAAGAGATAGAGAAAGGAGGATTGATGCTGATACGTACGCAATGTCAGTGCGTAGAATGACGAATGCTTTAGTTCAATTGCGATGATCAGATATCGGATAAATCTCCGATATGGACTTATCAGATCAACCCCGCGTTCATTGAGCAAAATCACTACTGCGTAGTTGGCTGACTTTAAACAAGCTTCTACTCCACTTACATATACAGAATAGGATGATGCAAATAACTAGATTAACGCCTCTATGTAGCTCCTAATCTGTATGCACATTGCTTTCTATATCAAAGCACGTTCATATCCCTAAACCAATTGCATAACTCATTTCTTTCTTTGTTCAAAGGCACTTTTCTTTGTTCAAAGCAATTAAGATCGGTCAAGGAATCCCTGAGACTCAAGGATCAAGACAATCTCGTGCACAATGCTGCGGACGCTTTGCTTCTCAACGTCGACCACGAGGTCGGCCTTCGCAGGAGCCTCGTATGGGTCATCGACACCAGTGAATCCCTTGATCTCGCCACGGCGGGCCTTCTCATAGATTCCGCGCTTGTCGGTCTTCTCGCAGTACTCGAGAGGAGTGGCGACGTGGACGAGGATGAATGTGCCGACTGCGGAGATGGTGTCGCGGGCAGCCTTTCGGGATGCCTCGTAGGGTGCGATGGGAGCAGCGATAACGGCGGCACCGGCCTTGGTGAGCTCAGCGGCAACAAAAGCAATACGCTGGATGTTCTTGTCGCGGTCTTCGCGGCTGAAGCCTAGCTCGGAGGAAAGCTCGTGGCGGACGGTCTCTCCCAACAGAAGCGAAACGGAGCGGCCACCTTGCTGGTTGAGAGTCACTTGGAGAGCACGGCCAATGGCGTCCTTGCCAGAGTTCTGGTATCCAGTGAGGAAGATGGTGAAACCTTGGGCGTTGCGAGGGGGGTTGGACTCGCGGAGAACCTTGATGACCTCGGGGTAAGAGAACCACTCTGGGATGTGAGCACCGGAGCGAAGACGTCTTCTAAGCTCGGTACCGGAGATATCGAGAGTCTTTACACCAGCAGGCACCTCGTTGACGGGCTTGTATTCGTCGGTATCGGGCAGGTAGGTAACTTGCTGGAATTCAACAACCTCAATACCCAACTCGGACCTGTACTTCTCAACGGCGTGCTGAGCATCGTAAGGACCGTAGAATTCAACGCCCTTGGAGTTCTTTCCGGGACCGGCGTGGTCACGTCCAACAATGAAGTGGGTGGCTCCGTGGTTCTTACGGATAATGGCGTGCCAGATGGCCTCACGGGGACCGCCCATACGCATAGCAAGAGGTAAAAGACCGAGGACAGCCATGCCGTTAGGGTAACGAGGAAGAAGGGCTTGGTAGACGCGGACACGGGTGAAGTGATCAATGTCACCAGGCTTGGTGAGACCGACGACGGGGTGGATGAGCACGTTGGCTTGACGAGCACGGGCAGCGCGGACGGTCAATTCACGGTGAGCACGGTGCATGGGATTTCTACAGGAGTTAGTTTCGAGCAATAATCTTGCAATCGATATTATCATACCTAGTCTGGAAAGCGACAACTCGGGTCCAGCCGAGCTTGTCGAAGTGTGTGCGCAATTCAGCGGGGGAGTCTAATCTGTCAGTCTATGTACTATTGTCCCAGTCGGATGTGAACTCACATCGGAGAGCGACATAGTCGTAGTGTGCAAGTTTGTTAACAGCTTCAACCTTTCCTCCGATGTAAAACTCTTGAATCTTGGTGTTGAGGTATACGATAGCGGGGTGCTCTTCGTCACCTCCGAAGACGAGCTGCGCTTCTTTCGTCCTGTAAAAGAAATTAGGATTTTTCTTCGCAAGGCTGCTTCAAAACTTACTTGTCAGGGCGGTAAATATCATCAATGGTCAAAATAGCAAGGTTGCGGTCATCACGGAAATCGCGCAATGTGACACGAGATCCAGCCTTCAAGCCAAGTTCTTTGATGGTTTCGCCTGAGGCATCGAGTGTGATGGGGATGGAGAAGAGGTTGCCAT
Organism: Talaromyces amestolkiae; assembly: GCF_001896365.1. Lineage (NCBI taxonomy): Eukaryota > Fungi > Ascomycota > Eurotiomycetes > Eurotiales > Trichocomaceae > Talaromyces > Talaromyces amestolkiae. The sequence continues at coordinate 106,425 of NW_024468057.1, forward strand.
CGGCGAGACGGGATTCGGCGACAACACTAATCAGTCAGATAAATCATCTCTATGTCCGCGCAAAAAATATAAGTCGGCGTACCCATCGTAATCTTTCTCGTTCATGAAACCTGTAGAACAAGCAATGTTAGCTACTACTCTTCTGATTGCATGCGACGACATCTTACCTTCAAGAGGACTGAAACCACCGTTCATAATCAACTCCAAATCACACAATTGGCGTTCTGTGAGAAGAATAGCGGGCAAGGTGGCAGCTTCGGCCTCGAGCTCGTCATGACGAGGGGCATCGCGGGCCACCAAATCCTTGAGGATACCACCGTGGGGAGGGTTTGCCATTTTGTGTTATAAGTAAAAAATGAATAAACAAGGTATCTAATAATAAGATATAAAAAAGAGAATGATTTTCAAAGAACAAGAGAATTGAAGAAGAAATAGTTGGAGCTGAATGTTGGAGAAGATGACTGTAGTGACGGTATTGCTGTCGTACCGTTACCTTGAATTGCGTACATCCCACTTTTATCGATAAGGTAATCCACCCGTTCGCACCGGATTCTTGTCTTTGATTGGCCAGATACGCCATGACCTGCAGAATTGATTACGTGGAATACGCGCAAAATACACTATGACGAGCCACATAAGCTCAAAAGTCCCTATGATCCTGCTCACTTCATCCCAATGTACAAATTCGACTATGAGAGATTCAATTTATTCAGCTTAATGTACTGCTTTTGAAATTGTATACATTGCAATACATTACTACATTTGATACATCGGTACATTGAAATTTTAAACAGAGATCAAACACTAGACTTAATCAGGTTTAGCGGCTGCCATTCCCAGACAAAAAGCAATCACGACATCGCCTTGGCGGCTTGCGTGATTGTACGAAGATCAATGTCCCTGCCAAGACTTATGACGGAATGATCTGAAAAGCCCTAGCCCTAGCCCTAACTCAACTCTTTTCAGATCGTTATGTGTAAAGCAAGTATATCATCGAGACGAATATATGACTATCCCCAAGTCTATTATCCCAATCTCGACGGAGTCGGCCGTACGCCCAAAGTGCTTCATGAGCTGAATTGGGATTGTTCAGGGCCATCCCAGCTGGTGACATTGGAAAGGTCAGGAAGTGCTATTACTGGCTTCTCAAAGTTGGCATGACCGCATAGAACACTCTCTGTACATACTTATCGTGCTTAGGATTTGGAGGGGTAATGGGCTCTTTATAAAAGTTGTTTGAGTCGAGTAAATGGCTGTTGAGCTGCCAGTGCAAGCACCTCCTTTTGTACATTGATCTCAGATCAGTGATTTACCTGCATTAGGTACTTTCGATTTCTAGCCTAGTAGTGAGATTTTTTTGTTTCACTGAGTTCGTATCATATTCCTGTCAAACAAAGTAAATATCTGTACCCAGTAATCGGAGTGCCGTTTGGATCGGAGTCCAGGCAGAACTGGCCCCAGCTGTAAGGTGGCGCCCGCTCTCCGCTTGATATCCCTCAATCTACATGAATTTATGCCTAGAGAGGTAAGCACTTGCCATATGACCTGCTCGTGTTTGTTATATTAGTATCTTAATAAGATCTATGACTCATTCTTGTTCACACGGCATAATACAGGAGTGATAGGACTCTGGAACTCTGCGGCTCAATATTTCTCGATATCTCACTGGTAGGACAGAGCTGGGATCACGATCACTAAAATGTGGCTTTTAACGTTACAATATAGTCCGAGTAGAATGAGCAGTCACCCTCAAATAATCGAGTTTCCCACTAACTCAAGCCAAAGATTTTCCTCAAGCACTCAACTAAGCCTGCTAGTCTGGTTTAAAAAAAAAGCTAGTAAAGCTTGACCAATATGTTTAAGAAGTTTGTTTCTGCGGTTGCTGATGCAATTGCTGATATTGATGACAACCGTAAGGCTCAGTATCAACAAGGAACTCAAAATCAACCATTTTCTACTACACCTGGGCAGCAGCAAAGCTACCAGACCAGCAAACTCTACTCCGGACCTGATACACAACAAAAGAGATACGAAGGATACAGTGCACCAGCTAATGGGCCTGATTGTATCGGCCTGCAACCTCTATTGACAAGATACCATCAATTCTTCGCTCTCAAAGCAGCACCGAACTTTTCCATTTGCCACAATTGTTACCTGACAAAAATCCAACCAAATCAAGATTTTCTATACGATTTTGAGCCTCACCATAGTACTGGTCCCCAAGAGGCGTTTGCCTGCGACTTCGTCATTCCAGCTATCAGGTCGATATTTTTTCAACAGTGCGTCCCAAGAAGAAGCGTGAAACCTCTCATAGACTATTCAAAACTGTGTGAAACCCTCACGCCATGCGATGGAACCGCCATCTCTACCCGCGGGAGACCATACTGGCAAGCCCGAAGGAACAAGATGAAGAACTTCATGTCATGCGAGACATGTTTTGAGCTTTATTTCAAGCATACGCCCTTCGAGCACGAATTTGAGAAAGTCCCCGACGGAACGCTTGGAGGGACTCAGCAATGGACTTGTGATATGGCAAGGTCATATTTCATTCGTCTCGCTACCGTCAAGCTTGCGAAATCACGTCCAGATTTCTCCGAATTTGCAGAGGACGTAAACACTAGGATTGCGTTACCTCCATGCCCTGGATTAAATAAGCCCATAGTCGAGTTCACACCCAAACTGCTTAATGTTGTAATGACCGGCGCAAACGGGAACGCGGGCAATATCTGTTTATCGTGCTTTTCGGACTTTTTGGCCGAGACACCCTTGGAAGCAACAGCCTTCGTCGGTGCACGGCTAGCTTCTGATCAACTCGGAAAAGTTACATGTGATTTGGCACCTGGATACTCTCAAATGGCCATGACACATGCGGTGCAAAAGCGGGATATTCAGATTTGGCTCGATGCAGTAAGAATGGGAAGTAAAGTGGGGCAATGTGCTGGGAAAAGGGGTATGGATGAAGCAGAAGTTGCTCGGGAGAGAAGCGCAAAAGGCGATCTGATTCAGTGGTATCAGCTTAACACCTCACCGACAGTTGAGATATGCCCGTTCTGTTACTGGACAAAGGCGAATATGCTTGGTGCCGGGCATATGTATTCGCCTGTGACACGAAAATCACCGGGCTACGTGCATATCTGTTTTATGATGGGGTCAGATACGCCTGAGACAGCTTCAACAGATAGCCCAGATAATTTCCAAGATAGTGTTGCATGGCGCGGACGGATCCTGTTTAATGCTTTACGCGCCGGCTATGAAGCTGGAGATTGGAATGCCCTGGCCTCAGCTGGCCAAATGCTAGCCGCCAATGCGCCGCCGTGCGGCGGTAATGTCCGTGGATTCTCTCGAGAAAGTTGGAGACGGTGGTATGGCCGAGTCAATCAAGCCTACGGAAACCAAAGTGATTGCACAATCATATTCTGTGAAGAATGCTATATGCGTGCCGTAAGCGGGAAACCTTACGCCCAATTCTTTAGCCAGGACATAACAGACTATGCCTTCACGACTGCCGGAGCCAACGGTTTGGTATACTGCAACACATACACAAACCGTGCAAGAGGCATGGTACGCCAATGTACCGAGACCGGCGATCTAATCTCGTTCGCTCGATGGTGGAATATGCGAGAAGAACTACGCATAAAGAAAGATTCATGGAAGCCCATTATTGAGATGCAGCTTCAGAAGCAAAAGCTTGCTGACGCCAAGAAATTGGCACAGCTCAAAGTTAAGCTTAACGCACAACAAAATGCTATGGCGAGGATGGGAGCTGCAGGCGCTGCAGAACTTGCAGGAGGAGATACGGGTTGGAGATATGGAAACTCTCAGGTATGGTCTTCTCATGGCTTTGAACGATCGTAAACAAGTCTAGAAATGACAAGCTGACTGGTGTTGTAACTTTGATATAGATTGGATATGGACATTGGACCGCGGGAGCAGCAGATGCGCATACGGACTGGATAAGAGCAAGCAATCTGCCTTCAGGATTTGAAAGTTCTTCCAATTCTGCTATGGATACTCAGAGGATTCTTATGCAGGCTCGTCAGGACGAACTCAACTTTGCAGCTGTTGAGTAGAGGTTCTGGTTTCCAAGAGCGAGGAAATGGCCAATGAAAAAGTGATCAGAATGCGTATGAGACGTTCTTATTAGAGTAGGTAGATTGATTGCAAGAGCTTAGTCAATATTTCAATGACAAGACATTCAATTTTAAGATCATGCCAGTTAACCTTCATGATGACCTTGCCTCTAGGTCCTCATACCATGAATCATCAAAGTAGGAAGCGAAAATGCGCTCCATATTCTGTTCTCGAAACACAGATCTTGGGCTTGTTGATAAAGTCTCGAGACTCACATTGCGGTGCATAGAGGTTGCTATAAGAGCATATGAATATCCGTTAGCCAGCTGTTTGTAAACAATGCTATTGACGGATGGTGAACATGCTTTCCCCATATTTTCGTCTTATTTCTTCAACTCTTTTTGCGAAAACCCGGTATTGACCGAATCCTTCCATGTTGTCATTGGCCTCGTCAGCATCACGCGGTCGTTTCATAGATTCCCTGCATTTATGACGCATGTAAACCCTGATTATTTCTAAGACTGAGTCCATCGTGGCTGTATGAGAAATATGATCCTCGAAAAAAGAGTCGTGATTGGAAAGATGAGTGTCTCCATATGCGTCATGAAGAGCTGTTTCCATTTGGGAAAAGACGACCATAATCAGAATGAAGATACATTCAATATGTCCCGGCCCATGATCACGAAGGGAATGGGTATGCCAATCTTGTAGACGTGATACAATCCCTGCAATCAGATGCTGATAGAAAGAGAAGAGGATACTTTTCAATATCCGGTTAGCCAACTTTGAAATGGAAGGAGAAAGAAGAATGTGTGTGTCCTTATATCCCAGACGATTTAGTTCATCAAACAATCGCTTCCTAGACCCCCATGGTATTTCAATTGGCCGCGAAAGCATAGTCGATAAAAATGCCATAAACCATGTGTTCGCTGGGAGTTCGTTCATCGGGTTGGAGTTCGCATCTTCATATAAGTATTTTACACAATAATGCCAAGATGCTTCGAGAATTTCGCGTATCCAACTAGAGCCTAGCCGTGGACAACAGATATCAAAGCCATTGTTGCATAGATGATGAACGTGACAATGTCTACTTAAGCCACTGCCATAGCAAACGTTGGAAATGATCTGTGTCTGTATTGTATGGATCTACTTAAAAGGAATCGGAATTTGCATCAATAGGATCTGTAAAGGCCTGAGTGGGCATTGTCTTAAGATTCGGAGTGCCCTGGAAGCTATGGAAGTCCTCTCCGAAACCAAAATTCAATGGGAGAGAGAGGATTGGATTTCTTTTGGTTGAACGAGGAATTTCATAAGACCCAGTCAAGACAGAAGAGTCCCAACGCTTCACGAGTATTTCTTGTGAATAATACCCCGTTATTAGATATTTTGTAACATTCTAGCATATTTGAAAGAGTCTTACTCGGTGTCAAGTAACCAGATAGCTCATTAAAGGAACGAAGACAACCGCTCCATTTGCTCCCCCTTGAATTTCTGCACGTGGTACAAATTGGACCATCTGAACACTATGTTTGATTAGCGAATAGGAACCGATGTAAAGTATGTTGGAGAGTGCGTCTTACCTTCGTTTAAAGCACTGTACATCTCAAACATGCAACCGTGTTCCGTATCTTCCGAGTATTATCGACCAAATCTGGGGTTGAAAGAGAAGTAGAAGTCTCAGCACGCCGACGATTGGAACGACGAATGGAATTTCTATTCGCGAGATGCACGTTTTCGGAAAGATCCCAATTTGGGTTGCTTGCATTTTCAATGTGAGTGTTGACGCATCAAGTGCTAAGGCTGTTGATGGGCCCAGGCCTTTACTCTCATCTCTAATTGAGTCAAGCCCATCAAAAGAATTGTCGCAGGTGAAGCTTGGTGCGTTTTGACTGGAGACGTTCGATAGATCCGGTTCTCCATCCTGTTCTCATATGGCCATGTGTCTTCGATTTACTAGCGTCAAACACATCTTGTCGCCTATTTAGCTCTACTATGCGTGCTTCCTTCGAGTTGACTGGAAGACATTACGACGTCTCCCCATCTCCGGAGCTATCGTCTTTAAATTCAAGGCGTTTTTTATCCCAGTTCAGGAGTTCGTATGTAGGTGAGTCAAATATACTGCCAAAACCAAATAGATCGCTGGGTGACGCTGGTAGGCATGGGCCCTCGCTCTCATCTAGAAACAAGTCAAGCCAGTGAGCAATATCTGTTCCAGAGCCTGAATTCTGACTCAACAGTTCAAGTTTCTCTTTGGTTAACTGCGTCGGTTCTGTGGAAGGTTTAAAATAAATTGAAGGTAGATCCGAATCTAGCTCCCGCGATCCAGCTGAAGACGAGGCTTGGATGCTTCCACGCGTTGACTGATCCATACTGAAATACCTATGATGCTTGAAATAGTCTACATGAACAATAGAATTTCCCTCTTTCGTCGAAGCCCAGGGCAGCGATCTCAAGGAGAATGAGTGAATGTGTTCGGCGGTATGGTTCAAGACGGCCTCCGCATTTTCATGAGAATATGAGCATAAAGGGCAACAGCGTATCAGTACTGGCGAGGTGCGCAGCCAAGCAGATAGTAATATTGGTATCTGCTGGGATGTGATGCCTCCTCCATGTTGTCCTTTGAGATGTGTGATGAATTTGTCTTTGCGATCAAAGCTTGGATGTTGCTCAGATGAAGTACAAGCGAAACAAGTCCAGTGTGGTATACCACGATGATCAGCAAACATATGCGATTTCCAGGTCTCCATTGTTTCATACGTTTTCTCAGGACAAGGGCAGTCATCCAGAATGCACGTATAGGGTAATACGTCTTTTGCGATATGCTTTCTGATTTATATTAGCATTGATCATCAAATATTATCAGATAAGCACGTACTTCCATCGAGCACCACTGCTGACGGATACTGGCAGCATCTGACAACAGCATGGGCATTGAAATATAACCTGATCTATGTTAACACTAGGAGGCTTTGGATATTCCACACGAGAAGCTGTCGCAGAAATCATAGTGGTTGTAGGGTAGTGGGCGGGCTGCGCCGGCAGGATTATCGTGTCTTGAATGACCGTCGCGGTGGTTGCACTTTCGACATGAGAAGAATGCTTCTTAAGTTCCTGTCCGTCCGTAGGAATTGAACGGACGGGGCTCCTTGGAGTCATGGTTGTCTCTGTTGTGACTTGACTTGACGAATTCCGAACCAGCATTGTGTTCGACAGTTTTTCAGCGTGACGTTGAGCATATAAAAATCGATTAAGACGTCTAAGATTTGCCTCAATAAGACGCTTTGCAATATTATCCAATGATTCTGAGCCAACTTCGACGCTTCTATGCGTAGAAGCATACAGGGTAACCTCTTGGGATGATACTCGTGCCTGTAAGGTGCCGATTTCGCTTGGTCTAGCAAGTAGCAGAATCTCAAGGTGCTGACGTAGTGCTTGAATCTGCGGATCGTCGTAATTAAACGATGCGTCTGCTTTCTGCATACGAGATCTGATACCAGCATTGCGTATTGCAACTGTTACCCTGGCAAGTTGGCCGAGGGTATCTTGAACGTCATGCATCGTCTGGGAAAGGCGACTGTCCGTCGTTCTGGATAAATCTGGATGTGGAATGGCTGGAGAATCAATGTGTTAGTACTGCCTTGTATTTCTATGTACTGCTCTTAATGATCGGTACCTAATTCGATGCATTTCTTGAGAAGAGCCGTCAGGAAACTCAGGAGTTGAATGAAGAAAGTTTGTGCTTCCAAACTGGTTGCTAATCGATCTTGCAGTGATGATTTTCCAGAGCCGGATGCATTCACCCCAGCACACCAAAGATTGAAATCAGCCAGGCGATTCTCTACCCATTCTCTATGTTCCAGAGATGGGATAGATGAAGCATCCTGGAAAACTTGATAACATTCTTTGATGGCATCAACGATAGCTAGAGGCTGAGACATGTTCGCTTTGATGATCCATGAGGATATGGCAGTGAAGAGAGTATGAAGTCCGGAGCAATGCATGGGCCATTGATTATGTATGGCAAAGCAAGCACGTGCAGGCCCAATCAAAATCGACCCCGCCTCGCAGTAAGATAATCGACGCAGCCTCAATTCCTTCTATTTTCTCTAGCCTCATATTTCCTCGGATCATTTTCATCGAGCAGAGTGATAATACTCATGGACGATGATGACGTGCTGGATCTCACCCAGCGCGTTTTGCCATGGGTGAGCACTCAAGCACTAAGAGTTGGGAACCAGACTCTCGATAACACATATGGAAAGCTTGGATGTGATCTCTTCATCTTAGCTGAACAAATTCCCTCCATAATAGAAGATAAGACTGTCAGAACAACGCTAGTCAAAGTGCTGAGGCTACTAAACAAAGCATGTACCGTGAGTTAATTTGTAATATTCGATGCTCTATTTATCGTATCTGATAGATTGAGACTGACATCCAAACCAATATATTAGGTTGGTACCACCCGAAAAATGGACAACGACCAGCTCAGTACTCTTCGAAAAATCCAACTATACACCCCAGAGACTCTTGACGAACGAATTCGCTCAAGTTTGACTCATTTTGTTCGGAGGGATCCGGAGTTTCATCTTCTACAACGTCTGGTCCAGGATTGTTTGAAGGCGAATGAGTCCATAGCGAGCCCGTCGGATGAGAAGGAGGAAATTGAAACAGATGAGATGGAATATCCGGCGTACATTAATGATGTCTTATATGAGCAACTTCGATTACACGCTTGCTGCAACTGTAATACGGGACATCTTGAGTGGACACAACTTCGTTTGGGTACAGAGAACCAGCGAATCAATGCCGACGTAGAGTTTGAGCTTCTGTTTAACCCCAATCCTCAATCCCCTTTACTACTGGAGATCCATGGGAACAACCATATACGCTGGAAAGAAGCTATCGTGTTAGTGTCAACAAGGTAAGCTAGATAAATTTTGAGGCTATCGGTGGTACCCAATCCATTGACTTACGCTTATGGTGTTCTCCTTTCTAGTCGTGGTGGCGGAAGAAAGGTGGCATTCAGACAACAGACTTCAGTGTCGCTACAACCATTATCAAACGGCATACAAATTCCATCGAAGGCGAGACACATTAGCTTGGGGGAGTTTTGCAATTTGATTAACTCTCATATTCACAATCGCGTCTATTTCCATATGCAAGGTAACGCGATGAAGGTAATTKATAACAGAGATAAAGACGAAGTGGAAAGCCACAGAATATTACCTGACTCAGGTATTTCTTTAGGAGACTGGCTCCTCAAGACGCCGCATCTGTCTAACAGAGGCAAAGTTACTCTGGCTTATATTCTAGTCAGGTCTGCATGGCGGTATTACGATTCCCTGTGGATGATGACCCCGTGGACGCATGAAACCATCTGTCTACTGAATGAAAAAAGTCTCACAGCAGAAAGAGGTAGACCGCATCCATACCTTAGGAGGCAACTTATAAAAGTCATGGATAAGAAGAAGGAAGTCTATATTGCTAAGGATTTGATGTACCGATTTCCGCACATACTCAGTCTTGGAATTCTTTTGATCGAGATCGCGATCAAACAACCACTCAAGGAGGGGCAATCTGGTCGTTTCTTGAGCGAAAAAACAATCAACGATTACTATGCCTGGGCTTGGACTACCGCGAATAGGTCCAATCTCAAACAGTCTATACATACAATATATGAAGAGGTGGTGGATAACTGTTTGAATCCGGATCTTTTTGAGACTTCCTTATCGCAAGATTCTTCTCATGAAGAAAGCACAAAGATCCTGAAAAGGCTTCTTTACGAAAAGATAGTCTCACCGCTGAAGAGGTTGTATGATGCGTATCAAGAAAACTGGGAAGTTTCGGTACCTGTGACACTCTCAACCAAAGCCACAAATTACATTCAGTCAACCAAGAACTCTGTGACTACCAGTTCATTGAGTCCAGATCAGTTCACAGTTGCAATACTGTGTGCTTTGCCTCTGGAGATCGATGCTGTGAGCTCACTGTTCGACGAAATTTGGGATGAGAGTATCGAATTATTGCGAAACGCGCCAAATGACTCCAATGCTTACACTATTGGTCGTATGGGTGGGCGTATGGTGGTTCTCGTACACATGCCGGGAATGGGAAAAAGTGCCGCGTCACAATCAGCCTCAAGCCTTCAGTCAACATTTCCAAATATCAAATTGGCTTTGGTTGTTGGAATTTGCGCCGGTGCTCCTCATTATGGCGGCGAAAGAGACATCATTCTCGGAGATGTTGTCATAAGTGAAGGAATTATCCAATATGACTTTGGTAGACTACTACCAGGAACCTTTCGCCGGAAAGAATCGATGCATGAAATTCTTGGTCGACCCAATACAGCCATTCGGACTCTGATTTCGAAGATGAAGACAAGAAAAAAAAAGGAGGGCCTGATGGGAAAAATAATTAAATATTTACAAATCATTGACGATAATTTGGGTGATGGAAGTGCCCAGTACCCTGGGACTAGTCAAGATGAACTTTTCCAACCCAACTACGCTCATAAGCACTATAAGCCAGGGGCTTGCTCTACTTGCAATACTTTGAAGACTCGAGGGATCTGGTATGTGACAATGCCTTTGATTTTACCTGTGAGCAACTTGGCTGTCAAAAGGACAATCTAATTGCACGAGATCGATTAAAATTCGCCGCTGAGATGGGTAAGCCGCCCACTCCAAAGGTCCATATCGGTCTGGTCGGGTCTGGAGATACGGTGATGAAATCAGGAATAGATCGAGATAGAATTGCTTCCCGAGATAAAGTTATTGCATTTGAGATGGAGGGCGCTGGAGTATGGGATGTCCTTCCCTGTATAGTTGTCAAAGGGGTGTGCGATTATGCCGACAGTCACAAGAACAAAGTATGGCAAGGATATGCTGCCGCCACCGGTGCAGCGTGTATGAGAGCTGTTCTAGATTTATGGACGCATTGAATGCACGAATTCCAAATCTGAACAATCTACTGCATTGTCTTGGAAAAACCTTACAAGCATCTTGCCCTTATTGGCAGCTCTGGTAGATTGTCAATAAGCCCAACTTTTGATTCATGTATCTGGATTGATTTGAATGATGAGACTTTTCTCATACTTTTTTGCAAAGTCAGTCTCAGGGACTATACGAGAAGCTCTCAAACAAATAACATCTGAATTGGTAGAACAGAACAGGCTGTTGAAAGGCACCAGACACGTAGCTTAAACGCGTTCCTTATAAGTGCAGCCTGTGGAGCTTGGCTGAAATAAGGTTGTGGGACTGTGCACAACAATCTAGACGAAGTTCCGTCTCGTTGCTCCCCTAACGAGACGGCTGATTCTGCGCGTGCCTGCAACCAGAACATCATCCATATCCACAGCATACTTCAAAAAGTGCTATCACTGGGGCAGGAAAGCCCCCGCGGAATTCAATCGCTATGGAACGGAAAATTACAAATCTCCGAGATACCTACGGGCGGGCTGCTATCTCCAAAACTACTTGATAAATGCTTTGTTTTTTCGAAAATACTATTCTCTGCTCGAGGCAAACCAGACAAAATTGGGTTGCGTTTCAGCTATGTTTAGGCGCCCGAGACAAACTGAACCTGATGGGCTCTCAATGAGGCTCAGCAAATCACTTCAACCTCTTACTGTGATTCTTTGGGGGCCACTCGCAATGTGGTATTTAGGTGTTCCCATCGCCGTTGGGGTAATGTGTACCTTCAGCAATACAATTGAAAACTTCTCTATCATTGCTAACCACCTCTTGATAATGTAGGCCCTCATGATTGTGGTGCGAGACGACGACTACTCAGATGCTATTGAAAGGCTTGAGAGTGGGGGATTCCACAGAAGCGTTCCTGATCGTAGCCCTCCTCCCGAAATTATGGGAAGCCATCCAAACCCACAACAGATGCTGGAGGAGATAAATGCCGGCTACAAACGCTTGGATCGGTTTTGTGCTGTATTTAATTATCCACACGGTGACCCAGCAGAGAAAGACTTGCAGGTGTACGTAATTCCGGGCTCCTTTGCGCACCTTCCCCCAGAAGATTGCTCCCGCTTTACGAAAGAAGTGAGAGATACAACATCCGCCGAAGGATTTGAGATATATGGTAATTTGCACTATCCTTTGGAAGGGGCACTAGTGGAAAGCTTTGTTAAGGCTGGGATCGATGAAGAGAAAGATACCAGTTTTTCTGCGTGGGATGAATCTCTGAGGTCATGGATATCTCTGATGGTAGGGTATCTAGAGGTCGATAATGACATCCTCGATAATTGTCAGGATAAGCGGGCAGTGGAATGGTATAGTTGTAACTTTGGTCGAATCCATGAAGCCAACTTCGGCCCCATTAATAGATGCGTGTCAAAGCGTCTCGGCTCAGGTAAAGAGATGCCTGTAGACATGAGGGGGAATCCTATTGAGAGTTCTTTTCATGCAGCTACAAATACATAGAATATGTTCCTGCCAAGGAAATATTTCAAGAAATGAAATTGCATCGTCTGCCATCATTCACATTAGGGTTTTGCCATATCATAACTATGCACGCTATATGTTCAAACCAATTGCCCTTCTTGATGTCCCGGGCCACTGCATACAGTGATCTCAACAATTGACTGGAGAAAGGCTTTAGGATTTCCTAACGTTGAGTATCAACAATAAGCTTTTGATCATGCTGAAGAAAGCGGTATTAAACCTTACTAGTTGTGGAGAATAGTGCTGCATTTAATCTTTACCTTCAGAACCTATTCTCAGGCCGACCTCTTTCGCAAAATATTAGCTATAGCGATTTGTAACATTCGGTTTTGCTAAGAGTCGAGCTCTGGTGTGCCTGGCACTACCTCATACAGGTGATATCGCGAATATCAGTTGCTTCTCTAGCACTACCTCGGCGCTAGTAATGGGACAGGATCTTTTCTCGTAGAATACATTAAGAACCAAAGATCTTGACACCTCGACCATTAGTAAAGAAGTGACTGAGCCCTGAATAAGCTTCTCATTGGTTGCTCCAATTCAGTTCCCACCGTACACAAGCATTGTCTAGAAATAGAATACTACTACGTAGTAGATACAAGCTTGGATTAGGTTCTAGGATCTAAAGCCTAGATACTCAACCTCTAAGAAGTTCTAATAGTATATAAAATTTTTTTTAAAGAGTTCTGAATAAAATTGTGCATCGAAGGGTTAGTTGAAAATCAGATTCAGAAGTTTATTGAAATCGATGCTTCTAGTGTCTAAATAGTTCAAAGCAACCGCAACAACCTCAACGAGAACCAAAATGCAAACCTCTCGGGACCTGTAAGTGCGTCTAGCAAACTGTTTCTTATCGTTCTAGAGATTTAGAGATTACTATACTTAAAAGTAACGCGGATCAAATCATCCCGGGTGTACGCGAAAAGTTGCCATCATTGGAAAAGCTGGCGCTAAGACCGACAGGAATTGTGATGGTATGCGGAACATAATGTATTTCTATAAGTAGAAAAAGAATTGAGATTCACCAAACTCATCATGATCGTAAATTCATTACTCTTAGTCGATATGTTTTCTAGCAGAAGAGTTGCCTAAAAAAGGAAAAAATAACTCCATAGATCATGTATCACAGTCCTAACACTTCTTATCCTACGTAGATTGAAATGAACCCGTCTTCATCCGGAACTGGGAGTCCCCTTGCTGCTAGTTTCTTTCCCCTATTGGCCTTTTTTTTTAGAAGAAATGCCTCCCCAGTTTAAATACAACCTCAAGTCTGCAGCTTTAGCCCTGACCATATGACTATGGAGAGCTTCGGCTGCGTCTTCACTGGGCCGTGCTTCGGCAACCTGCAAACTTTTGGGGCTTTCATCATTGGTGGGAGCATATTCCACGTACTCAGCTTCATCATTTTGAGAAACGCCCGGTTCATCTGCAGTATCAGCAGCAGCAGGAGCCTCTTCCTCATATGCCGATTCAGCAGCAGGAGCATCTTCCTCATATACCGATTCAGCAGCAGGAGCATCTTCCTCATCTGCAGTTTCAGCAGCAGGAGCATCTTCCTCATCTGCAGTCTCAGAAGCAGGAGCATCTTCCTCATCTGCAGTCTCAGCAGCAGGAGCATCTTCCTCATCTGCAGTTTCAGCAACAGCAGAAGCCTCTTCTTCACCTGTAGATTCAGCAGCAAGAGGCTCTTGTTTTGTTGTGGTGTCTGCAAGACTCTGTAAGCTTCAAATCGCAAAATTTGGGATCAGCAAAATGGCACTTACCATATTCAGATATACGTTCCCAGAGAGGTAAGTGATCGAAAAGAATCTCTACTGCCATCTTCAACACGAAAACACCGAAATTTTTATCTTGATCAATGCAATTGTAAAACTCATTCAGATTAAAGCCTGGCTCGGTAGGCTTTAGCATTTGTTGTAATTTTTCCTTGACATAACTGGGAAACCAATCTTCGTCTTCTGGGAGTGTCAAAAATAGATCTTTGGTTTCCTTAAGCATTACAGGCAAGGATAATTCGTCGCCAAAGCGCTGAATATATTTTCGGGCGAGAGCTTCGAGATCAGCGAGACCATACTTCCTAGATGCTAGATAAATCAAAACACTTCTTCGATACTCTCTTGCCATGTCGGATGTGTCTCCATCGAGTGCCAAATCTATCGTCTCATATTCTCCCGTGTATAAGAAATGTACTAGGGAATGGCCAATATCATCGTCAACATCGTGTAACGCTAAAAATGAAGAAAAAGGTGATTGTGTTGGAAAATGCGGGTATTTTTGAAGGAATTGCGCTGGGATACCATAGCGTTTGTTCCCAATCCCCAAGGTAATGAGTGGTATTCGATACGGTCAATAGAATCTGTTAGCAAGGAATTAAGGGCTAATGGACTGACAGGACTGACGATGACAGGGGCCGATGATAATCAATTTTCATAGATTTTGCGTTGGATGTCACAACGTTGATTTTCTGGGACATCTGAGCCTTTTTCGCTTTTTGCTTTTTCCCCATATTGGAAGCGAGTAGTACAGAGAGGTGTAGAGAATAAAGTATCAGAGGTCGATTGAAAGGATATGTGTCTGTTCATATAAAAGCCCAGGTTGCAGAAAGAGGGGATATGCATGTATGAGTTGTTCAGGCTGTACTATAAAACGCTGGACTCAGTGTAGCTTCATTGCACCGACTGAGGCTTGAACTCGCAGGAGTTTTTCAGACCAATAAAGACACAGCTTTTCCTTTAGGACAGTCGGTCCTATGTGATTATATTGGCCCAATAACGGAGGGGTGTGGGCTGTCAACTGCATGTAAATGACAAGTATTACCTATCAACAACCTTGATCGGTGCACGAATGATGGTGTCAGGAGCATTTCTGCGATGTCGATGACTCGTAGAATGCCTGTATTGGTGGATTATTGGGTTCTGATCACACCGCGAATTCCTGGGTTACACGGATACTCGAGTTCTCACAGATGCTTATCAGCACAAACCTGCCAAATCATGTGGGGTAAGATACAGTAAAGATATAGATGGATTTCACATACATGAAGGATCCCACAACTGCAAATCCTATATAATTGTGGTAGTTCTTATTCTACTTCCTGCTTTACTGCAATTCTGCCCAGTAGATTATATGCAAATCGCACAATGTCTGAGAGCAAAATTCTCGACGTGGTTAAAGCCGAAGATGAGCAGCCTGAAAACGACTTAACTGATAGCATAAAGAGGTAAGACTATTGGGCAGCACAGGGAGGCCGGAATTAACAGCAACAGGTACCTCGTCTCTGGTGAATTCTCTGATCTCACGATCACCACCAAAGACAAAGAATTCAAAGTCCATCGTTTGGTTATTTGCGGACAGTCGAAGTTTTTTGCCCAGCTATACAGAGGGGACTGGACAGTAAGATTGCAGTCAGTTTATGACGGCTGAAGACTGATATATATAGGAGAAAAATGAGAATGCCATCTCTCTTCGTGATGACGATTCCTTCGCAATAGAAGCGATGATTCATCACATGTACGGATTTGACTATATTAGCAGCGGGAGTGAGAGCAGTCGGGTATCACCTATGCTATTCAATGTCAAAGTCTACCATATCGCGGACAAATATGATATCCCTCAGTTAAAAGAGGTGGCAAAAAAGAAGTTTGAGACGGCTGTGAAAACATGCTGGCAGATGGATGATTTCCCAATTGCCATTACAGAGGTATACAGCGGCACACTGAAGACAGACCGAGGTCTCCGAGAACCCCTCGTTAATATATCGACGGAGCACATTGATCAGTTACAGGAAGAGGATGGTTTTCGGAGTGCACTTGAAAGTACGGCTGGGTTCGCAATGGACCTTGCGCTGAGCCTAGCTCAAAGAAATGCTCAAATCTCTACAAAGACAAAATACCGTTGCCCTAGTTGTACTACCAAGTGGTTTCTAGAATGCATCGGAGGGAAGGTGCAATTCTGTCCAAACTGCGGTAATTCTCGATCTAACTGGTCGGCATATATCGTTCACGATTAAATCTCAGCGGCTACATTGTGTATGAAAACACCGCTGCAAAATTACTTTTTTCATAGTTTGAATATGTGTTGGTTGATTCTTGCAATCGAGAAGGCTGGCACTGGTGTGCAGCAAGGAAAGATCCTGTATGTCGGAGCTATAATACCGCTTTACCAAAAAGAAAATCCCCTTAATGGGGCAATATTGTGACGGACTGTATGACTACCGCATGCGCTCTAGTGTAAAAATGGCAGACTTATATGACCACTAATTTACCACTCATTAACGGGGTTTCGTTTTTGGTCGTATGGTAAAGACGTGGATGTCGCAGAAAATTGGTCAACACTTCAACATAAAAGGGCGCGATTGTGATATGTCCCGGGCCACTGCATACAGTGATCTCAACAATTGATTGGAGAAAGGCTTTTAGGATTTTCTAGCGTTGAGTCCCAGCACTAGGTTTTTGATCAGGCTGAAGAAGGCGGTATGAAAACCTACTAGTTGTGGAAAATAGTGCTGCTTAATCTTTGCCTTCAGACACTAATAGATGTTCTTTCAAATCGGATCTTCTTGGAGAGACGTAAGATTGCGTAATGACTTGTACCATCGTTTTCCTTCAAAAAGATTCGGATGTCGTTTGCGTTGCGCTTCCTCTTCTGCATAGTCAAGAGGCGCCTTGCCATCCAAGTCCTTCTCAAGTAGTGAATTGAAAATGTTTGTCTCTTGTAGGAAGTCCGTCAAGTCTTTGTTGAAGGCACCGTGAATTGCTCCATAATGCAGTGCATTGCGGCCTCTAGCGTCTTTTGCACTTATATCAAAGTATTGTAACAAGTGCTTGAGAATAAGAAAGTTATCTCTATCAAACTGTTGCATGGCTAGGTGTATCAGACTCTCCCTCCCTTTGCCCATCCAATTTATGTTCGCCCCATTCCGAACTAAACAGTCGAAGACATCCACTTGAAGACGCAGATGAAATGATCGTAGATATAGGCTAAGAATTGAGTCGCCGTTCTCATCCAGTTCATTCGGTCCGATTCCGCATTGTAAAAGTAGATTGATGATTTCAACAGAGCAAACAGGTGATTTTACATGATGATGTAGAAATTTTGCTTGAAAAAAGTCGCTCTGCCGACAGTCCTCCGGTAGCTGATGACGATATTGATCTAAAATCAATCGTACAACACCAGGGTGATTTTTTTCGATGGCACAATGAAGCGGGGTTGATTCGTGTATGTCTTGCGAGGTCGTGCAGCAACCTCGACCCATCAGTATTCGAACGGCATCCGAGTTTCCCGCATTACATGCAAGATGAAGACATGTTTGACCATTTTTGTTTGATTTTGATATATCGGCTCCGTGTTCGATCAGCTTTAGTAATATTGCTGACGCATAACATTTATGGAAGGGAATCAAATGCAGTGGACAATCCCCCTGCTTGTTGGTAATATTGACATCACAAGAGATTATACTCACAAGTACGTCAACAATACCTACTCTAGCTGTCTCAATTTCTTTGAATACAGAGGCTTCTTCGCTTTCCCAGTCAGTGATGTAATCGCTTAATTCCTCGACGGAATAGTCTCCAGTCGTCCAGTAATCCTGATATCCCAATCCCAGAGTCCTGCATCGAATTGCTAAATGCAATGGTGTGTCGCCAGTCTCAGATACTGCATTAGGGTCGGCATGGTGGAGACATAGAAATTCGGTCATTCCCACGTTTCCCTTCAAAGCTGAAAAGTGAAGCGCGGTCATCCCTCGAGCAGATGATTTGTTTGATAGGTTTTCAGGCTTCTCATCAAGCTTGTAAATATTGGACCGATCTTGAATCTGACGGGCCCAAGACCGCCTTCGGATTGCAAGGTTCACATTATATCCATTTTGAAGAAGGATAAGCGATAGATCCTGTCGTCCATATGCGGTCGTGTATAGAAAAGGGGTCATATTCTGTACATCGGGTTCCACAATAGAAACTCCTCGATCTATGAAATATGCTAGCAATGTGCAGCTGTTACTAGATCTCGGAGCTTTGCAAATATGATGTAAGGCATTCTGGCGCATGTTGTTGAAAGTGTGAATGTTAGCTCCAGCATCCACCAGACGATAAATGGTCGCAGTATGCAGATTTTTTACTGCAGTGAGCAGTGGAGATTGGCCATCAACATCTTTTACCTCCAAGCTTTTCGGTGTACGAGCGAACAGCTGAATCAAGTTTTCGTTACCAACTCCAGCTGCAAAATGAAGGGCTGACCTGGCTTTATTGTCTTGCACATCCGGATTTGCACCTTGTCGTAAAAGAAGATCTACAGCTTCATTCTGGGATTGCATTATTGCCCAATGCAGTGGAGTCCTACCACTGTCATCAATTGTATCTATGCAAGGTTGTATCTTGTGCATAATCTTCAGGGATCTCATATACTCTTTTATCAATCCAAAGATGGTCGAGTCTGTGTACAAAAGAGAACAAAGAAGGCATTTGATGCCCCATGTTGCCGCAACATGTAAAATGGTAAAACGTTGGGGAATAGCACGGTGCCTGCGATATGATTTTAACCACGCCTCACGCTCGACTGAATCAGAATGGAAAAATCTCTGATATTCAAGCAGAATATTGAATTCCGTAGCACCGGATCCAGCGTGCTCAGGCCAGTAAAGGATGGCATACTCGAGAAATGAATCACGCTTTTGATCCCCTTGTCCCTCAAGCAAGCCGGTATTTTCCAAAAGATGTTCAATGCACCTATTCGCGAGAGATGCGTGGGCTTGTGGCTCGTTGATAGAAAATGGATGGTTCGAATTAAGAAGAAAGTCCCTGACCGACTTGTGCAAAAGGTGCACATTTTCATCTTGAATAATAACCATAAAACGACACTTGTGGATATCTTCCTGTACATATCTCAGTCGATCTTCACTGTCTTCTTCTTCATATAGTTTGCAGGCGATAGATAACTCTTGTACGCTGAGACAACGTCTTGATGTTGCGACAACGGAAAGGATTCGCGAAACAATGTCGAAAGTATCTTCACCCGCGTCCAGGGCAGTTTCAAGCAATTTGGCGTAGAGGGAGTGCAATCCTTGTGGTAAGCTTTGCAGTTTCGCGATTGCATCTCGTGAATCAACACCTGCCATTTCCTTACATACAACACTAACCCATAAAAAGGTTCCTTCTGCCTTCTCTTTAAGTATGCGTGATACATCTCGTTTTGTTCTCTCTGTGTAGCATTTTCTCATTGCAAGCTCATTGACTTTATGGTCAATGAATACTCGAAGATCGTCTTGGATTTGTTGATAAGCGCACCAGTCTTTCGACCTATATGGATAAAGATACTCGCGGATTTCAGGGAGTGGTCGACTAATTATCAGAAAATGTATTTTACCGACTGTGGTATCGTTCTGATCTCCACAATATTGAGTAATTTGCGTCAACAGCATTCTCTGCGAACATAGGTCGCATTCGTCCAAGGCATCGATAATACAGTAAAATTGTTGATATGCACTATCATGTCCTACTTCAATGAGTATGGCCCATAATGCGTCAAATGAATCGAACACCTTTTTCCCACGCTCCTTAAACTTGGGGAGTAAGTATTTCGTCAAATGTGGGTGTTGCCTCAGCACCTGAGTTAGAAGACCTCGTAGTATGGCAATTGCTGTACAGCCTTCTGGAATACTGGAGTCACAGAAGAAGTATGTAAGAGCCTTTTTTTGGCCAATCACATCACATTGTTTCGAGAGGATGTCCACGAGGGTGATCGCCATAGTTGTTTTTCCAGTACCTGGGTAACCATGGAACCACATCACTCCTTCAGAGCAGGTGTTAGACGACGCGAGCCAAGCCTGAACTTCGTCCGTGTGTTCGATCCAGACGCATGTGCCAGGAATGCGGTTCCCTCTGTCTCGCTTCAACCGGTTCTTCTCCTCCTCGGGGTCGATTATGAAAAGACTCTGCCGGCACGCTTCTTCATAAATAGAGTAATTTCCTGTGACCTTGTCAGTGTATTGGGAACTTCAAAAGAAAAGAGCATACTTTGTCCTGCTCTTCCCTGACTGTCACTTGGAGGAGTAATGGACAGCAGCTGTTCCGCATAAGCTGCCGCAGTGAGGGCCGCGTAACCCTGCCACTCCTCTTGTTTGTGAGAGTCTGAGTAATCACAAACTCCACGGATCACTAAGCATGGAATTCGATCCATTAAGCCTGCCGCCTCCATCTCAAAGCAGAGAACGTTTCGTTCCTTGGCGAATCGGTCACGTGTTTCTGTATCCTTCATAACTTGATTGCCGGAAGCGATTAATCCATAATGGAGATCGGGTTCGTCTGATACCCGTGGCGGACGAGATAGTAGTTGCGACCTGTCACACGTTGAGCAGTCATGTGTACCGTCTTGATGTTGATATGTTGCATTGAAAAGTAAATCATCAGTGGGCCGAGAGAATTGCTTTTTCATATCGTTGTTGGCTTCGAGTGCCATCATCACTGTCTGCTTGATTTTTTGTGTCACCTGAGCTCTAGTACTTTCCAAATGGCTCACAGCCTTCAACAATATTGGGGATGGTTTGTTGAGAAATACTGTGAGCTGAAGTTCAGCCTGGGTTTTCTTTCCATAATCATATGGTATCACACCACTTCCATGTTCAGTCGGCTTGCTGATCACGACATCGCCTAGCCGAATATCAGCGTTCGTAGGTACTCCGCCTCCAATGCCTACCATTAGGCAAAAACGTAGTGAAGGGAACGTGGCCAGCATTTGTTCTAGCACCGTGGTTGCCGATGTAGTCCCGTATATTCCTGATGGTAAGCAAGCAATCACCACATTATGGCCATTCAAGCTGCCCAGAATATAGATGTTGTCATCAACGGGTGCCTGAGGAAGATGATTGTGATGTTCATTTAACATGATTCGGGACGCAGCTAGCTCTGACGGTAACGCGCAGATCCATGCTACGCTGTACGCCTCGTGCCAAAGTGTCAAATTCCCCATAGCAGTATAATATCTGAGCGCGTTGTAGAAGATAAAAGATTCTTTACGATATTGAATGAGGTATTTTCTAAATATCGATAGCTTTGATGCATCTTTATATAATCGGAGTCTAGTACATCGAGCGGAGTGGCTCGGCTGAGTACTGGTAATGATAAGGCTGATTGTTGGGCTGAAGTCAACGCACAAGCCAGTTGTGTTACAATCCATGCAATAAACGAGGCAGAATCTGAACAGTTGGCAGCAGACGGGGAGAAGACATTTGGCTACATTAGCCGTAGTTTATGGTGGCTTGACAGCCAGTCAGATTTTTTTAAATCCGAGGGGTTTTGCAGTCACGTTACGTTCCTTCAACGACCTACGTCCGAAGAATAGGATTAAAGGCAGTCTTGTTGATCTCCTAACCCCCTTCCTACCCCTCCCCAAGGATCCTTCCGCTGTGTATCTGAGACCACCTCTGTTTTCTAGATTCGTACGTGAGCGCGTGGCAGCTAGATTCAATTGGGGGGTTAGGGAATCCGCGCACCTAGTTCACCCCCCAAAGCCTCGCACGTGAGATTTGTGTGGTGCGTACATGTAGGTGCGCGCTGGGTTGGCGTTATATATAAACCTACAAGGTACATAGTGAGCACGCAAGGCTTTAAGCTACATGTACTTAATAGGTTTACAAAATACCTAATTAGGGAGGCGCGTATCAAATTGAGCCTTGCAAGCCTTCCGTAAGGCGGCCAAAAGATTACTGACATACAATACAGCTAAATCTTATTGCATATCCGTGTTATGACAACGGGTTGTCATCTTATTTGGTTACAGTGAGGTGTCGATGGTTTGTAATGTGATAGCGGGCTTACAGAACGCATTTCTCGATCACTGGGCAATTGCCGGGTAAGAACCCGTCAGGCAGAAGCGCGGATTCATGCATTAGCGTAGCTGCCGCAATCAGGTAGTTTCTGATTCGAAAAATGATAAGGGTATATCGCCTAGCCCAGCTCTATATTTATTCATTTCTATTTCCTCCTTTTCCTTGATCCCATAATTGTTAAATACTATATCTGACGAAATTTTTCGCATCCATCTTGAACAACTCGAAAAGAACGTCCGTAGCGAGGGTGAAGATGGACTTGCGGATCTCATTCAACAGATTCAAAGTATCCAACCGAGTGGCTTCTTTTCAAAGAAGTCGAGCTCCGAGGAAGAGCCAGAAAATTCATAATCTCTCTTCTGACGAGCGTGCGGCATGGTTCACGAGATATAGATCCTAAGATTGTTCAGCACTTTCGGCCAAAGAGGTGCTATCGCTTGATCGTTTGACTATTTGCTGGAATTTGGAAGAATACACGGTCCAAACGTTGCAGACCATCGCGTTACTATGATGTCGATGCCCATTCATATTTTAGGGACGAGAAAAATGTGGCAATGATATTACCTTAGAAGGTTTCAACGACCTTCGGAATAATCTGATCGAAAGGAAAGTTATACTCACTACTTTATCCGAGTACATTGAAGAACAACAGAGAAATATGCCCCACCAGTTATGGGAAATAGAGATAAGTAAGCCTGACTCTGAGCGTAAGTCTCGGCCTGCGTTTTGTCTTATATCACCAGTGGGCATTCAAATCTCAATAGAAACTTACCAAAAAAAGTTTCACATGACAATTTCAGTGACCTCTCTTGCCTTCTCGTGGATGAGATACCCACATCTGACTTCATTGATGGTGTAGAAGCAATTGAAGGGCAGTGAGTCCATCTCCGATTGTATCAGCTCCAAGCCGGATTTCTCGCAGTGGACTTCAATACCAACCAGCGGGAGGGATGTTAGATCCTGGAGTACTTTTCTGTCAGGCAAAACTGGCAAAATACTCAAAATTCTAACTCTGTCTTCAAGGAGTGGATGAGGAAATGCGACGAGCGTCGTG
Organism: Talaromyces amestolkiae; assembly: GCF_001896365.1. Taxonomy (NCBI): domain Eukaryota; kingdom Fungi; phylum Ascomycota; class Eurotiomycetes; order Eurotiales; family Trichocomaceae; genus Talaromyces; species Talaromyces amestolkiae. The sequence continues at coordinate 129,823 of NW_024468057.1, forward strand.
CTCATTTGCCGCAGACTGTCGGGCAAAAGTTTCGCGGCTTKTTCAACAGCCCCTGGGATATCCATTGAGATAGATGTACATACTTCCGGCTCGACTGTAGGTCGTTGCCACAGCACGCATGATTCATACAGAGGCTCGTGTTTCTCCTGAAGCATTGGCGCAAGGATCTTCTCTACAAGCTCGGGGGTTGGGTTTCCAAGCCTGATTGTTTTTTGCATGTTTTGCAAACCAGGAGTCATCACCTCGCCGTAGGCGTCGAGATAGTCTCTGGATCCAGCATGTTCGTAAAATGAACGCTCGTCCAAATAAATTTCTGTGAGCTCTAAAATGACGGTTGATTCTTGCAAGGTGTCGGGCAAGGGGGTTGAAGGATCAAGGTTGAGTAGCGCTGGATCGAGTCCTCTCCGCATCAAGTCGGCATTGATGGCAGCAACAGGAACACCGACTTTCAATTTTTTCTGCGCCTCTCGTATTTGCGGATGCTGGCCTATTGTCATAGGCTTTGAATTCTTCAACTTGGTATCAATGGTGGATATTCGGAAGAAATACGTCGGAACACAAGGTGTATCACGATGTGTTGCTTTTGAGCAGCGCTGAAGCGCGCTCAACACTCTTTCTGCAGCACGTTGATTGGGGGCTTCCCAGAAGACATGAAGCATAAAGACCTGCCCAGCGTAGTAGGTTGTCTTGCCTTTGGGCTCATTTAGCAAAGCTTGAAGGGACATATTCTCTCCTCGTAAAGCGCTTCAAAATGGGCATGAAAAGAAAAGAAATGTACGGAACAATAAAAGATGATAGACAATTCCTTTCGCAGGATCGCTATCTACTGATATATATAAAACCTCAAGATGGGAGTAGGCTCCATTATTAGGTTTCCCTGGTTACTACATACTACATCGTAATAAAAAAATCATTTTGGCTGGGAGTCGGAAGTCAGTACCATTCCGACCGTTTGCCCCGAGCGAGAAACTGGCAGCGCAAAGGTCGGTGCGCTTCTAGCCAAAGACTGAATGGAAACTAGTACAGGGCCCGTGAGGTTTACCGGAAGTAATAAATTTGCTCAGCCAAAGCGTTTACAGCGTGGGAATCGAGAATGGGTGACTGCAAATGGAGCAACAAATTCGGCTGCCTGGCCTCTGCCTTCGTACATCCGTTCCAAGGCAAATCAAAGAAGACGTACTGTTAGGCCAGTTTGATGATATCCCAAGTCATTGAGGATCAGTTTTAGTAGAAAGAGATGAAACCCAGATCATATAGGATTAGAATGAGCCTAAATAAAAAATACACTGACACGATATATGGACTAATCGTAATACTTGGCTACCACGCCGCCGAGAATCGGCTGGGAACCGATTTCATTCCGTGGCACGCCCTTGTCAACCCCTTTAGCAACCCTAGCCTTCACCCATTCGCCCGCAGTGATGCCCACTGCACTATTATCAGTTATCTGATCATATCCCAACCGACGAAGTACTTCACTCGCCACAGGCCGTAACTCGAGGTCATCCTCTGGGCGGACGAAGTACAGCACACCCAAGCGGTCGACATCCCGTTGATCTGGCGGGGGCATAACGACGCGATGTATGCTGCTCTTAAGGAAGCCATTGGTTAGAAACTCCAGCGAGTCGGCAAGGTTGACCGTAATGCTGCCTGGGTACGGCTTTACCCACTTCCACTCGCCCTCCGGGGTGCGGACCTGAAGTGCAGCAACAGGTTGGCGAAACAGCAGGGTCAAGCTGCCAAAGTCGGTGTGGCCCTTCGTCCATATGCCGGAAGCTTTCTCGTTCTCTTCGGCCGTACGACGGCTGTATTTCATATATCGCAAGTGGCAGTCGCTCTTCTCGTCGTATCGGTGCACATTGAGAAGATAGTCCTCGGGAAGCTCGAGGATAATAGCTAGTAGCGTGAGCAATTTGCGTACAATCTCATCGTGAATGTGGCGTGCGAATTTCTCAATAATAGGACGGTTTTCATTCACAATATCCGGCTGAGGGCGTTCGAAGGCTGGGATAAATTTGGGAATGTTATAGATTTCGATGTTGTCAAATACCCCTGGGGTGATTTCCTGAAATACAGTTAGAGATGGATCTTGTCGATTCATTGATCTTCGACTTACCCGTAGCCCCTTGGGCTTGTAGCCATTGTAGCCTCCTTTTTCAAGCTCTGCACGATACTTGAGCTTCTCATCGAGGGGAAGCTTGAATAGCTCTTGGCCAATAGAGAACTGGCGGTCAACATCTTCCTGCGAGAGGCCAAAGTTGATGATATAAAAGAATCCTAGAGAAGGGTTAGTACTTGCGCTACAAAGATAAAAGGACACAAGAATTATGTATTACTGACCTATATTTTTGATAGCATCAGATAGCTGCTTGGCCAGCTGCTCTTTACCCCCTGGTTGATCAAACTGAGAGAGATCCAAAGTGGCAAGGTCCGCCCAGTCCACTGCATAAAATTACACACACGTTAGCCTCAGGCTCGTCTTCTCCGATAGTGCTGTTGCAATTGAATAGAGAGCAGGAGTGAACGGAAGAAAGACGAACATTCATAAGAGGTCTCCGGGACCTGGTGATATGTTGGAATATCACTGCCTGCAGATGCCACCACGGGGGACTGGTCTAAGGCAACCATGGCGAAGTATATCAGATATCCGAATGAAGTATAAACTTCCAGCAGTTACGGTACGCGGGGGCGGGGAGGTTTTATTGTGGAGAGAATGATAATGAATCGGATTGCTGTCGATGATGATGCTGCGAATGAGGGTTTATTAAACCCTCATGGCATCAGGCTTCTTAGCAGTGCGATAAAGGAATATTTCTATCGCAGCCATTCACTCCAATCGGACGGTTTTTGGGTCTTTGGAGATGTGCTGCCTCTGCGCCACGAGGTACGCTGTTGATAGGCGGCTGTGGGCGGGTTCTAGATCTCACCATGATATCCTCCGCTGGCGTGATCGCAGCCGTCCTCTAGCAACTTCCTAGCTTCACTATCACATATGGCCTCGAGATAGCCACCGATTGTCTCATTTTACTCGGAGGGTTTCTGCACGACAGGATCTTGCATATCTACATGGAGTTACGACGGCTGTTGACAGTGTTGGTCGATTGGAAAATTGTCGATAGCTAGTACTGTACCGTACCGTCCGTCGGCATCAAAAACGCAACCATGCCAGTGGAAGCTACATCCAAGGACTTGGCCACGGCCATTGACGTTGAGCCTTCCTCAATTAGCGAAAACCATGGCGACCATGAAATTCACTTTGTCCGCCGTGGCCAGGAGCTCGGAGATACCTCTGAAGTCTCGTCCAGCATCGATGGATACGACCCAGAGCTGATGAGCGGGAGGACGCTGCTTACAGCGGAAGAAGAAAAGAAGCTGCTGCGAAAGATTGACTGGCGGCTGATGACGCTCTGCTCAATCATCTTCATGTTCAAGAATCTGGACAGTGCCAATGTGCGTACTGATCCGCCTACGGGTGGCATGGTGCAATATAACTCACAACCTCGCAGACATCCAACGCTCGAATCATGAATAAGGGAACGAATCAAAACATTATCACCCAGCTCGGAATGACCTCCAACGAGTATAGTCTCGTGACGGTAGCTTACTATGTAATGCAAATAGCGCCAAAAACGACCGCTTAAAGCTAACCAATCACATTCAGATCCCATATATTGTCTTCGAAGCACCCTCAAACCTACTGATCAAGAGATTCTTGCCCTCCAGATGGCAGTCGAGAATTATGATCACCTGGGGTATCGTTCTCATGTGCAATGCAGCCGTGAAGAACAAGAGCGGTTTATACGCAACGCGGTTCTTCCTTGGATTGGTACATCACCGCGCCATGGTTCAAAAGAGAATCCTATGAAATACAAATATACTAACAGTGCAGTAGGCCGAGGCTGGACAATTCCCTGGCGTTATCCTCCAGATGACTTACTGGTACCGTCCAGACGAGATGTCTTTGCGACTGCTCTACTTTTGTAAGCTTCCTCTTTTCTCATAGCAAATTGTTACTGACTCTATAGATGTTTGTGGAAATATTTCGAGTATCTTCGGTGGTCTTCTTGCTTATGGATTTGACACTGTGTCTGGCGCTGGGGGGCTTTCCGGATGGCAGTGGTACGCATTCTCCTCCATTCTCGTAGATACGTGCTAAATTACTGCAGGCTGTTCCTCACCGAAGGCATTGCGACCGTCATTTATGGCGTTGCCATTTGGTTCCTGCTTCCAGACTGTAAGACTCCAGTCCACCGCTTTATTACGCGATTTAGATTAGCAGAGTCATTGACATGAAATTAGTCCCTCAGACAGCAAAATGGCTGACCGAGAAGGAGAAGAAGTTCATCCAAGCTCGACTGCCAATGAATTCCCCTCGAGCTCACGAGCAAAATTTCAAATTCCGCGAGATCATTGATTCACTGAAAGATGTGAGACTATGGCTGTTCACCTTGATATGGGCTACCTTCACTGTTGGAACCAGCGGCGTCACGTTTTATCAATCAACCGTCATTGCTGACCTCGGATACACGTAAGTTTTACTCCTAACTAGCTAAGGAAAAAAAGGGTAAGTTGGAAGGTTAACGGCTCCTGACACTTCGCAGGACCATTGCTCAAGCTCAGCTGCTCAACATCCCTATCGCAGTCTGCGGGCTCCTGTTCATTGCCCTAACAGGCATCGCAGCAGACCGAAGCCGGATACCCCGGCCACTATACCCACTATCTTTCCTTTTCGTCATCATCGTATGCTACGGAGTGTTTGTTGCATATCCGAGCGCCGGCGCCATATATGCCGTAACACTGATTGGAAATGCATTGACCGCAGCCTGGTACCCTGTCATGTGGTGCGTTATCTGTCCCCATACATACCCTTACACAAACACCCCCCTACGAACATCTCACTGACTTTAATGACAATAACAGGCCATGGCGCGTCCAGACCACTGCCCGAGCGACAGGCTCCGCCTTCTCCATCGGCTTCGTCAACAGCTACGGACAGATTGGCGGTGCCATTGGGCCCCAAATCTTCAGAAGCAAATACGCGCCACACTACACCGTGCCATTTGCCGCAGCCATGAGTTTGGTGGGCGCCTGTGTGATTCTGACACTTGTGACTTGGTGGGTAACTCGCGAGACGGAGCGTGACACGCGACGGCTCAAGCTGGCCAAGATTGCAGCAGAGAAGACGGGAAAGACTATTCTAGATGATGTTGTGGACCATGACTTGAAGAATCGCTAATTGTAACTATTGTACGTGTGGTTTGTTCATCTGCTCTTTGCGAGTGAGTCCGAGATTAGATGTTGTCCATCATGAATACTGCTTTGTACAAGTTCTGGGATTTTTAGATGCTCTAAACTTCGACTTTTGCTCACGCACTCAAGAGTTTTCATATGTAATAAACAAATTGGCAATATAATCAGCTATCAATAGTTAAGATTGTTCCCAAAATTACAGTTGGGACTACCGAGTCCCGAGACGGTTTTCCAAGAAATTGGTAGCACTGAGCATTAGGGTGATAAATAGATAGTCTCTAAAAACATATGTTGTACAAGTGAACCTCCTTGTCATTTTCTCACTTAGCAAAGGTCTGGATGTAAGCTAGTGTAGGCTGTACCTGACTGCACTCCGTTCGGTCGTCTTCCAGATCCAAGCCAGACCATAGGTAAGGGCGAATTCCACGCTACTGAAACATCTTCATAGATAGTAGAAAAAACTAATGGAAATTGCGACATTATATCCACAATGGTAGAGCCCGGAAACCCTCCGCGGCCACGGTCGAGAAGATATCAGAGAGTGAAAAGAAAACATCCGAGAAAACCCTCCGGGTCCATACAGCATGCATGGATACATCCACTCCCCCGCACGAAACAATTGGTGGGGTCTAGCAAGCCAAGTCCATATTAGTAAAGTTTTAAGCTGCGAGGTTATTTTCTTTTTGTTGATGGCAAGAGAATCAAAGTAAAAAACCCTGACACTCGACTCGAGTCGGCTGGTATAGCTGACAATGAGCGCCGCCTGTGCAGGTGGCCAACGACCATCAGCCAGATTGTCGAGCGAGCCCTACTTTGACCTAGGCACATTCCATTGCAAAGTCAGCACCACCTCCGTCGAAGCGCAGATATGGTTCGACCGCGCGCTGGTCTGGACATATGCGTTCAACCACGATGAGGCCATCGCCTGCTACAAGCAGGTAATCGCACACGACGAAAATTGCGCCATGGCGTACTGGGGAGTTTCGTTCTGCTCCGGATGCAACTACAACAAGACATGGGCACTGTTCGATGAAAACGATCGAGTGAATGCGATCAGGCAGTGCTATACATTCTCGCAAGAAGCGCTGAAGCGTGCAAAGCAGAACAGCAAATCGTCATCGCTGTCGACGACGGAAGATTGGGAGCAGGCACTCATAGCGGCACTGGCGAAACGGTTTCCTGACGATGATCCGAACAAAGACTTGGTCGCATGCAACAGGGCGTATGGCGAGGCCATGCGAGAGGTATATAGGAGTTTCGGTCGGGAGGATTTCAATATCATCACGCTTTTTGCTGACGCATTGATGAACGTTACTCCGCGCAAGTTATATGATGCCTCAACGGGCCTTCCTATCGCGTCTTCGCATGTATTTGAAGTAAAGGCGCTGCTTGAAAAGGCACTGAAAATGCCAGGCGTCGAGCAGCATCCAGGTCCCGCTCACATGTACATTCATTTGATGGAAATGTCAGCGACGCCCGAGGCTGCGCTGCCTGCAGCAGAGATGATCCGCGAGATGTTTCGGGATACCGGGCACACCTTTCACATGCCGGCGCACATCGATGTTCTTGTGGGCGACTACCGGCGTGCGGTGGAATACAATTACAAGGCGACCATTGCCGACGACAAATTCTTCCAACACAACGGTGGCTTGACATTCTATAGCTATTACCGTTTACACGATTATCACTCACTCATTTACGCGGCTATGCTAGGCGGAAAATCAAAGGCCGCCCTTGCAGCCACAGACCGCATGGAGGCGACTATCACAGAAGAAATTTTGCGCGTAGAAAGGCCTGTGCTGGCAGACTGGATGGAGTTTTTCAAGGCGGTTAGGGTACATGTACTTATTCGGTTTGGGATGTGGGAAGAACTGAAAGGCCTGGACCAAATGGAGGATAAGGAGCTGTATTGCGTGACTAATGTTATGAGACACTATGGGAAAGGCATCGCCTATGCAGCTACGGCGCAGTTAGAGAAGGCTGATAAGGAGCGAGAGCTCTTTAAGGCTGCGTCGAAACTGGTTCCGCCCACACGTCTAGATTTTCCTAACAAAATCACGGATATTTTGAAGGTGGCATCTGCAATGCTGGATGGCGAAATCGAGTACAGACGTGGGGACTATGAGACTGCTTTCAGCAGACTGCGCGAAGCCATTTGCCTGGAGGACGAGTTGCCATTCGCCGAGCCATGGGGTTGGATGCTTCCAGCACGACATGCATATGCTGCTCTCTCGTTAGAGCAAGGCTGGGTTGAACAGGCTGCAATAGCATATGCCGAGGATTTGGGACTTTCACCGACACCCAAACGTGCGCATCAGCATCCGAACAATGTCTGGGCTTTGCATGGGTACCACGAGTGCCTCACAATCTTGGGTCGCCATGCCGAGGCAAATATTATCAAAAAGCAGCTTTCTCTCGCTCTAGTGGAGGCTGATGTGGAAATTACGTCGTCATGCTTTTGTAGAAATGGCGCGTTACCTTCGTGTGCTGCAAAAATCGAAGTAAATGGTTGCTGCGGCGGGAAGTTGGGATGTAACAGCTAAAATGTAAAGTTTACCTTTGTCAACAAATCAAAGCCACCTGAATATATCTCCTCTCCAGAGTAATGCATTCCGCAGTGAAGAAACGGAAAGTATGCGTGAGACGTAGAGATAGAATGTAGCTCGGCTCTACCGGTAGCCACAGAAATACTATTATCAAGTCCTCAACAAAGCTACAAAGATTATGAAACATAGGTATCATGCGACAGCATCTGCAACATCCTTGATCATGCCTCGAACCTCATCGACGATCCGGAAACACGGCACCAATTTCCGCGCCGCGGGGTTTTGTGGACAAAGATCCAAGGGGTCGTGATCAATACCATACTCCTTTTTCCGACAGCGTCCTTCAGGGCCCGGGCAAGCTTCATGCCCTACCATGTGGCGATTGCGCTGCCGCTGCGCGAACTGTTTTCCCAGCACCAGTAGCCGTTCGGCATCGACCTGGAGGCCCTCTACAACAAGACTCCGCAGCTTCTCGCCGGTGATTTGTAGATTAAATTCTGACGCAATTCCCAGCCCAGAGCTGAGGTAGATAGCTTCGCTCTTGTTCCCAGCATCGAGGTCGGTGCAATATTCTTTCAGCCAGCGTAGGTACTTTTGGTAGCCGGATGTAATTTCAAGCATAAGTTGGCCGATGAGGAGCACATTTTGCACCGTCACTCGTGGCGGTTTCGACACATCATAGCATATCGGACATGTCAGTAAGCGCTCTACGAGGGACACTCCAGTGCGAAGCATCTGGATGATATCGTGGGACATTTCAGCACGGTTCAGATTCCGGACTATGTCGGATACCTCTTCGTCGCACTTACACGCCCCTGAGAACGACGTCGGAGAGATATATGCATCCGAGGGCATTGGAAAAGTGTCGTTCGGACGCGATGCCTGGCACAATTCGACGGGAAAAGAACCAAGGTTGCCGTTACCTAGAATCTCCCAGTCCAAGGCATCGAATCCGCAATTTCCGGCTAGCTCGCATGACAATGCCTCGAATTGGCCGCCGCCAATGAGGATATTGGCTGCATCTTGCGAGTTTAAGGAAGCTGTTTGAGGGATGCTGCTCGAGAAATATGAGGCGCTTGTGTGCTTCTCGCTGCTTGGCGAATGCCGGTCGCTTTGATCCTGTCTTGGGCGTTTTCTCGGCCTGCCAGGGGCTCCTTGGTCCTGGAATCTACAGGGTAGAGACATGCTGCGGCAGCGAGAGCAGCCGCTCTTTTCGCCTGAGCATCGGAGCTTCCGCGTGCCTATGGTTCATTAGCTGTGGTGGAACTGCAAGAAATTGTACAGCTCAGCTTACGGCAGGCCTCGCAGGACTTCCGCTCTTGTCGTGTTGGATTCATAGCTTTATATGTACTACGGCTGTGGGAATGAGAGGGTCGTCTGGAGCAGCAAGGTGTGATTTCACTCGGGGCAAACCGCGACATTGGTCATTACGCGCGGCGATGGCGACATCTGGCGCTTACTGAGCGGGGTCAAGCAGCATCTCTAATTAAGAAGGCAGCAATTGCTGCATTCCCACATTCCATTGCGAAGAGATAAATGCGTTACACCAAGGAGTAGAAAAATTCTGTTCTACTTTCTGTCTTAGCGAGCCAAGTGAGGCTTGATATAACCAGACTGAGTGTGTTCCAAGGTTCATTTTTGCATGTCCAGCTGGCGGGTCGGGTTTCCCCACCGCGCAGTACAAAACCCTCCGAGAGGCTATAGTGCCTGGGTAGGTACCAGTTGAACAATAACTTAAACTGATGAGACTATAGTTCTCTTCTTGTAAGACCATGAATGTATGTGAATATCTGCGCCAGTGTCGCGCAGTTCCGTTGTCCATGTAGCAATTTTACTTCAGCAACAAAATGACCACATTAAAACATGTCACTGCAGCCGAGCTGCGCCGCCACTGGGCAAATCGCCTCGAAATTGCTCTCCTTGATGTCCGCGAAGAAGGCCCCTTTGCCGAGTCACATCCTCTTTTTGCCTTGAGTGTGCCGGTATCTGAAATCGAGAAGAAGTTGCCACCGCTTGCTCCTCGACTGTCCGCTCCGATTGTTGTCTACGACAATGGCGAGGGTTATACTGAGCGAGCCGCCTCCCGGATATTAGCCCTAGGATATCAGGATGTCGCCATCCTCGAAGGCGGACTTTCTAGATACGCCCGTGTTGGTGAGGTCTACCGCGATGTAAACGTGCCATCCAAGGCATTCGGCGAGCTTGTCGAATCTATCAACCACACTCCATCTCTATCTGCACGGGATGTTAAGGATCTTTTGGAAAGTGAACGTAACGTGGTTCTCCTGGATGCTAGACGTTTCGAAGAGTACAATACAATGAGCATTCCCGGCGGCCGAAGCTGTCCTGGAGGAGAACTAGTGTACCGCATATTCGAAGCCACAGCCTCTTCGAAAACCACTGTCATTGTTAATTGCGCCGGTCGAACTCGGAGTATTATCGGGACACAATCATTGATCAATTCTGGGATCCCCAACAAAGTAGTTGCGCTTCGAAACGGCACTATCGGCTGGACATTGGACGGGCTAGAATTGGATACAAAAAAGACGGAGCGGATTTCAGAGCCCTCAGCGGAGGCATTGCAAAAGGCTCGACAGCACGCTAAATCCTGGGCCGATTACGTCGGCGTCTCTACTATAGATAGTGGTAAGCTCAGCCAATTGGCCACGGAGTCGCAAGACCGCACGCTATATCTGCTAGACGTACGAGATCCAGAGGAGTATGCCCTAAGTCATCCGTTGGGCTTCTCCAATGCTCCTGGTGGACAACTGGTACAAGCCACTGATGAATGGGTCGGTATTCGAGGCGCACGTATTGTTTTATATGACAACGACGGCGTGCGAGCGCACATGACCGCCAGCTGGCTCCTACAACTAGGATGGGAGGTATATGTCTTGGAAACGCAATCCCTGGTGCCCGTTAATCTCCCAGTACCCAAAACTCCTTTGTGGCAGTCTTCCAAATCTGGTGCTATTACGGTCGACGAACTTCAAGACCTTACAGGCGCGACTATTGTTGATCTTGCCCGTAGTCCGTCCTATCGCAAAGGCCATATTCCCGGCGCATGGTTCGCCTCCGGGCCTGAACTTGTCCGTGATTTGAGTTCTATCGCCGGTGATGGGCCTATCGTGATAACTTCGCCAGACGGCGACATCGCCGCCGCGAATATTGAGTTCGCGCGCAACTCGACCTCGCGAGACGTCTTCTACCTGGCTGGAGGCACAGCAGCTTGGGTGGCAGCCGGGCATGCACTCGAGACCGAGTCGCGCTGGCTCTCGCCGCCCATTGATGTGTATAAGCGGCCGTACGAGGGGACCAGCAACGCCCGCAAGGATATGCAGGCCTACCTTGACTGGGAGTATGGGCTTATCGCACAGTTGGCAAACGACGGGGTTGCTTGTTTCCACGTTGTGCGGGACCGGCGTGGGCAATCTGGTTAAAATAGATATATCGAACTAAACCTTGGAAGTGTCAACTCCGAGATGGAAATTTTTGTTTAAGCCTAATACCCTAGCCAAAATTTCTTATTTTGCTTATTTTGTGGAGATGTGTACTATCATCATCAGACTTGATTTAGGGCTATAGGCCCGCGATTAGAATGTTGGTGGGGATGCGGTCGCGCCCTTCGGATGACAAGTTCAGACTAGCATTGTATAAAATGTGCAGAATACCAGTATAAATTCCAACCACCTGATAATCTCATGCATCCCGTCAAATGAGAAAAATCACGATATGCATCGAGCTGTCCGACGAGAATCTACTGAGTTGACAAATTTTGAGTCCACCTCTCCGGATGATTCAGCCGATGGAGTCAGCCTGGCCTTCCCTGAAGGCGGGCTGGAGGGATGGACATGTCTATTTGGATCCTGTTTATTGATGTTTCCATCCTTCGGATTCCAGACCGCCGGTAAGGACTTGAACGAATATGAAGGTATTCACATCCGCTAACTCTGTCATGAAAGTTGGCTCTGTCCAGGATTACATTAGCATAAATCAGCTCGCCGAATATAGCATCCGTGACGTCGGATGGATCTCGGCCATTTTGGTGTTTCTGACACTATTTCTTGGAGTCCAAGTTGGTCCATTATTCGACCGGTATGGGCCAAGAGTTCTGCTGATTTGCGGTTCAGCAGCGAGCTTTACATCGTATATGCTGCTTGCAGAATGTACCGAATACTGGCACTTCATTCTGTGCCTGTCAATCCTCGGGGGACTTTCCTCTGCCGTGATTACAACGGTGTCTATTGCTGTTCTGAGTCACTGGTTCCAACGTCGACGCGCGTTAGCCTCAGGCCTCTGTATGGCAGGTTCTTCTGCAGGCGGTGCCGTCATACCACTGATACTGCAGGCGCTATTTGCGCGAAAGGGCTGGAAATTTGCTATTCGGACCATCGCTTTTGTTGCACTAGGTTGCTATATTTTAGGAGTCATTATGGTGCGCGGACGACTCCCCGGCCGCTCCAGTAAAGCCACTATCGACTTTCGCGCTTTCCGATCATTGCGCCTATGCTTTTTGACTGTGGCCGTGTTTTCATTTGAGTTCATCATATTCGGATGTGCCGCTCTGCTACCGACATACGTTCGTTTTGCCGGCATGTCGACTACCGTACAATTCTATTCACTCACTGTTCTGAACAGCATGAGTTTCATGGGAAGAGTTCTACCCGGATTTGCGGCCGATCAATTTGGTAGATTTAACGTTCTGCTGTGTTTGGTTGTGATGACCTTGATTGTCATGGCGGCTGTGTGGCTGCCGTGGGGATCGCATAATGATGCTACTATCTATGCCGTTGTGGCTATCTTTGGCTTTAGCTCCGGTGGATGGCTATCGCTGGCACCAGTCTGTGCAGGACAGCTCTGTCGTACTGAAGATTACGGGAGATACTATGGCACAATCTACTTTGTGGCTGCGTTCGGGGTGCTTTTGACTGTTCCGGTGGGAGGTGATCTGCTTCAGTCGACCTCACCGCAGGTTCTTATTGGGTTCTATTCGGCTGTACTGTTAGTTGGATTTATTGCTCTGGCACTGTCACGGTGGGCACTTTTGGACTGGCATTGGAAATGGAAGGTAAAATTGTAGGTTTGTATTGTAGAGTAGGCACTAGGTGAGAACGATTGTACACCTGCCGTTTAGAACTAAACGCTACTTTAGAGAACAGTGTAGAAGCAATAGGCACTTTACAATCAATGAGAAGACTGGAATTAGTCCTAATGTCAGATAGAGGATGTTCGAGGAGTAAATTCTGAAATGAGCTCTTAGAGAAATGACCTTTTCCCCTTAATGCATTTGAGGCACTCCCTCAAAATAATCGAAGTCTTTGAGTAGCGGCGAGACAACTGTATCAAAGATCGACTCAACAAATCGTGGATCCTCGAAACTCTCATCTGTACCTCGAGGCCAATAAAGACATTGCTTAACTACATCGCCATAGTTCATTCCACTTTCACCGTACACAAATCTGAAAACCCAAGTAGCAGTGTTGAAGTGCATTTCTCGCTCATTAGGCCCATAGTCTTCGAATCGATATAGCGCCGATATTGTCTTGCCCAAAGACAACTCAATCAAGGCGGTAGCCAGAGGAATTTAAATTTCATTATGAATTTTGGTACTTGTTGATGGGACAGTGCTGCCGTAATTACTGGAGTCCGATATTCGTCAAATTAGGTATGGGTGTTCGAAGTTGGTGAATCTGTGATGTGAGTCTTGCGCGAACAGGACATCCTTTGTTCCCTCCCCATTGTCGCTTCAGCCAGCTTCCATAAAGCTGTAAGATACCGCATGCGAAAACCGCGGCTAAATATAATTTATCACGTCAGCTTAATTCATCTGAGCCGTGGGCAGGTTTGGCCAAAGAGGTTGAGCCGAAAATGATGTCTTGTAGAAAGCATAAGTTGATGTCCTGATCGACCTTGCGTAGGAGTCGCATGTGGTACTGTTCATCATCTGAGTGGTCGAGAACGAACCGAATGGCATCTTCCTGTACAGCAATATCCAGAGTATAGCAAAGGTCATCGATTCGGCTCGTAGGTGCTCTTTGCACTGCCGCCACGCAGATGGTAGTGGAAGTGGTAGCAAATTGTACTTTGCGTTTTACTCCGGAAATTGACAGTGAGCTTTCAGAAATATCAACAGGAATCGTGTTCTTGATCAATTCTGGTCGTAATTCGACTTTAAGGGAGGAGCCTAAGTCACAGCATGAAGTAGATGTCATAAGTGAAGATAATAAAAGATCTATTAATGCCCCTATTAAAAGCCTTCAGTCTTTCTTCTCTCGCGCCTCACGAATCCGCGCACTCATCTGTCCCATCCCAAAATAACTAGCCACAAACCCCTCCGAAACCCATCTCGGAAATAGAGTCAACCACCATATAAATCCCGTCATTCCTCCCCTCCAATACCAATCAGGCGTACCACCGATCCAACCTCCAAGCCAGCCCTCCCCTTTAAGAGCTTCAGTAACAAGGCCCTTCGCGAAATCCTCTGCTGACATAGTCCCAGCTCTCTGCGACCATGTAACCCTACTCTGATACATATCATTGACAGCCGAGTAGAGCGATGTAGGAGGTAATGACTGCTCCACTTTACTAGGCATGTTTGACTTGACGGTGCCCGTCATGGAAACCATGACCCTAACATTGAACGGTCTCAATTCCATACGCAGAACGGTTGAATACGCGTTCAAAGCGGCTTTGGATGAGGAATAGACGCTACTGAAGAGAGAAGGCAGTTCTGTGGAGGCAGAGGAATTATTGATGATGAGACCCCGAGCGGGAATGAGGAGGCTGATGAAAGATTGGATTAGGAGCATGGGTCCGAAGATGTTGGTGTCGTATGTTCTTTTTGCGTCGGCGAGGTCGAAGTCTAATGCTGGGATTACACAGGGGCGTCCCCTGGGACATTACATCAGCTTGTTGAGGATACTTTCATGGGATTAGACTCACGCATTATTAATCAAGATATCAAGACGTCCTTCCGTAAGCTGCTCAACGCGACTTTTACATTCATCGATACTCTGCTTGCTCGTAACATCCAAGGCCAGAATACTAAGGCCCATCAAGTCGAGATCTTTAATTAATTCCAAATTGCGAGCTGTGGCTATAACATGACAACCTGAATAGTACAATAGCAATTATTAGATGTCCTTTTGCCTTCAAAGATACGTATGAACGAGGTGCGTTGGTACCTCTTCTGTGAAATTCCATGGCAAGAGCATGACCGATACCACCAGGCGAGCAACTAAAAAGCGGAGTAAGAAGCCGAGAACTGCCCCAAATATTATATTATATCGTCGCACTTACCCTGTGATCAGTACTGATGTTTTACGATGAGCAGACATGGTGTAACCAAGTAATTTATGCTTGAAGAGT
This sequence comes from Talaromyces amestolkiae, assembly GCF_001896365.1. Classification (NCBI taxonomy): domain Eukaryota; kingdom Fungi; phylum Ascomycota; class Eurotiomycetes; order Eurotiales; family Trichocomaceae; genus Talaromyces; species Talaromyces amestolkiae. Next base: position 144,987 of record NW_024468057.1, read on the forward strand.
CTGCCTGCGTAACTTTCTTAATTCTTGGTAGTTGGAAAATTCGTGCAAGGAGGAGGTTATATTAAGTACTTAAAACAAGACGATACACTGTTATCACACTGCCCGCTTTCATACGTTCGTATATGTATCTCTATAGACAAGGAATCTGAACTATAGTACATGTGATGATCATCTAGTCTACGCGCAGTTACTTGTGTGGTTGGCTAGTTTCAACATGCGATGTAACATGTCAAATAATGACCGACAGATTTTCGGTACTCTGAATGTTATCTAGTATTTAAGTGAATCAACTGACCAAAGATTAAAATTAGACTATTCAGCATGAAGTTACCGACATTAATCTAGGGCGTGGAAAGTCATGCATCTGAGTAAATCAAGGAATTGTACACATACGCATGTAATCGCTAGTAGCTCGCATTAATGTCCACTATTATTACGGACTATGAACTTAGATAGGTACTGTTTGCAAAGAGTTATGACGGATTTCACGGTAAAATTATTTTCGATTCCTAATTAGGTGTTTTAGGGCTATGTAGTCAATTTAGAGTTTATGCCCAGCTCTCGTTCTTTGGATATTAATATTAGAGGATAGAGACTTGAGTGTCTCAGCTATCAATTTGTCGGTAGATAATACACCTAGATACTGTACAATATATAGCTCTGTCAGCTATGCAGAGTAATAGTAAGTCTCTTTCGGCACGACCAAGATCTGGATCTATACGGCCGTAGCACATATGACGGGATTCCACAAAAGTGATGTTGAGGTCTCACAACATCGAATCACGTTACAAAAAATTAAGTTGGTAATACACAGAGTATTGTTGCTTGGATAATAATTCTTTGACTGATCTTTGAACCAACAAAGACGAAACAGCAAATGTCAAAAGGGCCTGTCCATGTATCCTGCATGGGATTGGAGCTGAAGATGCTGCTGTTTTTGGTGACCGTAATGGAGAAGGTGAAGCAGAAGCTGTTGAACGGCACTGCTGCTACTCTAGAAAGCAAAAAAAAACCATATCTCGAGCATTCGAGACATACCACGCAATTCGTCGAGAGGTTTCCTAGTGGCATACTACTAGTAGTCGTCAACAAAGCCAGTTGGATAGATAAATGGAAGATAACAGAAATTCATAACACGGAAGATATTAACAGGGATACGGCGGAGAGGTGTTCCAAGCTTTATAGGTATGATTGGAGATTGGAGGTCCACCAAAGTATCGAAGATTGTGTGCAGAGGATGGCGAGTGCTGGAGAATAGCACAAAACGACGTTCTATTTGACACAGATTTCGATATATAAGACTCATATTTATGCAATTTGTGGATTGGCAATGAAGCAATTTAATGCTGTACAACGATTGTAATTTGGGCTAGGGCTAGAGCTGAGGATCGCCCATCACCTGACACCATGGGGCGGAATTACTAATCGGAACCTTGGGCGACAACTTTATCAAGAACTTTGTTTTGACATTCATTATTGCAGTCGATCAACTATGTACATGGAATAAAAAAAGATCTATGAATAAGATCATGCCAGGTATCGCTCAGAATAAACAATTAACGCCGCATCGTATGCTTGAACGCCGAATTTTTTTTAAAGTCATGTCGTGATTATATTATAAGCGAGGCCGAAGTGACTCAAGCGTCACCGGTTGTGACTTGAACATTCTCCAATGCTTGGGCCAATGCCTCTTCTTGTCGCTTGCGCTCCATCTCTAAAAGGTATTGGGCGTATTTGGATCGAGGGTTGTGAATACCGCACTCGGTCTTGGCTTGACCCTGCCAGCGACCGGAGCGCTCGTCTTCGTTCTCCTTGACGGGCTTGGTCGAGTGGTAGTCACCAATGCTCTTGTAGCCTCGGTCGAGAAGTTCGTTATATGGGACACCGTTGTCCTTGACATATTGGCGGACCTGTTCGAAGGACCAGTTGGCGAGGGGATTGACTTTGATAAGACCGGCCTCGTCGATCTCAAGGACGTCGAGATCACCACGCTTGCCGCCTTGGCTTCGTCGGCGACCGGTCAGGACTGCATCGACCTTGAGTTCACGGTAGGCACGTTGAGCAGGCTCAMCYTTGGSGAGCCAGTCATATCGTTCATCGTTGGTTTCCCAGAGGCGTTCGCCGTATTTTTTGGCGAAGTCTTCTTCTGTCTCGGCGCCCAATGGCTTGTAGACATGGACGTTGAGGTTGGGGTATCGTTGGCGGACGCGGTCCACAAGCGACAAAGTCTCTTTGAAGTGATGAAGAGTATCCAAGAAGATGAGGTCGACTACTTGTGGACGGGGAACATTGAGCTTCGAGAGCATGTCGGTGATAGCAAGACCAGTAAGACCAAAGGCGGTGGTCTGATAAAGGTTAGGAAGGGTGGTAATGCACCATCTCAAGACGTCTAAACTGCACTTTAGCCATCTCATCACAATGATACCCCGCTTTGGCTTGAGAAGAAAAAGAAAACATACCTTGAGGCTCAAGGAATTGCAGCTGGCGATTCAGAAACTGAAGGTGGGCCTTGGTAAAGATGACCTCTGGCAGGCTGGCTTCACTAGACGAAGCACTTGCATAGCCTGACTCGGTATCGTTGACCTCGTGGTCTAGGGGGTAATGGGAGGGGGTTTTGGCAGGCATATTGAGCATTCCCGTTGATTAATGTCCTCGGATGTGTATGAAAGTCAAGCAGATATCGACTGAACAAGACTGTCGACTGGCTGGCTTATATGGGGTGTCTTGGAAAGATAATATGACGAAGCAAGGAGAAGGGCGATTAGTTATTACTCATAGAATCTCGTCGACGCGAACTTGGACATCAATGAGGGATTAGTGATGACTAGCCATGGCGAAGGGAACAAGAAATTATTAAGCACAGCATCATTCCGACGGTGCCAGGCTGCTTCTCTTTCGCTGCCAGGCTGCCTGGTGGGCCAGGCAGCTCGGCCCAAAAGGGAAACCTTGAGCACGCCATCTTCAATTTTTCTCTTTTCGGAATAATCGGACCCTGACAGAAATCACGCAATACTTGCGTCTGTAGTGTCTACGGTAGCCGTACAACGTCTGCAGCCCTAACTGCACGTGACTCCAGGGCTGGTGGGTCATGTGCAGCGCAAACAGTGCAAACATGCAAACATGCAAACATACCCCGGCCCCACTACTCCGTAGCCAAGGCAAGTCTCCAGAAAACGTTTCTTGGAACTTGGAAGTGGGATGTGCCACGACTAGATTACTACTAGATTGAGATCAGCCTGGCATGCTGGGACCTTAGGCTGAAATATTATTATTGTTCCTGACTTGGATCTACTTAGTCATCTACTATGTACAGAAATGTGGTAAAATGTAAGGGATGAAGTGACTGTTCTTTTCATAGGATCTTGACGTCATACAAAGAATAACCCCGCGCTGAAAAAAATGAACCTCAGAACTCAACCAAACCGAAGCATGATGTTAACTTGCGTCTATCTTGACAGACGCTTCCCTCTCCCCGATCAAGGTCAGAGTACATAATCGGCGTGCCAGAGTAAGCTGCAAGTAAATTTCTGACCAATAGCTACAGCTAGATTCGTCTCTACCCAGGCAAGCAGGCGGGGATTAAACTGGCAATCCTGATCATAAGGCACATCCTGCCCTCTGATTGGGTCGTGGCAGCCTGAAAGTCCAGGAACTAAACCAGGTCTCCACCATCACGTGGTCCGCCCTAGCCGTTTCGGGACTGGCGGGCTGTCGGCGCTGGAAAGATGATCCTCTGATCTTTTTAATTTCTTTGACTCTGTCCGTACTCTTCCTCTACCATTACTGTCAAATTCACCGCTTAGATTCTCGATGCAAGTCCACCGGGTGGCCCGGGATTCATTAGCAATTTTCTGATTTGAATATTTTCTGTCAACAGCTTCTGCTGCTCTATCTATACATAACCCACTTTCGGTCAGCGATTGAAAGCTGTGTATAATGACCGATACCACTAAGCTCGCCATGCGCACCGAAAGACCAATACTGCGCCACAGCTCAATGTCGGGCGGTTCTTTTATCCAAGACCACCAACAATACAAGCCCACGCCGCCAATCACTCAAAACATAACCGATGTTCTCTTGACGGCAGGCGAAAACAACAAGAACTCACTCTTCTACAATGCGAACCCCATCAGCCCAGATCCTGACAAGGTGACCGAGAGCGGGATTGTGCATAGCATCTTTCCCACCTCCCCAAACCCGCTCCCAGCAGGTACTACGAAGCTTGTGGCGACCATCTACTACAAAACGGCTACTGCTCACCAGCATATCAACACCATTAATGCCGAGCGCGGTATTCTCCCATCGCCATCGGTTCCAATTGGTTCCGCTCCAACAGTCGATATTGAGAAGCTGCCCCGAGAGCCGCCAGCACCAGAGCCGGAGAGCTTAGATCATCTCTACGGACCCTATGTGTCGCAACTGTGTCTCACTCACTTCTTGCAGATCCTGGAGAGCCTGCATACTCCATATCAGCGTACCAACACGTCACATCGCTGCTTAGATCAGGAAGATCAGCCTCGAGTTGTGGAAGTGACTGTTTCACCACTACCCAACCCGGATTATTTGTCGTTTGATGACTTGCGTAAACACGAGAGCATCTGGCGATTTGAGCGGGAGTGGAATGTGGAAGTGGTGTTGCAGAAAGAAAGTGTTTTCAGGCGGTACAAGCGCTTGGCGATTTTTGACATGGACAGCACATTGATTCAGAACGAGACCATTGATGAGATTGCCAAATTTGTTGGCGTGGAGAAGGAAGTTTCGGTATGTCATTCCTTCATAGGAGGAGCCTTTTTAGAAATACTGACTTGTACAGGGTATCACCGAAAGAGCAATGAATGGCGAACTTGATTTCACTGCATCCCTGAAAGAACGTGTCAGCCTACTAAAAGGTGTTCCGGCCGACGTCTTCGACAAGCTACAAAATATCGTCACCATCTCTTCCGGAGCTCGCGAACTATGCAAAGCACTCAAGGCGTTGGGATACCAAATCGCCGTTCTCAGCGGCGGTTTCCAGCCTTTGGCCGACTGGCTCGCCAAAGAGCTCGACATCGATTATGCATTTGCCAACCATGTACGTTTCCTGCCTCACGTTTAATCAAAGTATAAGCTAACAACCGAAAGCTCGCCGTCGACGAGGCAACCCAGACCCTAACCGGCGAACTCGTTGAAGGCAAACCCATCATCGACGCTATCCAAAAGCGCACCCTACTCCGCAAGATCGCAGCCGACAACAACATCCCCATGACACAGACCATCGCCATCGGCGACGGAGCCAACGACCTACCCATGCTGCACGAAGCAGAGTTGGGTGTCGCATGGCGCGCAAAGAGTAAAGTGCAACTCGAGGCACCGTCTCGATTGAATGGGGAGAGCTTGACAGATATTTTGTATCTGTTGGGATTGGGAGATGAGGATATCAAGGAGTTGGAATCGACTTATTCGTAAGAAATAGAAAGAACAAATGACACATCAAAGCAGGTTGTATACGAGAGTTCTGTCATGATTGTGTTTGTTGTGGACGTTTGCGGATGGATAAGCTTGGAAATATACCTGATATACACGAGAGGAGACGAGACGATGTTAGCGATCCTATATCGATGATTATTTAGTTGACTATGGGCTACGACTACCCATTCATTATTCAAATATGATAACCTATTAAACAATGACTAAAATCTATGAGTAGCGTACCTGCTATGTAATCCTAAAAAAGTACAAAAGAACTCCTGCTATCATGTGACCTAATACAATGCCATTAACTACTTCGCAAGCACATCCACCGGCACCTCAGCCGTCACCTCAGCACCCGGTGTATTCCCAACACCCCTCCTCTTCTTTAACACATTCTCAATAAAAGCCTCTCCAGCCTTATAACTACTCCTCACCAACGGACCCGACGCAACATACAAGAACCCCATCTCCAAGGCCCGCTGTCTCCACAATTCAAATTTATCGGGCGTGACGTACTCGTGCACTGCCATATGTCTCTTCGTGGGCCGCATATACTGCCCAAAAGTGACCACGTCAACATTCGAAGCGCGCAGTTGCCGCAACGCATCCCACATTTGCTCTTCTGTTTCGCCGAAACCGAGCATCATAGATGTCTTTGTGATAAGAGACGGTTTGGCGCGTTTCGCAGCTTCGAGGACTCTTAGAGACTGCTGGAATGTTGCGCGGCGGTCGCGGACATGTGGCGTTAGGGCTTCGACGGTCTCGACGTTGTGAGCGTAGACATCCAAGCCAGATTTGGCGACGAGGGAGACCATGTCGAGATCACCGGCGAAATCGCCCGTGAGACATTCGACGAGGATACCCGGAGCTTTCTGCTTGATTTTCATGACTGTTTCAGCGAAGTGGTGTGCGCCACCATCGGAGAGATCGTCGCGATCCACGCTTGTGAGCACGACGTAGCCCAATCCCCAGCGCGAAAGCGCCTCGGCTGTATTTTCGGGTTCATGAGGGTCTAGCGGTCCTGGCGTCCGTAGAGTCTTGACGCTACAGAATCTGCAACCACGAGTGCACGAATCACCCATCAACATAATCGTCGCCGTCGCCGCAGACTTATCGCTTCCACCCCAACAATCCGAAATATTGGGACAGCGCGCTTCCTCGCAAACGGTGTTCAGCTTCAACCCTCTCAAATCCTTCTTGATACGTTTGTAATTTGTAGAGTCTGGGATGGGCGTCTTGAGCCATGAGGGGAGACGGGTATGTTCCTTCTTGCCACGACCTGCGGGGCCTGGGATCATGACCGTTTCGATGGCGTAGGCGTCCTGGGGGTCGAGAGGAGCGTTGTTGGGGTCTCCATTGCCGCTGACGAAGTCGGCGAAGGAAGGGCCGGCGTTGAGTTTGTCTTTGAATGTGGTTGTTTTGCGTCTTTTAGGGGTTGCCTCGGAGCTTAGTGATGGAGTTGAGGGTGTAGAGCTGGTTGTCGCGTAGTGGCGAGATAGGGAGATTAGTGGTTGGGACGGAGATTTCTTCCATGCTGAGGATGATGCGTATAAGCATCGCAGCCGGGTCGACGAAGCTGCCATGGCCTCTAGTATTATGTCGCAGAAATATGCCGTAAGTATTAGAATCAATCGACAAAAACCGTATGTTGATGCGGCGTGGTTGTCGAAGCTATCGGGAAAGATTTCGAGAATGGAGAACATTTGGAGATGATTTTCGGCGTTGGAAGAATCTGCTCTAAGTCTATTTGGGTTTAGCGCAAGGTTCGCCGCGGACCGGCCAGCGACTTGGATGTTTGCCGATGTCAACCGCTGCAATGGCTGTCGTCGGATTATTAATTCACCAAGCCCTAAGTCGTTACCGGTATTGCGACAGATAGCAGTTTACTGCATGCTGCTATAAGTCAACCACTTGCTAGTCAGATGAGCCGGTGACCATTTAAGGCATAGAGTTATATTTCATTCGACATCGAGTGAGCGAGTGAAAATGCATGGGTAGGGAAGTGTCTAGTTGTGCACCGTAATATCATCAAGGTAACACTCCATGCAACTGTGCTGTTACAAGATCTTGTATTCATATGCACAGCAGCAGACCATTCAACAATCGAGGCACTACCCTGTCCCAGTTGATTATAGTTGTGGTTGCGTTCTGCACCATGACCGTGTTGGAATCTTGTTTTATGACTCTCATATTAGAGCTCGTGAACAATCTACATGTGAAGATATAGTAGTCTTGGACTAAGGGTTTTGTTCAATATGAAAATAGAGTCGAACTTAGGAGATTAAAGATAATGAATTGCTTTCTCCGTGACGATGGTGATATACATAGGGACAGACTATCATCGAGAATTACAGCCGAACCCATAACACAAACCAGAATGGCCCAGATGTTTCTCAGCTCTTTTCTTACATGCAGTGAGTCCAGTATAAGACAGCCAGCCTGGACGAGTCTGCCAAAAAGCGACATCATGGCTACTCGTACTTGGACATCTCAGTATACCGAAGTAGTGCAAGCTGAGTACTAGCTTTCTTAATAGCCATACTATACACTTCTCCAGCGCGGGTCAAGGCAGTTCTTCTCGATAAGGCAGAAAACAACTTCATTCTCAACTACAACAACAACCTCGACCGCAACCACAACTACAACCAGAACAACCACAACTACCACCACAACCACCCAAGCAGTCTGCCCATTTGGCGGAATTACCTGTGGCCAGCAATGCGTAAGTCTCGCCTTTCCCTTGAAAAACCTTTCAAATTACTTACTGATCCGGATTAAAAAAAATGAAGTGCTTTGGCGGCACAACATGCGACCCTATTATGCTTCTCTGTACTTGCACACTAAGTTCCCAATGTGACCCAAACCATACCTGTCTCGATGGCGAATGTTGTCCCAACAGTCACGTTTGTCCTTTTTTGGCTACCTGCGTAAGCTGCCCTCATCCCAAAAAAGATGTTGATTTAGATGACTTCCACTAATTAAAACAGTGTCCACGCGCGTGTGAAGCGGGCATTTGTCCGGCGGGCTTGGACTTACAATTCGGTTCAATTGTGATACGCATGGTTGCTGTTAGGGTTTCGTTTCCGCTTGCCCTAATCCCGTTGTCCTAATGCCCACAGCACCTCATTATGGCCCTATTCACAATCATGGTTCACTAGTTCTATACGTAGTTGACACAAATTGAAAGTGGAATTAATCCTATTTTAAAGCAGAAGATTAAACCCGTAAACTCAGTAAATCGCTAGTAATGCAACAACAAACGCAGGACACAAAAGGCAAGAGAATGTGAGAGTATCAGTACAGCAGTGAAAAATATGGGCAATTTCCGAGATATATTCAAGCCGAAAGGACATGGAATAGCGGAGAAGGAATGTCAGTCTGGTAGTCACAAAACAAATAGGGAATCAAGGAAGATAGACATTAATAATATGAGTATGGTGGAGATTTAGACAGATAGGAGAAGAGAAGGAGTGAGGACAAAGTAAAAATGGACAGTCATGAAGTTCATTACAAGAAGGAAATGTAAGGGAAGTAATTGAGAAGGATTGTCGGTGTTTGGTTCTATGAGGGAGTGGTATCATGAAAAAGAAGGAAAGAAAAATAAAAGGAAGGAAAGCAGAATGCTGGTTGAGCATAGGTCGGTGTAATGAGTGAATGGATCAAGCCTTCAAGTCCTTTGGCTCGAGAACTTGCATCAGAACAGTCACTGATGCCTTCAGTGTATCATCGTGTCGACCGCAGATTGAGAAGAGTAGCTTATCTACAATCCGGTCAAGACCTTTTTGAAGTTCATGACTTCGAGCCCCCATTGATTGGTTCGGGATGTTCAAGTTCAACTTGCTTGAATTGGTGGGAAAAGCAAGACCGAGTGTTGCCCTGGCCTTTTCGGGGACGCTGTCGAGCTTTGAAAGATTGCTGCTGGTGTTGTTGCTATGATTGTTGAATTGTGAGATGGTATGCGAAGGTGGGCTGCTGTTTAGGCGATTATGATGCGTTGATGCCATCGAGACAAGGTAATTTCTTGCAATCAATGCTGCACAGAGATAGTCGATAAGATTGTCTGGCGCGGTAGAGAAGATTTTCTTAAATGGTCGGGTGATTGCATTTTCGTGATTCTGGCGAATCAAGATGACGACCGGTGATGTCAGCCGGAGGGCGTATTTTGGGAACTCCTTGATAGAGTCTTCGAGTTGGTCAAGTGTCCATTCGTAGTCCCAAAACTTCACCAGCGTTTCTTGGTCGACGGTTTTAGGAGATACTGCTGGAGGTGTCCGTGGCTGCTCATCTTTTTTATGATTGGATGTAGGTTTGTGGCGATTGTAAGACGACATATAACACCTATGTTTGGGTTTTTGATCACTAAAAATACCCGTCACAAATGAAACATTGCACGTCGGCTCTGACGACGATGTAGTTGCAGCAACATCAAAAGCTGTATCATATTCGTCATCTCTGAATTCGTGACTTTCGTCTGAGGATCGGTTGGATTGTTGTGTGACATAGCCGCTATCCGGTATGTCTTGAGGAGTGTCTGGACTAAAAGCAGATATCTCATTTATACTTCGTTGTTCGGGCGTGGAGGGTCGCCTCCATGAAGGTGGTGGGTGGATAGGGACAGAAAATGTCGTCCCAGATGACGAGGGTCGAGATATGTCGACAAGCTTCGGCTTAGTTTTGCTGGCTACAGCAAGCATCTAGATGAATGTTAGTGATATCACGACAGAGTGAGGACTAGGGGTACCACATACCACCGGGTTATTAGCCGCATCAGTATCGATACTCAAATCAGCAGGTTTTCGAGTCTGATGAGTCGGCCGGCTTATTGGGAAAGGATCATCATTCTGTTGTACTATCTGGAATTTGCGCCTATTGACTTCCCGCCCTCTTCCATCTTGACGCTCCGGAGTCTCTAGAGGAACCCTCTGAAGCCAATCCTCGCAATATGTCAAGTTCTCCGGCACCCAGCTGGCTGCACTCGATACCGTGGTTGTTCTCGACCGCTTGTGGTTCTTGGCCGACGAGGTCGGCGGAGACTTGATCTCGTTGAGCTGTTGCATCTGTGGCGTCGAGGTCGGGTTGCGCATTTCTTGCGAAGAAAAACTAGGAGCCAACGTTTGCGTCGGAACTTCCTCAGGTATTTCGGTCTGACAAAAATTTCCGGCCACGATATCAACAGGCGGTGTCGTTTCACGAACGACTTCTGTTGTACAGAATTCGCATTTCTGGGTTGCCATATAGCACAAGCATTTAGGAACTGGAAGCGGCTTGTCCTTGAAATGGAAGTCCCTTCGTGCAGTATTGAGCTTAGATGTAAGTCTAGATTCGGACAACGTGGGACTAGGTAGAAGCCCAAATGTCTCCAAAGCACCCGCGACCAGGTTCTGGTCTGATCTGCAGGTGCGCAAAGGAGGAAGGCCGATTGGCGACTGAAGACTTCGAGGTTGTGATTTGTCTTCTTTGGCTTCTCGGTTCGAAAGCGAGCTTGACATCAGGTTATTTTCAAAGGAGGGTGAGTGAGGAAGCTTTAGTTGAAAAGGTTCTTTCATCTGACGAACAGAACGGAACGGCGACACGGTAACAGGGGCCTTTTCCAAAGTTCGTCGAGATGGGGCAGGTAATTGTTCGTGAGATTCAGAGCGGCTCATACCAGTAGAAAGGAATGACAATGACCCGTGAGAACGACTCGGCCGTGATGGTGGTTGTGAATAGATTGATGAAGGAGAGAGAGGATATACACTGTCAGGGATGTAAGTCTGATTGAAGTGCATGGTTCCATGGCCATAACTGTGAGGATGAGTGAACGAATGACCCATGATGGGCAACTCGACCTCCACAGAGGGCATATTCAAGGCCGCGTTAGTGACACAGCAACAGTAAAAGAAACAAGGTAGAGAGGTTAGCAAATAAAGAGTGACTTGGATGAATAGTCCAGCCCGGGGCAAAAATGCAACTCAAATTCCTTCACGATGGACATGGAAAGAGGGATATCAAATGTCCTTATACTTTCCCAGGGACGCCTCCCCCTTGACTGTCCCGTTCCTGTGAAAAAAGGCCGGACTCGGAAACATTGGGTGCAGGTGGGATGCCATGCTCTCTGGACAACGAGCAGAAGGGTATCTCCAGAGTGATCGGATCATAATTTCCTTGCATATTTGCAGAAAGTCCAACGAGGCAACGAGCCGGTCATTGGCCCTGATGACCAGTCAGGCGGGGCGGACCGTCTTACAGTGGCTGCTCCAGAGTTCGAAAGTTCGAAATAGGTGTTCAAATATGTCGGTTAGTAATAATCAGGGAGGATAAATGACGGCACGAAGCTAAAGTAAGCGTCCCAACGAAGGAAGGGGTGTGCATTAGGGAAGATTGCAGTCGAACAGAGCAAATGAGGAGGCGCGGGTAGAACTACTAGAGCCATCCCTTGCTTCGCGGGCCGGGTTGGACCATCATGCTTCTTTGTGGCAACTCACAAAACTGTAGGCAGTGCTACGGTCTGTCTTTTATTATGTATCAGGACCTGCAGATTAGACACATACCAGACAGACGACAAGTTCCATTCTACGTTGGACGTGTCGGTCTGTTGGTCAACGTGGTGGAAGTATGCATATAACTTTGTTTAGCAGGTATTCAGTCTGTCGCGAGTACAAAGAGATGGTAAAGCGTCTTAGCATCATGTAGAATGATGCGTAGATTCGAATATATCAATGTTTGTTTTGGAGTGAGATGAGTGGGGGCGTGCTTTGACTAGGTTCATGAGATCTGGATGGATCGCTGGGAATCCGGAAGTCGAAAGGAACATAGATAAACTATATTAGTGCGACGTAAAGAGTAATACCAAGATACAAAACCTCAATAGTCACAAATCCAGATCGCAAGTATGAATATTATATTGTTGCAGTGGGGCAATCCAATGCTGTTGGCTGTGCTTTCAGCCTTCGATGACGGACTGCGACCTGTACAGAAACTAAAAGCCTTCGTGTAAATTCTCCTGCTCAAGCCTCGGGCTAGTTCGGAACTAAGGAACTAAGCATGTATATCTTGCATCCGGCGATGCGGTTTAGGTTTGAGACAGTCGATGGCGATTTGAGAAGGTTTTGGATATATCAAAAAGATGAAAGAAGATTTGGAGTTGAGTCAGTCTGGATGTGATTGGCCAATTCGAGACAAGGGTTAGCGGTGGATACCTCAGGCAGCCACAGAACAAACCTTGCAAACACCCCGTTATCGCGTCTCTTATCGCCGTCCCTCAGAAAAATTATCGCAAGCTTTGGTCCAGCTTCACTCGACATTGCACATTGCAGCTGCACACGTCTCAACGCAATGCTGTCAGAAACTCTCATAGCCTCCTTGATAGGCTCAACAAAAGTCCAAACGTCGTCTACCCTCAAAGACGCCGGAATATGTCTGCAGGATTTGCAGCCTACTTCCGCTCTCCGCACCACATTCAAAAAGAGCTCCACTCCTCCTAACGGTCTCGCTGTCACCCCGACTCATATATTCGCTGCGCAAGTCGATAAGTCTGTAATTCATGTATATAACCGACAAAAGGGAAATCAAGAAGCGGCTGTTCCGTTTCCCGAACGAATTCGTAGTCTGGCCGTGGCTGGTGGACACAATGGCGAGGTCTTGATTTTAGGCACAGACGGCGGACGATTGATTCTGTGGGAGGTACGTTTTTTTTTCTCTTATCGGATAGTATCAAGCGTCAGGCTGATTCTTTTATAGACATGTACCGGACGTCAAGTGTCGACCACTCCCTCTCACCTCCAACCCGTGACCTCACTCGTTGTTGATCCCACATCTAATTTCATTCTTTCTGGCTCCGCCGACGCCAACGTCCACATATGGTCCATCCCACAACTGTTATCTTTTTCGCGGCCAGTATCGACAGGACAAGATCAAAAAGCTCCGAACTCTCCTATACGAACATTTGGCAATCATAGAACGGCAATCACAGCGCTTGCTGTTGGACATGGCACGGGGCGCAGTAATATCGCTATATCCGCAGCTCAGGATAGCACGGCAGTAATTTGGGAATATACAACCGGAAAGGTTTTACGTACGTTTTTGTTACCGTCTGTAGCAATATCTGTTACGCTTGACCCAGCGGATCGAGCATGTTATATCGGCTACGAGTCCGGCAACGTTCAACGAATCGACTTTTACGAAACAACCTCAGCACAGCACCCTCTATATGACCAGCGACTTCAGAACACCCCATCACAGTTGAATGCGGACCAACAATGGACAGTTCCGTCAGCAGATAAGGGTGCCGCAACTACCCTAGCTTTATCTTATGATGGCATGACTTTGTACTCGGGGCATCCGAACGGCTCTATTTTGGCATGGGACGTGGCGCGCGCCAAATTCTCGACGACTATAGCTGATTATATGAGCCCGGTGACCAATATACATATGCTTCTTCCTTCGGGGTTCCCTACCCAAACATTTAATGACTCCTCTCGGTTTACGATCCCAGTCATTATCAAACCACGATACGAACCAAACATATCAGACAGGTCTGTTGGGGATGGTTCAATTCCGTACAGCTACTCCCTGAATGTTCAACTTGTTTCACCAGCTATCAAGTCGGATATTTTCTCCGAAGCCCTGACACATCCTGTTTTCCCAACGTCTCTACTAGAGGAAGGCCTTGCCGAGCTAGCAGCTCTTAAGGATGGCCAAGCCGTATGTGAAGCTGCCCCGTCAAATGGCCGCTCAACCACATCAACTGCCATCGAATCCTCACAATTAACCGCCATGCAAGAAGAAATCGCAAACCTCAAAAAACAACTCTCAATCAACGAAGCCGCACGACGTGCAGACGCCGACGAAACCATGAAACTCAAAACAAACATACGTGAATTGCAAGAATCAAACACCAGATATCAACAATTGAAAACGAAATATGACAAGCTCAAAGTTGTGGCGCGCGCGGACAAGGAAGACCGTGCTCTCGAGCGGCGTAAAGCTTGGTTTGAGAGTGAAAAAGCCGGTAAAAATGGGGATGCGGCTTTACGGAAAGCTCGAGTGGCTGACAAGGACTCAGATGAGATGAGTGAATAGTTTTGGTCCGTACAAGCTATATACATTATATAACGGCGTTGGTGGTTGATGTGACTTAAAATATGTTTACATACTGGCGTCATGGATACGGTATCCACTTAGTTTCAAGTTGTCTTTAACAACTTGAAATAATTACGTTCTGTCTTTGTGATCATTCTTTAAATTTGAATACTTGACATCCACATGGCATTCTCGCAATTTCAATGTTTGAGTGTGATCAACATGGTATGTATGTCGTAAGTTACAATCCCGCTGTGCTAAGAATAGCCGTATTCTATCGTAAGAATACAGACCCACTCAGTCTTAGACTGGAGCCTCAGTCCCTGCGGCCTGAGCGGCTCAGCCTCCACAAAACAACTTAAACTTCATTCTCTCTCATCCACTTTATTGATCAAATAATCATCAACAAACGGAAAATCCATCAAAATGTCGGGGGAAAGTAAGACCAAGACGCCTTTCATTTCTGGCGGGCATATGCTTGACACGTAAGACGCCCCTTTCCGCATTTCACGACTTGCAACCGTTTCCGGCCAAGAAAGTCAAATCGAGACTCCAAGAACAACAAGCTATAGCACACTAGAATGCTGACGCGCTCCTTACTCATATAGGCCTCCCTTGTCGTCTCGTATAATCCGATGGATCGATAGAATTTATTTGTTCTTTGGGCTTTATCTTGTGACTTTGTTTGCGGTATGGACCCTTCCACTTCAACCTCAATTTGTCATGCGGAGTGATCTTGAGAAACACACTGTGATTGCATGGCAAAACTTCAATTCTTCCACCATTTTCCTGTAGTATCAAACAACTGACCAGCAATGTTTTCTATACAGCTCGACTCCTACGCCGCCGCGGATAAATCTTCGTTTAACATCACCTCATCCAGCAACCAAGCCTGGACCCGACCTCGCTGGGGCGGCAGCGCAGACCGAGGAAATAACAACGGCGGCGGTAGCGGTGGCAGCGGCGGAGGAAAACCGGATGATGGAGGTAGCGGGTTCGGCGGAAGAAGGGTTGGCCGGATTAGTGATTTCAACAATGGGCCGGTGTATAAATCGACTTGCTGTCAGTGATAGCTTTGCCATCGACTCCTAGAAGTCGGGGTTGATTGCAGAGTTTGTCAATTTGGGATATCGTTGTGGAGGTCAATATCCCATCCTGTGTACATATGTCACACTCTGCGGGGTGAAGGAAGTTTCAATGGGCAGTGCGATGGACTTTTATATTTTATCTTCCTTGTCAGATTATGTATATAGCACATGGTTGTTTATTCATGTGAAGGGCGGTTTTCTAAGGTTGAATGTGACCAAATTGATTCCATCACGTGGCACGCCTGAGGCAGAACGTGGGGAAGTCCAATCACAAGCTCAACCAGCTTGAAATCCAATGAAGTCACTCTGATGAAACTTTATAGGTTATTTCAACATCCAAAACATTCGAAGGAGAATAATCTCACATCTCCTTAATCAATCTAGTGAAAGTCACTACTCGGCCGGAGATATCAAATTCTTTTCTCTGAGCTATAACGCGGGGTATCCACCTTTTAAAAATCGCGAAACATAACTTCAAGCTACACTTTGGCATCAGTCTAGATCCTGAGATAAACAAAATGGCAACCAAACTAGAAACCCCCAAAACAGACATAGAATGGGCCGCATTCATCTCCACCATTAAAGATGATCTCCCCGAAACCCACACAGTCTACCACACCCCTCTGCCCCATGCAGTCGCCCACACAATCGACCACACCCAACTGTCCCCCTCCGCCACAACCAGCGATATTGACACTCTATGCGCTGAAGCCCGCGAGTACAAATTTGCCACAGTTTGCGTGCGACTACCACACGTGCCCCGTGCAGTCCACAATCTAGCAGACATCAAGAACGAGGTCGGCATAGCATGCGTCGTGGGTTTCCATGAGGGGACATACCCCACGGCCGAAAAAGCAGCAGAAGCCACCAAGGCAGTGGCCGAGGGCGCCACAGAATTAGATATGGTCCTCAATTGGCCTCTATTGAAACAAGGGAAATATACAGATGTATACAACGACATCCTCGCCGTGCGTCGCGCCGCACCGGCACCAAAGACGAAACTAAAAGTCATCCTCGAGACATCTCAACTGACTCGAGATGAAATCATAGCCGGTAGCGCGATCAGTGACATGGCAGGCGCGGATTACGTCAAGACATCTACGGGGTTTAATGGTGCGGGGGCGAGTATTGAGAATGTAAGGCTTATGAGAGAAGTTGTGGATCTGTTGGCCAATGGATGTAAAGTCAAGGCTTCAGGGGGTGTGAGGGCAGCGGAAGATGCGGTTGAAATCCTCAAAGCTGGTGCTGATAGGATTGGGGCTAGTGCTGGGGTGAAGATTGTGAAGGAACTGACGGGGAATGCGTTGCGGCCGAATGTGTCGACGCCTATTGCGGGGGATTATTGATTTCGTATTGAGATTCGCAGGGACGAAGATTGGCAATAGCATTCAGTTATCATCATATTCTTATGAAAGTGACCAGTTCATGAACTATGAGTGGACTGTAGGGACATTGCATGGTTACGCGTTTCGAGGTCAACGGTTAACCTGTCAACAGCCCCTTTCTAAAATCCTTCCATTCCTTCTCTTGCATGATTGGAATTTTACGTCAAGGGGTGAATATGCAATAGCTTGTTATATGCAAAATTTTGCCTGTGCATATGCACGTCTAATTCAATAATTTGCGTCCTTAATGGCAGGCAAGGGGTCCAAGTTAGGTTTGTTGCATGCTACATAAAGCTACGTCTCTGGCTGTTGCTGCCTTGTCGACTGGCACAACTATTAAGTTACATTACCTCTATCACTATATCTAATCTATAACGGTGTCGTTTGAACTGAGTTTGGGCGACACGTGAAGCCAGTCTTACAGATTGATTCTTTCCATATTGGGCTAACAAAAAAGGTGCTCCATAATCTTACGACGGAGACTGTTCTTGAGAGCTTATTATAAAGAATGCCTTGGTTCCAAAGTTTGATTGGAGAGATAAAAGTGCTCTGGTAGAAGACCTGATTCACCAGGCATTATAAAGACACTCAGGCGCCTAGGGAGTGATGCATAGGTAACAAGACAGCCATGTCCCTCGCAAACTCGTCTAGGTATGCGAACAGTATACCCTACCAAGGTCATATATCAAATCAAGATTGCCCTCGAGACTGGTACCTGCTGGCAACCCCTATGCTGTGTATTCTATTCTCTGTAATATGCAGGAAGCTGTAATTGCTACGCAGCATATTATCTACGCAAATTTCATATATGCATGCACGTTAGATCAATTATTTGCATCCTAGGCAATAGGCAAAGGGATAAAATTGATTGTTTGCATAATAGCTAGTACATAAAGTTTTAAAGTACATAGGAAAAGTACAATTAGATAAAGACTGGTTAAATACAGCCAATGCTAGTAGGCTGATCAATTTCAAGGTTGTATCCACGGGTCATTTGGGGGACCAAATACATTTTAGTGTCCATCTTTATCTCGACTGGTTGAAGCTGCTTCTGTCTGATCATCCTCTGTCTGAGGAGACGCGATTCATCCCACGTCACAAAGACAAGTGGTAGACCATGTATTTCTTTGTACTCGTACAGTATGTTTATTACTTCCTCGCTTTTCTCTTTTGTGTTATCCTCATGAAGTGCAGGTATTTAATAGATGACGCAGAACTGAAGACTTGGTGTCTCGTGGAGTAATTTGTCCAACGTTCCCATAGCCCGCTTCCAGTGAGACGTTATCAATCTCAAGCCGGTGAGTATGTTGATGTTTATTTTTGTTATTTCTTCCTCGGAGTTGAGTTCGAGCTGTAAGAACTGCTGAATCAGGCTGTTCACCGTCACCAACAGGCAGGCTTCAAGAGCTGTTTCCACCAAATTTAGAATTTTGTTAGAGGAACATTCAGAGATTTCATGTAGTGGTATTTCTAGGATACGGGAGATAATAGACGTGTTTCTGTTCCATGTAATCGGCAATCAAATCGAAAGAACAACGACAACGCAATGCGCCTGGTTAATGGCCATCCTGCGGTGAAATAGATAAATGTTGACATGGGGACATTACTTTTTCTGCGATTATGTCGGCGGAGACAATGTGTACAGGCATCTGGACATATAAGTCCCGGCCTTTAACGGTACCTAATCGACCCATGTCGTATCTGTGATATAAAAATTTGAGGGCGGATCTTGTTGCTCGCCGTAGGCATTCTTTTCACGGTAGATAGTATCTGAGATTTGAAGTTGATGGAATTTTTCCAAAGCTAGGTTTGTCTCCGCATTTTCCTGGAGTTGTTTACAACTTATGTGAGTAGCGAGTATAAAACTCTGTCATCTCATAAAACAGTGATATGAGTCACACTCAAATCGAACACTGAGCCAAAAAATTGTAATATGAAAGTACATTCCTAATCGGTGTTCGTCCGATCCTGGATTACAATGTACCTACAGATCCGGCGAAAAAAAAAGTCAACCTAGAAATAGTGATATACAAAGAATCCTTTAAGCCAGAAGAGTGGGTCAAAAGAGGAGACAATAGAGAACTAATAGTATGAAGGCCAAAGATCAGATATTTTACTGGGAGGAATTGATAGTCGCCAGATGCGGGTTTTATGATTTTCTATCACAAATCATAAAATGAGTTATAGAAAACCCCCCAATTGACTCCTGAGCGATATCTGAATTGTAGCACAGTAGTTTTAGGTAAGGAAAAAGAAGACTGAGGATCATACCACTCAGATAATGGGCTTATCACTCAATCATTCCTATCCTTTTCATTTTCTCATAGTCTAACTCTGTCACAGCTACGCCAACCCTACCTATATATTTAGGAAGGAGCCGCGATTGACCGGACGTAGTAAAAAAAATCTGCCGTGGAATGGCTTGAGTTTGAGAAAAAAGCACATCTAAGAATGCCTTGCACTTGTCCGAGGTGTCGGATTCCAGATCAATCAAACCAGAAATGTTGCAGTAGAGTGGATTTGGTGCACTATCGAGTAATGTTGCAAAGATCCTCAGTGCCGTATCCCAGTGCTTTATATCCCCATTCAGTTCCATGAGTTCAGACTCATCTACTTGAGTCTGCTCATAACCTGGAGGTCTGAACTGCAAAAGTTGCAATATTAGGCTGTACACCATCGCCAGAATCCCTGCTTCCCGTAATGTGCCCTCAAAATTGGGAACTATTGACTTCCTTGGAATTGTGCAGATACAAGAGATGAAAGGTGCTTTTGCTTGTTTCAGTATCTGCACGAATCTCATGGCGACTGATAGGGCAGTCGTTTGCATGCCACACTCGTAGGGTGCCTCAATCCAAAGAGCGTGCGGCGGAGCTGCTGGGTTTTGTAGCTATGGCCGTATCTTTCCAATAATATCGGTGTCCAAGGGAATAGATCCCACATCGATAGCCAGCTGGATGTCGTCACTGACGCCAACCTGGTCGACAAATTGAGCGAGTCGTGCACAAAGGGTTTCTGCTTCTCTTCTATGAATAAGCTCACTACTATTCACAGCTTCTTGGTTCATTGTTGTCTTTGCGGTATTGTCGTTTTCAAGTCTTTGGTGTTTCTCAGAAGTATCCATGATCAATTTCTTCTCAAAGACTGCGACTTCGGTAAGTATTTGGATCCATCATGTGCTGATTCATCAACTTGAGTCAAAGAATGACTCACATAGATGTGTTAAATTTTCGTCGAGCAAGTTGCTCATGTATTGGCCGAGACGTTGTGCTTGTATTTTGAGCTCCATCTTATTCTCGACGATGCCTTGCGCCATGAGGGTTTGGCCGTACTCAGTCATAATATCCAAAGATGTGCTGATGTCCTCGAATGCGTTTTTATATCTCAATGCACAATGACTGTTGAACGAGTCGAGAAATCTTGAATGCCAAGGCTTCATGTACCAGCAGGCAACCTCTGTAAAGAAGTCGAAAAAGGAGGCGTAGATGCTTGAGAGATGTTTCCGCCCTTCTGGCATAATAAACGCGCTGGCCCTAAGCAGGTCTAGGTGTATTAAGTTATCAGATGCTCAGATCTTCACTTGTTTTAGTATTAAGAATCAACTATTCTACTGTATCGTTCATCTAAAGCGGACGATTTAGTTTCGGGGCATGGGGCAGAACTGGATCCAGGAGACTGGCATTATTGTATGCTCATGAAAATTACCTCGCATCAGCAAGAAACCAGACTCTCCATTAATGTTTTCTCCCGCTCATAGAGTGCATGGTCTATGTCAAAATGATCTTTCACTTTCACGTACTGATGAAGAAGGCGAGATTCACCAGATGTCGTAAACACAAACCATGTATTTTCAGCTTTAGCGTCGTCAAAGAGAACATTGAGTAACTGCTCGCATTTTTTTCACAGTCCCCCCGTCACTCAAGCCTCGCCTTCCAAGTCATTCAAAGCCGAGATCAGGCAGTAGACGACTTCCGTTTGTCCATATATCTTTTCCAAGACCTTCAATGCTTGATCCCAGTGTGCAATGTCCTCTCCCAGCTTTTTGAGCTCGTTCATATTCAGATGAACTTCTTCTCCAGATTTAATTTCCAAGAGCTGTAGAATTAGGCTATAGACTATACCCAAAAGACCGGCTTCCGTCCTTGTTCCCTTGAATTCAGGCATACTTCCAAGCTGTGGTACTTCGCAGATATGAGCAATGCAAGGCTTTGTCATGCTATGATTTTCCGTGAACATTTCTACCGCTGTGTAGAGGAATGTGCGCTCAATGAATTGTGCATTCAGGATTTCTCCATGTCCGTAAATCGAGTAAGCCCAAATCCTGTGATGATCTCTTCTTTCATTCTTCACCCACGATGCTATCTTGCGCTCAAAAATAAAGCTGATTTCTGCCGCTTCTCTGGTATTTGGGATTGTCACACTGTCACTAGTATCCATATCCTCGACAAACGCTCTGAGAGGAGTGCAGTAATCTAATGCTTGAGATCCTGAGATCGTAGTTGATTCGTTGGCCATTGTAGTAGTTTCGGTTTGGCTTGTTCGTTTTTATGAAGGATGTTATGAGTAGCAGTTGTTGATTCATCCTCTTGTTGAAACCGACGCTTAAACAAGTATGCTCCCCATTATTCAATAATTTAATGAGTCAAAGTCTGACTCAGAAATTGACTGATATGAGGGAATAAATGACTTCTCGGCAAGATGAAATAGTCATTTCATCTAATGTGAGAAAGTAACAGCTGTACTGTACAGTCATGGACTAACATTATTCCTTAATATAGCCTTCTATCGAGTCAACAGCAACGTCTCGCTCCAAATCCCATCTAAAACGACACAATTTCTAGACTTCGCAGAGATTGTTTCACATACATGACTCGTTCGAGTAGGAACAGAGAAGAAGAAGCCTAGAAAGAGGATAATTCTAAGTCCCATAAGCAAAGTGTGCCATAAAAACCATACACAATCAAACTGCAACATAAGTTTCAATCAGATTTTGTAAGAGCCGTATACAGAGCCTTAAATTCCGAATCCTCCTCAAGAAGCTTCTTCGGACTATCCGATTCGATCAATTCCCCATTTTTCAAGAGCACCACCCGGTCAAACCGATTAATATACCTAAGTCGATGAACAACTGCGATGACTGTCTGCGTCGAAAATTCCCTTTCGATTACATTTTGCATGATAGCTTCGGTTTCCCAGTCCACACTTGTAAACAATCCTGTTAGTGACAAATACCAACACGGTATCTAGGTATGACAGATATTTCATACCTGCTCGTAGCTTCATCCAACACCAAAATCGAGCTCTTAACCGTCAAAGCCCTCGCAAGAGTCATCAATTGTCTCTCTCCAACTGACCAATCCGACGCCACGAGCGCCATCTCCAATCCCCCATTAATACTAATCCGTTTCCACAGTCCGACCTTGTCAAGCGCCGACTCCATCGATTCATCAGATACCCTTTCCCCACTAGGATCCATATTGAACCGCACAGTTCCTGGCATGAAAAAGGGGTCCTGTGGAATTACGTTGATTCGGGAACGGATATTTGCACATTCGATTGTGGAGAGATCTCTGCCGTCGATTTCGATGTGGCCGGATTGTGTATCGATCATTTGGAGGAGAGCCATTATCAGAGAAGTCTTTCCGCTGCCGGATGGCCCGCAGATTGCTACTTTTTCGCCGGCGTTGATCTTGAGGGAGAGGGTTTTGAGGGCCGGTGGTAATTCGGGGCTATTTCAAGATTGCGACATTAGTCATTACAAGCTTCGGGCTGACAAGAAAAAAATGAAACAAACCTGTAGGTTGCAACTACTTCCTCAAACGTAATGGCACCTTGAGAAGGCCAGTCCTGTCCCGGGGTCCATTGAGCATCCAAATGACGCTCCTCGGACGGCGTACCAGTAACAAAATTCTTGATACGCGAGACCGCCCCAATCGAAGTCTCCAACTGCGTCCACGACCTTATACAAAACCTGAGATACGCTCCAAATGACAACACCAGATTGAGCGCAACACCCACCGATCCAGGACTAAACTTATCCTTCAGCGACGTCGTAGTCGCCATCAGAATCACCGCCATAGCGCCCACCATCAGATCCAGGACAATGGTGAGCCACTGCTGGATACACATCAGCATATAAAACGGCTTTTGAGAATGGTTGAGTTTCCGCTCGCATTCGTCCTGAAAATTAGATTCCCAGCCGTATGCTCGGACGGTTGCTATGCCGTTGATCGTCTCAATGAAGTGTGTATACAAGGGTGATTTGGCTTCGATATCTAGTAACCGGACCTGACGCGAGGTGCGGAGGTAGTAGAGCTGCAGGAAGAATACGGATAGACCCAGAAAGGGGACTGTGATGGCAAGGTATTTTCCTGCGATGCACAGGATGACTAGGCTGAATATTGACATTGATAGATCTGGAAAGGAGAATCATGAATGAGTATATTGCTCGGAGGAAGTACGCATTTAGGAGTCAGTGAAACATACTTGATGCAAAATTGATGGCTGCAATAGGTAGTTCCATATCGATGAGGTTTATGTCCTGACTAAATCTATACAGCTTTTAGTGCTGACGCATACATCGAGATTCGAGGTCGGAGGTCATACCGATTGGTGATTGTTCCTGTGTCTGTCTTTTGGAAAAAGCTAAATGGTGCACTGAAAGATGGGCATAAAGTTAGCTCCTCTCATTTTTGGGCGGCTTTCTTTTCAAGGAGGACTTGCCCAAGCGTTGTGCGCAGAAGATCCGAGTGCATCCCCAATCCCGTATTATTGATTATATCAACGAAGAGTAACCTGTTCCCTTCTTCGTGAGCATGTATATCCACAAACTTGAAACAGGAATAAACACTCACTTGCACGCGCATACGATACCCATAAAGTCAAGCACAAATATTGTCGCATAGACTCCAAGATAATACGCGAGCCTTCCATTTGGTCGAGTCTCGTTCGCATCTGACCACCATTGGAGCCAGAGAGCTAGAAATTATTATTAGCAAGAAGTTACCACGAACACAAAGAAGAAACGAAGGTCGAACTCACTAGCAAAGTTACTGAAAAATCCCATAACCAAAAGACTGAAAACAAACAGAGCCGTTGTCTTGTATCCGGCACTTTTGACGTAATATTTGTAAACATCCCAGGATCCATTACGTCTCAATAGATTTTGTTTCTTGATGATTAGTGCTTCCTCTGGATTGTCGATGCTGATTTTTGTAGTATGGTTATCTATGCTATCATTCTCTACCTCGGGATTTTTGTCTTCGAACAAAGTTGATTGCTTGTGGCTCGATATCATGGATTTCGTTGCCATTTCGGGATTTTCAGCAAGGATTTTCCGATAGGGACCGTCATTCACAATGACTCCCTTATTCAGAGCAATGATCCTATCGGCGTATTGCAGCATCCGTTCTGTATGCTATGTTAGTCTTTAATGCGGGAGAAAGAGGTTTCAAGACCACTCACGGGTGTGCGTTGCCAGAATTACTGACGTTCCAGTCTTTCGGAAATGACCATTCTGGCCGAAGAGGCGAGTAGATATGAGGGTGGTGCTGTGCGAGTCAAGCCCACTGAATACATCATCAAGAATCACAACCGGGAGTCTGGAATATACGGCGCGTGCAAGCGCCTAGGGAATCGATTGACCATAGTGTCAGCATGGAATCCAGCGTATATCAGTTTCAACTCCCTTTATGACTACTTACAATTCTTTGTTTCTGCCCACCGCTGAGAGAAACACCATTACTCCCAGTCAGGGAATTGTCACCTCCGGGTATTGTCTTCAGATCATCCTCAAGAGCACAAGCCCAGATGGTGAAATCGTACCATTTCTGATCGATATCCTCTGAAGCATTCGTGATATTGAACTTGATTGTGTTGTTGATAATCCAAGGCTTTTGAGAGCAGTACGCCACATGAGTCAATGGTGCTGTAGTCGTTCCGTCCTTCAAGTATGTCTCGCCAATGATACTTTCGAGCAAGGCTGACTTACCACAGCCCACGGGACCAATAATCATGGTTATATTTTTGCCAATATCAAGAGACAAATTGCTTAGTACAGTTTCGGTTTCGGGTGACCATGAGATATTCGCATTCCTGAATGTGAACAGGCAAGTATCATTACTTGCACCTGTATTGCGAATGGAAAGCTCGGCATCATTTGGATGGGAATCAAGGTGAGGAAAGTCCTGATCATCCGGCACCGTGGCAGGCTTAATAAGACAGTACTCCTCGATTCGTTGAAAACTGCCTAATGATCGTAGTAGGTTAGGCAGGGACTGAATGAACGTGAGCAACGGGATCGTGAAGATCGATATCAATGACAGAGCGGTAAAAGCTCTAGAAGCCAAGAGTGTCTCGTCTTTCTTCACAGATGCTATAATCGCGTAGACGACAAAGGTCGCAAACGGAGCAAAGTCGAGAGGTACGTTTGCTATGTAGATAAAGGAAGAGATTAGTTGAAGCCTTCGACAACAATGTTTCTGATGTTAGCCTACATATGGCGACCTGGAGCAGGATCAATTTCCGCAACTTTGTCGATGTCTTCAATTCGACTTTTCGCAGAGTTGAGATAATTGAGTTTAGCACGTCGGGTAGGCCGAGCATCTTCACGGCTTTCATGTCACCCAGCACGCTTGACGTAACTGCTAGCCGCTTCTCGATTTGCTGAACCCACGCTTTTTGAGCACCTGCGGATCGAGTGGATACAGGTCCTGCTGCTACGCAACATACTGCCAATACGAAAATGATCAGTTACTTAAGAGTCATGGAAAGGGAGAGCGTATTGCTTGGGCTGAGACGAGCTTACCGACACAGATCACAGCAGGAACAACACAAGCAGCGAAAATCTGACGCTCCAGAAGCCACAATGCAACTCCCACCTCCAGAAGTGAAGCCCACGTTTCATGGATTACTTTAATACTGCTCACTATCACTTCTACATCAGTCCCGTGCAGGGTGATGGCCTCATTGTCTTTCATGCTGCTAGCTTTAAGAATAGTCGTTTGTCGATATATCATTGATACAAGACCTGCTCGCGTCATCGTAGCGAGACGAAATGTCTGGCGCCAGTAGACCGCATTTGATACCTTTTTACATGTCAGGATGAGACAGCTTTGGGCACCCAAACTAAGGGAAACGTACAATGAGACCCAGATAAACCAGTGCATAAGCGCCCACCAGTGCTTGACCATATTTCTTGGACTCGGGTGTTGTGGTTGTAGTAGACATAAAGTTCACGGTAGCATTGATAAGAAAGGGCTGACAGAATGTGAACACAGAAGCACATAGCCTCGGTCCAATTCCAGATAATAAAGGCCACATGTATGCATCAACTGTGGCCTTGAGTAATCGACGGCGACCTTTAGTCCGTTGCCAGCTAGCATCCAGTCTCTTCTCTGCGGGGTGACCCTGAAGAGCTTGATCGACCTCGGGAAGGTCTTCGACATTGAATACTGTGGAATATCCCAAACGGAAAATGGGAAGAACCCATACAAAGAAGCTCCGGCCCCAGAACCCTATCAATTGTTCTCTAGTAAGGCTGCGGTATACAGGGCGTAAGAGCTTGGTTTTGATGACAGATTCTAAAAAAAGGGTTAGGACGGTCAGTACATAGACAGCTGTCCATAACCCTCGACATGCTGGAGCAGATGGAATAAGCCATAGTGAACGCAGTCGAGCTATGCCAAGAATACTAGAGACTGAAAAGTAGATAACGATGAGATCAGATGGTTCGACGGAGCGCTGGTCTTCCATAAAAGAGAGCAAGGCTGCGGCGAATATGGCAAGGATATTGAGCACTCCGGACGTTGTCGAGAGTCGAGTATGGAGCGAAGCTGTCCGTATCTGCGCTGCTGTATATGCGACATGGAGGATGAAAAGTATCGCCAGAAGTCCCTTCAGACCGCACCAGTTACTCGGATTTGAAACACAAAATGACACAGGCTCATCTCACCAATTTGTAAATCGCTAGTTTGTATGATATCAATTTAATAGGCGCAGTCCGAAGATACTGCAGCCTCGAGGCCACAAGCAACAGAAACAGCGCAGCGGGCAAAACACTAAAGAAGGCATCTTCAAACAAGAGGGTAAAATCGAACAAGCGACAAGCTACGTTGACACGAGGACCGAATCGATTATCGCTGCCAAAGGGGCATGCCGAAGCAGTCGCCATCATTTTGGGACGTCTAAGAGAATATCCAGAACCGTCAATTCAATTGTGCGACTATTCAGAGCGCTCTTTATCTTGACTTTGCGGGGTTCGCGGATTGTCAGCACTAAGTCAGCGCCAGCCAGGCAGCAGAGATAGCTGCCTTGTTTGTGATTTTGTTAGTATGATTTTATTACAGGGATTCGATGATACAATATCGTCTTAACTACCTATTTTTTCCTGGTTACTGAGCTGGTATTTCCAATTTTGTACGGACAGCCCTAATTTCCAATCAAGGAGCTGTTCAATGTATGCACACTAAGTACCTACGCAGCTTAGAAATGGTTGCCGTTGATTTTGACAAGCTTCATATATCTAGCCGCTCTGTACTGCAAATTATATCGGGATGCGAGATATAGATCTTCAGTGTTAACAGTAAGATGTGGTATCTCAATTCATCTAGCAAACAATGCGCCATCCATGCAATCTATATATACAACTTCTATAACCAAGTGCCAAATCTAGTCCTGCTTCTTGGGCTCATCACTCAGAAAATCCCCATCGACACCCAAATCATCCAGTCCCCTAAATCCATCCTCGACAACCCATTTCTGATCCTCCGGCGAGTGCAAGACATGACAGCTTGCACCCACAATCAGCAGGCCAGGAGGCCTGGACCCTTCGCACTCCACAGCCTGACACACATGTTCCAACGTCGTGCGAATGATTCTTTGATCAGGACACGATGCCCTCTCCACGACAGCGCAGGGCGTACTCTTCGGCCACAGCATCCTCTTGCTTTCTTCCTCCGAGGGTGGTGTTGAGGTCAGACTAACCACCAGATCACTCAGTCTATGCAACGCCATCAAGAACACGACAGTCTGCGTGGGAACATAAGTCGGTGGTTCGGGTGCAGCGCCCTTTCGGCCTGTGCCAGTGCATACGAGAACTTGATCTGCGACACCGCGATGCGTAGCTGGGATATCGGCAAACAGTGGCGCGCTCAGTGCACTTGTGATACCAGGTAGAACTGTAGGGATGTATCCCTTTTCGCGGAAGAAGGTGAATTCTTCGCCGCCGCGGCCGTATAGGTACGGATCACCCTGTTTTAATCTCAGAACGTATTTGCCTTCTCGAATAGATTTCAGCCCCATTTGTAAGAACTCTTCTTGTGCCTGGTCTGCGTTTCCAGGAAATTTCCGCGCGATATGAACTTCTGTTCGTCTAGGAATGAGCTCAAGTACCGGAGCAGGCACAAGTTTGTCAGCGAGAATAATATCCGCATTCTTGATAGCGTTGTACGTTGCGCGGGTGAGCAAATCAGGATGTCCCGGCCCCGATCCCGCGAGAACAATTTTGCCTCTCTTTGTGCTAGTCTCGCCATTTGTGACTGCCCCAATATCAGAGTCACTGGATCTATCGCGCGAGTATGCCGTGAGGATAGAATCAATATCCGAATCCGAAATCGACGCTAACCGTTGTAAAGGCCAATACTCGCAAATCTGGGCCAGCCATCTCATCCTTCTCGTTTTTGCGGTTTGCTCATCTTCAGCTGTGACAAGTTTATTGAATGTGTGACTCTGAGTCGCGACGTCCTCGTCTTCATCATCCAGTTTGTGTTCGGATGATTGTTGTTGGTGGTCTTCCTCCCATAATCGTCGTCGCAATGTACCCAAGCGGTCAATTGCAGGTCCTAGATTAGCGGGCAGCGAAGAAGAGATCTCGCGCCTGAGGCGTGAGGCGAGCTTACATCCTCGGCCGGACGTTGTGATGCCAATGTGTAGTGGGCCGTCGGAGTATGTGGATAGTATTGTGAAGGAGCATAGATCGGGGGCATCGGTCACATTGACCGGGATTCGCATTCGTTTGCAGAGTTGGGATATGCGTGTGTCTGACCAGTCAGTCTTCACTCCCTGCAAGAGCTCCAGAGAAATTATGCATACTGAGATTATGGTCACCACCCGTAACAAAAACCGCATCAACAACATAATCAACCTCCTCTCGACCCAACGTCTTCAAATCCTCATCCCGAAACTCCCTCTGTATCCATTGTACTTGCTCTTTCTCTATGCAATCCTTGAGCGAAAAGTGTACACCACTGGTCTCTGGAGCAATCACAATAGGTCGTGCGCCGGATTGTAGACTCTTGGTACAGCGGGCTGCGGCCAGCGAGTTTGTGCCGATGATGAGGTGGATTTGCGAGGTTGCATTTATAGCGATGAGCATTGGTGATGTGTCTGTTGGATTCTGCATTTTGCCAGAGCCCACCACATCGTGGTCGAATAGAATATGTCGGACTGACTCACACTATTCGAACCCTATGCATATCAAATGTCGCGAAACTTTTTTGGCGGGGTATATAGATCGTTCAAAGGACTCAAACAATTGCAACAACGCTCAATTCGCACACTCAGAACGTCTAGGAGAAAGCCGATAATATATTATAATGTATAACAATCAAAATAAGAAAAAAAATAAACCCTGAAGCTCAAGAGTCATGAGAAGAAATCAATTCTGTATATCCACGGAGAATGCGCCGATAAGAGGGCCGGCCAATTTTTACTGGCGCTGAATGGCGTGCTCGGCTTATCTGATCAATGACCAATGGCCGGTAATGGAATGACAAGCAGATCCGCGGAGTTGTACCTCCGTCGCTGTATGTAATTTATTGTGTACTGTATTTGTACTGTATGTGTGTATTTGTGTATGTAATTACATATCGTTCATTGCTTGCTAAAGAACAGTATTTAAAAAGAAAATATCTAAAGGATACACATAAAATCMCTCCAGCCACGTCTTGACAGCAGTCTTCAACGCCTCATCCAGCCACTCCTCCTTGATCGAAGCATCCTGATCAAACCCATGCGGTCCAGGCCTCAACGCTAGAACAATCTTGTCTCCGCCCTGTCTGCCCCTCAACGCATCTTTGGCCTTTTCCACAAACCGCTCACTAGCCTTCGCCAACACAATATCATCATCAACACCATGCAGAATCACCAAGCCACCCCGTGGCAGTCTTGCGTCCGGCTTTTCGAGTCGAGCAAGCTGATACAATCTGTCCCGAGTGGGTGAATTCTCTGAATCACGGATATAGAATTTGAATCCGGCTTGGTTTGCGCTGATGGCCGCGCCGATTTGCAGTCGTTGAAGGTCAAGGTCGGAGGAGGATACTTGGCCTGGTTTGATATTTGAGACGTATTCGTCGATGAATGTAGCCGGGACTTCGGGAACGAATGCGCTTCGCTTTGTGGGTAATAGAGGGGGGTTGTCCCATCCGATGGCGGGATAGGCAGCTGTTCCAGCGCGGATGTCGTCCGGGTGAGACAGGATAAGGTAGATGCTCAGTAAGCCGCCCGCTGAGTCGCCCGATGTGATGATTCGGTCGAGGTCAAGTTCTACTTCAACCTCTTTTTGTGTCCGTAGAAGTGTCGCGAGATCCTGTGAGTGCAACCATGTCCAAAAATCATCAACATCGTCTAGAATATCAAGGCCGGTGACTTCGGGAAGAAAGCGATAGTTGGCGGAGACAATGACTGCGTTATATGTCTCTGCGAGCTCGAGCACCCAAACGGGAAACCAGTCTTCGTAAAGGGATTCCCCCCGTACCTGTCCTTGTTAGCATGTGTAACAGACCCTCAACTGGGGTAAACTTACTAAACCACCGCCGTGGAATCGAGCAATGACGGGTGCTTTACCTGCTGGGAGGGATTTTGGAATGATCAAGTCGGCGCGAATCTCATGTCCATCTACGACTTTGTAGTTGGCTTGGAGGATGTTGAAGTTGGCGAACTTGCTTCCGTAGTTGGAGCCGGGTACCACTTTTGTTGCCATTATGCTGTGATGCGACTTTGCTTGAGTGATCACCGAGACTATGATATTCACTTGGTCAATAGAATTGGAGAATATTGTTTCTCTTTAGATTTGCTGATATGAGAGAGGTTTTTGGCGATCGAATTTGTCCATCTATCGCGAGGACCAGGACAGCTTTTATACCCATCCTGACACAGCATCTGACCAACCACCCAACCAACCAACCAACCAACCTGACACGGCAACTTAATCGAGGCGCTTTCCCAACTCGATTTGATGACTCGAAAGATGCAGATTGCACAATTTGTTTAATATATTCTGTTTGACTGGTGATACAAATTGAGGCCTATCTGCGAGGTTTCCAATGTTTGCATCTGTTGTTTACAGGCGGAGGGCCAATCAGAGCGAATGCAAACATGTTGGTAATTTGTGTTTGTCTCCGTATTTCCGCTCTTGTCCACCCCGCCCCGTATATCCGACTCAGTCAACACAAGCCCTAATCGTCCCCACCATTAAGTGCCTGCAATAGAGAAGAGCAACTGGTGATTGACGGAAATATCCGTTATATCTGTCAAATAAGCTTTTCTTTGTTATACGTTATATCTATTCCACCCGCCAGATCAATCAGCGTGTGTCTTGCTCTCGATCTAGCTTTAGCGCTGCTTCAACCAACACAGGGTCCTCTGCATGACGTACATCTATAAAATCGTAATTTGATAGAAATATGAGATTATCTTTCAGTCTACAAAAAATTCAACTCCTCTCGTTGTTCCGTATTTCAGATCACTTGAGGTACTTAAGATGATGTCTTCGGACCTATGAGGCACCCAGCCAATCAGAAGCCGCAGAGGCCAATATTAGCCCTAACATCCCCCCGACTATTTAGATAGAGACGAGGGTATGGATAAATCTTGCCGAGTAACAATTGGGTCAAAGACCAGTTTCCCTTCAACTTAGTACGCTGTCTGCTAAATCCGACTGGTCGACAGCCAGATCTATGATCGCCCTAGGCCTTTTGTGCCATTGGCGTGCTCTAGCGTTCCGAGATTGCGAAGGCTGCAGCATTATTTACATAGGAATGGTTGACGGACGTCAGTCTCAATTTGATAAACCACTACCTATATAAAATTGACTTCGTCTAGTCAAGTTCAAGTTATGCATATATTTGATAACGAATTTTGGAATCTGCCAAAAGAAATAAAAATTTCGCAATCGCAATGGTTTCACATAGCTCATTCGACCCTTTCTGGGGTCCGCCAACATGCAAGTCCAAGTATGTTCACCTCGATCTGTGAAATCAAAAAAAACCTGAGCTAATATATGATAGTTTCTGCGAAGAGGTAGTGATTGAAGCTCAAACTTCCAGTATTTGATCCACGTAGTTGGCACTGACCCGGATTCGTAGGACTACGCCATGACGAGATACATTGGCGAATTCGTCAATACCCTGACCAACCTTGTCTACAGTAAGATACACCCCTCGGGCCTACCACTTGCTTGGGAGCTGAATGCTAAGAAGCGTAGTCGTCTACGCCATCTATGGTATCCGCAGCCTTGGCCAGAAAAAAGATGCCAGCGCTTTCCGAGCCATTCCATATTGGGGCTTGATGGCTGTTGGAATATGTTCCGCTGCTTTTCATGGAAGTCTCAAGTACCATACTCAGATGAGTAAGCTCTCCCTCTCGGACTTAGGCAGAAGTTCGTCAGCTCACTCCATCCGACTGCCAAGTGGACGACCTGTCTATGCAACTCACGACGACGCCCGTCTTGCATCGTGTTCTGACCGTCAACTCAAGCCAGAAGATGTCAACAGCTGTGGCCATTCTGCTGGGAGTTCTGCTTGTATTATTTGCAGCCTTTCATGTGATTACTGATGAATTGGTTGTCCATTCTGCGAGTTTCGTGGTCTCGGTGACTATCATCGGGATACGTACGATGCAGCTAATAAAACTCCGGACAAAGCCAGGCTCGGCTGCTCGGAGGCAGATTTGGGGTATAGTCAAGTTTGGTGCTGGTATGTCTTTCCCTTCCATAATCCGTTAACATGTTAAACGCAAGACAGTGATATTCAACGTCGGATATATCGTCTGGCTGCTCGATGGTTGGGCATGCGAATTCTTGAAAAGCTCAAGAGCGGTAGTTGGACTTCCATGGGCGTTTTTGTTGGAGCTTCATGGATGGTATGTTCACATCTCTGACGATTCGATAATAATCGAGACTGACAAAACAGGTGGCATATTTGCACTGGTATTGGCGCTTATATCTTCATCGCCGTAGTAGATCATCTGGCTTCCGGTGAGGACCACCAGGACATCGACAAGTCATTTGCGTGGCCGGCACCATGGGCTTCTCGCTCACTCTTCGCTGGGAAAGAGAATGATGTGAATCGTAAGCAAAAGTAGGCAGTGATACGTTCTACTGTCCGTGAATCAGTCTGGTAAAGTCTCATAGTGATTAATCGATATTCGTTGTGAAGTATTTTTAATACAGAAATACACGAGTAGAGATACAATTATAGGTATACCCGTCTACGCCATCTATGGATATGGTAAAAGCCTGAAGGTCAAATAAAAAATGCACATGATAATCTCATGACAACATCCCTTCGATTCCTAGTCAGATCAATTTTTGATCTATTTACTATTTGCATACCGAGCAGTCTTTACATTATTAAAAGATCTAGCTCTTATAAGGCTTCGACAATTTACACAGAGCGTGCCATCCCAGAAATAAGCATGCCAAAATCTTGGGACTTTACTCCCTGCAAGCCTGCTCTCAGAAATCCAGGGTCAGCCTCAAACTTATCCTTCATGGAGATCAGCTCCTCGACATCCCAGTTCGCCCACACAAAACGCCCATGCAGGAACGCAGCTTTTTTCGTGGCAGCCCAAACGAAAAAATTGCCAGGCAGGCTCGCCTCGTCGAATGGAACCCCCAGGCTGTCTGCTTTGTAGCCATGTTTCATGTTTTCAGGAGTAAGGACAAAGCCGGGGTGCTAGAAGATGGCAGATATAAGAATTATCCCGTAATCTAAGATGGTTTTGATAGTTTACTTACGATGCTCAGGATCTGCACTTGTTCTACAGGGGTATTGGCTGCCAGATCTGACAGCATACGATTGAATGCAAGACGTGGGGAGCTTGCGGCCGTGTAATGAAGGGGAAGGCCGTGGAAATGAGTCGCGTTCGTAGACACGTATATAAGTGCCTATACTGTCAGTAACCACTCTAGGCATTAGCTAGTTGGCATGACATGAATTACCTTGCCTTCCTTAGCCCCCTGTCGCTGGAACCGGTCAACGTTCACTGATTGGTTTCTCACTCCGGACTCGAAAAATTTGAACAATCCGAACAAAGTTTGGTCAGCTAAAAAGCAAGTCAGCTCTGTTGACACACTGCTACAGATAGGCATGCCTACGCTCCGGGGAAGACGGAGTAAGATCCGTTGTATTCAACACTAGAACATCAATCTGAATACCGTCGAGTTCCAGCTGGTCCCAGAGTGCTTTCACCGAGTCGATATCTTTGATCTCATACTGGTACCCAACCACTTTGGTGCTGCCGTTCCCTGCAGTCTCAATCTCCTTGGCAACACTCTTCGCCTTCTCGGCAGACCTGGAGGTAATAACGACGGTGTCTGCACCCGCGGTGACGAAGGCTTCGGCAGCAGCTCGCCCAATGACTGCAGATCCGCCGGTAATGAGGATCTTGCGGCCAGCTTGTGATTGCTCCGGCGAAGCTGCATCTATAGCCGGGTAAACCTTTCGGTGGAGGGTTTTGGTGACTTCTGACATGGTGACAGTATGCAAGTTTGCTAGAGAAGGCTATTTGAGGTTATTCGGCGATTATGTTTAACACCTGGATGAATATTTACAGTTGTGAGATGCCTGCCTGTCAGCTGAAGCGATGGAGGAAGTATATAGCACCATCTTTCAGCTGATAGACCCACTATTGAGTCATGGTACTTTCGCAACCATTTTCTTAGCGAGGATAATTAATTAGTATCTGAGAGTAAGCCTAAATCGAGAATGGATTGCCGTAGTGAGTAAAGGTAGTCTGCTTACCCATTATGGAAGCTTGGACGCAATGAAGTCACGTGACCGAACATGATGTTACCGCCCAGCAGCTTCCATAGCTTGCCCGGCCAGACAGCTTCACCATCTCACCATCTACCTCCAACCTCTGGCGCGCCTGTTCCGCTTTCACATCCATCATTTTTAATTTAAATTCTACGAATCAGAAAATACATTCATCTCAATATACAACCAATAGTTGAGACGACGACAGATCGTCAGTCGTCATCATGTCCGGAGAACTGCTCAAGCCAGAGAAGGATTTCAGCAAGGATGCAGACAAGATAATTCCAGAGGCGCAAGAGCTTGCCAAGGTTTGATATTTGAGCTCTGAATAGTGCCCATATTCTAATGTCGATGACAGAGCAATGTTCAAGCGGCCATTGATAAGCTGTCCTTGTTAGAGAAGCAAGCTCGTCAGGTAAGCTTACGTTGTCAACAAGCACATTCGATGAAAGAAATGTACTAATTGATGAACGTCCAGGCATCCGACCTCGCAACCACCTCCCGAACCATCGTAGCCATCGTCACGATTAGCAAGGAGTCCGGCGACTGGAGCTTACTAAACGACCAAGTGCTGTTACTGTCGAAGAAACATGGCCAACTCAAGCAAGCAACAACGAAGATGGTGCAGAAGGTTATGGAATTTTTAGAAGATACACCCGATGAGGAAACAAAGTTGTCCGTGATTGAGACTCTACGCACCGTGACCGAAGGAAAGATCTTCGTCGAAGTCGAGAGAGCTCGCATCACCCGTTATCTATCACACATCAAGAAATCCCAGGGCGACCTCAACTCGGCCACCGATATTCTTTGCGAGCTTCAAGTCGAGACATTTGGCTCGATGTCCAGGAGAGAAAAGACGGAATTCATTCTCGAACAAGTCGCTTTGTGTATTGAGAAGGGCGACTGGACCCAGGCGGCTATCCTCAGCCGCAAGATCAATAAGCGCTACTTTGCGCGCAAACCCAAGAAGACACCTGAACAGTTGGAGAAGGAGCAGAAGGAATACGAGGAGCGAGTGAAGACCCGCGCTTCGGATGAGCCGATGCCGGAGAAGGATGAGTCTGTTGAGGATTTGAAGCTCCGTTATTACGAGCAGCAGATCATCCTTGCCAAGCATGACCACAACTATCTCGATACTTGCAAGCACTACCGAGATGTTCTCGATACTGAGTCGGTCGAAGAGGACGCTGAGCGGCTCAGAGCTGTGAGTTTTCTCCCTTCGAATGTTAGACAAAAACTAATTCTGTTCGTTTTTAGGTACTTGCACGAATCGTCTACTACGTTGTTCTCGCCCCATACGATAATGAGCAATCGGATCTGCTTCATCGCATACAACAGGATAGCCGTTTGTCGCAAGTGCCAACGGAAGCCCGTCTTTTGAAATTGTTTACTGTGCACGAATTAATGCGCTGGCCTGAAATCGCAGAGACCTTTGGCCCTCATCTTACTAGCACCGATGTCTTTGACAAGGAGCAGAACCCGAACGACGCCGATGCACACACACGATGGCAAGATCTGCGCAAGCGCGTGATTGAGCACAACGTGCGCGTTATTGCCAAGTACTACACACGCATCCAGACCAGCCGCTTGACGCAATTGCTAGACTTGACCGAGGACGAGACGGAGAAGTACATCAGCGACTTGGTAACGTCAAAGACTATCTACGCAAAGATTGATCGTCCGGCTCGTGTCATCAACTTTGCCAAGCCCCGTGATGCCGACGATGTCTTGAACGAATGGAGCGGCAACATGAGGAGTCTGCTGGGTCTGTTGGAGCGAATCGACCATTTGATCACCAAGGAGGAGATGATGGCTCGTATCCAGCCTACCAAGTCTGAGAAGGTGAAAGCATAGTCAAGTCAAGAGCCGCTTAGATAGATATGTATAGTACGGCGATGAATGCATCGATCTATTCTAATTTATCTATAATCTATTCTATATTAAAACGGCACATCCATATCCTCGACCCTCTCATCCTCTTCTTCTTTCTTTGCCTCTCCCTCCAACGACCTCTTGATAAACCCCACCGCAGCTTCAAGATACGTCCTCTGACTCGGCACAAAATGCCCACCGGGATGAAACACGACTTTCCCTTCACTCTCTGGATCCCCCGCACAAGCACCTATCAACTCTCTCGACCTCGCCTCTATCACAAGCGCATCCAATGTACCCATGACATGTAACACAGGCGTCGTAACAGGCCTCGAAACATCATACACCGCGCCCCATCTCGGATCCGCGGCTTTGAAGCCGCTATACACAATCGCAAATTTGAGCGGGGGATGATTTCCCGTGTTTTCGGGCAGAAATGACTCCGGAAATTCCACCCCATCACCTTTAGTGGCTGCAGCATCAAAAGACGCCTTTCTGTCAGCTTCCAGGAGACTGGCGACCATAAATGTAAGACAGGCACCCTGTGAAAACCCGACGACACCATCAAACGGCCCTTCTGTCTTGAGGAGAGCGGCAACACTCGCCAGTCCGTCTTCTAGACCTTTATAAGTCGGCGGTTCTGTAGCGGGTCTTCTGAACCATCCATACGCCTCGGTTTCTTCTTTATCATTGTCCGTGCCGTTGCCGTTGTTATAGCCGGGGACATCAAACGGGTTGAGGCGCAAAGGACCGGTCGGGTAGGAAAAGGAGACGCTGTGTAGGGGAAACGCTTTTGTGATTGCTTTTGTGAGGGCGCCTGTTTTGGCTCGGAAGAGAGTGCCGGATTGTGTGAAGCCGTGGAGCATGAGGATTTTGAGGGGGGGTTTGTTTGCTGTTGATGAGGGGGCCATAGTGGCAGGCTGTAGATATGAGCGTCTGTTGAGGGCGCAGTAGGTTGATGATGATGGTTTCGATATTTTCTTGAAAACGAGCGCTGTCTTGGAAGAGAGTCTGGTGTGGTATACGATTGTCATTGACCTTAACTTGAAGTTGTATACCAGCCAATATCAACTAAATTAGAGTCTCGAGTTGATCTGATTACTCAATCAGCGATAAGATAAGCATAAATTACCGCCGCCCCGTAATCCCACTTACAATACATATGAACGGCAACGTCATGATTGAATCGGTGCCAACTTTTGTCCTCAATCCACGATCTCCTGTCAAGAGTCCATACGATTGATCAATTCCTCTTTCTCCAGGAACACCCTCCGAACCAATCGAGTACTCGTGCCTTGCTAAGCGCCTAGACTGGAGACCGACGACGTCACCGTCGGGTGACGAGGGTTGTCTGATCGTCATACATCGTTACTTTCTTTGTACAATTATTTATATATTTACATGTGAAGCGCTGCCTTTTCAAGAGGGACTATGTACTTGGTGGCGAATTGATTTCTCTGGAACATTCGAATCGCTCTATCAGACTGATACAATTGATCTTCGTCTGCAACTAAGCTGATTTTTTCTTTCAAGCGAAAAACGAGAAGAGAACATCAGACACGATGGCGGCCGAGGGCCAGGAAGACATGCTCGACTTCAACACGCAAAAGATGGACGAGCAGATGGGCGACTTGCTCGAGTGCGTGTCGTCCCTCTCCCCTCCTAGTCTATAATAGTTATGATTGACAAGTAGAACCCCGGAATGGAATAGCTCCTTCGAAAACCACCCCCTCATGCAACCCCCCGACACCCATCCCACCCTCTTCTTCCTCTTCGACTTCATCCGCAACACACGCAAAGAGCTACGCGCAATCGACGTCCAAAAGCTCCGAGAAGGTGACGCCGAAGCCAAGAAACAAATCATCGACGTTATCGGTCGCAACGGGTTTGCCTCTGCGCTGATCAATGATACGTCGGGGAGATTGGCGATTATGACGGGTGGTGATCCGGGGAATCCAGTGGATTTTGGGCCAGACATCAAGGAGAAGATTAAGGTGTTGGCGGCGGAGAAGAGACCCTTCTAGATTTCTCCTCCCATCCCGTCTGCGCATCTGGTTGAGGGGAAAATTGATGATGGTTGGGGAAAGCGCTATGAATTATGATAATGTCTTCATGTGATATTGCCGGGGGAGGAAAGAAGAGAGTAGTATGATATTAGCATGGACGGACTTGTTTTTCGGGTTCGATTAGTTTAATGTATAAGACTGTACAAGATTGTATAACACTATTGATGAGAGTCTCCGATATGTATGTATCAGAAGAGTAGAATGGATACCTTTTTGTCACTACTTGCATACTTCCATATTTGGAAATTGAGTCTAGACCACATGCACCTTCAACTACGACTACGAAGTACAACTGAGCAGAACACAAGAAAGTGAGGACCTGGCAGACACCCATAGAGCTACGCATGCTACAAAAATCTGAGAAGCAAAATGCAAACATCCACCGTCCTAGCATTAACTCGTACCCTAAACTATGCTCATGCTCATGTAGATGCAGTATATCCTAACAACGATGACGGATTGAAACTCGACCAGATATCCGGAACTCCGCTCCATAATATGTATATGATCAAAAGAAGGGGAAAGAGAGATCTTTTTTTAACATTTTTGTATTTGTAGATTTTTGTGTGGTATAAAAAAGTGATCGTTTTCCAGTTCTCCAGTAAAGGAAAAAGGTATCGTGTAGTTGCGTGAGTGAGTGAGTTTTTGGAGGCGAAACCAAGAGTCCATCTTCTATCTGTTCTTTTGTTCTTTGAAGTGTCCGAATAGCAAGTAAGAAGAGCAGGCAAAGTAAACAAAACATATGGGCATGACAACAATCATATTCCGTTCCAATCGATATGACACATGACCGGGTCGTGATGATTGTTGACATTGGCGTAGACACGACAGAAAAAAGAAAAGAAAGGAAGACGAGAAAACGAGATTTCGAGAAACGTCATATCACTTGATCAATGAATCAGACTGTGTGTCTCTGATCTCAAATCATTTCTGATAGAGATAGCGAAACATAAACCGAATCATAATCAATCCCACTGATGAGAAGAAAAGGGTCGTCGTATCGGAAGATGCAGGAAAACTTCTTCATCCTATTCGTTTCAAACTTTTCTTTTCGTCCACTTTTTTTCGTTCGTCGCTCCCCGTCTACTTGCGACGGAAAGAGCAGCCCTCGGTGAGACGGGCCTTACCACCGGTGGGTTGGCAGAGAACGGTCGAGCAGCCGGCGCAGATGACGACGGTCTGGGCGTGTGAGAAGACGGTGGTGATTGTGAAGCAGCCGGGGCACTTGACATCCATAAAGAAAGAGCGAGGAGCAGGCACAAGGGTCTGTTATTATCCATCAGTTGGGTCCTTCGTTTTGCGTCTGGTTTTAATCGGGTTTTATCGAATTATCGTACCTTGAGCTTGTGCTTGCGAGCCTCAGACTGAGGGGTAGGGTTGAGGAGATCGACCGCGAGAACCTGGCGAGAAACAGTCAGTCAGAGATTTCTTCATTATCGCCTTTCCGTATTCCTCCTTCATTTCATCGTTGGAAGAGAAGAGAGAAAACGCACCATCTTGACGAATTTTCAATGCAATCAGCGATGACTTTTGTCGGGTTGATTGGGCGTTGATGGAAATGAAAATTGGCGACGCTGAAAGAACGGTGGTCGATGGGTTTGGGGGTGAGGAGTCAAAGTGTCGTGTGGAATCTTCGTGCTTTAGCGGAGCCTGGCACACAAAATGCCAAGCGCACAACTTCCTGATTGGGGCGGCTGGCTTATGTGTGGTCTCGCTTAGCTTTGCCACTGGGCTGGAATGGAGAATGGTTGTTCCGGTAGACGAGATGCCGCCAATCAGATTATTACTTACGAGTCTACTTACTTCTTAGTCATCTCGACTCATACTGATTCATATCATGAACAGCTCAATTATCGCATATGCTATGACTAACTAAATGGGAATATGCGCATTATTCTAGAAAGTAATCATCAAAAAGACGCCCCAAACATCTTCTCATCATCTATAATCCCAATACACCACGTCCGCCTGATAAGATTATAGAGTCTTCTTGACAGCAACGCTGTCGCCATTAGCGTGTCCGTTGATCTTGTCCTGTCCCTCGACGTACGGATGTTTGATGGTTAGGCACCAAATGTCGAGGTAATCGCAAATCGTGACAATAACGGTGTGCTAAACCAGTCAGCAAGCTGTCTTAAAACTCGAGAATGCATAAACTTACCACAAAACTAGCATACACACCAACCGCAAGACCAAGCGCTGTGAAAATAAACGGAACATGATAAGTACTATATCCCAAAACCGGGTACCACAGTCTCAAGTGGGCTCCCACACTGTCAACCACAGCAACAGCAAGCGGCAAGATGAGCACATTGCTTCGCGGGAACGAAGTCTTGAGCAAATGCGCGACAATCATCTGTCCGACGGAGTAGGCATTCACAATGCCGACATAGATCAGGAACGGGACTAGATGGTTCTGGCGAATCTCGGGTTGCAGATACAAGTACGCCGGCGTCAAGATCCACATGTAGGTGAACGGCAATAATCCGAATAACGGCGTAATGGGATTCTCAAGGCGTGCGCGGCGAGCTCTCATCACGTTGATGATACTGCTACCCGTTGCGAAGAAGAGCATGAATGCACCGTAGATCATGTACCAAGAAGTAAACGGTAATTTGTAGAGATTATCTGGCAGAAAAGACGGTTGCGAAACACCGATCGTCGCGAGCATGGGACGATGCCAGAAGCTGCCGCCGCCCATGTATGCGGTGAATGAGAAGACAGCACAGAGAGTCAGGATACCTTCGACAGGGCCGGAGACGATGCCGAGAGTGAGGACGTGGGTATAGTACTCGTCCCAGGTTTGGACATAGAAGGTCATGACGGCTACATTATTAGCATGTCTTCAGTTTATGAAAATTTGCAGTAGCAACATACCTCCCCACAGAGTCAAAACAGTAGCCCATGATTGACCGAGGTTCATCGTAGCAGCGAAGATGAACACGCCGAGAACGGTATTGCAAGCGTCGACGCCTACTCTTATTAGTCTTTTAAATCCACAGTTCCAGGCCGTGGAACATACCGTGATCAAACAACTCTCCAAGCGGACCACTCTGTCTTGTCCTGCGACTGCACCCCTACCATATCAGCATATACCCCTCAATCTTCGAGAGAATAAGACATACGCCTGCATCCCATCCACAGCATCAAAAGTCTGATACAAAAACAATCCAATCGCCCAACTAAGATATACCCATGACGGACAATCCTTATCCAACGTCGGATTATAATACAGCATCGTCAGAAAATTGATAACCACAAAACTGAAGCCCGTTAAAGTAATCTATTCGTCTCAGCATTTTCACAAACAGCATTTTTCGATCTATAAGGAAAGGCTCACGAGATTCGGCCTGTAGCACAATAAGGATTAGTATTTGTTGGTACTCAGGGGAAAGGAAAACTTACGCCATGTTCATGGGAAACAGGTGAATGACCACATTGCTATAGAACGGTTTCATGATGTAGCGACTGACCAGCGAATGGTCGACGCCAGAGTATTTGTACTCCCGCAGCGCGGGGAGGTCATATTGTCGTATCCAAGTCATGTTGTTGTTTTGTTTGACGGATTTGAGATGAGGTTCAAGTCAGGGGGAAAAGAGAGAAAGAACAATAGGGGGAGGAGAGGATAGGGGAAGCAGCCAACTGGCTGAGATGATTGACGGGAGAAGTCAGAGAAATAGAGTGGTGTCCTGTAGATTAAGGGTCAGTGTCATAAATTGACGTCTGTCGCGGCGTCTGGGCCGATGATTTGGCAACTTTTTCTCGCTCGCGCAAGGTGGAGACGCGCCGAGCACCGGACGGCCCGTACGTCATTCCCTCTTTCACGTGGGGAAGGGAATACACTCCAACATTATTATTAGACGTATTTTATTGAACACCGTATTATTGATACTGTCAACATGTAGATATGTCTATGGCTACATGACTAGTGTAATAAAAAGTCCGATATGATGAGGTCGTCATACCTCATAGGTATGACTGTAGAAACAACGAAGTCCTCGGATAGGGTTGTGCTCACGCACAGAAGAGCGATGACTCAAACACAGTGTGTCAATCATAATGGAGATCAACCAACTGGGCTCCATGGCATGGGAATCAAGATCCTGCTCTTCATCGACTGAATAAGAGGTACCGTTCGATGAACCGTGTCCGCCCAGCCTTCAATACCCCAGGATTGCTCACGACGAATCTTGCGTTCCTCCAAATTAGCAAACTGCCAGAGATGGTGCACCGTGTTGAGATCGCCAATCTGCACAAACCAAGCACCGACACCCTCCATAACCTCGCGGCGAGCCTGTAGTCCTTGGCGCCAGTGTGTCTCCCATTCCAAAAGATTGCCTGGGTGAAGGGTGTAGGATCGTAGTTCGAACAAACCACCGAGACGACGAGGAGGAGTGGTCGGCCAGAAGGAGAATTCTTGCATGAGCGATGTCTCCTTGCTCTTGATCAGGGATTTTAGTTGTTTGTCAAACTCTCGGAATTCGGGGTGCTGAGAAATGTTGTGAAGGGAGTCGTGATAACCCGTGTAGCGCTGGTACTCCCAGATATGCACTAGCCAAATCAGCATTCTGGTCCATGATCACTCTCTTGCAACAACCTACCAAATGTGTCGTTGTCTCCAACCTGGGTGCGCCAGCTGCCGACCAGGTTCACCTTGTTTTCTTCTAGGGATGCCATGCGAGGGTACCATTTGCCGACCAGGTCCACGTACTCATCAACCTTGTCGGGCTTGACGTCGTGAAAGACAATTGAGTGAACGTATTTACCACGAGCAATAACCTGCGAGAATGATCGCTCAATGCTCTTGTCGAAATGCTGGCCTTCTCGTGTCCCGTAGATGAGCGATGACAGAGGTCCTCGCTTTGTGCCATTCTCAGCCGCGATATCTAATTGTTCTTGCTCTTCTATATGTTAGTCAGTCAGCACAGCTTCACCAAACTTTCGAAGGTAGGCACAAGTTAATCATGGCGTAACGCCCTCGCATTGCTCACAGACGGAGCAGTGGGAGTAAGACAAACTCACGGGCACGATCACGAAGGGTGTTTGCGACAGACTGACTCTCTTGCTCTTGTCTCTTCTTGCGGGCCTGCTCTAGACTCTCGCGGAATTCCTTCTGGCGCGCGTCAAATTCGGAGGCATTGGTAGGGGTAATGTCACGGATGGATGGGGCACGGTTCTGGGCGGAGGAGGTGCTGAAGGAGCGAA
Source organism: Talaromyces amestolkiae (assembly GCF_001896365.1). NCBI lineage: Eukaryota > Fungi > Ascomycota > Eurotiomycetes > Eurotiales > Trichocomaceae > Talaromyces > Talaromyces amestolkiae. The sequence continues at coordinate 189,146 of NW_024468057.1, forward strand.
GGGCAGAGAATGCGGGGGAGGCGCGGAGCACCTTGGAGGTTTGCATGTTGTTGTTGTTGCTGTTGTTGTCGTTGTTCGTAATTCAGAAGACAGGGATGAACGACAATTAAAAAGAGAGAAAACAAAGAGACAGTGGAGAAGGAGAGGAAATCGGGATGGTGGCAGTGAAGGATAGGATGGTTGGGTATTGGGTAGGATAATGTCAGAGGAAGTCGCGAGAGACCCGTGTGGTAGAGAACGAGACCGAGACAGAGACAGAGACAGAGGCAGCTGCGAGTGGCGGAAATTGGAAGCTACCACTAAGCAAAGTCCGGGGTAGAAGCAGCTGGCTCGGATTGGGTGATCCGACTGCTCAGATCCAATGGGATGAGACAAGCGCTGGCCAATGATGGACAGAGTATTTAATATAATGGTGTGTATGCTTGAGAATAATATGATATGAGTTGCGTGGTGCAACGGTGGACGGATAAATGAGTCGGGGTAAAGAAGAGGAGAAGAGAGAAGGGGCGTGCATTGGCTAGTTATGTATGGCTAGGCTTAGTAGACTCGCAGTGTTCGGTGTTAGAGCACGGAGGCGGGAGCACGTAAACAGGTGTCTAAACAGTCCACTAACGTGGGGTGCATTAGGTGTTACTTAGCACCTGCTAGTAGACATCGGGAATGATCTCGGCATGTACTTTTCACTAGTACGAGGACTTGCCGATCGACGACTGTTGATTTATTATTGCTATGAAAACCACCCTTCATCCTCCTTCAGAAGCGTCTGGGGAAGTAATGACGTCGGGGCGGAGGCCAACTGGGGAAGCTGGCGGATCATGTGATGTCTTCAAGCAATTAGGATGCGCTAGCCATTTATGGTAACTGGCAGCATGGAAGCTCTCTGGTTGGCTGTGTGGCAGCCCACTTCTATCCGATGTTCACTGATCGATCTGATCGTCATATCATTCTTCGCAGTTTCGACAGGCATTACTTGAACACCTTCAGTACTTGGAGTAACACAGTCAACGAATTGAGAGGGTACATCGAAGAAAAAGCCATAACACTCTACAATCATCACACTTCATCATATCATCATCATGGCCGACAGACCGAATCCCCCATTAAGCTACGAGGCATCAGCCACCACCACCCATCCTCACGTCGGCTCATCATTGCTACCTGAAGTAGTAGCCTGTCTGAAGAACTCTCGATACGTACGTTGCCATATATCGTTTCTTATTTGATCTGATATCTCGGTGACTTAGATCCTAAACGACCGCTAACGATCGCAGCTCCATCTCGCAACATCCGACGGCCTCACCCCCCACGTCTCGCTCATGTCCTACACCTACCTTTCCTCCACGCCCTTCGACGCCTACCCCGTGATTATTATGACCACAAACCCCTCCTCTAAAAAGACTCTCAACCTTTCCGCGAACCCGCGTGTGTCGTTGCTGGTGCACGACTGGGTGTCGCATCGACCACCCACCCGCGCACCCAACGGCCGAGACGGCTCTCCACCACCCGCCGCAACCCGCTCTTCTTTGGCAAACCTACTCTTGAATCTAAATACAAGCGCGCTGTCGAGTATATCAACTACCATCACGGGCAGCGCACGATTCCTCGAGGTGGGCTCGGAAGAGGAGAAATGGTGCAAAACCCAACATCTGGAGAATAATACATTCGTAGCTGCGCCTGGAGAAGAGATTCCGTTTGGGCAGCTGCGAAGAGGCAGTGGAGTTGCCGAGACGCCTATGATTGATGACGATAGCCGGGTGGTGATTGTGCAGGTGCGAGAGGGAAGGATTGCGGATTGGAAGGGTGGTGTGAGGGATTGGCAGTTGGTTCGGGAGGCGCCGCAGATCAACGGAGTATAATACGTAGGCTGTATAAGTAAATAGATTGTCCAAAATCAACATTTATGTAGAGTTGTATTCTTGCTTGTATCAATATTCAGGAAAATGAGATCACGTGTTGGAGATTGAGCTATCGTCCTGCGGAGCCGCAAGCTCCTCTCCGACTATCACAATTCCGATTTCCCAAACGACACGACTCGCAAAACATAAAAAGCAAGCATACAGTTGCAAGAACATAAAAATTGCCAACAGAGCGTATAGTACGCTCACTCTCCATCATGCGCCTCGCCCACCTGCACCTCCCAAATATAACACCGTTCAATACGGTATCCCAGCTCCAACAAACGCTCACCCTCCGCCACCTCGCCTACAAAAAAGCCATCTCCCTTTCATCCTCTTCAAGCTCACCCTCAGAACCACAACCCGACCCTACAATAATTACATTCACGCCGAACCCCGTCTACACTACCGGGCGGCGCGACCTACCGCCTTCAAACACATCGTCACCCTCCGACCAACTCCCGAGCTTGGAACTATCATTACCGCCGTCATTGGAGCCTATTAGGCATATACTTGACCCAAACGTACCATCTACAGCAGAAGGCGGAAGGAAAGCGGAATATCATCCCACCCTCCGCGGTGGACAGACTACATACCACGGCCCCGGACAATTGGTCGCATACACAGTCCTCGATTTGAGGCGGATGGGATTATCGCCGAGATGTCATATTAGTTTGCTGGAGAAAAGTGTCATTGATTTACTGGCGCGGTACGGTGTGACGGGGTTTACGACAAGGGATCCGGGGGTATGGGTCAATCCCCCCATACCGGCCCGGAATGAGGGCAACGGAGGGAAAGAGGCGAGAAAGATTACGGCTGTAGGCGTACATCTGCGTCGACACATAAGCTCCTTTGGCGTCGGGCTCAATGTCACGGATGAACCGATGTGGTATTTTAAGCAGATTGTTGCGTGCGGACTGGAAGGGAAGGAGGCTACTAGTCTTGCGGGACAGGGCGTGAGGTTTGATTCTCAGAAAAATGAGGAGGTAATGAGAGAGGTTGCGGAGGGGTTTGTGGATGCGTTTGTGAAGAGGTTCGAGGTTGATTTTCCGGCTGATAAAGACGGCAAGAGGAGGGAGGGGATTGAGGAGGTGTACAATATTGGGGTTGAGGATGTAATTTCATGAGAAATGATGACGATTATGATAGATAAAAGTAAGTATAGATTGTATAATAGCAGAGACAAAGGACATTAGCCACCAAGGTTGGAATATCATGACACGCCTAATCGAGCATATAAAATGACAGTAACAAACATATTAGTATATTAGTAGTAGAAGAGAAAAGTAGTTCGTCGTCAAGAAGGTATCACCAGATAAAAAAAAAGATGCTTGAGCCGATGACACTAGCCACTCGGTCCGCGCTCTTTGTTGGGTATGAAAAGGCTCCTGTGGGGATAAGCCATGCATACATCGCATCTGCATGCATGCAGGCAGGCATGAATCGTATCATACGTATTCGCGACAAGGACAACGCCGTTTATCAATGCCAACTGAACTCCGTAAATGGTAACCCTGTAGAAAAGGGTGTAAAGTCGATGTCGAAGCCGAAGTCGAAAGTTGAAGTAAAAAGAAAAATGTGCATGAATCGAAAATCGAAAGGTAGATGCGAAAGTAGCCGAAACTGCGAGCCATGTTGAATCATATATAGTGATCAAAGCCGAAGAGACTCAAAATTAAAGAATAACGCATCCGCCACTAGAGCTGCCACTAGCTGGCTTCACTTCTAAAGCCACCTTGGCAGCTTCATAGAACGTCTCGCGAATACCACGATTCTGAACAGCCGAGCACTCTACTCATTGTCAGCATAGCCCTCTCAAAGGAGGGAAAGGAGAACAAACCCAGGTACTTAACAGCCCCGACCTCTTTGGCCTTTGCCAGTCCTTCATCGAATGTAACCGCCTCCGGATTCTCATTCTGTTCTTCGTCCTTGCGCAAATCGCATTTGAGTGCTGTTAGAACCATCTTTACGCCAGGACAGTTTTCATGGATTTCGGCCATCCATTTGGTGGATACGTTTTCGAAGGAATCTCGATTGTCGACCTAAACACTATCAATGAGAGAGCTTCGAGAGGAGACAGGGGGACATACGCTGAAACAGAGCATGATCACGTGTGTATCTTCATAGGAAAGTGCGCGCAAACGGTCGAATTCTTCTTGTCCGGCTGTGTCCCATAGAGATAGTTCCATATGTGTGTTGTCGACGAAGATGTCTGTATGTACGGTCAGCGTGTGCGCGCAGCGCGTGGCGAGTCATAAATACCATGAACATAGTTTTCTAATGAGCGATGGATTAGCTAATAAATTTTCGATTTCACCAAGGACAAAACTCACCAAAAACCGTCGGTTCGCTTCACATCGGTTATGTTAGTATAATGACCACCAGATCAATGCACAGAGTCTACATACTAAACAGTTGGGAAGAACCTATAAGATGGTTAGTGACTTCACTCAAGAACAGACAAAAATACCAACCCTCTAGTAAACACATTCAAAGCCGATGTCTTTCCGCAAGCTCCATCTCCACTATCCATCAATAGCATTATTAGCACTGTGTATCGAGCTGTTAATGCGATTCTCAAACTGTCTACTCACAGAAGCACCATCTTCCGCTGAACAACCTTTTGCCGGCCACAGAGATTCATCTTGATGGTATGCGATACCCCTCGTCTAATCGGATATCCAGTCAAATATGGGAGGGTAATGGACGGGGTGAACGACAAGCTGGAACGAATCGCGACTGAAGGTCAAGCGAAGAACGTAGTGCGTAGTGACGAAAGAGAGCGATCAGATGACAGCGCAGGGATTTCGCAGGATCGATTGGAGGCAGACTATGCCTCCACCGGTATGTACGGGAACCAGGGGGCGGCGCTTGGAATCAAAACACGGGGGAGAATGCGGGTTTGGCCAATATAAGCCTCAATATGTTCGACGATCGGTATACCAAAAACAAGTATATAGGCGATTGTCGCAACAAATTTTCTGTTGTAGAACGAGCGGTTTGTACGAGTCAAGATTGCGAACAGGGAAGCGCTGTTAGGATGAGAGCTTGAGATGTTAATTAGCAAGTAGCCCGGGCTAGACTCGACTGGGAATAGTTGGGGCATAGAAGATGTCATAGTCTAGCCTCAGGCCGGTTAGCGCAGAAAACAATGACATTTGCGCCCCACGATGCGGGACGTGCCGAATAGCTTCACTTGACAAAAGAGATGAGTAGTATGATTTTGAATAGTTTTGGATGCGGGAGGTGTCATACAAGTAGAATCGAACTTGAGTAATTTACACCTGGGTTTGTTGTGATGCATCATGGAATGTCATATTCCGCTTAGAAAGCATGTCTCAATTGCAAAGATAACTAAGCGGATTCTTATAATCCGTGTAACTACCATCTATACTATATATGCGGTTTCATTCATCACAAATTGTATGATCTAGTTGTAGCCATTTTACCTATTTCTTTCTAAGCTAAATATCAAAATGCACCTCTCTGCACATACCTGGATGCGCCCCGAGCCGCTCGAAACAACTCTCCAACGCCTCAGCACTCTCGGCTACACAAGCATCGAACTCGAAGGCGAACCATCCCTTTACCCCATTGAGCCCACCCGCCGTCTCCTCGCAAAATACAACATCAAATGCTGGGGCACCGTCACCATCATGCAAGGCACTCGTGACCTGACCGCCGCCGATCCGCAACAGCGCCGTGACACTATCCGATACATCAAAGATGTAATCTCCTTTTCGTCAGCTCTAGGAGGCGAGATTGTAACCATCGTACCCGCCCTCGTCGGCAAATTGGTTCCAACAGCCTCTCCGGAAGAGGAGTGGACATGGGTCGTTGAAGCACTACGTGAAATAGCTCTCTTCACGAGCACGAACCATCCACGTATCAAGCTTGGTATCGAGCCCCTCAACCGCTTTGAGACGTACTTTTTGAACCGCACCGATCAGGCTCTTGCACTCATCGACCAAGTTGACAGTGACCGCTACGGAATTGCATTTGATCCGTTCCATCTCGCCCTCGAAGAGAAGGATATGCTATCCGCAATCCGGAAATGCACATCCCGAATCACAGACTTTCATGCCGCGGATCACAATAGACTGGCCGCTGGAGATGGGAGATTTGATTGGAATGAGATTGTGCAGACCCTGAAACATAGTGGGTATGATGGTGCTCTTGCGGTTGAGTGCATGCCGCCCGTCGATCGTTCCCCGGTTGGCAGATATGGTTTGGAACAAACGGAGAGCCTGAAAATGAGTACTGAGGTGTCACCGGAACGATTGCAGTTTATCATTGATCATGGATCTGCGTTGCTTTCGGATGAGTATTATACTTATTTGATGAGAAAGTCTGCAGAAACACTGAAGCCTTTTGTCTGAAGACTTATGCGTAATGAGCAGTCGTGTATAAATTTTGTTAGAAAATATAGATTTCAACCCCACGACTAGGAACATGCTTTTCATAGTAAATAATCGCTTGCTAATGTAGAACGTGCACATAATTAGTACGCCTCTTGCTCCTTTTCGACATTTCGTCGCCCCCGCTGAAGCCGTTCAGACAGATCCAGTTCACCAGCACGTTTGTTAATATTCGACAAGAAAGCTCCTTTACCACCTTCTTTGCTCGACCGAGCGCGAGCTGCTTCGTCTGCTTCACGCTCGGCTTTCTCTCGCGCATCTGCAGCTGCTAGACGACCAGCTCGCACTTGATCCAAGTCATTTGCGTTTTGTTGCATAGCTGCCAGTTTGGCTGCTCGCTCCTCTTCTGCAGATTTAGAAGATGCTTGTGTTTCGCGCTGTGTAGGCGCCGGCCGTGAGTTGTGGTGCCATGTCCGTCGTCTGTCGTTTCGCTCATGGTCTCTGTCCCGATCCTGCCGGGGAGAGCGATCGCGTCTTCGCGGCGGTGGGGAATATGATCTTTCGCGGTGTACACGGTGCTCGTGACGAGGCGACCGAGAGCGTCGAGATGCGTGTCTGGATGGAGAGGGAGAACGTCGGGAGCGCGACTGTCTCACTGGCGACCGAGACCGAGAGCCTGATACGCTATCTTCACGTCGTCGCCTATGTGTTCGGTCGTCGTCATAATCATGTCGCCTTGAACGATGTCGCGATCGTTTATCTTCGTCATCTCGATGTCGGTGTCTGTGACGATGATGTCTGCGTTCCTTCTCTGCAGATCCAGTCTCTTTCTCCGCAGCCTGCATCAACTGTCTCCTCCGCACGGGGTCATTCATCATTGCTTCGTATGCAGCCTGCTCCTGTTTCTTAATCGCCAGCATAGGGTCCTCCCTGATCTTTGCAGCCGTATCCCTCGCCGTATTCGCATGCTGCAAAGCCATAAAAGAATCCTCCGCCGCAGCCTTTTCCAGTTTCTGATTCTCTGATCCTTTGATCAACCCATCAATCCTGCGCTTTCCCAATAGATATCCTTCCATCTCCTCAGTCGTTCCGAGTTGTCCGCTGGAAGGACCCGAATACATCCAGTCGACCCGATTTAAACGCTTTTTACCGCCAGCGGCCTCTTGGAGTTGTTGAATCTCGAGCATTTGTCGCTCTTCCTGACGCTCGCGCATCATCTGGTCGATGCGTTTGCGCTCTTCGAGCGCTTTCTTTTCGGCCAGCCATGTTCGTTCCTGGTTCTTTTGCAGAACGGGATTCCAGCTTTTCTTCAAGTTGAGATCGCCACCCATGATGAGAGATGTCGAGTCAAAGAAAAGTGAGTTAGTTTGATGTGTGTTGCGTTGTGAAGTTTTGGCTCTGCACTGGAAGGTAAAAGTAGTGAGTGGCGCAAATGTTGGTGGCTTGGGTGGGGACCATTATCGACCGCTAGTCTATATCAGGCTAATACAATAACCCTACGCATAAAATTATAACCCTAAAATATGTCCTTGTTCGGTGTTTACATCCTCGAATCAACCGGCTACAATCTCTTCATTATTGGATTTAAGAGTTCCCGGATCTGTATGCGGAGCTAGAAGAATCGGTATAATGTGTGTTGGCTGCAACTACTCTGTCAAGGTAGTCATAGCTAGGTATTAATACTGTATGACTCTGACTAAACCTAGTCATCTCGACCTTGGTGAATACATATCGACTCGTCTGCCATACGCCAAAGCTACAGCGGATTACATACTTCAAACCAATCGAGGCGCCCCGGCGTACGAAACTGGTTTTTGCAGTCAATACGAGGAGACTTGATTCTTATCCGAAAACACGCGTCACGGAAATGAACCCACTGCTACTGAAACATTTGGGAAAACTCTTCTTCGGGACTGGAAAGTGACCGTATTCCTGGAGCATGAATCAGTACTCTTAGAGCATTTTCGAGATCAGCTACCATGGTCAGGCTATGAGCTAGATAAAAACGCAAACCAGAACGCGCAAGCTATACGAAGCCTTCACAAATCCGCACGTTATGTGAGAGATGCTCAGGCTTTGTTTGTATTAGTAGCAAGAATTAAAATTTTGATATACTCTTTGAAAGGTGTTGTAAAGTGTAGACGGCCGGATTAACAATCCGAAGCATGCGTGGTCCGTGCGTATCGAGCTGCGGAGTAACAGCAAGAGCCACTCACATGCCGTCACTTCACAGTCTTTATTTATCGAAGCTCTTCACTCTGGACATCACACTTATCTTTTTATTGGTATCTTGTCGCCAGAAGAGCATCTATTTTGACATCACGCTGAACATTTCACACTCGGCTGGCCATGTCGGACGACGATGATTTCATGCAGGACTCTGGGGAAGAGGAGTAAGCTCTACTACTCATGTTGACAACCACAGCTAAACGGTCAGGTACGACTTCGAGTACGAAGGCTCCGATGAGGACGACTCTGGCGACATCGGTATCGAAAACAAATACTACAACGCGAAACAGATCAAGGCAGACAGCCCAGAAGAAGCTATCGATGAGTTCTTAGGCGTACCAGCACTGGAACAAGACAAGGGTGACTGGTAGGTTATGCACGCGGCTTTTTCATGACCCAAATATTGACCATTGATTAGGGGATTCAAAGGTTTAAAACAAGCTATCAAGCTTGAGTTCAAACTGGGGCGATATGATGATGCGAGTTTGCAGATACCAAGATTGTGTAGTGACGATTCTGACAAAGTAATTTACAGGCAATCGAACACTACCGCGAACTCTTGACCTACGTCAAATCGGCCGTCACACGGAACTACTCGGACAAGTCGATAAACAACATGCTCGATTTTATTGAAAAAGGCTCGGATGATGAAAAAGCATACCATTGCATGGAGGAGTTTTATCGTTTGACACTCAAGACATTCCAAAACACAAACAATGAACGACTGTGGCTCAAGACAAATATCAAACTCGCAAAGCTGTGGCTGGATCGTAGAGAATTCACACAACTTACTAAGAAGCTGCGAGAGTTACACCGGGCCTGTCAGCGTGAGGACGGTACAGATGACCCCAGCAAAGGAACATATTCGCTTGAAGTATATGCTCTCGAAATTCAGATGTACGCCGAGACGAAAAATAACAAACGACTCAAAGCGCTCTACGAGCGAGCTTTGCGGGTTCGGTCGGCTGTTCCACATCCGAAAATTATGGGCATCATTCGCGAATGTGGAGGAAAAATGCACATGAGCGAGGAGAATTGGGAACAGGCACAGAGCGACTTTTTTGAGTCATTCCGCAACTACGACGAAGCCGGGTCGATGCAGCGAATCCAAGTTTTGAAGTACCTGGTGTTGACTACAATGCTTATGAAATCGGACATCAACCCATTCGACTCTCAGGAGACGAAACCATACAAGAACGATCCACGGATATCGGCCATGACAGATCTGGTTGATGCGTATCAACGAGATGATATACACACTTACGAAGAGATTCTACAGAATAATCAGGACGTACTGGCAGACCCGTTTATTGCCGAGAATATTGACGAAGTCAGCCGCAACATGCGCACTAAAGCTGTCATCAAACTCATTGCACCTTACACCCGGTTCACGCTTAGCTTTATTTCAAGACAGATCAAGATTTCTGTATCAGAGGTTCAAGAAATTCTCGGGTTCTTGATCATGGACAAAAAACTCAACGCCAAGATCGATCAAGAAAATGGCACAGTCGTAGTCGAAAGCTCAAGCGACTCAGAACGTCTACAGGCTGTCCGCGAATGGTCCTCATCGCTCAAATCCCTCTGGCGCGCGGCACTCAATGACGGCGAAGGCTTCAAGGTCGACGAATCATCCCTCTCGCAAATGGGGACCATGCAATCCTCATTCCAGGCGGCGGTGGCAGGATTTGGCGAGGAGAGTCGCTCGGTGGGTAGAGGCCGAGGGGGATGGAGGGGTAGAGGAGGATTATCAGGCAGAGTGGGAGTAGCTTAGCTGAAGCTTAGCATGCTACATCATAGAGACAGTGCGGTGCGATGAAACGCGTTAATGCAGCATGATAGACGAATGAACGAAATGACACACTTATGTCACGACACCATATGTAAAACTACTATCCAAGAAGCACGTAGACTCGAATCCTAGTGTCCAAGAATATCAACCGTCAGGTACATGTACCTAGGTACATGATTCACTAGTACCATATCAGTCTCATTAGGTATGTATACATCTACAACTCATCAGCCATTCAATAATCGGGCCGTAAGCGAGTCTTTCATCGCTTCGATACTTCCGTATTACGTGGATTCGAGTAACGTGCCGCTCAAGATTCAGGGAACAAGCCTGAACGATATGCATTCTCCACAAATTCCGAGCTTCTTGACAAGTCATAATATCGTACTTCATAAGCCCCACTGAACTCAAGATCGACTGGACAGGGTTACAAGGCACTTGAGTTGGTCATCGTACTACTACGGAAAATTATCTACGGAGCACGTAGATACATAGATTGTCCCCACTCCGTGGTAAAAGGTACATAGCCCTAGCCCTAGTTGACCTAGTTTGACTGACGTGGCTCTATGTACTGTAAGTAACTATGGAGTACATGTACATGAAGTGTTACTCTAGCTTTTTAGTCTGATATAAAGTTTTCCTCGGCGGTTAGAAGATTGTTAGTTGTGTATGCATGAGATTGGTGATTGTCACGTAGTTATATATTTTGTCTCGGATCGATGACGCACTGATCAACCTTCGAAGTTGGAATGGGTGACAATGTCTTTTATGTTGGGCTGTCTACGAATATTGATGTTTTATCCTGTATGTACACGGCTATTCTTGAAGTTGTCTTCTCAGCTTCACGATTGTCTTTCAAGGCGACTGATAATTGAAGATTACTCGGTGTAGTAAAGATCTGAAATACCTAGGCAGAAGGCAGATCTCGGTCTTTCTTGAGACATTGATCTCTTCTCGGCATGCGGTGAGAGCAAGAGCATGTAAACTAAGACAAGGTAACTATCGGTTAAGTCGATTCTGCACGATACAACAGCAAAGAACCTCCATTCCCATCACCATCTCGGGACCTATGTTTCACCTGGATGAATACGTGTAAGTCCTTACTTCAGATCTTGCTTATTTCAATTCATTGAAGACGAAATCATTAACAACTCAAGTGAAAAGAGTCAATATATAACTGCACGCACTTCAAACATAGTACCCTCGAATCGGATGTATCATGTAGTCCATTTCGCAATCGTCGAATGGGAACACCCATCTCTCCGTTCCGATATCTAACATTCGTTCCGATATCTAAAATTCATTCCAACGTCACCTACATGTAAATGACATACATTTGGTATGTAGTAGTAAATAGATCTCGGTGAAAAGTTCAAAAACTTACTATGTACAGAGACAATTCGAAGATTAGCTATCTCTCCCCTGTCTGCAGCTAATTTATATTCGGCCCAGACGAATCCGAAACCCGGATTTAGCCTACATCCATGGATGCAAGTATACAAGAATATTCATTTCGAATTACTTCTTTGTTATTACGATCCGGGCGATCGCACAACCAATTCATCGCCAAGCTCAGGGCCCAGGCGTGACAGTTATTGGTCTGTATAGAAATCATGTGCAACCGCGGTAGGACCGATTAATCATCTTGATTTCTTGGGGAACGGTCTTTGCTCATTTTGTATCACCAGTCAGGCTTGTCGGTTGTGTCAGATATAGAGTCCGGTATGATAAAGATATTCTGAGTCATCGATGGCTTAATATATCTAGTTTCTTGAATTAAATAGGGATCAGACTCTGACTAGAATTACGAGACCACTGGTGATGTCCTGGATTCGATAGGATGGGTCGTAGGACAGGTGTGATAACACACGTACCAGGATCATCTGTGAGAATCCGGAGTCTACTCGCCAGACAAGAATTGCCGGCATTGCAGTCCCCAGGTTTGAGGATCGCGAAGACGCCATTTGTAGGGTCCTGTATCCGTATGTGCTGGAGGAGCTATGACTCTCGCCCAAGTGGCCTTCATCGGTGAACTTCGATAGAATATTGCATATTACATGTTCATGCAGGCTGGATTGCGATAGTTACCGAGTATGTCACTGGGGAGGTTCTTGATCAGAGCAGCTTGATCATACGGTGTTTCTGAAGTGATTCACGAAGACGAAAAATAATGTTCAGAGATGTCCGCATCAGATTAATTTGTTCGGCACTCTCGCCCGAATGGATCGTATAATACTCGTAATTACAGCGTAACGCATACGCTAGATGAGTTTCCCCGCCATGGGCTCCTTCCGTCCTTCCTCCGTTTCCCCTCAGATGGATGAAGTGTCTATTTTCTTTCCAATCCTTCTTTTCTTCCCTGTAGTCTGGTAGGGCCGTCTGGGTTGAAATTTATACTGAACCCTGGTCGGAAATGCAATACTGAAATCTCGGCATCGACGCGGCTGGCAGCATCTACAGTATTTTTCAGAGGACCGTGTCTGTACTGTAGCATTGACCTTCGAGCGCGTATCTCAGCTGCGTCCGAGCTACCCTTCTGCTACGTACGTACGTATACTTCCTTGCTGTGTGATATTGAAGAAAAAGCAACGACAACGTTCATCAAGTAAGTCTGTTCTTTCATTGATTCTCATCGTCCTTATTTCTTTTTCCGTGTTCAACTTGCCAGCTATCAAGAGTCAACATCTTTCACATCACCCCCGCACTCATCACGGGCCTTGCTGTCTCGGAACTGTCGCGATCTCCAATTCTGCTATCCTTGTCGATTCCACACACACCACACAGAACTACGTCAGACTGCCCGTTCAGCCTTGTTCGTCTTCACGTATCTTGACATTGTCTCTCCTTGAGTCTATCTACAGCGTCGCACTTGTGTATCTCGAAGTTGTGGGGAAGAACTTCCTCCGGCTGTGCGGTTACCTGCATGACATACCGAGCACTCTCTGGTCAACAGTTGGGAAGACGTTGGAAAATTAGAACCAAACAGATCGACCAGGCCCGTAAAGCTAATAATTGATTCGTGTCTTGCAGAACCTCGAAAGTGCAACAAAAAGCACCACCATCACGGCGAATGTTATTTCTGACTCGGCGCCGATATAATTGCGGTGGAATTACGGAGATACAACAGCAAATCAAAGCGAGAAAGACCATATCAATTGACAGTACTGTTTTCAACGGTGAATCGTGTGCTGCATGAAATTTTTAGTTGCGTTTACAACAATCCAATCCTCTCCGACCAAGTGCCGAGTGCCGCCGCTGCGTTTGGGGCTCGAAGCTACGACCAAGCAGGGATACAGTTACTCTATTTGAGGGACCGTCCTGCAAAATTGTTGGCTTGATCAGCAGTTCTAGATTCCGATCTTCCAACGCCTCCGCACCACGGTCCGGCCCAGTCCCACACCGGTTCGCCATTATTTATTGTTTAAACACCCTTGAACTTGATGATGCTTATTTGAGGTGGGCATTCCCCACTACCGTATCGTTTTCTTCAAAATGAAAGAAATGAACTGTCTGACAGAACATCATGTCGTTTGTAGTCGCTTCTCGGTTCAGATCACCGTGGCCGACAAAGAACGAAATCAGTACTAATGCGATGCAAATCTCTGACACATCTTTCGCTCGAAATACTTTAGAAAACCAGTTTTTCCGTGGAGGATACAAATCGCCTTCCGTCGGACAACCCTCAACGTACGACACCCGTTGCAGTTCGGTCTCGTATCCTTTCTTCAACATTCCTGTCTATTCCAATCCTCGTAGATACGCCATGGAGCCGTTGTCCCGGGAAGAGCTGGAGCGTTTCCAGAAATTGTCAAACGATTATGAACCCGAAGTACAGGTTAGGCTCTTTAGAACAACTTATGCTGTGTTCGTCATTGACATGATTGATATCGCAGGGCTCACTGGTATCACCCAAGCAATCAAGTCAAATCATCTCCGCCGAGTACTCGAATGCAGACCCTACCTTTGTAACAAAGACCAATGTGCGTATCGCCATTTGCTTGTAGTGTCGTTCGACTGACCGAGTTTACATAATAGGCCCTCGCCGTGACGCATCCTTTTACGCGAACCATGAAAGGAGATGGGAATTGTGGCTGGCGAGGKAGGCTAAATTTCCTTCAGCTTGAATGTTAATCTGATTGGTGTTGGCCAGCGGTTGCTTTCGGATACTTCGAGAACCTCTTCTTCCTTCGCGACACCATAAAAGTCCAGTCAGAGCTTGCGCGAATCAAGTCGATGAGCGCTCTGCTCGATCAAGTCGGCCATCAAGAGTATCTGTACGAGACGTTTGTTGACGCCACAGAAGAGACGTTTGGTCAAGTGATTGATGCGATTCAAAAGGGCGTTCCGGATGAAGGCTTTCTCGTGGAGATTTTCAACGACTTTAGTCAATCCATGTCCATAATCACCCATTTCAGAGTGAGACCGCCTTCTCATTGGTGAAGAGCGCTTACTAATAGCTGCAGCTTCTTACCGGTGCATGGATGAAACTGAATCAAATGCGTTATCAAGCATTTTTATCCACGCCCGTCGACCAATATTGCGCCACACGGATCGAACCCGCCAAAACCGAAATTGATGAAGTCGGCCTTCAAGCTTTGGTGGACAGTGTTATTGAGGGTTCCGGCATTGCCGTTGAGATTCTCTACCTCGACCGAAGTCAGGGCGATGCGGTCACCCCACATCTTTTGACGCCGAACCGACAGAGCTTGGCTACAATCAAACTTCTATATCGTCCGTAAGTGTCGCTATGTCGCATTTGCAGGCTAAGTGTTAGTACTGAGAATTGATAGTGGACATTATGATATTTTGTACTCGGCGGAACCTACTGTTCACATGTCACCGATAGTCAACCTACAATACGGCCTGTCGACAGATTTCAGCTCTTGGGATAACAGCGCTCTCGGCTTCGATGCTAACCCGAGTTTAATGGCGATACCAGGTCTCATGATGGACCCATCTGCATTTCCCTCAGTGTCCAGTCCGATGATGGCTTCTCAGCCGCCTCAATTCTTCCCGTCTCCTCCACAACATGAATTCTATTCTCCATCTATCAGCCCTCCGGTACCTTCTACCGTCTCCTCCCCTGCTCCTCCGAGCCTACCACTTAGTCTACCTACGACGAAATCATCGGATGGCCCACAGATCCGGCTAAATCCGTTGGTGATGAAACCGAATTTGAGCCATTCACTTCCGGTGACTACTCCATTCAAGAAGTGCGTATTGTATATGATCTTGTATTGTTTTATGATAGTCCGAGCTAATATGTCACAGCTCACCATACAATCAAGCTCATTTCCTCAACTCGGACTTCGAGCCTATCCATTGGGAACCGAACGAGGGACGGAAATAGACGACACACTATATACTTTGATTCGGAAAACGGAATAGAAAAAAGGGACTATAGTAATGTCACAGCCAACTCAACATCGAGACAAATGGCCGTCAGCAGGCTACTCCGGGACTCTGTTCGACTACTCTTACGACGAACAAACGAATTATGCTTTGATTTATGTGACAGCGCTTCAGCATTTGTAGTCTTCATCCATTCTGACGCAATCGAGAGATAGTCCTCCTAGTTTTGTTAGATGTACTCTCGCATTTCTCATTATTTTCAATGCAGTCGACAATCTTATTCTCTTCCTACTGTCGCGTACCTGATGTTATGAAATCGCATCCTGCTCGGTATTTCATCGGTGGCTTATGTCTTTTCTTCGTCAAATATGATTTCTTCTATGGATATCTAATTTTAAATAATAAGGAATGCAATTTTTTAGTTTCTCCTGATGATGATATTCTAGAAGGTGTGGACCCTGGTCGACGGGACCCACCAGTCAGCTAGCTAACTTTACGCGCTTCTCCTGAGCTTACGCAGCCTCAGCGCATGTGATTTGTACGTACTCCTTTTGTAGCCTTACG
Organism: Talaromyces amestolkiae; assembly: GCF_001896365.1. Lineage (NCBI taxonomy): Eukaryota > Fungi > Ascomycota > Eurotiomycetes > Eurotiales > Trichocomaceae > Talaromyces > Talaromyces amestolkiae. The sequence goes on from NW_024468057.1 coordinate 205,333, forward strand.
AACACTGCCTGGAGTTCTTCATACAATCTACACAATATTTTCGATTATCAATCATACCTTTTCAGTCTGACTATGGACTGCGTATGACTTTACCTGTCCCAACCCGGAAGATATGGAAGCTGAGATGCAATGTTAGTACATACTCCCGACCGGGTCCCCCGCAAATTCCATCATTGTTTACATTCTTTGTTGACTTGCTGTCTACAGGACTGAGATCGATGTCCCAGCACGTCTTCGACGCGCAATACTACAAAACGATGTCTTGCTGGTCAAGCGCATCATAAAGAACAATCCGGCTTTTTTGGTGAATCCGGATTTTGAGGATGGGAGTAATACGTCGCTGCATTTGGCGGCCATTAAGGGGCATTTTGAAATCTTGGTTCGTCTTTACCCGGGCGAAAGAGTACTTGACTGGTTGTTAATGATTAACACTTATTGTTGGTGAAGAGATTATTATTGTCACTTGGTCATGATTCCTGTACACCCAACATCGATCGCACAGGCTATGATTCAGCGCCCGGCATCAGCCTCAACGTCGACTGTTCGACAGCTCTACATCTCGCAGCCGCCCATTCTCATCCGAGCTGCGTCGAGTTACTCTGTCGTATGTTCCCACATACAATCGACTGGAAGGACAACGAAGGTCGCACACCGCTCATGTTAGCCGCGCAAAGCTCAAACCCCAGCCATGCGCCCGTCAGCACGAATAGTTCCGCCCATATCCCTCCTCCAACGGGCCGGCGACCCCGCGCAGTGTCTACGAATTCGGCAATGGCGTCTGAAGATATCGCTACTATTACGATATTACTTTCGTACGCTGCCTCGGTGATCGCGACGGATAATCTGGGGAATACAGCGCTACATTATGCTTCTGCTTGGGGAAACCTCAAGGCTGTCCGGGCTCTACTTGCTGCTGGAACACCGCCGTTGTCGCCAAACAAAGCGATGCATACACCACTCGACTACTCAGTCACGAAACAGGCGGCACAATATTTCCAGAGTATCGTGAATGAGTTTGAAAGCAGCACCAGATCGGATGATACGAGAAAGAGCTGGTCGTCGGATCACCAACAACAAAAAAAACAACAACCTAGCCTAAAGCTGAATACAGCAGCGGTACGAGCCATCGCGACACCGCCGGATGAATCCAGAGCGGGCGGGACTCGAATGCTGGGATCGCCCATGTCGTCGCCCATCAAGAGTAATCGGAGTGTAGAGCAGAGACAGCAGATGCAATACCCATCTCACCACCAGCATCAGTCAAGTAATACGTCGCCTGTGAAGAAGAATTTCGGTGGGTTGAGGCTGGTGATTGATACAGAAAGTGCGGAGTACGCGGACTTGGATGATGTGCCTTCGACAGCGAAGAGGATTGAGAGGCCGTCTATTGATGAGCCGCGGATGGTGCAGTCGTGATGTTTCTCTACTTTGCGCATGGACATATCGTTTCGAATTATAGCGTGAGTTCGTACATACTGAATATACAACATAGAGAGAGTGTACTGAGTTGTAAACTATTTTTGACTGCAAAGTGGATCAGCGAATGGCGGGACTCCGTTTGAGCACCGTGACGGCGTCATCGTCTCCGGATCGACGTTACAATACGTGACGCGTACGGCTAGCCCCGTGTAGACAGATCCCCGCCCCGATCATCGCCCAAGTCCAGCCATGATGACAGTACCTTACAGCGTAGTAACTCCGTAGTTACACTTACACATGCTCTTACAATGACTAGCAGTTGCAGATGCCAACCTGGAACTTCCTTCAATAACTCCACTAGTCAGAAACACTCATCTTTATCTCTCCTTGTTTCTTCCTGTTAGCACTTCGATCTGTTCTTCTGCGTGTAGAACACTCGCGTTCTGTTCTTCGCGTCTTGTTTTGTTTGGTCCCTCCATGGAGTCGTCATTGCATCATACCCGTCCTCTGCCATTACCGTCGCTGTGAAGGAAGACCGATCGACAGACACAGATGGGTTCATTCACCGGCTATGTTGTCATCTACATTCTCGGCGGCGTCACATTTCTCCCTCTCCTCGTCGTCCTGCTATTTCTGCATGCCTATCTCACACTCAAACCGCCCGTGAACCAGGACGATTCGTTATCATCATCGTCAGCTGCGGCTACCGCGGTATCTAATCAGCAAACCGGCACGACCGATAACAATGGTAACGATATCAACACCGACGAAAATAAATTACATGGCCGAAGACTGAGTCTAATATCGCGACCGAACGATGACCAATTCAGCCTCAAAAGCGGCACCGACGTCCTCGCGGAAAAGTTTCAGCGTGTCCACGAAAACGATGTTGCCGCCGGCTACTTTGCAGTATGTCGTGAATATGTACCTGGAGGCGTGAATGGGAAACCACCCGAGAGGACAACACCTGCTGGGGAAGTGGTGGGTACAGAGTCTCAGAGTCCGAGTGTGTATCAGAGCATGTATCGGAGTATCTTTGAGCGCAAGACGGCTTCTGCGAGTATTGAGCCGGGGAATAATAATGGAGGCAGGAATTTTAGGAAGGCCAGGAATGTGTTTTATATTGTTCTCAGGTTTGTTCTTATCCAGTCTCGTCTCAGTGGGTAAAAGGGAAAAGCTGACGGATTAGACATGGTCATTTGATGCTGTACGACGACGAGCAGCAGATTGAGGTCCGCCATGTGATTTCTCTGGCACACCATGATGTGACAATTTACGGCGGCGGAGAGGATATCCCTGAAGGAGAGTTATACGCCAAACGCAATGCCATCTGTCTAAGTCGAAGGGAGGATTCAATTGCCGATCTACGGGGACTTACGCCGCCATTCTTCTTGTTCTGTCAAAGTCAATCTGCCAAGGAAGATTTCTACCATGCGTTGTTGAAGAATCAGGAGAAGATTCCGAACTCGCCGAATTCTCCGCCGTCGCCGCAGTTGTATGATGCCAAGGATATTGTCAAGTTGGTGCAGGATCTTCACGCGTCTGAAGATCATCTACAGACTCGATGGATTAATGCGTTAATTGGAAGATTATTCTTGGCGATGTACAAGACTCCAGAGATGCATGAGTTTGTTCGGACGAAGATTACGAAAAAGATCTCACGAGTCCCGAAGCCGAATTTCATCTCGAACATTGCATTGCGAAAGATAGACATGGGCCAGGGCGCGCCTTCAATCACGAACCCGCGACTCAAAGATCTGACAGTTGATGGGGACTGTACCGTGGAGACCGATGTAAATTACAGCGGCAACTTTCGTATCGAGGTTTCGGCAACCGCTCGTATTGATTTAGGCCCTCGAATCAAAGCTAGATCGGTTGATCTTGTTCTTGCAGTTGTACTCAAAAAGCTGTCCGGCCATATGCTAATACGCTTCAAACCACCGCCCAGTAATCGAATCTGGTTCTGTTTCGCTACTAAGCCTGACATGACCATGACTATCGAACCCGTTGTTAGCACCAGACAAATCACCTACGGCATTATCCTTCGTGGTATCGAAAGTCGGATTCGAGAAGTGGTCGAAGAGACGTTGGTATTTCCTTACTGGGATGATGTTCCATTCTTGGATACGGCATCTTTCCCATTCCGAGGTGGTGTCTGGCAACGAGATATTCCCAAGAATCAGGACAGAGTCGAGATTCCTGATGAGTCGGAGGCGCGCGATGATTCTGAAGAGTCTGCAGACGCTATACCAATTGACACATTGAAGACCAAGGATGAGCGGAGTTGGAGTACGCCTGATTTCGTCAAGTCGAATCCCCCGTCTCTCAGGTCTAGTAAAAGTTTCAAGTCTATGCCTGTCGACTCTCCGATCGATGAGGTTACTGGTGCTTCTTCATCGGTAGACAAACGAAGCAATACCTCGCCAATAGATAGTATTCGAACGCGGACCTTCTCGAACGTTGCAGAGCCCGTCGTGACAGCCGATCATGGAAAGGCTGATAAGGCCGAGGGCGATTCTCCCAGGGCTCACAGGCGGAATCGGTCGAAACGAGATGCAACAAGTTCGATGATTGAGATTAAATCCCGCTCGCAGTCTAACTCAGTATCAAGTACACCGTACGGATCACCACCGAAAGGAGGTTCTTTGGATGCCGCTACGTTCGACGAGCCAACAGACTCGATATTTAATGAAACACTATCGACCCGCGAACTTGGAAAATCAACGCGGCCTAGTTCGTCTAATTCAGATGCCATGGCTAGCAACGTTTCTTTGACTCCCTCCACGACTAGCGAAGGAACCAATTTTAAAGGAAAATTCGAGAGCATCAATCGATCATTCAGCTCGGTATCTTCTGACAAACGAACTACAACTATCGCCGCCATCGGAACGGCCACTGCAGCAGCTAAGAAATGGGGCTGGAATGTGTTGAACAAGGCTGACCAACGAAGACAGCCAGGTGATTCAGGCCCTAAGCCAGGAACACCGGAACATCCCATCGGGCGGGGAAGACCGCTTCCTCCTCCAGGAACACCACTGCCACCACCAGAGCGTAACAGTTTTATGTCGAATTCGATCAGCATGCCACGAAGGAAACCCGTCCCACCACTTCCGGGACAGATGTCAGAAGAGAGAAAGGAGGATAAGCGACCCGTACCGCCACCGCCTTTGCCGAAGCGAAAGAGCGTACCGTTGAAAGATGCCGATAACGTCGGCTTCAGTGACGAAATTCTTGTCGTCGAAGCGCCGCTAGATTCAGAACCGAATAGTCCTGCAGTAGCAATTGCTCCCCCTTTGCCGCCAAAGATACCAGTGACGCTACCAGCGGATTTGCTCGTGTCCTCTTCGAAGTCGGAGGATGCCCAGGTCGATAGCCAAGATAAGACGACTGACAATAACGTGGACGAAGACGATGATACTCCCTGGGACTCGGGCTTTGAGCAAATATCCGGCTCTTCCGAAGACATCGACACCTCCTCAATAGCATCAAAGACCCAGACTAAGCCCGCATCTACTACACCGGATACCGAAACGATCGAAAACCCCGATAACAGCCGCACGCAGTCTCATGAAGACCTTCTCCTATAACGACGAACAATACCCTACTGACGAGCATGTCAAATTACTCACACTCTACTGTCCTTTTCTTAATGCATTCATTTGATCCAAGCACATAGCAGACCAGGTCATCTGCAGCGGGCGTTTTAGGTGGATGGAAGAGCTTTGCGGCGTTTGTACGGCTTAGTTCTTTGCCTGATACAATCAAATTATCAACTCTATAATCTGTAAATATCTAATGGATATATAGGTGGTAAAGAGAGTACGTAGTACATAGAGCATAGCCCATGCCAAGACCGGGTTAAAGCACTGTGATTGGCTCCCCAGCGGAGCAACGGCAACCCAGGAACGTCATTTCTGCTGGGAATCTGTCTGCCTGTCTATTATCTTCTATATCCATTATCGTTCTCTTGACAGGCGTCAATCTCACTCATTGCTTTGGTTGCACTGCGACGTTGTTTTGTTTTGTTCTCTCTTTTGACAATTCACATTTTAAGGAGGCAGCTATTGTGGCGGCGGCGGCACTAGACCCGTCTATCTATCTAGGTCGATCGAAGCTTGCTTTGCTCTCCCGGACCAGAGACGACAACGCTCAACCCCGCGCTTGTGCACCTTTCCCTTTTTTTCCCTTTCAGATCGCAAGGTTCGAGGGATTGAGTATTCAAGATGAGCAGGTATGTTCATCTCTCCATTTTGCTAACATGGTCGTTCTTTAGAGGAGAGCAATTGCTGATTTGTTGTTTGTTATCGTTGACAGAACCGAGGCCGATCTGGCGGTTAATATTCGCAAGGCGACGAGTATTGGTATGTCCTTTCTATCTCTGTGATTATTGGCAAGTGAATAAGAATATGTGCTAATGGATTTTGTGTGTAGAGGAAACCGCGCCGAAGAGTACGTTAACTCCTGCGTATCGAGTCTATTTCCGCGCCTGTCCGGTCTGACTGACGTGCTTTGGTTTGGGTGAATAGGAAAACATGTGCGAAGCTGTATTGTGTATACATGGGACCATAAATCATCAGCCGCTTTTTGGGCGGGTATGAAAGTGTACGCCTACACTCACCCCCTGATGCGAATGCTTGTCAAAGTGAAGGCTAATGAATGCAGACAACCGATCCTTGCAGACGAAGTGCAGACTTTCAAAGCCCTAATTACGATACACAAAGTCCTCCAGGAGGGTCATCCGATTGCGATTCGCGAGGCACAGACGCATGTCAATTGGCTGGATAGTTTGATGAGAGGTGTGGCTGGGGAGGGATTGCGAGGTTCGTTTATACCAATACAGGATGCATTCAAGGGTGCGGCGCATTGCTGACGAGGATGTGGTGATAGGATACGGCCCGCTGATTCATGACTATGTCATGTTCCTAGAGTCGAAGCTCCACTTCCATCGCAATCACCCCGAGTTTAACGGTTAGTGTTTGGTCATGTCTGGTCGATTGAAAAACATGCTGAGTTTCCACGAAACAGGTCTTTTCGAATATGAGGAATATATCAGTTTGAAGACGATCAATGACCCGAATGAGGGGTATGTCTGCCGAATTGTCCGATTGCGTTGATATTGAGACTGACCAATACAGTTACGAGGCTATTATGGATCTTATGAACCTCCAGGATCAAATTGACTCGTTTCAGAAATTGATTTTCTCGCATTTCCAGAATGGAACGAACAATGAATGTAGGATATCGGCCTTGGTGCCTCTGGTTCAGGAGAGTTATGGAATCTATAAGTTCATTACCAGCATGCTGCGAGCAATGCACACGAGTGAGTATGCCCCAAAATGTGTGTGGACATGGTAGCTGATGTTATTCAAGCAACCGGTGATGACGAGGCTCTCGAGCCGCTCCGGAGTCGTTATGATGCCCAACACCATCGCCTTGTCCGATTCTACTACGAGTGCTCAAACCTGCGCTATCTTACAAGTTTGATCACCGTACCAAAGCTCCCGCAGGATCCTCCCAGCCTTTTGTCCGAAGAAGACGAACGACCGGCACTCCCAAAGCGGCCAACCAACGAGGTTGAGCGCGAATTTTCACCMCCGCCTAAGCCCGCCGCTCCGGAGCCGGAACCCATAAACGACTTTTGGAACAATGAGGCTCGACGCCAGCAAGAGGAGTTTGAGGCGGAGCAGCGACGGTTGCAGCAGCAATGGGAAGACCAGCAACGCCAACAGATGCAGGCTCAACAGCAGGCGCAGCGCGACTTTGAGGAACAGCAGAGACTTCAAGCGGAGCAGCAACGACTCGCTCAAGAGGCGCTTCTTCGTGACCAGTATGCGCAGCACACTCAGGGTCGAATGGCGGAGTTGGAGCAGGAGAATCTCAATGCCCGTGCACAATACGAGCGGGACCAACTCCTGCTTCAGCAGTATGATAAGCGAATGAAAGATCTCGAGGAGCAGCTGAACAACCTCAACAACAACTTCAATCTCCAGGTCAATTCCAAGGACGACCAGATCAAAGCACTCCAGGAACAGGTCAACACGTGGCGTTCGAAGTACGAGGCTTTGGCCAAGCTGTACTCGCAGCTGCGACAAGAACATCTTGACCTGCTACAGACCACCAAAGCTCTGAAACTCAAGGCTGCATCTGCCCAGGAGGCCATCGACAAGCGTGAGAAACTCGAGCGTGAAATGAAGACCAAGAATCTGGAGCTTGCGGACATGATCCGCGAACGGGACCGTGCCTTGCATGAGCGTGACCGTACAACCGGCACCAACAAGGAAGAACTAGAAAAGTTGAAGCGTGAGCTGCGGCTTGCTATTGAGCGTGCAGAGAACGCAGAGAGACAAAAGGGATCGGAAATTTCGTCCATGTTGTCCAAGTACAATCGTGAGATGGCGGATCTCGAGGAGGCATTACGCGTATGTCTTCCCTTGGATATGACGATAACTTTATCCGACGGGATGCTAACTGATATAGAACAAAACGCGTGCTTTGGAAGAATATACCTCCAAGCGCGGCGAGCTTAGTGAAGATCACGAACTTGCTCTGCGTGAGAAGGATGAGGAAATTGAAGTGTACAAGTCTGGCATGGAGCAGGCTTTGATGGAACTTGAGGAGTTGAGATTGGTATGTCTTTCCTTCTAATACGAAAGCCTAAACTAATTTCAGCAGAGCCAAGGAGACGTGGATCACGCGCTCGACTCTCAAATCGACGAAGTCCTTCACGGAACAGTGGCCAAGATCAACGACATTATCGACTCGGTGCTGCAAAGCGGTGTCCAGCGTGTAGACGATGCCTTGTACGAATTAGAGTCTTCGATGCAAGCCGGTAACCAGAGCGCTTCTCCTGCCTACGTGCTGTCACAGGTCGAAAAAGCTTCTGCCTCTGCTACGGAATTCTCTACTGCTTTCAACAACTTTATCGCCGATGGACCGAACAGTTCGCACGCGGAGATCATTCGCACAGTTTCTGTATTCTCTGGCTCGATTGCCGACGTACTGAGCAACACTAAGGGTCTAACACGTTTCGCAACTGATGATAAGAATTCTGATCAGCTAGTCAACGCTGCCCGCAAGCCTGCCCAGGCCACCATTCGATTCCTCCGTGGCCTGCAATCATTCCGTCTCGAAGGCCTTGAGCCCTTACAAAAGACCGACGTCGTCATTAACAACAACCTCGAAGTCCAGCGCGACCTCCAGACCCTCTCCAAGTTTGTCGACACCTTCGCCCCCAAGGGCAGTAAGCTCAGCACCTCCGGCGACCTGGGCGATCTCGTCGACCAGGAACTCGAAAAAGCCGCCAACGCCATCGACGCTGCTGTCGAACGCCTCGCCCGTCTCCGCAAGAAGCCTCGCGATGGGTACACCACCTACGAACTCCGCGTCAACGATACCATCCTGGAAGCCGCGCTGGCCATCACCAACGCCATCGCCGAACTCATTAAAGCCGCCACCGAATCCCAGCAAGAAATCGTCCGCGAAGGCCGCGGCTCCTCGTCACGAACAGCATTCTACAAAAAGAACAACCGCTGGACCGAAGGCCTAATTTCAGCCGCCAAAGCAGTCGCCACATCCACAAACCGTTTGATCGAGACCGCCGATGGCGTTATTTCAGGCCGCAACTCCCCCGAACAACTCATCGTGGCCAGTAATGACGTAGCAGCCAGCACGGCCCAATTGGTGGCCGCATCACGCGTCAAAGCGACATTCATGAGCAAGACACAGGAACGCCTCGAGACAGCCAGCAAAGCCGTCGGGGCCGCCTGCAGGAGTCTCGTGCGCCAGGTCCAAGCCATCATTGCAGAGAAGAACAAGGACGAAGGCGAGTCCGTCGATTACGCTAAATTGAGTGGCCACGAATTCAAAGTCCGCGAGATGGAGCAGCAGGTTTGTCCCCTTTTCCTAATTCAAGATGTTATAGATAGACAGTGGCTAACTAGTACAGGTCGAAATCCTTCAACTCGAAAACGCGCTTTCGCGCGCAAGAACGAGACTGGGAGAAATGCGCAAGATTTCGTACCAGGAGGACTAATCCAACCCATCCCCTTATCCTCTCTTCATTTGGATGTTTTGTTGTTGCGTCTCAGCTCTCTGTATTTGCGTCCTCTCGTTTCGTTCTCTTTCTATGGTTTCTATATGTACAGGAGATACTTTTTGTCTATCGTTTATATTGAGTCTCAATGTTTCATTTTCTTCGTCGAAGGGTATGTTGTATGTTTGATTGCGTAAAAGTATCTATAACCATACCTGCCTATGGTATGGAACTTCCAGATTGTATTTGTGAGTATCTTCTTGCTTCAATTCTAGCTATTGGACTAGGTCAAACTATCATACCACCATACGATGTTATAATTTCATCTATTCTATGTACTATGGACTTTCGGGTATGCTCTTCGTGTATGATTGCGAGATATCTGTCCATGGTAACGGGGTTCAGGGGTTCTTCATGGCCGGGCTGTCTTATAAGCATCTACTGGATCAATAGTACTGTGACTACCTGACTGCTATCAGGGTACATAGATCAGATAGGCATCTACATACACAACACAGGTACACACCTCCTACGTAGCAGCACATCTCAGCAGACAGCTTTACACTTGGCAACGACAACAGCGTATTCGCAGCACAGCCTAACCTACCCTACCCTGAAGGGCCTAAACTTGCAGACGATCACCCAGCCCCGATCTCGATAATTTCCTTCAGGACCTCGTGATCAGTCACAGACAAGCATTGCACGGATACTCTACATACCCGTTCGTATTCCCAACCGGCCCGGTCCGTTCAACTTGCATTGCAGTCTTGCAGAACGAAGCATATTCGGTGGAAACACGGGGTTTCCCTAGCCATGAACGCATATAAAATTCCTCATGCTATAGATCCACAAATGCAAGATGGGACCAGGATAGGACCAGCACGGACAGACATGTGCCAAGTCGCTGAATCGGATGCAAAGCCTGCCACGCCGGAGGCCTAATTCATGGAAGTGTTCGTGTTGCTGATATCGAGGCTTGACGACTTCGTAACCATAAGAGAGCCTGGCAGATATGTGCCTTATGCAAGATTCAGAATTGAGTATGTCATTTCTAAAACCCAGTCCGGATTCGAGCTATGAGCCAACGCCTGCAGCCACAATGAGCGCGCATTTCGGTACCAAAGCATAGACTAATCTAAACTCCAGCTCATAAATCCCTTGGTCCGTATCAGGTTGCATGCCAGTACGTGGCGGCTATAGTTTCCAGTCCAATGGAACGCCGATTCATTTCGTTGATGGCCAATGTGGCTTGTATTTCCTTTTGCGGGGAACTACGTATGGGTCATGCACTGTCAATTTCGCTTCAGCCCATGAAGGCTGCCCTGGTGGCTTGAAGAAATTCGCTACGTACCACGTAGTCTACAGGTTCTTGGTCAGCCATGTCGACTGATTTGCCGCCATAATCGCTCGGAGTCAGAAGAAGAGAACTTGCATCCAGTAGTGTCAAGCATGCATTAATCTCCGTCTGCAGCCATCCATTTTCAATCCGACGCTTCTTGTGCACGGTCCACTTTACCCGACAACTTTACCACGACGTTCTTTGCTTGCTATGTCTCTCCATAAGCCCTCCTCACCAGCTAGGGCTTGTTACACGTCGTGTCACGGTGTCACCAGACCGTTGAAGAGTTTGTGACCAGTTGAGTAGGTTACACCTCGATACCCGTCCGCTTTGAGTAACGTCGAAGGATCAGATTGATGATTTGCACGATGCACAATCATTGGCGAATATTGGTGCATATGACCACCCTCGTGAAGTAGCGCTTTCGACTCTCGGAACTTTCATTCATCTCGCATAATTTCGAGAAATAATTGGCAGCCATGATCTCAGCCTGGCCATAGCTTGGTATTGTTGCAACCCCTTTCAGTTTCATCAGAGAAAACTGCAGATGGCTGCAGATGCAAAGTATCTCATTCGACGCAAGTTCTCGGACCGACCTCTGCATCCTGCAGCTCTCGCGTGGCTTTGTGATACTAGCATCTATATTCGGTAATCACGGGATGTAGCATTTCTTTGTTCCCTTTCGCCTAAACCCCAATCGCGTAGGCCTAGTGGCGTTGACTACAAAGAGAGTGGCAATAAAAGACAAAGAAAGGGAGCATAAGCAGCGTTCCAATCTGTAATACTCCGAATCGCACAAGTTTGGACTTGTTTAGGGAGCGAGCAGATTATTGCGTCGTAAATTATGGTGCGTAAATAATTTCGAATCAAGGTGCCGGAAGACGATGGACACGTCAAATTCGAGGCGCTTTCTTCTCTGGAAATGATTATCGATTCGGTTAATTGAAATTAGACGCCACAGCCGCCGTTGAAACAGTCTGTGTTCCTGAAGGAGCTACCTGCGCTAGATGAGCAGATTCTTTCTGTCGATCGGCCGCGTTGTTTCCGGCTTGCAATATCGAGTTTGACGTTCTTTCTGGACTAGGTTCTTTCGAGCTCTAATTTACATGTCCTGTGCAGAAAGATAATCCAAAATTAGCAATACACAAAATCTAAGTAGCCAGTAGAGAATGAGGCTTGCGTAGCTATAACTGTAGAGTGAAGAGCATCGATCGACGTTGGTGATAGACGGGACGTGCCTCTATTCAAGAACAGACATGACGCCGACCTCCGACATACTTGTTGCATGATATGAAGGCAGGCGACATAGTTGACGACTCGAGATGACGGCGGAAGTATTGGTTGAGGTCGGAGATTGGAGAGGTGCAAGAAGGAAGTTGCATACGTGCCGCCATCCACGGCAAGAAGATGGATGAATCGAGGCAGCTGCGGTCCGACTGCCTTGTACTGCATGCTTAGAAAAGAAAATGTATCGCTCGCTAATTGTTTCCATTCGCATTACTGTTGCTAGAGCTAGACTAGTTGAAGCCATCGTCATCGTCAAGTCATGATCATGGGTAGCTGTTTGGAAATAAAAGCATAAGAAAAGAAATGAAAGCCATCCCAGGCTCCGTAGAGAGCCATCACCATTGACCATAGTCTTGATTATACGCAATTGCCCTTATCATCACTCATGATTCATCATCATGTAAACTACGCCTAAACTTGCGCCTTTTGACCTAACTACCGTGTAAAGAAGTATGATTCGTTTCGCCATCTATGCAGTAGCCCGCGCGCCCTTGTCTTTCTTTTTCCGACTTTTTATTTGCTTTTGTTTTTGAATTTTTCGAATGTCTGTGCGGTCGAGAATAGAGGGCTTGCGGACACAGAGAAAAAAGAAAGAAAACTCATATTAGATTCCATGAAGATGAGAATCGAAGTAAGACTCGCAGAATGATCACCAATAATCGACCTCGGCTTCGTAGTAGACAGAAGGCATTCGCTGATTGATGTGCTGACAGATCACGGCCCGTGAGTTGCGAGAGTAGTGAAACTGAATCGAGAAGTGTTCGTGTAGGAGGACGACGATGAGCAGCAGCGTTCTCGAAATACACAATTTCTGTACTTTGGTAACCATGGCTTGCATAGATATTCGTACTACCATCTCAAATCAGGCATTCTGAGCGATCATTCACATTTCAACTGAAAGAGATTAGTAAATTCAGATATGATGTGATCAAATAACTTACAAGCTTCATCCGTCATGATAGAGATGCAGGCGCGCATTGCGTGGTACGTTCTGCGGCTTTTGATCAACCAGTTGCCTGACAGATGTTAGCAGAATTCCAATGATCACATTATTTGCGTTCACTTCGACTTACGGAAGAGAAGTATGTCGTAGGGATATGCTCGAGTGCTTCTGATGACAACTCTAAGCTCTTCCAATGTCATGTTTGGTTGCTTGTCTAGAAGGTCATAGAAGATCTTCTGAGTGCGACGACGCCATTCATGACTGCGATGATCCACTCTCAAAAAGTTATAGTGCTCAGCAATGAGCTTTCTGGGATATTGGTTAAACTTAATAATTGAAGAACTCTTAGGCGGTGCTTACGTTAGATAGTATTCCCGTAGCCCACCTCGAAAGATGTGGTGATAGCCGAAGCGTTTGGCGTATGCCATAAGCTGAACATGGCCGAGTCGTTCATATTCCAGCATCTTATTGTGGGCTTCAAGATTGGTTTTGGCATCCACTCTCCCTTCAAAGTCCTTAGGCAAGAAAGTAAAGATCTCAAAGGGATGAGCTTCAAAGTCAGAAATGGCTGGTACAATGTGAAACTCGATGACTGCATCCTCGATCTGCTTTCCCCAACGCTCGACGAGAGTCGAAGGCTCAGGATTAGAACTGATGATAGAGGGCTGAGGGCAGACCAGCTCGCCTCGACACATAGCAGTGGTCTGTGCCATAAGGCGATAGGGATTGTGGTGCTGGCCGTAGAAATTGATGATATAGTAGGCCTGAAGGCGACGCGAAGGAGGGGTGGATGAATTCAATTGCATCTGACGAAGCCACACGAGCAACATTGTGATGTTGTCCTCCATCTTGTCCGGTGGCGGTGGTGGGAGGAAGGGGCCTTGATGATTTGAGGACATGATTCTTTGAGGCACGAGTGAGGGTTCGATAATGACAAAGAAGATAAAAGTAAGAAGATGAAAGGAGGAGATAAGTGAAGAGAAGAAAAGGGGAGGTGGGTGAAGAAAAGATGAGGGGAGGGTAAGCTAGTGAGTGGATGAATGGGTAAGGGTCAAGTGAAAGCTGGGCAGAGAGAATAGTCTCAATAGACTCAATAGGATGCCTCGGTGGCTGGGAAAAGACTAATGAAACTGAGCGGGCGTTTGTAGAGGAAGGGTCCGTTGGAGAGGAGGAGGCGTTGAATTACAGGCGTTTGATCAACAAAGAAACCGGCATGCCTATCCGGATTTAAGAACCACTCCAGATCCTCCACCTCCTGTCAAGTCTTCTGGCTGAATAATATCCTTGCCCACCTTCAATAATTTCTTTTTATCCCAAGTTCTTCCTCTTGTTCAACATCGCCATCTCATCACACTTGAATATCTTCATTTCGCCCCCCGGATCGCCAGAATTTAGCCAAGAACAATAACCACTCTTCTCATTCATACAAGGCTCCATCATTTGTCAGAATGGAGTCATACGCTGTTGAACCTGAAGCCGGGATGGCTAATAGTGCAGCAGACCTCATTTGGACTCAAGCCATCATGAATTTCCATTTGACTGACAACGAGATCCTCATTCCACTCAATATCACTGCCGTTATTGGATCTTCGAGTATTGATCAACTCAAATCGCAACTATCGTGAGTATATCCGCCTGAGCATACATATACGTGAGCTAACCTCTGTCTCAGGACTTTTCTGGGCCGTGCTTGCGTGGCTTTCGTTGATGAGTCCCTGGGATGTGTTCGAATTCTAGCCCGGCCGGAATTCCATGGTCTAGGATCGGCTACTGATAACATGGTGATGGCTCAAACGTCGACTGAAAGACAATTTGAACTTAGCGATTGTCCAGTCAGATCTCCTGAAAAGATAAACAAGAAGATAGAAAAGCGCAACAAAGTTCCTCGACCCCCTAATGCTTTCATTCTCTATCGCAAGCATTATCACTCTATTCTCAAAGAACAAGATCCAAACATGCATAACAATGACATTTGTGAGTAAACTCCATCACTTCAACACAGTTTACTGATAACTCCAGCTGTCACTGTCGGATCGCTCTGGAACAACGAGTCGGAGGAGATCAAGGCTCACTTCAGAGAACTCGCTGCTGAGGCCAAGCGTGAACATGCTCTGAAATATCCAGACTATCAATACGCTCCACGCAAGCCCTGTGAGAAAAAGCGTCGAAACTCTCGCAAACCCTCTGGAAATTCCGATTTCGATGCACTTACCGAAGACGAAGAGGACCATGAGGATCATTCCCTTCAAACCCCATGCGAATCTCCTTTGAATTCCAGCCCCTCTACCGTGGCCAGCGGACAGGATCAGGACTATTTCGCCGACCACACAATTGAAGAACTGATGGCTTTCGTTGCTGTTCCCTCTCCCCCTCCTGAATCCTACAGCTATTCAGACTTTGATGGTACTGAGTACACCGGCTGGGTCAACACTGCCAATACCGCACAAAGAATGGCAGCGGTCGCTCAGTACAATGCGCGAAATCAGGCTCAGGCCCATATCCAAGCTCGAGCTCTAAAGAACAATACACCCAAGTTTCGATAGGGGTTGCTCATGGTTCTAACTGGAACTGTCATAATCGTTGGGCTTGCTACATGAATCTTGACATGTCGCTGTCTTTACGCCATCTATCATCACGATCAGGAATTTCAGATGGAAATCAGTCGCTGTTGGTTCGAGCTATCTCTATCAGTACTCATCGTCTTCTTTCATCTCGACTTTGATCACCACGTTTCATCTCTAAAGCTCAAAACTCAAACCAGAGGTTGCCTTCCACCATTCACCACCCGAATCTCAACAAGCAAACCCTCACAAAAAAAACTTCGAAAACCCCATCAAAAGCCTCGACTCAAAAGACAGACAGAAAACCCATCAGAAACCAACAAATCGCATGATACCACATTTTCTGTTTCGACTTTTTCTGTCTCGTCTACATCCATCTCCCTGGCATCCATATCACCAGTCTGGCAATGTATCCGAACCAAAAAAAGGGGGGGTATGGGAAATGAAAGGGCATCTCAACAACTCGACGACAAGCACAGTCTGAAGCCGGATATCATCTATTTGCTCCAAAATAGATCAACTATTCTTCACACTTTTTTTTCAATTCGGTTATCCGGTCATTCTCGCAAGCGTTCGCTCAGTTTTTTTTGGGTCCATCCACTTCTTCGATCCGCGTTTCGTTCGTTCTTCGACTTACATGCATGTTCTTCGTTCTCGATACATTTCATTACACTTTTAAAATTTACTCGTTTACTCGTTTTCGCGCAATTATCATGGCCTCCGGACGGGCCTTACGACTTGTGATTCCAACGAACTTACGCCACTGTCGAGCCTCTCTCTCCTTTTCGGGTTCAATGGGCAATGGGCAATGGCTTACGACTTTCTCTACATGATATTACAATCGATCGCTAAGATACCCCAACCATCTTTTACAGCAAACGAAGACTTTTCTCTATTCGATAAAGCACCAGTTTCGGCGAATGGGGGGACGGACGGCGACGGGAGATATAAGTTGCTTTTTACACACTTTGGGGACGGAAAACACTGTCGAGTAGACAAGGGTGTGGAAAGGAGTTGAGGACAGAAAGGAGGAGAGACTGGGGGGTTTTTTTTATGGACATGATGATGCTTATGGGTTTATGCTTATGGTCACTACGTTTCTAGTGGGTGGAGGAAGAAAAGGGGATGATCAGCAGGGGAGATAGGAGTGCTTGGCTTTAAGGGGAGAAGTAGTTCTAGATTGAGATAGTCAATGGGACGGTACTCTTTGAAAATTGTGTGCCTTCTTTTTGGTCCATGTAGAAGTATGTTGTAGACGTGTAAGTACAGTGGATGCCTTGGAATCTAGGTGTAGATGGGATTGCTGCCTGAACGGATTGAGGTTCCTGGGTAGACTGTTCAGAGCCTTGTCAAGATGAGTTTTCTATCCTATGCACCACTTTCTCCTTGCCTATGTACAGATCCTGAAGGGACATGATGTATCGAAAATCAGGAGGTTGGGAGAAAGATTCTCATGGCTCTCTGCACACAATGACGTTGTGAGACAAACGAGTCACGAGGGCGAACATGAAACAAGACCTGAAGAATTTTACTGCGATGCTTCGGCGAGCTATCGTGTCGGGATGGCCTGTCACCTTAACAGTTTCCTGATGGGTTTCACAAGGCTGACAATGTGGTTGTATTATTGTTCGATAGTGAGACACGAGGCAGGAAGAAGGCGATGGAAATCAGGGGGCTGGTTGATTGGTCGTGCGGGCGAGTCAATAGGCAGCAAGCTATTGTGGCTGGGAAGAGAATAGTGGGATTGTTCGATTAAAGTCGGCGGGAAACGGTGGAGGAGTCGAGAATTACTGTCTGCCTAGATATAGAAGCGATTGTATGATTGCTAGGGAAGCCTTGTGGTTCGGAGACAGAGAACAAAACGAGAGGGTCAGCTGACCAGTGTTTCAGATTCATTCCATAAGAGAGAAAATTCCCTCATCTATTGACGCATTTGGAGTTGAATGGGAACGAAGAGGCTGGTCCCTACTTATTTGGCTTGGGGTGGCCGGGGAGAACCGCTGGTCTTGAGGCACGTGCCCTGGAAGAAAATTCTTGATATTAACGAGATCTGGTCAAGTCTTCAAGGGCAGCCGTTTAACACCAGTCTCCAGGATGGAGGATTCTCAGATATCAGCCATCGTCGTGGCGCAGGCTCAGTGAGCGCGACAGAGAACCTGATGTCACGTGGAGAGATTTTTTGATGCAAGCCCTTTTGGTGTTTGCCCTACTCGTGTGTCTGTTGATAAGAAAGTCCTACGGCCAAGAATTTGATGCCATTATATTCAGTTGTCCTTCCAATGCGAGACATCGTTCATCGCTCACATCGCGATAGCTTCATATACGTCCTCCGAACAGCCCAAGCATTATGCGCCTGAATCCTGTCCATTCCAATCACTCGCCCAGATGAACGTCTTGCATCGCCATTGCGTTCCCTTTTCCTTTTGGCCAGTCGGACCCAGCGGTCGTGAGCACATCCAGAAAGATCGACCACAATTGATACCTGATTTTTTTGTCGTGAGCATGATACAGGGCTCCTGGTGTTCTTCACATCTTGGTGTCGCTTTCTTGGTGAATAGCTTCGACCATGACTCCTTGCTAACTATTGGATCGATTATAGTCTCTTCCGTTGATTCTGTCCTTGCGCCGTAATCAGTCGCTGTTGCCTGCGAGGTTTGACTTGGTTTTGGTGGTGATATAGATACAGGGAGTACGGACTTTGAAGGACTGGAACCCACAGTATCATCAAAGTCTGAGATACTGACTTCTTGCGCGTTTTTCGCATCCTGGCTATCTTTCGTTTTCTTCGGTTTGAAGAAGCCCATCAGGCTTTGCTGCCCCTTCACTGAAGTGGTTGGATCTGACCTGCCTCCGGATTTACTTTTCTTTGAAGGTGGTGCAGGCGCGCTTTCTTTGCGTGCTCGTTTAGATACGCTATTTGCCGGAGAATTGGAAGTTCGTTCAGAATTAGATTGTGATTGGCACAACTCCGACCTGGACGGGCTCTTGAAAGGCTCGACCGAGTCTGTCGAGGCAGATTCAGACAGAACGGGAACAAATGTTTCAGTTACAGCATTGCCGATGGCCATGCTATTCTCCTTAAAAGATGATGATGGCTTGCGAGTGAACATGTCTTTGATGCTTCGTCGCTGGGTAAACTCCGGAATGAGACGACCAGATAGAGCCAATTGGTCCTTTGCCGAGTATTCACGCTTTCGAATGCCATTTTCAAACACACCAGGAGGGTTGACAATGTCTTTGATATCAACTTCATTGCCGTTCAAGAACACCTTCTCCTTGAATATCGCATACACGGGACAATGATCAGAGCCCTGGGCGAGTTAGTACAAACTCGTAGAACATACAACAAACATACCATGAGACCCTCTTGTATGTTACCCTCGCTCCACCAATCTTTCATATCCAAACTACTCAAGATGTAATCTATTCTCGCGCCATAGTTTCCCGGCCGTGCATTTACTCGCGTTTCCCAGCAAGTATACATCCCTCTTCGATCAGGGTGAAACGAACGACAAACATCATGGAGCACCGGCATTTCTCTTCCCGAGTCGCGTTCGCCCCCCACCTTGGCGCCTTCGACCAACTGGTTGAAGACTCGTCGTACAGGGCTTGAGACAAATTCATCTTCGCTTCCGGTTCCTTTACGTATAGCTTCCGTGAGGTGGGCGGAATCTATCTCGCCGGCGGAAATGTTGAGGTCACCAGTAACAATAACCTTCTTGCCCATGGCAACGAGATTCCGTACGCGAGCATCTAGTAGAGTAATAAAGCCTTGGCGAAAATCATCCCGTGTCTCGTCGCGGGCAGCAGGGCAGTACAGTCCGAGAAGAACGAAGGCGGGAAATTCCAATATAACACAGCGCCCTTCACAATCGAGCACTTCTGGGTCAACTTGCAATTCTGAAAGCTGTTCCATGGATGGATATCCGCCAATTTGTTGATCATCCGGTAAATGGCGGAATGAAGTCGTAGAGTTTGGAGGACATAACAGCCCGGTGATGCCTTCTTCTGCCCGAATGGGTGTACATGTTTCGTTGCGTGTGTAAATCACCACTCCGGAATAGCCTATACATATAAGTTTGTGAGATAGAGCACAGGTCTTGGCAAGACGTACCTTTCTTGTGCCTGGGAAGACTAAAATAGCAGTCCCAACCTGGCACAAGGACCATGTCATCCCGGAGGTCTTTTCTCTGAATTTTGGTTTCCTGGAAGATAACAATGTCCGCTTCCAAAATATCAAACATGGCCTAGATAAGTATCAGTATATGATCGCCTGACAGTGACGGATAGTGCTCACATTGAATGATCGATTATCTCTCCAAGGGTGGTACCCGAAAGGATTTCTGTAACAGATAGCATGTAAGTATCTATTAGGAGCTGCCATAGTGTGAATCTATACTTGCCGTATTCCATTGACTGTTCTATGTATTAGCTTGTCAAGATCCAAAATTGAACACATTCAAAACATACCGTTCCATGTCGTTATCCGGAAGCCCATGGCGACGATCCACTTCGTCTCACATGCTAGACCGGGAGATAGTGTACTCTTCTCAGTCGCCTTAGTGAAGTTCAATAATACAAGTATTTCAGAGTAATCGCGTACGACATGTCGTCAACGCGGCAGTTGGCACGAGATCCCGTGACTTGTCTGCATGTTGCGATCGAATCACTGCCTCAGGCCGCAAGTCTGAGTGATGTCACTCTTGGCAGCTGACATAAGCATTTGATGTCTTGGCGTGGCCGCATGAAGCTCGGCTCCGGCTCTCCGGCGAATCACGGGGCCAGCCTAACGGATTTCGTCAGACCACCCGAACCTTCATCACACTTCGACTTCAATAGACCTCTACTTCAGTTGTGTGCACCATCAATCGCCAATTGATCCTCCCAACCATGCTTTCTCAACGCAACATGCAGCGCCTCGGCCTCCGCTTGGCCAAGCAGGCTCGTCCTACTCCTGCTCGCAACGTCGTCCAGCGCCGTTTCAACAGCACCCAGAACAAGCCCGACTGGATTGTCGACAACGCGTTCAACCGTGAGCGTGAGAATGTCAAGCACCACGCCGCTTCTACCAGCAGTATGTCTCTCGATCGTGCCGGAAATAATGTTTCGGATTATTTGGTTTCACATGGTCAATTGCTAATAATCGCGCAGCTCTCTGGTTGAGACTTTCCATCTTGTTTGTACCCGATCGACATATCGTATGACATTGCTTTATTTGGCTGATATACTTCGGTAGTGCTGTTATTCCCTTCCTCATCGGTGGTAGTATCAACGCCTATAACTTGTGGAACGAGCACTGGGAGCACTGGAACCACATGCCCCCTCTTGAGGAGCGTACCGAGTACGCCTACCAGAACATTCGCTCCAAGAACTTCCCCTGGGGTGACGGTGACAAGGTATGTACTGGTCCTATCATTTACGAGAATATAGCTAACATTTTATGTAGACAATCTTGTAAGTTACAAGTTCAATTAATGCAGAAAGCATCAACGCCGCACTGCGGCAGATACTGACCCTCCAACAGCTGGAACAGCGACGTCAACTACCACAACCCCGACAAGGCCTAAACGTCTACTCTTGACTGACTGTCTGAGAGATTACCCGATACCTTTCGACATGCCAGCGGTCTCAGACAATTCCTCTATAAACTGGCTTGAATCGGGCACCGGTTTGTAATTAAAAAGAGAAACGGGCCGGCCCAAAATCCAAAGTTGATGGCTTTACAAGGCTGTCGTTGTGCTTTGCTGTCATTCCATGTTCATTTCCTTTGTATGTAACTTAGATTCAATGAAAGGGATGATTTCCTGTCAAAACGTTCAAACTCTGGCTATTTCGTATGGCTACGGTGAGAGTGACCGACATTGATCGGGTTTGGTGAGACTTGTATGGAAGTGGAGAGTTGACAAGGATGGGCGATATTTGGTATCTGTGAGCTGACGCCACGAATAGAGATGATGATAATTATTTGACCGACAGCACAATTTTTTGCATCCCCAGCAATCATTTCACCAAGGCACCAAACCTACAAGATAGGCCCGCGCGAAGGCACAACATACTAGTTCACACTAGCAGCGTACTTCAACGGTCGATCACCGACTTCTGCCATTGAACATACTATTTCTGCCACCGCAGTTGGAAAGCTCGCCTTCACATAAGCAGCCACAAGATCGATACCATTCGTGATACCACCTGCAGCACGTCAGATCCAAACATCATCATTCTAGATTGGAGAAGGAATAGTACATACCACCAGTCCAGATATGCCCGTCCTGCACCACTCTCACCGAATCATCCCACGTCGCATTCGGAAACTCCTTCTTCAGAACAGGTAAGAACACCCGTGGTCCCGTCACATGTCTCCCTTCGTATATCCCCGAGCGCGCCGTTACAAAAGCGCCACTACAAATCACCAAAAACGTCGTTTTATTCTCATTATGTGCCCGCACAAACGCTTGAGTCTTCCCATCCGGGATTGTGGTAGGCTCCGGACCGGGTATGACCAAGATATCAAGGTTCCCAGGACTAACTTCGCTATCTTCGATGGTGTGCGTAAGACATACGCCGGCTGTGGAGGTGACTTGTACTACGTTCGAAACGTTGTTGGTTTGTAGTGCGGTAGCTGATGGGCAGCCGATGTAGAAGAGTTTGAGCGGTCGGGCCAAGTCGACGATTTCTTGGGGGAGTCCGCAGATGGTGAGGTATTCGGGTGTGGTCATGCCGAAGATGTCGACGGCGGCCAGGTCGAGGAGTTGGACTATGCCGGTGAAGAGCACGCCGACGCGGAGTTCTTTGGACATGTTGGCTATTTGTTACGTATACTTAGGTAGCGAACCTTGTGTTTAATCGAAGACCGAGTGAAAGTCTTTCATTTGCGATCGAGACGCTGCAATCTATATTATATACTGACAAGCTAAGCCCAGAGGCGTCAAAATTGAGACGGCACCGCATCCCGCGCCCTAGAGAAGACTGCGCTCAGTTTATTCAACGAGCGGAGCGACGGTAGAGGAAAGCCGCACTGGCATGAGCTGAGACTGCACGATCAAGAGATTAAGCTACCCAGTTGGGAAATAGAGGGGAGCGTAATATTACACCGTAATAACGGTGATATTACCCACCATTTTTCCGGAAATACTCTACTCCGAAGTGGCAAGAAAGGAAGGTGGGCTGCTTCGGTAAGGAAAGAGTAACAAAGCAGTCTGGTTGGCTGTCCGCTGCCATCACGTGGTTCCTGACCCCGATCAATTCGATGCTCTTCGACGCTCATGCCTCATGTCTGTCTGCAATATAACATATGATCAGAGACGATTGCTTGAGTGGACGCCGATGTTGGTCAAGCATAAGCATTCGGATGTATGGGATGCTTGCATGAAATACGATCATCTTGTCTCTTGGTTTGGCAAAGTGTGAGTGCCGACCCTTTCCGTTTTTCAGGCCGGTTTAGTACGCTTCGAATCCGGCTATCAGTGTGCATGCTGCGCGACACAATTTTTCGTCGGGTTTCAGCATCTGCGTCACTCTGTTTCACTAAGCTATGGAATTGGCGAGTGTTGAAGGAAAAATGGAAAATGCACAATTGATTACAACTCGGACTACATAGTTCGTACATTAGCTAACTCGTCTAGATGATTACAGATGATCTTGTCTATACGAAAGTCACTCACTTCGGCTTGCTTTGCGGGCCGAATACTACAAGATGAGCAGTGCTCGTGATGCGCAAAACTTTGCAGTACGTTTGACAGCCGAGCCACTTGTTGTGTTATACTGACATCGTTTAGTGTGATGAATGCAGAGCGAGAAAGTCAAGGGTAAAGCACCTATTCAGATACAGCCGGTTATCAACTAACTTTGCTCAAGTGCTCCAAAGGAAAGCCAAAATGTCTCCAATGTCTGAAACTCGGGAAAGAATGTATCTACAGTCCGAAGATCGTTCGGAGTCCATTGACACGACAGTGAGTTTGTTCTTATTGCGGCTTATCACGTTCTAACACCTCGTGCAGACATCTTACATATGTGGAAGACCGGCTGAATGCCGTGGAGACGGCGCTGAGTAAATTGTTTCCAGGAGGCGATTTGGATAGTGTTGTAGGCTCTCTACTCCAGGATCAGGATCCTCATCAGCGGAAATCATTGTCGCCATCTGTTTCGTCAAAAGACTCTCCACGTCCTCGGCCAGAGAGCAAGCATTCCGAGCCCGCTTTGGAAGCAGTTCCACAGCAAGCTGATGGATTTGACTGGGCTGAGCGAGAGATCTCACTCGGTGATCTCTCTGATGGTATGGCGGCCTTGTCTATCAGACCCGAAGGAGCTGGGTATTTTGGGGCATCTTCTAGCGTTGTCCCGCTACGAGCCATTACAGAGCATGGCTTCGATTTGAATATTCCATCGCCGGGTGGATCAGGCTATCACAGAACAGCACCACTCAAGTCCCAGTTGATCAGTTCAGCTCCGTCGGGTTTGGTGGAGCAGGCGTTTATCGACTCTTATTTCATGAATTATCACAGCAGTTACCCGTTCATCCATGAAAGTACGTTTAGGGCACAATATCACGAGCAGATACCCCGGCCTCATGGGCCAGTATGGCACATTCTCCTCAACACGATTCTTGCTCTTGGTGCGTGGTGTATCGGGGATGATAGTTCAGATTTGGATATTACCTTTTATCAAGAAGCCAGAAGTTACTTGCAGCAAACATCGGTATTTGAGATGGGAAATATCACCCTTGTGCAAGCATTGGTTCTTCTCAGCAACTACACACAGAAGCGGAATAAACCTAATACCGGCTGGAATTATTTGGGTCTGGCTGTACGAATGTCAATGAGTCTTGGAATACACAAAGAATTTCCAGGCTGGAAGATTAGCCTGCTGCAACGGGAGATCCGCAGGCGGCTGTGGTGGGGAGTCTTCATGTTCGACAGCGGTGCAGCCAAAACGTTTGGACGCCCGATTCTACTTCCAGACGAGACCATAATGGATGCGCATCATGTGTTGAATATTCACGAAGAATCGCTTACACCGGCCACGACGGCAATACCACCCGAAGTCAACGGGCCAACCATATATTCTGGTCTAATTGCACAGGCCAATTTTCATTTAAAGACCAACCACGTCTATCAGCAATTACTCGTCTCCAGCCCGAGTATCACTACAGCAGAGGCACAAGAATTGCAGAAGCCTATGGAGGAGTGGTCCAACGAACTGCCTTATTATCTAAAAAATGCTATCCCTGACGAGCCGGACTGGTTGGCGCTAATGCGTAATCGATTGATGTGGCGAGATATGAACATGAGAATGCTTATATATAGACCTATTGTCCTTCGATGGGCCTCGGAACGCTGGAAAGCCACAGAAAATGCCGTTGAGCCTGAAGACGAAGCAGAAAAGGAATGCAGACTCCGCTGTCTTCAATATGCCCGAGCCACGATTTCGTGTATGATGGAGTATATGGAAACCCACATGTGCACTCGACTTGGCGCTTGGTACATTCTGTACTTTCTGTTTCAGGCCGCTCTTATTCCAATCATCTTTCTCATGACTGATCCTGCTTCACCTGATGCTGCATCATGGTACCAAGACGTGGAGACCACAAAGACTATACTGAGTCACCCAACCCTAAGCAATAATTGGGTAGCTTTGCGCTGTCTCGATGTGATCACCCGTCTCTGTTCACCTGCATCGCTGGCTGAAAGCCAATCCAACATGCAAACTCAATTCATGATGCAACCGCAGGGTCATCTCTTCACTGATCAGGCATTTGGACTCTTTCAGAGTGAGATGAGCGGTCAGGGTGGTGTCGGAATTGGACCGCCCAATGCTGGCTTGGACTTTACGGAATGGGTAAACTATCCAGGGCAAGAAAACAACTATACTTGAAGTCTTACGCTTACCATACGACCTAAGACTGGGGTGGTTGATGTGAATATTCATTCTGATATTTACTTTTGGAGGATCTGTTGTTCCCACCCGGAGACGTACAGAGTCGTATATAACAGTTCGGTCCAGAAGTATATACTTAGGTCCCAGTACCCGACGTGAATGAACAAGCAGGTCATATCAATGCGCGTGATCTGACGAGGTCACATCAAGTCGCCTTTTAAGGCATCAGCGTACGCAACAGGGGTGCACTAGTTCAATCCGTGGGCATGTTCCTGCTGCACAATATCATCCTTGAGCACCTCCTGGCTAACAAGCGGAACACCGCGTAACTGAGCCTCGATATGGACAATACGCTGCTTTTCCTCGTGGGCCGCGGTATCACCAAAGATGAGATCCATATCTTCGAGAGTCTGCGGGACATTACAATTAGTCAATGACATGATGAAATAGCAAAATGTACATACCTTTCCTCTTGTTTCTGGAATCACGAAGAATGTGAATGCGAAAGCAAGCAGACAAAACACTGCAAAGAAGAGATATGTGCCCCAAGTAATGGACGAAAGCATGTCGGGCGTAACCAAGCCGATGATACTATTTCTTATCAGTATCATTCGAGTAAAGGAGTAAGACGACTGTAGACTCACAAATTGCACATCCACGTAGCCGAAGTCGTAATCGAAATAGCCTTTGACCGAATTGAAAGATTGAAAATCTCCGAGGGCAGAACCCATCCAATCGGTGCTATATCCTGTCAGCAAGACAGTAAACCCGAGAAACGAAAGGGGAACATACCAAAAGAATACGAAAAATTAATATCATAAATATAAATAAACGCAATGCCCGCCCAACCCGCACTCTTGTGGTTCACGAGTGAGCTTCCATACGCGCCGATGATACCAGCCACAATTACCAGCGAAACGCAGGTACCGATTGCGCCGCACATGAGCAAAGGGCGACGACCAACTCTGTCGATGAGGAACAGAGCTGGGAGCGTACTGAGGCAGTTTACGATACCGTATACGCCTGTGGCGAGGAGGGAGGTTGTGTTTCCGTCGAGTCCGAGTTGGGAGAAGATTGTGGGGGCGTAGTATATCATTGCTTTGGGCGTCGATCAGCCAGAGTAATTTGAAAGTATAGATTATGAGAAAGAGACAAGGGGCATACCGTTACAACCCATAAACTGTTGAAAGAACATCACCACACAGCCAATCGCCAACCTTTTGAAGCGAGGCCAGGAAGTCACCAACGACAGATACTGCGCAATCTCAAGTCTGATACCAGAGAGCTCGGGCCATTTTTCCTTTGCGAATGAATTCTCGAGCATGATGGATGCCTTGATCTCGAGATACTCCTTTACGACGTCCGGATCATCCCGCGCAGGCTTGCGACGTAACTGACACAATGTGGCAAGCGCGTCGTCGTCACGCTCATACATGAGTAACCATCGCGGCGAGTCCGGGAAGAATAACATTCCGATCCCCAAAGCCAAGGCTGGGATGATCTGAAGCGCAAAGGGGAGACGCCAAGATGCTTCGGATTGACCGGTACATTTGCCATCAGCGGGGATGTCGGTGTATGGGTTGAAAGTGCGTTTGGATGGTGTGCCGCCCGTGTAAGGGATTGAAGGGGCGCAGCGGGTGCCGCCGATGTAGTTTGTGCCGTAGTCGATCCAGAAGCTAATTAGGATGCCGATTGTGATTGATACTGGTCGTTGTCAGTCTGAATGTCAAAGTAGGGAGGAAAAGGGGGTATACGTTGCTGAAGCACGACGAGACTTCCTCTAATCTCCGGTATGGAAATCTAGACATCAATTGATCGTCAGAAACACTCCATACCGTCTCATTGAGGTGGAAGTCACCTCAGAAATAAACAAAGGCACAATCTGCGTCAATTGTCCAATTGCAAGMCCAGCCACAGCCCTGCCGGCAAACAGCATCGGAATATTCTGAGCACCGCACTGGATCGCCGAACCAATAGTGAAAATCACCACTGCAATCAACATGGACGCTTTGCGGCCGAAGCGATCACCAATGGGACCGTTGCAGAGGGAACCGAACCATGCCGCTGTCAAATGTTAGCAGCCCGTCTGTACCTAGGAAAACTTGCAAGAAGGGAAGGGGAAGTACCGAGTAGAAGCGTAGAAACGAACCAGCCCTCAAAGTTGCTGTCGGTGTAGATACGAGGGAAGCGGGCTCCGAACGACTGCATGGTCAGGATGCCGGAGACGACGCCTTGATCATAGCCGAAAAGGAGACCGCCGAGAGTTGAGAACTAATATGTGTCAGTATACTTGCTCAATGCATCACGGAAAGGGAAAAGATGTACCAGCGCAACGCCGAAGAGATAGGGGTTCTTGACGAGATATTGGAAACCGCCTTCTGCTGGCGGTTCGCCAGTCGTCTGCTCTGGGGAAGACATTGTGACTGTCACTCGGGTTTGATACAAGACAAGAAAAAATCCTCACTTAGAGCAAGTCACCTAAGAGAGATGTTAAGGTAACATCAGCATCAGCAAAGGAGCACATTTTATATCTATCCGATACCCTCAACCAAGTGAGCCGAAAATTAAACAGATAATCGGATCGGGAAGCCGTCTTCCTCCCTCTTCTCCAGCATCGATCCACTTTCCCTCCAGGGCTTCCCCATATACGGAGTAGACAGACGTCGTTGAGCTAAACTCCGGACCACAGTACTCCGATATATCAACCCAGCAGCTCTCAACAAAGCGGGGAATCTGCCTCAAAAGGGGGAGTAGAGCAAGATCCAGAAGCAGATTCTTGTGGAGAATGCCCAAGTGGGCTCCACTTTAGCAGGCTTAAGTTTTGAACCTTACGAGGTTATACGTACTACAGCCAGGAACTAGGTACGCAGTGCTCCGAGAAGACCTGCTTCTAAAGAGATGGATATTTCGTGGCTTCTTTTTGTTGATTTCTTTCAAGTCGTGTGATCTCGTAGTCGGAGGCCCGTGGGGTTTTGTCGGGGAATGTTCCGTGGGGAGTGCGAAAACGGCGATCCTTTTCTTTCTTCAGTAACCTCGTCGACGAAAACGGATATATCTGGTGTCTACGGAGTATACTTCAAAAATCACGTGCGAACAATTTTGTTACTCAAAGCTTTCAGACTAACCAGATAGGATACAAGACTCCGTATACTGCAAAAAGTGCCAACTATGCAAAGTGGTAAAATGTACAAGGGTATAACTTTCAAAACGCCAGTCCAGCCTACCAATCCAATCGCTCATCACGCCTTTCCAACTCCCTAATAACAGGCTCCAAAACAGATGTTGAGCTCTTCCAATTACTCATCTCTCGCGTCCGGGTGTAGAAAAGCGGACAATCCTTGCTGTCGCAACTAACGTCATCGCCAAAGGGGATGCCCATACACGACCGACAGATTTTGTGCAAATTACTCGTACGTCGTTCGACTTGTTGGAGTTGCGATGTCAAATTGAAGAGAGAAATATGAGGTTGACTGGCACAAGTGTTACAGAGCGGGAGGTCGTTGTCGTTGTTGTTGTTGTTGTTGTTGTCCTGGAGTTTTTCTTTGCAGATCAGACATGTTGATGATTTCATGTATGATTCGAGGGTCTTCTTGGAGATTGCAGTGTTGGTGTTGCCGCCTCCTAGCCCTGTGAATGCTCCTTCAATACGACGAATTCGTTGTATTTTAGGCATCTCATCATACCACTGTCGGACATTAGCACCAACAAGGTTAAAGATTCGCTCTAATGGAGGAATGAGGTTTTTCGTAATGTAGTACTCGGCATCCAGCTCGAGATGTGCATTATTGAGTAGCACTTCAGGAGCCACGCAACGATCAATGAGCCTTGCTCCAGGAGCACCAGTGACAACGACGTATGGAACGCGCTCGCCGTATTGCGGCTCAAGTCGCGGGTCTTCAAGCATCTTCTTTGTGCTGATCAATGCTCCGGCAGGAAGTGTGCCCTTTTCACTGTACGTCCCGAGTCTTACTTCACGCGCAAAGCAGAAATCCTGAACCGATACCCTGCCTTGCATGATCTTGAGGCACTGTTTTTGAAAGTAATATTTGACTCGACTTAGGTCCGCTGTTCGAAACAATATCTTCAATGCCTTCTCCTCAATCTTCTGCTCGGCAGGCGTGCCGTCCCGTCGAACCGTCTCAATTCCTTTTGCGTCAAAGTCAGGTTCGACTTGATCTCGATGCTCGTACTTGAATCCAACGTATCGCTTCTTTGCAAGCAGCACGCACGGATGATAGACTTTCTCAAACTTGAGCTTGACCGGACGCGGATTCATCTTCGTCACTGCCTTGGAAATTTCCTCGCCAATTGTAAAAGCTTCGTCACGTGTTCGTCCTTTCAAGGAAATAAAGAGGCTGTCGGTATCTCCATACACTACTTCAGCTCCCCATCGATCGACCGAGTGGATGAACGCAATTGCCCTTTCGAGTGTTTCGCGCGCTGTCTGGACAATACTGTCCGCAATTTCCGAGCAAGGCATTCGGCCAGAGAAGGATGCCGATGTATAGCCATAGGTAACATTCGCAATCATCTTCAAGGCGAACTGGCGGTGATTCAGAAGCTGCTGCAAGGTTTTGTCATGCTTGTCCGCTTTCATGCCACTCTTCACCATCACTCGAGTTTCCAGAAGTTCGCTCAACATTCGAGCAAGCAAAGATTTGCGAATCTGKGGTTTGGCATAAATCATGCCGTTGGGAGCGATGTTGACGTCATCTTTCAGCAACTCGAGGATTCGCTCCTGTCGTTCATACTCCGTAAACCCCATCTTGCCTCGTCCTCGCCAGTTATCAAGTCGGCCAAGAAAAGTCGAGTAGCAGTAGTTGTATGCTATGATGATACTCGGATATAGTGACTGAAAGTCCAACACGAGCAACGGACTTGTATAAAAGTCGCTTTGAGGTTCCATCACAAGCGGCAGACATTCAAGGGCATTCTGTTGGCCGACTTGTTTCCGGCTAGGACTTATCAATATGAAGTTCTCTGGTTTGGCGATTCGAAACATCAATGATTCTACTTTAAATTGTGATCCGCGAGAAAATACCGAGAAAAAGTCAACACCAAGTAAGCGAGCCTGTTCGCTGGTCCGTGGTATCAATTCGTTGGTGTCGAGGATTTCCAAATCCAATTGTACACGTGAGAGATAGTATTCCATGACCTTCATAACGTCGCGAGGCTTACTTCTGGTGAACCAACGCGTCAGATCTTTGAATGGATAATGAGGGATCCGTCTATTCAGTAGATGAAATACAACATTCTCCATGGTATAACCCAGAAGATTCAATTCGCTTCTCATCGCTCGCCAAATATTGATCATATGTCGGCCCGTAACAGAGATAGAGGACGTATTGTTGAACCCCCATCTGTCGCTATCCTTGCCGAATCTACCGTGTGCAGAGGTCTTGACTCGCGATAACTCGTTGCACAGATCATACTCGTATTTCAGCCGAGCTCTTTCGATGATATAGCCCCAAGATCCATTGTGGACTTCATAACCTGTAATAATATCCGGATCATGAGATCGTACAACATCAACCAGACTCGTAATTAGATCGAGCTCAGAAGCTTCAGTTTGCAGTTCAACGGACAAGGATGCAGCGACAGGTACTAGGATGTCTGCCGGTTGTGCCAGAATACCCAAATGCACTCCTTCGAGGTGGCTGTTAACATCTACATCCTCGTCATCCGACCGAAGACTCCAAAACACGCAGCTAATTTCGTCCTCTTCTGGATTCGGAGCGAAGCCCTCTCGTGTATTGACATGAACTTCCAAGCTCATCACGCTCATGTACTGAGTTTGATGTTCCACGCTAACTGATTGTTGTTTTTGAGAGTACTTGAAACCATACGGATTTTTCTGCGTGGCACCCTCAATCTGTGACATGACATTCGGCTTTGATGAAGGCAACGAGATTCCCGGGGCTGTGGGCTGCTTTTCTTGAGCCTTTCCCTCCTCTTTGAACCATTCAACAACCTCACTGCGAGTTGGAGGAAGCCGAGCAAACTCCCAGACGCGTGCCGAAGACAATTCACGAAGCTTTTGATCCTCTCTCCGCTGTTCATCAAGACTTGGGATGGGTGGCAAGTTCTCGGTGTACATATGCAAGTTTCGACCTCGTCGATCAAATTCGGGCAAATAGCGTATGGAGTTGCTAACTAAACGAAAATCACGTCCAGCGTACTCGCGTGATCGTTCTGGCACGTCACTGTCGTCACTATAGAATGCTTTTTGATAAACAACTGCCGGCCGTCCGTCGTCTTGAATACTTGACTTTACGTCAGCTGCCGTCGGGCATGGAAAACGATAGAAAAGCAGTTTGCGATTAGCAGGGATATCAGAGGCATCACAGACACCGGAACACTGGCCAGCCATGTGCAGAAGTGTGTCTGTACTACCACTATTTTCCGAAGTAGGCTCCGAGGAAGACTTTTCCGGTGCGTGGCTCTCTTGAGGATCAAGTTCTGCCGAGACCTGGGATAGCTGCGAATTTTCTTTGGACAGTCCACTTCTCTGGCTGAAACGTAGAACAGTCATGGGGTCGTTTGGATCTTTGACAACAGGAAATTGTAGTCGTTGATTTTGGCTGGCGAGTACAGTTTTATGAGAAGAGTCAGGTCCATTTTGGGGATGCAAAGACGGAGTATCGTCGGGCCCAATGCGTTCGCCATACTCTTCGGCTTCTTGTAGAATTGCAGCTACGTCGAATGATGAGAAGCTTTCATCTTGTCCTTTCGACGTTGGGTCATCTTTTGAAGTATCGTCAGATACAACTTTTGGACGCTTCTTGAGGCGTTCTTCTGGGGAGTTCACCACTCCGGTCCGCGTCCGTTTGGACATGCGAGACTGGCTTGCATCCAAGGATCCTCGATGTGAGTCCTCTTGGTCTACCTTCTTGTCGTGTTGTCTTCTCGTAGCATTCATCTCTCCAGCGAGGGCATCCAATACCTCATCATCAATGGGAAAGGAACTAGGTAGACCGTCATTGTCATCATCGTATGCATCTTCCGGATCAGAGTAGTCGTCTTCAAGTTCATTATCGATATCGAATCCATCAGAAAAAATCGTGGTATCATAAGCTTTCGTACCCGCGGCGTTATCAGTATCCGCAAGAGCAATTTGTGTCATTAACGGTTCCAATTTCTGTGGATAAAGATCCTCCACGCTGTCCATGGCTGATTGAATGGTTTCTTCTATGATGTCATGCTTGACATAATTATCGAAAGATATCGTTGCAGCATCAGTAGCCCTTTTCTCCTCGTCAACCACCTTGAGTAAATGCTCTCTAAATTCCTCCTCGTGTATCCAGCCAGCTTTCTTCTGATCCCGAGGACTTGCTGACATAGAAACTAGTTCTTCAGCTGTAAATGGACTACTACCTGGATCCTTTATTCCGAGCCTCTTCTTGCGCCTGCGTGTCTCGTCCTGCCAAAGACCCGCCATACTCTGGACGAGTTTTCCGTCTGCCGATATTGGATGCTTCCGCTCGATAAAATCATGGTGTAGCGGCCGTTCCTTGATTGCATTTCGATTAAGGATATCCTGCACACAAACATCGACTTCCAATGTGCAATGACTCTGCTTTGGTAGGACGTCGGCGCTAGTGATGCTCTCCGGAGGTATGGTTCGATCATGCCACCGGTGATCCAAATTCGATAACTCGAGATATTCGGGAACCGGGGACCGGAACTTGACCTTGGCACAATCCAAATAGGCGCAGCCGTATAGGTTATAATCGCACATCCACTGCGGGACAAATTGGAGATGGCTTTCATAAGGTTGTAGCGAGGCTTTCATCACTGCTCCCTGACGCAAAAGATCCGCCAGCCGAGTAATGTTCATTGGATTCAAAAGGTATATTTTCAGGTAGTACCGATAGCCGACATGATACCCATAGAATGGTATGCCCTTGACTAGGGAGATATGAGCTACATAGGCAATCCTTCCGTCGTATGCGTTCTGGCGATAACTGTTCGCCAAAGCGTGGTCGATGGATGCATGTAAGTTGCGGATCGCGCTGTTCACTAGTTTCCGAAACGTAAGCCCCAGTCCTCGCGTTCGGGGTTCGCAGACTTACCTTCATCCCGCCCTAGGCCGCCTCTATATTCGATATATAGATATGGGAAAGCTCCATGGACATGAACGCAGACCTTCTGTCCGGTCTCCGTAGCGCCAAAAGCTCGAATCACCGGGACCTTGGGTCGCGCAGTCCGTTGTGAAGCTCCATTCGTAACAGGAACTGGTGGATCGAATTCAGACGGGAGCGCCTGATAATGGTCGATACAATTCAAGCGGACGCGAAAGATGTCCATCGTTCGTAAGGAAACAGTGTACGTAGGCGCAAACCATGATGTTGTACATTATACCAGTCAAGAAGCAAAAGAGCAAGGCAAAACACTCATCTTTGAAGTTTTAAAACGCGTTGATTCGACGTTGAAACATTCCCAAGATGCAATCAACAATGCATGACGTGCATTAGTATGCCTGAGGCTCAAAATATCGGGCTAGACTGTTTTTAGTTAGTCTGATAACAGTCTTGGCGAGCGTCCTGATCGACACCTGAGGCAACTAACACTAAGTCAACCGCGACTTCAGTCTATCAGAAGATTCAATCTCACCTGGACTTCAGGAGCTCTCCCGCTCCCTTTCTTACTTTCTATTCCTCCCGTATATCTTTGTCACGAGAAAATCAACCTAGATTCATATTCGTCATGTCTCGCAAACCCACCGATGTTGCCTCAAAAGAGCGCAACGAGTACATTCCATCCTTCATCGCAAAGAAACCATTTTATATCGACGACGAATCCTCTGATGCCGATTACCTCGAGCATCAGCGTCTCCAGAAACAAGCCGCGGACTCGAAATGGTACGAGCGAGGCAAGCGCGCCGGTCCCGCTGCCACCAAATACCGCAAAGGTGCCTGCGAAAACTGTGGCGCCATGACACACAAAACCAAGGAATGCCTCAGCCGGCCGAGGAAACATGGCGCAAAGTGGACTGGAAAGGATATTCAAGCGGATGAGATTGTTCAGGATGTTGATCTTGGTTGGGACGCCAAGCGAGATCGGTGGAACGGTTACGATGCGAAGGAATATCGAAACGTGGTTGAGGAATACGAGGAGCTTGAGAGTCTTAAAAAGCGCGCAAAGAAAGCGACCGATGGCGAAGACGATGATGAGGAAGAAGAGCAAGAAGAAGCACGATATGCTGAGGAATCGGATATGGGTCGGCAACAAAGCACGGCTACGAGGAACTTACGACTGCGTGAAGACACGGCGAAATATCTATTGAATTTGGACCTTGATTCGGCGAAATACGATCCGAAAACACGCTCGATGATGGGCCTAGGCGCGCAGGCAGATCAGACATCGGCGCTGGTTGCCGAAGAGAATTTCATTCGAGCTTCTGGAGACGCTGCAGAATTCGAAAGAGCTCAAAAATACGCATGGGAATCACAGGAAAGAGGCGACACGCAAATCCATCTACAGGCCAATCCTACTTCTGGCGAAATACTCCGGAAACGAGAGCAAGCCGAATCAGAAGCCAAACGTGAAGCGCAACGAAAAGCGCTCCTGGAAAAGTATGGTGGCGAAGAGCACATGAAAGCAGCTCCCTTGCGCGAAGCTGCAGTCATTGAAAACGAGCGATTTGTCGAGTACGATGAGACTGGTGCAATCAAAGGAGCCCCGAAGAAGGCTGTCAAATCGAAATACGCCGAAGATGTGCTCATCAATAACCACAAATCGGTATGGGGTAGTTGGTGGTTTAATTTTCAATGGGGTTACGCATGCTGTCACTCTACTGTTAAGAATAGTTATTGCACGGGCGAAGATGGCAAACGGGCTTTTGAAAATACACAGAAGCTGGCTATTCTTGATACATTAGACCACGAGGTAGAGCCAGAAGAGGAGCCGACCAAAGAAGAGGAGGAAGCTGCCAAGAAAATGGATATCGAGAAGAGGAAACGAGATCTGCATGCGCTCCAGCAGGGTGTTGATGAAGAAGAACTCGAGTCGTATAAGCGGAGTCGCGTGGCTGCAGCAGATCCTATGGCTGCATTTTTAGGAAAGGACGAGTTGATACAGTAGTGATTGCTTGATTAAGATTGTATTTGGTACTTGTGTATGGATACTTGCGCATAGTAGCATAGGCGGCGTTTTGATATATACCCAAATAGGAAATTTGACAGTGAGCATTACACCTTCTCCATTTATAATTCTCTTTACCTAGCATTTAATACGACCGGAGTATCGTTTTTAAGATGCCTGTCCGGTTTCTTGATGCCATTGGTGTCTTAATACGCAAACCAACAACCAACAAAAGTGGAAAGCCCAGCGAGCCTCCTCATTCGACATATATATAAACCCCGCGTACCGATCATCACCCCATAGACATCTCACATGAAATTTCCAACATTGCAATTTCAATGTTGTAACCGTCCATGTCTCAGGTCCGATTTTCATCATAAAATACCGAGCAAGCCTTACTATCTTTGATTGTACTCATCTTTTTTTCCCTACGTGGTCTACTCAACACCAAAATGTCGGTCCGAGTCTTCATCTACGCCTACAGAAAACCCGGCCTCTCCCTCGAGGACTTTAGAAAGCACTACGAAGAACACGTCAACCTCATCAAGGGTCTTACTGGAGACGACTTTCCTCTATCTCATAAACGTCACTACATCGCCCGGAACGTCGTAAGCAGTGAAGACAGCAAACACATCACGGCAACCGAGCGCAACCCAACTACACCAGCTATCGTGTTCGCGGGTCAACAATCGGATTTCGACTTCGATGCATATGCTGAATTGACGTTTGCGAGCCAAGAGGCTCTTCAAATATTTACCGCCAAAGTACAGGCCCCGGAAGCTGCGGCTCAGCTTGCGGCTGATGAGGAGAAATTTTTGGATCGGTCGAAGCTGGGTATTGCTATGTTGGGGGATGTCATTGAGACGACCAAGTCGTGATGTATGAGCTTATTCGAGTCAGAACTGTATATAAAAGCCATCAGTGTAAGCAGTGAACTGCTCCGTACATAAACAATTATCCTGTTGCGGCTCSYGRAACTTTKCTTTTKGTCTGGCTTGACATCTTCAACTTTAGTTCCCATCAATCCGGGATGGTAAAACGTCACCGGCTTTGCAGGTGCAACACTTAGCAGCGACAGAAATTGCGGCATTAGCACATACTGTCTTCTCGTATACAGTCCTGACTCTGGCTCAGTCACTCTAGCACAGGCCATCCATACTTTCGCGGGGGAGACATATTCGGTCTCCTTCGAGTACCACACCTGGGCCTCGCCCACGACAGGGACGTCATTTACGAGCAGCATGAATAACGCAGTGGCGACGGGCTGGTCACCATCGCTGAGTGTATCGACGGCTTCTTGGTATTCGTTCAGTGGCAGTTGTGTTGCGTCAGGCCTTCAGACTACATGTACATGCTTTGCTACAGCCACTATTTCTATGATGTTGAACCTGGATGCGTTTGACATCCTGTGTTAGTCTGATGATCGAGTATTGGAGCATTGATAGGGCTAATTAGCTATCCAAATTAGTAAGAATCTACCTTAAAATTATAAATCAAAAGTAGGTAGACAAAATCACGAAATCTATAAATATAAGCGAGCAGCCAATCATATCGCTGAGATGATCGACCAATTATGTCCCGTTGTACGGCCCGCACGCTAGACCTGAAGAAGGTGCAAAGTAGGGCTAAACCTAGCCGGCAACCACACACGCTAAGCGACCAAATTGGTGCGGCCCCAGCGAACTTCGCGATTGCTGCGACGACTGAACGACGACGACATCGACAAACACCCTTCAGCGGAATCCGGTATGTTTATCTCAATACCTTTGAAATCACTTCTAAGGATATATATTTACTGACTTTATTTGTTCTCGACAGATCCCTTGATTCAAAATGAGTACGTCGATATACCTCTCGCTCCACCTTGACACCGACCGATCATGAACAACGCAAAAGGATAAAACTGACAATGGGCTATAGCGAAGGGTACCTCCAGCTTTGGTAAGCGTCACAACAAGACGCACACGCTCTGCCGACGATGCGGTTAGTACTTCAATCCTGTGATATGCAAATACAGTTCGATCGGAAGGGAACTTGAAGTCGGATCTGGAGGATATCATTGAACAATCGAAAATCAATCGAACGATCGAAGGACATGAACGATGACAATTGATTGGAATGGATATCCTCGCAGACGAGACGGAGGGACTTTCACGATCGAAATGGATTTTGGAGAGATAGCAGCTAACATGAATTCGACAACAGGAAAGCGTTCTTTCCACATCCAGAAGAGCACCTGCGCCAACTGCGGCTACCCTGCTGCTAAGGTCCGAAAGTGTACGACTCGCCTTTACCTCCTTTCTTCAAGTATGTCTAGATTCTGACTTTAACAGACAACTGGAGCGAAAAGGCCAAGCGCCGCAAGACCACCGGCACCGGCCGCATGCGTCACCTCAAGACCGTCGACCGCAAATTCCAAAATGGTTTCCAGACCGGCACTCCCAAGGGTGCCCGTGGCCCTTCCACTGCTTAAACTATTCCACTCGACACGACGCATGAAAATAGTTTAGTCTGTTGTTTCGCTTAATGAAAACCTTTTTTCTCTCTTCCTTTTTTTAAAGACTCGGTTTTACATATCCGCCATGCTTTTTTTCGCGCGAACAAGTTTGAAACGGAGTTGGGCAAAAATATTCATTCTGTGATGGAAGAGAAAAGGAATCATTCCCGTGGTGTGCATACTGGATGGACGAGGGGTTTGTGTCCGGATATGACAGGCTTTTTTATTTGTCTGTCAGAACTAACGGCCGCGAAAAGGTTGCTCAGTTCTATGATTCCTGTTGGTAGCTAGAACCGACCGATATGGAATTCATTCATGTCAATCCCAAAAAAAACAAATTATGGCATTTCTTATGATTTGCGGAAATGAACTGAGAATTTCTACAACAAAAGACTGACTCCGCTAGAACTGATTTGGTTGGTATTTCTATACTTTATCAGCGCTGGCAAGAGTGATTATACCTCCCCCCTCCCGAAAACCCTGACACCCCCATCCCTCTGCACAAAATACAACACCTCTTTCTCCACAATCTCTCCCTCCTCTTTGCCCCCTTCCGATTCGGGCTCGTATCCTGCACCACGACTCATCCTCAAAACACCACTCACATCCTTCGCAGCCCCGGTATCCAGCGTCCGTAACTGTAGTACCATATCCGCTCGATGCGCCAATCCAACCACAAAAGAGGCATGATTCCTCTCCAGCGGAGTGGAACCTTCTGTAAGAGTATACGGATTCGCGTTGTGGATGAGCGGGGAGTCGGCGGATGTGGTTATTATCGTTGAATGGACATTCTATTGTTTTCACGATTGCGTTAAGTAAGCCTTGTTCCGTGAAGTAGAAGTAAAAGAAGGAAAAGTACCTGTTGTAAGCCCATAATCCAATCCGATAAATCGTTTGCATCGATGCCTGGTGTCGTGGCGAGGATGAGGTCTGGTTGGTCGAGTATTAGGAGTACATCATCTTCATCATCCCCGTCTTCTTCTGCGTCGCCGGTCTCGTTTGTGCTCGTTCTTGGGAGCGATTGTATGACGGATTGGATGTCGGTCTCTAATTGATTCAAAGCGTTGATACCCTGACTAGAGATGTGTAATTGTTTTTGCTGCTGCTGTTGCTGCGGTGGTGTTGAGTTCTTCGCCTGCGAAGGTGATGATGCTGTCGATGATGTAGAAGGAGGAGCTCGAGGACTCGCCGGCCCGCGCATTGGAATTGATCGTGCAGAGCCCATCGTTGTTCCCGATCTCATACTTCCTTGCTGCTGCTGCTGTTGCTGTTGTGGCTGTGGTTGTTGCTGTCGCGATACATCAAACAATTCACTCAACCCATCCACAAACCTGAGTCTATCCCCCTCCACAAATCGCTGCAAATCCAGACCCTGCTCGAAATAATGTAGTTAGCAAACCCCTGCACCCCGATAAGAAGGGAAAAGCCGAACCAATCTCTTCCCTTCCCCCCTCCAGAACAGCCACTCTCTCAAAAAGCTGACGAGCACCACGCGTTTCGCTCTCCTTCTCCTCCTTTTCTTGCCACTTCCGCTTTGCAAGTCATTGTGTTCGATGGCGGATGATAGAACGAAATGAAGATATCGTAGTACCAACCAATTGGGCGTTGCTGCGAGAACAGATGTGATTATAGTGAGTGATTGGGCGGAGCGCGTCGAGTGCGTGAGGTAGGGCGATAGAATGTGTGGGATTGGGGGTTGGGAGGGCATTTCCTTTTTCGCACTTCGTCTCAACTGTAGTTATATGCTTTGTCTTTTGTGATACTTGTTCACGATAATTGTACGTATGTTATCTGTCGAGATAGAAAATGACGTTGATAGAAAAAAAGTTCGGCGGGGAATTTAATTGGTCCATGCGGGGTAGCTCCAACTCTGGTATATCTGCCATATCAAAGTGTACAAGTCTTATTCATTTGTAATTGCAACTACCTATCATGAAATCAATGATATGCTAGAAATACATCGCTAATCTTCTTCCGAATCAAAAAGCATATCTTCCAGATTGTCAATAGCACCTGGCTTGATCTGACCTCCGTCTTCGATGATTTCAACCTCTTCGTCGGGGATAGCCTCAGATAGAACCGTGACATCTTCGGCGTTGTCATCTTTGTCCCAAATGGAGTACCAGTCAGTCGTGTCCGAGTTTGACTTCTCCGCATCTGATGAAACTTGCACCGCTTCTCTTTCCTGCTCCGATACCACACGTTCTTCTCCCTCCTGCTTCATGGCTTTTTGAGACATACCCGGTTCAACAGCGGCGGGAGTTCTCTCACCCTTGCCGGCAGAATCATCAAAATAGCGAAGAGCAATCCGCCCCAGAACATCCGGAAACAGCCACGCAAAACTAATCATAGGAAGATCTTGCGGCTTCGGTTTGACACTCGTATCCGGATTGTTCTTTCGAAACTCAGCCTGCGCTACCATTACTTCGTCGCTAGTGACCTTGTAAATCGCAACCACCACCGGCTTGATGTAGTCAAAGTCACGGCTGCCGACCTTGTCATAGCATTCCCTTTGGAATCTATCCTTTAGAGCTTTGATGACTCCACCAAGTTCTTCATGAAATTTGTAGTCCTTGCTCAGATTAGCATGGCTAAGGACGAATGTAGACCAGACTTCGAACTCGGTGCGGATTTCATGCTGTGCCATGATACGTTTCAGGGAGAGATCATAATCGACTTTCAACTCTCTAGCGAACTGCATTATGTCGTCAGATACTTCAATACCGGCGTCAAGCACACGCTTATCAAACGGCATATCCAAATCTGGATGGAAGTCAACTCGGTCGACGGCGTCATAGAGCTGCCCAAGAATCTTCTTCGACTGGTAGATGTGATCTTTTGGCTTGTATTTCTTCTCCATAAAATGAGGCCACTTCCTTGGCCGCAAGTCACGAGGAAGATATGCCGGCTCACCTGTCTTGTTGTAGTCGACAGCGTTTGAATGTAGTTGCGCTAGACGGATGCATTTCGCAGACTCTACCCCATCCATCAAAAAGTCAGACCACGCCAGATGCGCATGAGCAATCTTGGGCAAAGAGTCGTTCTTCATGTAATTCACAAAGAAAGTAGTGACATCGTTGACAGTGACAGGTCGTTCGAGGTTGACGCCTTTGATAGGAGCATAGTCCATGGGTGTTCGAAACCATTCATCTGGAACAAGATCCTCATCCCAGATCACCAAGTAATCATCGCCATCCAAGTCGCCTCCAGAACACATACTTGCAACATCTCGGTCCCCAAGCTGTGGAAGCACAACGACGTCTTTAAGATGAGCGAGCTCAGGGCGATCAACTGCTCTGACGACTCGTATATCGCCAGGATGTAGTGACGGATTGCGAGCGAGTATACAGACGCCTTCAACCACTCGATATTTCTTTTCATCGACTCGATAAACCTGGAGAAATATTTCCGGCAAAGCAGCAAGTCTAGACTCTCGGGACGAATGCGAACACTTCGTCTTTTCGTGGAAGAAACCCTGCAACGTAGCCGTCTCGTCCATAACACCAAGTAGACATGCCCCGTCTTCGATCGTGATCTTTGCCTTTTCTTTCAAATATTTGATCGACCACGCCTTCCAGAGCTTGATGACTGAAGTCATGAATGGATCTTTGGCTTGCAGGAACCCGTCAGATACCATCTTTGACATAACAAGCGTCATTTCATTGGGATCGATGTACTTCTGCAGTAACTGCATAGCTGTCCTATCGTCATGGGTAGCCTCTTCTAGGTTTGAGACCATCCTTCGAAGTTTGTCATGGAACACTTCGTCCTGCACACCAAGGGACGAAAGAACTGCAATTAGCTGACGGTTCAATGTGGCCGAGGAGAATTGAGACCAGCGAATGATTTCCAGGCCTTGATGGTTAGCAGGGAACTTCTCCTGGCTGGGACGAATCTGGATTTCGCGTCCACGCGGTTCATCTGATAGAACCAGCATGCCTTTGCACCCCCCAAGGCGAAACTGGTAGGCTGACGGGGGCTGTTTGTCGGGAGTCCTAATCTTCAGCTCTTGCTGTGTCATCTGGGCTAAGAATCTCGAGATTCTGCCCACGCCGTCTGAAAAAGTGTATCCTCCACGCTCCACATCAGGTATCCGCGTCAAGTCGACCGTACACGTGTTGATAGCTCTTGTGGTCGAGAAACATTGACCTAATCTCGCAGCATATTTGGCAATATTCCTAATATCCGAAAACTCCCCCATCCATGCACGAATATTGGCGGCGGTAACATGTGCGTCAGATGCGAAAAAGTATGCACCATGTTCTCGGAATTGAGAATTGCCAAATGCAAGAAACTCGTATTTCCGATTACCTAGTAGGATTCCATTGGACATGGTACGCTTGATGCGATGAAAAATCTCATCCATGGTGTCTTGGTGAGTAGAGTTGATCCGGCCCTCGAACTTTTCATCTTTGAATCGCACACGCAAGAAACGATCAGCGTGTTCTGAATATCGACGAAGAACGCGGTTCGTAATCTCCATTGAGGGGGTATTCCAGTATATCATCGATGGAGTCACCGTAGCAGTCCGGACCATGCAACAGTAACTGGGGACATTCCTTCTTGTGGTCCCCTTTGGGAAGAGGATATCAAAGATCTTCATGGCATCCCAGTAAACTCTCTTGTCCGTGGCCACATGTTCCAACAAGATGAGAGCTTTCCTTTCGTCCATGTCTTTGAGTCTTTGAACGAATTCTGGTTTGGCGGCAGTGTACTCGCTGATATAGCCATGGGAAATGCACACTTCAAGCTGGTAACGAATTGCAAATGGGAGGTGAATGAATGAGTTGCCAAACAAATCATTTAGTGTGGAAGAACTTGAGCTTTCAGGTTCATCGCAAATGTCCCATACCACAGGCACTGGCAGAGTGCGTGGCATCTCCACTTTGAATTCGTCATCGATTTTGATTTCAATATTGAAATCTCTCAAGGCCTTGCACAGAAGTCTATATGATTTGGAATGAATAGAGTCCTGCGCGTAGTTGATTCTGATCGCATTCCAACGCCCAATATCAATAACTGGGTTCCTTTTGCGCAGACTGATTGGAAGAACCGACCAAAGCCCATTTCGATGGACAATATCAGTCTGACGGTACCAGCAATCCATTGACCTCCATCCATTCTTCGAGTCGCGGCCACCGAAACTAGACTCCACATTGTATAGATGGCGATGGTACAACGGAGGACTCTCGAACCGCAGAATATGCGACACCGAATCCGAGGCATTGTCGCTGTCAATGTATTGGTACAGAGTCGACAACTGCGCAAAGGGAACCTTTAGACGATAATGAGACAAGGCGGAAACTCCCTGGGTTGATTGAATCGGAGTCTGGAAAAATACGAGCAACTGTCGCTGTTTCAGGTCTACCGTCAATCGGGGATGTTCGTCCGGCGTCTTTTGAAGATGGCGCATCAGCAGCATGGAGTTAGGTCCTATCATCGGACCAAAGTCGATTGTTGTGATGGGAATGTCCTAGCCCTAATCAGTTTTTGCCCCTACAACACCATAGGGGAAAAGCATACGAATTCAGCCGGATACAACTCATTTGGATCCACAGGACTCGGAATCCGCGTATCCCTCTCTTCAAAGTGAGGAAGGACTCTAATCCTCGCCTCCCGTCCTCCGGATAAATCGACTTGCCAATGCGCATTTCTCCAAAAGTCCGTCTGCGGAGGCGGTCTACAACCAACATCAGCCACAACCCTTTCTACAGCCGATTACCATAAGTAACAAGAAGACAGACCTAAACCGTATCCTCCCCTTCCCATTTCTTCTCCCGGAGTCATCCTCATACAAATCAATCGCAAAGATATTCCCCTGCCGATTAAATGCCGTCCAGATGGTGAACGCAGTTGCTTCATTGGGGACACTGAACAGATTGACCGCAAAGGAGTCCCAGGTCTGCCAGATTGGTCTTATGGCTCTGTGAGTTTGGTTTTCTTCTAGTTTCATTGCCATTGCCATCGGTGATGCTGATTTTGCTGATAGGGTAGAAGAGTAAGACTTGTTGGGAGAGGAGTTGTTGCTGTTGCTGTTGCTGCTGCTGTTGTTACTCCTGTAGCCGCTGTAGCTGTTGTTCTTGTTTGTTGAGCGGTTCTTGTAGTACGGGCGTCGACGAGAAGACGTTGTAGTTGGAGCAATGGGGGGAGTTGATGCTCCTGCCATGATTTCTTCAGGAAGGAGCGACCCCGGCTCGGGTCAGGTAAGGTGTGTATCCCTAAACCTATCAAGAAGATATGACTATCTGATGAGAGGAAAGATGATAGAAAGTCAAGTTAATCTCAGGCTGGGAGCGAGAAGAAGACCTCAGTACGACATCAAGCCCGAGAAATCCTCTCGATGAGAGAGATGTAAGAAAAAGATCCAAATCACCAGCGCATTCGACGAAGTGTATGCTTGAGTATCTCTTCACCCGAAGAGAATAAGAATTAGAAGAAGAATAATGACAAACTAAAGCAAGTATGATTATATGCTTTCATTGTCAAACCATCTCTTCATGTAACTATTTTGAGCTCATCGGAGGCCCAATCGGGTATCCGGATGAGACACTTCTATCGGAATGTTCCTTCAAGACTGGGGCTGGATCAATGAGAAGGAGTCTTCTGTTATAATAAAGATAGTCATATGATCTGCATTGGACATGTAGATTGTGCTATAATAAGATCTGTTGATCTTTGTGGATTCTTTTAGACTGAATGGTGGACGGAGAATAAAGACAAACACGCGATGTTTGGATATGACGTGTGCTTGTGAGTTGCCTCAGGGCGGACAAAGTCAGCCATTGACAATCTGTTTCAGGATAGTGAAC
This sequence comes from Talaromyces amestolkiae, assembly GCF_001896365.1. Lineage (NCBI taxonomy): Eukaryota > Fungi > Ascomycota > Eurotiomycetes > Eurotiales > Trichocomaceae > Talaromyces > Talaromyces amestolkiae. The sequence goes on from NW_024468057.1 coordinate 250,176, forward strand.
AAAGGCAGTGTTTATAACTGTATTCCACTGAGGATTCGTTGGCCTTGAGTCATTCTATTGTTTTTGACAAGGCGTGTTTTAGTAGTGTAACTGTGTGGTGTCTGATATCAGATGGAAAAAAGGGTTGTCTGGGTATCATATAATCAATCAAGTAACCACCCATCTGAGGTATGGAAGTGTCTATTCTAGACAGGTAAAATTTTGATACAAGATAACAAAAGGAAACAAATCATGGGGTATCTTCTTCAAAAATGGTCATCACTCATCACGTCATAGTACTCGTCAAAAGATCCTCATCCTCAAAATCCAAGTCCAAATCCAAATCCGTGATATTGATATGTGTCTGAGATTCATTCTGCATTTGTTGTCCAAGTTCGCCATGCTCGGCATCCTTGGGATTAGTCGAAGGAGGTGACTTTTTAGGGCTATTCCTGTCAAGACTGCCAAGTGGTTGTCGTCTGACTCCAGAGAGACCTTCAGCCGGTCCTTGTTGTGTGCTGGAATAATACGTGGTATTCTCATCACTTACAAAGCTCGTTCCATGGGAAAAGCGATGACTGCGTCTACGTGTCATTATTGTCGCATCTTGATTGATAAATGAGTTTATACTTGGCATGGGAATAGCCAGGTTCGACGACTGTGTTTGTATCGTAGTCATCTCGGCTTGTGAAGGKGATTGAGCCTGTTGCAAACTTAGACGAGTCGATCGGCGAACAGATTCTTTAGCCTTTGAAGGACCAGCTGCTGGTTGCTTTTTGATGCTGTCATCTTTGTCTTTGGAAAATCCCATCACACCCATCAAGCGACTGATATATTCTTGGGCTTCACTGAATTCTCGAGCCTTTGCTGCCCGTTCGTTTCGAAGCGCGTCCACCTTGAATTTATCAGTATCTCAAAAACTGATCGTGAGCCGAGAGGAATACCTTCTTTTCCAAGTATTGTATCTTTTGTTCCTGGCGCGAAGCTCTTTTTCGGTTTTGGCGGATGTGTTTGCAGCGTCGTGTCGCAGACTAGAAATTTCGAGCTGATGTTGCTCGGTCATTTGCTGAGCCTGAGATGAGTTAGTATCCATTTCTCAGCACAATTATGAATGTACTTACCCGGTTTTTGGCTTCAGACATTTGATTCTTGCATTTCGTTTCCATATCAGCTATGCCGCTCTTGTACTTGTGACGTGCTTCATCTAGTGCCGACATTGATTTTTCCCAATTGAAGTGTGCCTGGTCCAGCTATTCAGGGTTAGAAAGCCCTAACCAACGTTGATGGAACACTTACCTTGTCTCTCAGCATCTGATTCTCGTTCTGAAGATCTTTGTTGGTCTCCCCCAAAGTGATAATCCGATTATCCTTCTCGGCATTTGTCGACTCGCGTATCTCGATAACTTGCTGCATTTTTGTGATCTCATGTCGAAGCGTGTCACAGTCTTGGGACGCATTTTTCTGTACTCGCGCCAATTCTTGCCGTAGATTCTCGTAGTCTCGGGAGACAGCCTGATGACGCTCTGCATTGGCATCCACGGCTTCCTGTAGTTGTGCCCTTTCCTTGGACACAGCCTCTATTTCAACTTGCTGCTCTTCAAGCAGATCGTCTCTCTCGGCGACCGTAGCCATGAGATCTAGTTCACGATCGCGTGCTTTCGACTTAACTATTTCTATACCATCTCGCGCCTTCGTCCGGGTTATGTCAAGCTCTGTTTGTAGTGCATCCACTTGATCGGTCAAATGTACTATTTGAAATGAATAATCCCTAACCTGCGCAACGGATTCGTCGAGTTGTTTCCTTAGAGCATTCACCATCTCTGCAGACTGCCGGGCCTGCTCCTCTAGTTGCTGATTCAGATACTTAGAGGCCTCCAGCTGTTGTTTCAAGTCTTCTCTTTCCCGTACCGCAGCTGCCAGAGGCTCTTCAACTTTACTGCAGCGATTTTCAAAGTCCTGTAAAATTGCTTCCATCTGTTGAATGATTGTTTCGTGAGAAGTCCTAGCATTATCCACAAGAAGATTGGCAATTTTGGACCTCCATTCATAGCTCGAACCGTCTGACTTTTCCATTACAACCGTTTTCATTCGCCTCTGCGGGAAAAAATCATTCCTTTCAGGCTCTTTCAATTGCAAAAAAGAACAGTGGTCGAACGTTGGCACATTCTCTCTTAGGGAATTAGTGAAGCATTGGAGCAGTCCATGATAGCAGGAAAATATTTCTGAACTTTCAGCGCCATTGGCATTAGTTGACGAGTGAATGCAACCCAGCAGTTCGAGGAAAAGCTTGTCTTGTTGTGAGGAGATAGCAGTGCAGCATAAGTTAGACTCTTCACAGCGAGAAAATTCGCTGCAGATCGAGAACTCTTGGGCATAATCACGCAGAATTCTCATGCTCACTTGAGATTCAGACAGTTTTTTCAAGAAGGCACGACGAAAGTTCCCAGCCTGTTCCGAATTTCTCAATGTGGAAATGAGTAGCTGGCCGATCTTGAGATCCTTCAAGCCGTTGAAACCTGTAGCATCTTGTAATCTGTGAAGACTCACGAAGCAGAGACCTAGATACTTGCTTTCGCAGTGAACCAGCAATCGCTCAAGGAGAATGTCCCTTACCAACTCTGGTATAGCATTCATCACAAGATATGTAGTTTGGGTAAGTAGTTGCTGGTACATAGAATCGTAGACATCTGGTGGCAATGCCAACCATTGTGAAAATGTAATGAGTAAAGTCAAGCCCTATCTTTAATCAGTAAAGTCCTCGTGCCGGGTATTGCTTAACGTACAGTCACTTGCAGCTCAGCATTTATATCTGGCTGTTTCAACTTTTCGCATAGTTTGGCAAGTTTCGATGAATTAGCACTCAGCCAGGTCTTTCGCAGGTCCTCATCAATCTCATGACATATCTCCATTGCCAGCCTTACTAGCAGGATACGCTCATTTAGCGTATATCCGTTTGAAGAGGTGGAACAGGCCATCACGGCTGATATGACGACCAAGTCGAGTGTCTTGTTAGAGCTCTTGGGGCCGAAGATTTGGCAGATATTCCCTAACCACTGGGGTTTTTCTTGTGTACTATTTGAAGGCTTCCACAATTTGCGTATGCGTGCAAAGGTAGCCAAGGACAACAGTGTCCCGAGAGGATCATTCAGATTCTTCAATATCTTGGTCCCTTCGCGCTGGAAAGCCTCCATCAAGTTGTGTGGTATAAGCTGAATCAGGTCTGCGTTGCTGAGGAGTCCTTGCATAACGTCACATAGCGGCTTGAGCTTGGCCGCACAAGGATTCTGCGCGACATCGCTTAGCAGTTTGTTCAAGAAGACGGGAACTTGTGCTGGGACAGCTATGTTCTCAGGCAAGGGATTTGAAAGCATGGACACGCATATGTTGAGATCCTATCAGGTCAGCCCGGCTGTTGGCATATCGGCCAAAGTAAACTTACCTCCTCGTTTCCATTCTCAATGGCGTGATGAAGCGATAGATTCAAATAGGCTGGACTACATTCAAGCAGGGCGTCCCGAACACTCTCAATACAGCCTATATTGTCACTCAGTTTCTCCCCTCGACCACCATGGAACGGTCATACCAAATCTTGCTAAAAGTTTATTTGCAGTTGGTCGTTGTTCAAGAAGCACTGCTGCAAAAAGCGACACTTGACAAGGCTTGCAATTTACCCATTGGCGAAGGGTTCCATCTGAAGCTTGCTCCACTTTAAGATCGAGGGCCTAGTGCGATTAGTATCATGTCAGGTTCTTTATCTTTCTCATCGGACTACTCACATGTAGATCAGGAGTGTACGGCGCGGTGACAGCACGCTCTATCATCCTAATGATGACTCGTATATCAGTCTGGTCGTCAGTCTCCATTGCTGTCGGCCGATATCAAACTGGGTGTCGGTGGATGTGGTCGGGCAAATCAATGACCTTTGGCCGATATGTCGGCGTAAACAACTAGTACTCCGAGGTATAGTTTGGTTGCAAGCATGTGGTCGAGTGGCTCCAAGAATTTGTCTCAACCAGATCTTGTCGAACCCATCAAAAACGTGGTCAAGTTGTTCAGGGATGTGAATTGTCGGATGATAGGCTTGTAGTGGTGGTGGTGAGGGCAGAGAATAACTTCTTTCTTCTCGTCCCCCGCGGTTGCCCCGTCAACCGTTATGCACATAGACACCTCAGGCCGGAACTGCACAACTCGATATGCGCACATCTTGGAGTCGAGATTCCAATGGAAACTTATACTACTAATCATTAAGCATAGTCAAAAAACATACAATTTCTCGCAAAACAGGAACAACGGGGAACAACTACAACGCTGCTAGTAATTACTCCGCGCGGACACAATGCCGAGTCTGAGATGCGTGGGGTAACTGAAGAAGTCAATCAAAGACGCCACGCAGATCCTGCACTGCTTAGCGAGATCACGGCACATGATCATACGAGATCACGCTATTTTCTAATCGTACTTCAGAACGGTACAATTCCGCGTTAGATTCATTTCATCGAGGACCTTTTGGGGCGTTGCAAGTCCAAGCGGCATCTCGGCCGAACATTTCTATGGTGGGAGGGCATCCCACGCCGACTCCAGCCAGTTTGGGGTAGATATAAGCTCTCCTATGCGCCCATTTTCTGTGCAAGCTCTCTCTTGCTTTGTTTCTTCTTTCTGTTTATTACTACTATTTGATAACCTCTCGTGGCATGTATACCAAATTGCTTTCTTGGTGTATAGAGATCAATTGACGACAGCATGAGGGCCAGTTTTTCTCTGCGGAGCTTCTCCGCATCTTGTCGCGGCCAGGTCCGCCCCACGCTCACCAAGTCTCTCCGGACGAGAAATACTCAGACAGCACACTGGACGAGAAGATGGAATAGTAGCAATAATTCTTCGGCAAATTCATCCTGGACTACCACTCGTGCATTGGCTCTAGCTGCGGTCGTCGGCGCGGGTGCTTACATCGCTGCCTCTTCACGCTCGACGTCTCCGGTCACAGTAGCGGCGACTGCATCCGCAAAAGATCCTACTTATGGGGACATTACACTGTTTGAAAAGGTGAAAAGCTTTTTATATAAATTCATGCGCAGTGTTTGCATAAAATTAACAGTACTAGGCAATTGCCGAGCTTCGGGCTGAACTTGGAGAAGATGCCATTAGCACTGACGACGACGACCTCCACGAACATGGCTACTCAGAATGGTCAACCGTCAACGCCGAACGCTTACCAGTGGCAATCGCATATCCCAGATCCACTGAGGAAGTTTCCAAAATTGCCAAAGTCTGCCACAAATACCGAATGCCCATGGTCCCCTACTCCGGTGGCTCTAGTCTCGAGGCCAATTTCTCTGCTCCTTATGGCGGAATGACTATCGACTTTGCCTTTATGGACAAGATTTTAGAAGTGCATGCCGATGATTTGGATGTTGTGGTACAGCCGTCCATTCCCTGGATGCAGCTGAATAGCGACTTGGCTCACACTGGCCTCTTCTTCCCCGTGGATCCTGGCCCATCGGCCAAGATTGGTGGTATGGTTGGAACTAATTGCAGTGGTACCAATGCAGTTCGCTATGGTACTATGAAAGACTGGGTGATTAACTTGACCGTGGTGTTGGCCGATGGACGCGTTATCAAGACGAGAAGACGACCCCGCAAGACTTCTGCGGGCTACAACTTGACTGGAATGTTCGTTGGGTCAGAAGGTACGTTGGGTATTGTGACCGAAATCACACTCAAACTTGCCCCTATCCCGGATGAGCTGCGTGTCGGTATCGTGACTTTTCCCACCGTTCGTGATGCTGCCGCCGCTGCTATGCAGGTCATTCGCAAGTCTATACCTGTACAGGCAATGGAGATCATGGACGAAGTGCAAATGAACGTTATTAACCGTGCCGGCGGTACGGGACGAACATGGAGAGAAGAACCAACCCTGTTTTTCAAATTCTCTGGCACAACCGCCCAGGTCGCAGACAGTATCCAGAACACCAAGAATATTGCACAAAACAACAAGTCCACCTCTTTCGAGTTTGCCAAGGACGATCAAGAAGCGCATGCACTTTGGTCGGCACGCAAGGAGTCTTTATGGTCTAATCTAGCTATGCGTCCAGAGGGAGGTGAAGTTTGGTCTACTGATGTGGCGGTGCCTTTGTCACGACTTCCGGACATTATCGGTGCGTTCTGTCCTCTCATCGTGTCCTCTCATCGTGTGTGGTTGATACTGACCAAACCAGAAAAATCCAAGGAGCAGCTTAATGATTTGAATCTCTTTGCCAGTATCTTGGGACACATTGGCGACGGAAACTTTCACAGCAGCATCCTGTACAGCCGCAAAAACCGCGAGGAGACAGCGCGCGTGGAAAAGGTGGTTCACGACATGGTCGATCTCGCCATTGAGATGGACGGGTCCTGCACAGTACACCTCCCCCCTTTAGCTTCGAGGATAATGCTAACATTACTTATCAGGGCGAACACGGCGTTGGTCTAGGCAAAAAAGAATACCTCGTCAAAGAACTCGGCCCTGACACAATCGACATCATGCGAAGCGTCAAACGAGCCCTTGATCCGCACTGGCTGATGAACCCAGGCAAAATCTTCGAGTACTCCCGTGACAGTAAACCTGCTGACACGACTGACATCGAGTCAGCGCGTTTGGTGGGTGCTGAGAAGAAGAAAAGTGCTTGAGAAAGTATGTCAAGTGTACATCATGTTGATTTCGTGCAATGATTCTGGTATATTGAAAAGTCTTGAATAGTAATTTACGGCATAGCATGTACATACATTGACTGATTTCCATTTTATCGAGTATTTGTTATTTTCCAGCATACTAGTCTGAATGGTAGGGCAAAAAAGTGAGTCAGTGGAACGGGTGGGGGTCTAGGTATGACTCCCCGCAGATGCGATATCGCAATTCTTCGACTTTAAAAATTTCAGTCAAGTCTCTATTAAGTATACATCTCATACAATTGCTGTCGGCACAATATCAATTCGCGTGTAACATTGAACCTGTGAGTATAAACGAGATTTTCGAATTCATGTCCTCCCATTGCAGTGAATCCGTGTCTTCCTTAGAGATGCCGAAACCGGCACAGATACAACTGATTGTCCTGGACAACCAGCGTCTCTACGTTGAACATGCCACTTTTGTTATGCCTACGTGCCGGATACATCATTCTCGTTTCTTCATTAGTTTTGGAGAGTGAATTCTAACAGAATAATACAACAGACATCACTCAATCGAAAGAATAGAACGAGGCAACGCGGGGTCGCTAATCAAAATGTCCATCACAACCACAGTCACAAAAAAGAAATGCGGTGTCCTCGGAGCCACAGGCTCAGTCGGCCAACGATTCATTCTGCTCCTCGCTGACCACCCAAACTTGGTCCTCCACAAAGTCGGCGCCTCGTCTCGTTCCGCCGGAAAGAAATACAAGGATGCCGTGAAATGGAAGCAGGCCATGCCCATGTCCAAGGATCTCAGCGAGCTGATCGTTCAAGACTGCACGGCGGACAAGTTTGCGGACTGCGATCTTGTATTTTCTGGATTGGATAGCGACATTGCCGGTGATGTTGGTGAGTGCTTATTTTTCTTTGCGTTACCTTTAAAATCAGCTGCTGATAAATGTAGAAATGCAATTCATTAAAGCCGAAATTCCCATCTTCTCCAACGCCAAAAACTACCGCAAACACCCTCTGGTCCCCCTCGTCGTCCCCACCGTCAATCCGTCGCATCTCGAACTCATTCCCCATCAGCGCAAAGAATTCGGCCTTAAAAAAGGTTTCCTAGTGTGTAACTCCAACTGCGCCGTTATTGGAATCGTCATTCCCTTTGCCGCTCTACAAGCCAAGTTCGGCGCCGTTGAAGAAGTCGAGATATTTACAGAGCAAGCCGTTTCGGGAGCTGGATACCCCGGTGTTCCCTCGATGGATATTGTGGATAATGTGATCCCATTCATAAGTGGAGAAGAGGATAAACTTGAGAACGAGGCACAGAAGATTCTCGGTGGACTCAATACCGAGGCAACGGCTTTCCAGGAACAATCCGGTCTACGTGTAGGCGCTACATGTACCCGTGTCGGTGTGACAGACGGCCACATGGCATTCGTCTCGCTACGATTCAAGAACAGAGATTCCATCCCCAGTGCGGAACAGGTCAAGCAGGCTCTGCGGGAATACCAGTCAGAAGCCCAGAAATTGGGCGCTCATTCAGCGCCCGAAAATGCGATTGTCGTCTTTGATGAACCTGATCGTCCTCAACCGAGACTCGACCGTAATATCTCTGGTGGATATGCGGTCAGCGTTGGACGTGTGCGCGAGGGTGCGCCGGGAGGGCATTTTGATATTCGGTTTGCTTGTTTGTCGCACAATACTGTCATTGGGGCTGCGGGATCGTCTATTTTGAATGCGGAGGTTGCTATCATCAAGGGATACCTTTAAACATACTTCGTACATAGCAAAATTTTACTGGCTGTTTAATTTACATTCAATGTTCCTCTACAAATCAAGAAATATAAGGCGGCACTGAGCGGCAGTAAAACGCGACTGACAGCACGTGACTCACACACCCTAAGCGGCCCCGATCCGGCTAGTCAGCCCACACGGCCCACTCGCTTAGCGAAGACTCCTGCTTTAGTCCAACATCAAATTCTCATCAACTTCTTCTTTCCGCGACAGACACTTCGACAATTATCAACGGCAAAGTCGACAAACCGTCAAGATGCCTCGTGGACCGTACGTTGCTACTTACCTTTGAGTTATGAGATTGTGATGGACCACAATTTCATTCTCATATTCGACAATTGGAATGATGACTGACTCTTCGCAGTAAGAAACACCAGAAGCGCTTGAGCGCCCCGGCGCACTGGCTGTTGGACAAAATGTCCGGCACCTATGCTCCTCGCGCCTCTGCCGGTCCTCACAAGCTCCGTGACTGCCTTCCCTTGATCGTCTTCATCCGCAACCGGTTCGTCCTCAGTCGAAAATGAATATCTGCAAGTGAAGACCCAAACTGACCTGGCACAGTCTCAAGTACGCCTTGAACGGCCGCGAAACCAAGGCCATCCTCATGCAGCGTCTCGTCCAGGTCGATGGCAAGGTCCGCACCGACCCTACCTTCCCCGCTGGCTTCATGGACGTCATCTCCATCGAAAAGACCGGCGAGAACTTCCGTCTCATCTACGATACCAAGGGCCGCTTCACCGTGCACCGCATCCAGGCCGAGGAGGCTGAATACAAGCTCGGCAAGGTCAAGCGTGTTCAGCTTGGCAAGGGCGGGATCCCATTCTTGGTTACGCACGATGCGAGAACGTGAGTCTTGACTCTCCATGAAAGTTCTCTGTGTCATTCAGTCGTTGGACCAAGCTTTGGTTGATCGGCGGAGGACGATATCAGAACTTGTAAGAAATGGCTGCAATTGAACAAAGTTTGCTAATTTTTCTCATAGCATCCGCTACCCTGATCCCTTGATCAAGGTCAACGACACTGTCAAGATCGACCTTGCCTCCGGCAAGATCACTGACTTCGTCAAGTTTGACACTGGTGTCATCGCCATGGTTACCGGTGGTCGCAACATGGGTCGTGTCGGTGTCATCACCCACCGTGAGCGCCACGATGGTGGTTTCAACATCGTCCACATCAAGGATGCCGTTGACAACACCTTCGCTACCCGTGAATCCAACGTTTTCGTCATTGGCCAGGACAAGCCCTGGATCTCCCTCCCCAAGGGCAAAGGTGTCAAGCTCTCCATTGCCGAGGAGCGTGACCGCCGCCGTGCTTATGCCATTGCTCAGTAAACTTTTTCAAGTCTGGCATAAAAAACAAAAAAAAGGACGAACTTGGATGATACCATTACCTAGTTTCCAAGATTCGGTCGAAAAGTATTGCATGCAATCTGTATCGAATTGGACAGATTGTATGTCAAGGTCGGTTCAGGAAGATTGTTTTTCTTGAGAAATAGAAGAATTTATCGAATTGACGAGTTAATGACACCCCCCCACCGAGACAGTTAAGTCGCGGACTGTTTGTAGCGTGACAATGATATAATAGTTTCTTCAAATATTCAGCTTCCCATGTAGAAGAAGATAAAAGCCTACCAGTACTCATCCAGATTATCATGATCACTCACCCTCCCATCTTCCTGCTCATCCAAATACATATTACGCTTGTCATCCGCAAGCCTATTCCTTTCCTTAGAGAACCCAGGGATAAGTCACCTTTCCTTCTCGCACCACATCTTCCAGCCCCAACGCTTCCCTGTTCAAATCCTGATTCATACCGGGCTCTCCCTTTAGAATTTGGTTTCTGGAGATGTGTTGGATGCTTGCTGCTGCGGCGTTGAGGGGGTACGGGGAACCGCCGTCGACGTAGATTTTTCATGATGTAGACCATTGTCGCTGTGACCGTCCGGATGTGGACAGTGATATTTCCAGAGATGTCAATATTGAAATACATAGAAGAAAACTGGGGAACAACTAATCTGAAATTGACTCTGAGATAGACGACTGATACCAAGAGCCGGAATCCGAGTGGAGGCACACTATGAGCAATATTGACAATGTTCAGGCTAGATGATCCGCTATCTTTTCGATGGACATCCATGGATGGATCTCAACTTTGTGCTATGTGGGAATAGCCTCGTGCTATCTTTAATAGAGAGTACAATCATATCACTAACACCTAATGATATCTAAACACCACATGGCATAGAATCAAGGATACATATGATTAACAACAAACACAAAGATTCCTCATGGTGCTAATGAGATCTTTCTCTCTCTCCTCATTGATTCCTTCTCCCTGGCTTCAAATGTTGTACATCGCCATACTACAATATTGACTCGCTATCCCTAGAGCATAGTTCCGAAGAGGTGATCAAAATGTACGCCACGCGCTGGAGATAAATCAGCCCATGCCAGTTGGTCTTCAGCAAGCAGATTAATAATAATCGTAAACGATCTTATCACGCAAATTGTTAGCATGACCAAAAGGTACAGCACGACAAAATGTACATTTACAATGAAGCCTCTCTCTTCTGCTATTTCCCTGGTATTCTCCTCCCTAATAGTCCGCAGACGCTCTTCTCTGGCGCACTGTACAGCAGCAGCAGTGTCTGCCCTTCGTGCGGCTTCTTCGCTCCTTCATTGAGCGTCTCTTGTTTATCCATTGCCTGATTGCACAATCAATCCGCAATCACGTTCTCTGATCTGGGGGTCCAAGTATATCTGACATCAGCGAAATCGCGAAACTTGTCCTCCAAATCAAGCGTTCGCTGTATCAATTGTCGATTCGCCACTAGAGCACCGTTCGAAAGCCTCCATCCATTAGACTCCCACCTGTCCGCCCATTCTGTTATATATCCAATCGCATATCGCGAATCCGAGAAAATCTCAATATCGAGGTGCGGAACGCAATCGTTGCCCCCACTCAATTTTTGATCGAGCAGTCTGAACGTGTTAACGATTGTGGTGAGCTCTGCTCGTTGGTTGGTGGGCGCAAATCCATCCTTGTCGCGCCTTGGTAGTTTGGTCACATAGACTTTTCGTTTTCCTCATCTTCTGGTAAGCCAGGCTGCCGCTGCGCCGATGGTCTCCATTGCCTCTGCACCTGCCATCGACGTAGATCTTTCTGGAGAGGACCATGGCGAACTCTGGTAACGAGATATCATAATGGTGCCTCCTAAAGCAGGACGAGAAAGGTGAAAGTGGTGATGGTAATATATCAACCAATTTGGTAGAACAAAAGATGTCAGTCTGAAGAAGTTTCGAAAATGTTGAGAGACAATGGAAGAAAACAAAGAGCAAAGAAAGAACCGGTGTTTGATATATGGAAGGTGAAGGGTCACGGGGAAGGTACAAAATGTAAATCTGGAAGGCAGCAATCAAAAATACGGCAGGCGCTGCTTCCAGCCTGCTCTCACTCTAGTAGCTTCTCTCTTCTCTAGCTGTCGATGTTTTTGGTATCATCACCTACCAATCACTATCAGAAGAAGAATCCCAGTACCTGCTCCTTCGCTCCTCCTCCTCTCTCCTTTCTCTCTCCATCTCCCTCTGCTCCTCCTCCTGCCTGTCCATCGCAATATTGCAATATCGATCCGCAACCTCATTTTCAGACCTGGGAATCCAGGTATATTCCACCAAACCAATCTCCTTGATATCATCATCTAGATTCGATGCCCGTCTTATCAGGTCCTGGTTCGCGACTGGATTACCCGCAGCATTCGTCCATCCGTTCCGACACCACTTGTATATCCATTCATTCATACAATTCACCGCATATTTCGAATCCGAGAATATTTCCACGTCCATTAATGGMATTTCATTGAGATCATTTTTGTATTTTTCCAGCGCAAATTCGAGCGCCAGGATGATTGCCGATATCTCCGCGCGTTGGTTGGTCACTGTGCCCTTCATGTTGCGCATCCAAATTTTGTACTTGCCCCATTTGGTTTTGTGACAGGCGGCTGCTGCGCCGATGGCGTTGGAGTAGCCGTTCCTGCGACAGCCGCCGTCGACGTAGAGCTTCATAGTGTAGACCATTTTGAAATGGTACCGAGCATGAGTTGGTGTGGTGTGCGATGTATATGAAAACAAGACGAATGTGTAAGATAGGCTCGGACGCGAAGGTATCAAGCGGCAAAAGTCGGTTTGCTTCTTCCTAGAAGTTCAGATGGGCGATATCAATTAATGCTCTACCATATCTTGAGAGAGTTTCAGATGTGAGACTTTAAAGAAAGGAATAAGGGGCGCGATATCCGACCGAGGCAAATTAGGTACAACTTGATAGGTCACTTTTGGATGGTACAATCCGCCAGTTCCTCCGAAATCCACTCGGTTCCTGAACCTTTCTTTTGTATACATGGGAATAGCCTCATATTTCTCACTCTACACAATCTTTGTCATATATAGAAGATATCGCCTCTTTGTATGTATGTATGGAAGTAGCTTCACATTCTCTACCTTGCTCCGTTTCTGTTCCAGGTGATTTTACCAATACCGAGCTGTCTCAGGCATACAACAATACTTTTACTACTCCTTGGCAGCGTCATATTTCCATGCGTATAAAAACAGGAAGTTTGAATATTGACCAGACACGTATGTAAAACAATTACGTACATTGAGGGCTTTCGACTCCATGCAAGCTGTGTCTTACATAGACGAACAATGCCATTGTCATCGTCATCACTTACAAGGTATGACCATGATTGCCGGAAATGACATACGTCCTAGCCATATTTGAGGATAGTGCTTGACATCTTGTTGAAGTTTAATAGACCCGTTGGCTCCACTGACTGTATGTTAGGCGCACGCTACGTATGTTAGTTCTTTTCTGTTGATGTCCAATGTAAGTGATACCTACTAAGCATAAGTATGTAGAGCAAATTCTAGGTACCAGGTACATAATCATGTATCTAAAGGTCTGGACTGATCTATTGGTAGATCCCTGTCAACATTGTGTCAATCCAGTTGTAAAACACATACATGCATAAAGGTCCCGATGTCACACATACCACACTTATTTGTACATCGAACCAATCCGAGGAACATATGTGAACCAATCCCTTTCCATCTATCATACAGGGTTCACCGCGGACAAATCAAATGCATCAATTCATAAATTCCTACGTGCCCGAACAACACTGCAATTATCAATCGATTCGAGCCATCTGCCGGCCAAGTGTCCAATGGCATTAGAGTACAACGACAGGGCTTAGAACAATTTCATCGAATAGGGCTCGACCGATTTCGAGAGGTCAATTAATTTTCAGATTTAGTATCAACTAAAACTTGACATAAAACTAGAATCAGAAAAAGACTTGGTTAGGTTCTCAGTAATGCAAGTAGTGGTGCCTAAAACCTGATCTCTCGTGGAGCCCGATGCGCTAAAGAATCGTGTCTGGCAGCTTGTCAGTACACAGACATACAGACCTTGGTTTTTAGCAGATCTCATATGCGTGGCTTTGAACACATTGCATCCGCCCAAAGTCTGAGGGCAGGTATGTAAGGTATCGGGCATGTCAGATGCAAGAAATCATCAGCGTTGAGCATTAATCTATTCGCGCTCGTAGCGGTGTCCTGGGAGGAGAAAAATACTATGAAAATATGATCAGATGAATAATATCGAAAGAAAAAGATGTCAAGTGACCCCAAAACCGGGTAGCTTTCTAAATATCAAATACTGAATGCATCGCTGCATGTATGTCTCTAATAAAATTAAACCGATAAAATGCGACAACGCGAACAAATGTATGATTGTGCAGGGATATATGATAAAACAAACATGGTATAATCGAAGCAAGTAAGCAATATAACTCTCAAAAGCAACATTCTACATCTCGTGATTCGCATCTTGTCCTCTTCTCTATATTGGCGTATAATGATACTGCGCACAACACCCAAGCAATGACTTTGTAAAAACCACATAAGCGTAGATAATCAACGCAAAACCATGATAAGCCACAGATCAGAGACAGGCAGACAAAAGAACAGAAACCGGAACACAAAAATCAATCTCCAGAAAATGCGTTGTATATCGGACAGATCGAAAATAGCAGAACCCTAAAACAAGAATTCGGTAGTATCAGTTAGGTTGGACGGCAGCAAGCGATCACAGATCAAGCTAGTTGGGTTTAAATATGTGGTTATACATGAAAAGAATTGAAGGAAAAGAAACATAAAATCGTGCTTAGAGAAAAATGGTTAGGTCATGGTGAACAACTCATCAAGAGCTGCTTCACCGCGTTGGCGATATTCGATGATGTGTGGAAGCAGGAAGGGTATGCCGGGCGTAACTTTCATTGCGTGTCGGTATGAGGCGTAGTTGTTGGAGGAGTCTAATAGGTATGATACGTTTTGTGGTGTGAGGGAATAGACGTTGACTGCTTGAGCGTCCGCAGTGTTGGATGTGGTGGTTGAATTGACCCAGAGAAAGCTTATGCTGATGTGTTGGAGGCCGTGAATCAGAGCGAGAGTTGAGTTATAGTTTCGCATGTTATGAAGGATCTATATCTGTCAGCTGGTATCCTCATCAGGCGAGGAGCCGATACTCACCTGAATACATTCCTGAATGAATTGCACAAACTCCGGCATGGCAGTACAGCACTCCCTAACAGCCATGACTAGATCGCACCAGCGCGTATGCAAGACCTCAGTAATCGAGTTCTGTTCGTCCATGAGCTGTTCACGCGACAATTGAGCAAACCTTGCCTGATCAGAGCGAGTCAATGATCTTGCCAAATCTGTTGGTGAAAGAGCCGCCAATAGATCGTCCAGATATTTCACTCGGGTGTCCAGTCTTTTGCGCCAGTCTACATTTGGTACATGTATGTATGTCTGACGGAATCGGATAGCGATGACACTGAGCTTTTTCAGTATGGATATCAGGTTGGCGGGATATTTCTGAAACAAGTCTTGTATAGGGCCGGCAATAAAATCAAGACTTGACTTGCTACTTTGCTGGAGTTCCTTTCCATCTGAAAAGTGATTGAGACATTGCACAATAGCCTTGTGGGCAAATGGACTTTTTTGTCGAAGCAACTGCATGCTATCATCAGCAACGAACGCCTGGAGGAAGAAAGGACAAGGCTTACCTTCTCGACTTCCCGGTACTTGGGAAGCTCGTATCGATGAGCCTGCAAATGGCTCAAAAGAATGATATACAATGCATTATGCTGCAAAAAGAACCAGTCTACTTCAGCCGCGGGGAATCCCAACGAACATCTCACCCACGCTTCGAACGGAACCGCCTTGAAATGCATCTGACTCTCGGTCTCAATCTCATCCGCAATGATCGAAGGCTCGGGGCCCCGAAGAGCTTGCGACGGATACCAAGTCCACTGCAAGTTCATGGGCATCGTTGTCTGACACCTTCGCAAGATCTCTTCGACTTTCTGGCTCTGCGTCAAGGTAGGAATAAATTGTAACTCGTAAGGAGGCAACAAAGAGTTCAAAAACGTCTCGAGAACGTTGCCGTTCCGGCGATGCAGAATTGTGCGAGGTTCGTTACTGTCATGGAAGAAGCCGAATCGAATGACGAGACTGATTTGGCGAACGTCGAAACTCCACAGCACGGTTTGAGCATCGTCTTCCCACCATCGCTGATAGAGATGTTGGAAGCTTGGGGTCTCCGATGCAGTATTGAATAGTAAGGGATAAGGTTGTACTTGACTGTTTTGTGTCATGTCCATGTTCATGTTTGTGAGCTGGCTCTCATTTCCGACCTCTTGCCCTCTATAGGAAGAAGATGATGCTCTGGCAGTGTCAAAAGAAGGATCGTAATGACCTGCTGCGGAATTCGTCGACGTCATATAGTTTCCAGACATTTCGGGAGCGAAAGAAGAACCAGAATAATAAGACATATCCCCTATATCTGAGGTCGAAGTCGGGATCGACATTGGATGATATACCCACGAATCATCGGGGGCCGCGGTCATCATACTTGCAAAACCGCCAATTGAATACTCAACCGTTGAAAGCGTTTTCTGATTTGAGACGTTTCTATTTCTGTCTGACGGATGTTCAACACAATAGCAGTGTTGCCGAAATGCCCATTGCGTCACCTACTCAAGAATTTGTGGGTAGGGCATGACATGACATGACCGGCTTTGATTGAAATTGCTGAAAGGTAGGCGATCCCCTCGCGTGTATTGTCTGTGGTGGCCCGTCTTGGCTGGATTTCAACGTATATGTATGTATGTATTGGTGTCTAGTGTCAGGATAAGGCGACGAACCGGTGAGCGAGTCAAGAACACGGATGAAATGCGTTGTGCAGTGGCCAGTCCGTGGTGGCGGCTAGGTTCTAGACGCTCGCTGGCTTTGAAATAAGTAGTGACTTACTTGTTACCAGGGGCGGTGCAGCCAGCTGCATGTATATGAACCCTGGCAAGAAGAAAATAGAATCTGCTGGACAGCTGTTAGACCTAGCACAGCATATGTCGGAGGTGCCGTTGAGTCTGTACAATGGTCCGTAGTCGATTTGACGAATACGAAAAAAGAAAGCTGCAGTCAGAGAAGCAATAGCTGGGTTTGCCACACGTAGTCTCCTGGATTCTGACGAAAGGCGACAGACGGGTTCTATGTCTTCCCGTCTCTCTCTTTTCTCCTCGTAACGTCTTGGCCAGTCAGATGCCAAAACAAAGTATGAATGGAATGGTTGGATCGAGGAGGGGTGGGCGCGTACCTTATCTTGTTTAGTCTAGCTCCACTAAACGGCAGTCTGTGTACGTATGTACTGCGCTGTATGTACTGTACCTCAAATATCGACACCGCATCAAGTCATAGACTGGACACTGAAAAGCCATTCGGGGAGACCGTCGGAGGTATTAAAAAGGGCAATATTCAAAAGACAGAGCCAAGGCGAGAAGAGGGGTGGGACATTTTTCCAGTGGTGGGTACAAACTAGGGCAGCTCGGTATATGTACGGACTAACACCTAGTTTTAGGGCTAGTATTTATGTTATGGTATGGATTCTGGTTTCTGGGTTAGCCAGATTTAGCCCTTCGAGATTAGTACGTAGGATCAGTGAAGTGCATTTCTGCCTGCGACGTGGTTTGCCTGTCAGTCCGGAAATCGCAACATGTATCGTTCTACTAGGACTATGTGGGTAGGATGTACCGGTATGGTATTTACAGTAAATTACGTATGGGTCTGCGGACGTACGTATGACCCGAGACGCTGGATCAAAAGCCCTCTGTTGGGTTTGACCCACCAACTATCAGTGTGCGTGGATTCATGACTTCATAGGAAGTGGAAATGGACGATAGATGTTTAGATTCGGTTAGTCCTTGACCGACCTGCTTATGATTACTCTGTACAGCCTAGATTAGCCAGACTGACGGAATACTATTCCAACTCAAGTAAGTAGTCTACTTCAATACATCGAACATTTCAACTGTTGTCCTCAGTTTACGATACTTAGACCGGTCTGCAAGCACTCTGTTCTAAGCGTGGTATTGTACGTATGGGGGTTCTGTCGAATGACCCGCGTGCAACAATTCAGTACCACATACACATTACCGCCTGACCCGCCTTTTATAAATTTGACAAGTATTGTCGTATCATGGTCTGGGATCCTTTTTTAGATGAGACCGTATCTCATGCACTACCGCCAATGCTTAATCTCTAGTGGTCGCTGTTCCCTTGTTTAAACGGCCTGCTTGAATCCATGAATGTCATTCGGCCCAAATGTATTTTACAATTCGACCGCTTCCAGGCCATCTAGAAGAATTAATAAACGTCACCAATAACAAGACAATCTAAAGACTTATTTTAAACTTGCCCCATCTTCAACGAATCGATTCTTTGTGTGAAGTACTTGAGAAGCGGACCTGCGCAAACCCGGAGAGGGTCAAGAAACGGCTGGKCGTCGCCCACCATGATTAAGAAAAAGAAACGAGAGTCATGAACGTCAGAGGTGGAGAGAGGCGGTCAGAGAGAAAAGCAAAAATGGCGACTGAATAAACACGTAATGTTGCCTGGATGCAAGCAACCATCTAACCCCGGTTGCTGCGCGCACATCGTAGTTGGGAGAGCAGACAGACCGCCATTGTGAAAAGTGACATGACTTGCCTCTTTCTTGAAGACGAGGAACACAACACGCTTCGACGAACAATCGGTGAACTGACAGAGAAAGACCATTGTGTCGTCATACCGGCCATTCCTGGTCTTTTGTGATGTAGATTGATTGTAAGAACCGGGATGAGCTCACTATTATAGCATCTTCTTTGTCTCTATTCCAAGCTTGTACCAGAGTGTTTCAAGATTGTACTTGAGTTGACTATTCTAGAAGTCATCAAAGAAGATCCGGATGCTGCCTTACAGGAAAAATAAATTAATCTCCCAGCGGATGTGGCTGCCACTGTCTCAGCGATATATGTATGTGCCGGAAAACCGAATACCCACTCCATACGGAGCACAGAGTTTTACTAGTCGACGTTTTCGACCTTTTTTTCTCTTTTCTTCTTTCTTTCCCACATCAGTCACTTGTCTGGCGCACGTGGCTATGTTTGCTTACATTTATGCATATAAATGGTTGTGCTGTGTATCATGATTGCGTGCTAGAACTCGAGACTTGAGACTCGAGAACTGCTACTACGGTCGTACGGATCATTATGTGACAGGTCTGCTGCCCAAAAGTATAAATTTTCACATTGATTGTTGATCATCGGATCTGGCTTTGAGTTCATAGTCTAGTGAATTAATAACTCTTTTTGACGCCTAACGGAAGCGAGTGAAGCATGATTGGTTTGATCAACGTCGTGTCAGACTCAAATATTCAATGCATAATCATAACTGCGAAGAAGAGGACGATTCATCGTTCCGTACTGGGTCAATCAATGTCTAAAACGGTGGAAAACCAGGCAGATACTGAGGTCCGGCAAGAGAATGATTCGAAATACAAATTCCCCGAATTCCCGGCTTCCAACTAGTTTTGTTCGATACATCCATTTTCGGGACGTTGCATTTCTTCAACCCTAAGTGACGAACTACTATGTAGTGTGTACGGAGCGTTTGAACCTTCCAGGCTCTGAGACGCCGTTAATCTCTCTTGGGTTCTGTTTCAAATTTCCGGCATCTCTCAAGTACGTAAAATGTGTTAGATTAACTTCCGCTTCACTTTTTAGAGTTTTCGCTCCAAAAATGTTATCGAATACGCAAACTCTTAAAAGGCGCAAAAAAGGGGCCGGGGGGAGGGGCAGAAGTGACATGGGAGAGTGAATCGGCGAGCTATCCGTCCCAAGGACTCGGGTAGGAGCCTCGTCGGCTCCCTCCGGAATGATCAAAAGGATTCAATTGAGATCTTGTAATTCTCATCAGCACGCTTTGAGTGTCGTTGAAGACGACTGAAGTGCTCCTGTGAGTAGTTCGTTAATTGATGAGCGAGTCATGGTATCGCAACATTGTAAAGAGGTGTTTAATGTCCACGCAATCAACATGAACACTATTTTTCTTGGAAAGGAAGGATATCAGCTAGTAGTCGAGCAGGGATTTTTCGATCACAAGGTGCCGTCCGTTACAGCGATACGCTTGCCGGATGAGGAAGGAGATAGATAAGCATGAGATGCTGTTTCAGTGTTCCTATCCGGAGATCACTAGAGAGATGCAGTTATCATATGCGTCTTGTGCATTATATTGGCCTTTAGACTCTATATGTAGCGGACATCACTGCGGCTAGTCAAGACTGGATGAGGAGGGAAGTTGTCTTGACTCATGAAGTGAGAATATCGTCCCCTCATCTTCAAAAGTTGCATGCAAGATGGGACGATTTCCGATTTCTGGTACCGAAGGAACGGACCGTCGTTAGCCGCTCTGTACCATACTGTACCGTACCATGGAGAGCAGGTTACCTTCATTATGGAAATATTGTATCGTGTCGTAATGGCCTCAAAAGGGCCAAACTATAATAGAAGTCTACTTTTAATCCCAACTATGAGATGGAGCCACCCAAACCGACCCGTATACAAAGTTCGCAGCCCATATGCATAGAGTCATACGGCCCATAAATACCCAATAGCTTGTCACCGTGGCAGCTGAGATAGTACCCAGAACACTGAGTTTTGTTCTTAGCTGTCAGGCGCCACTCTTCCTGTATTTGCCGTCATTGAGGTACCAAGCGAGGCGCATGTTTCAAAACCCGAAGCGCAGCGACTCAGGAACAGGCTTAGCGGGTGGCAAGGACAGCCACTTCCTTTCTGCTTTGTGCTTCCATAGACTCCCATACCACGAAATACTCCGTTTCCCGGAAATCTTTATTGGAGAATAAAGAGGCTGGTGGAAGCCTGGATGGCAAATTTTGCGGTCAATGATATATTGCAGAGCCCCATCTCAGCTCTCACCGTTCCTTTGATGTCCACAACTACCGAAGCGATGTTTCCGGACGATGGCCACTAACATCCCGTTATATCGTGTCATGATCCTTTGTCTTTTGGAATTATCTCATACGTAGCATTGTATTCAATTTACATGTGAATTTGCAACTATGTTTTTACACAGAAACTACCTAGGCAAATCTGCATGCTAGTACGTTCGGACGTACGGAGTACCAACAATGATTTTCAGAGCCGAGCTAAATGCTTACGCAGCTTGGAGCTGTTCGTTTCTGGTTGTCTGCACTACATTAGCCAACTGGCAAGAAGTATGTAGCATGAGAGTAGTAATACCTCAATAAGTATTAGGTACCCCCGACATGCGTAAAGCTAGTGGTTGGCACTCATTCCCTCGGTAGTTGATCTTCGCGTAGATTCTCCACGGAGGTGCGGAGTTTACTCCGAAATGTCTGGAGTAAATGACTTTTTTGTTGATCAGCGGGACTCAATGTTTGCAAAATGCATCAAAGGACTACGTAGCAATTGCAACGTTTGGCTGCATATGCGTAGACTCAGGATTGTACCTCGTATTCTCGTCTCTTTTGACTACCGTAGATAGACCTTCGGTGCCTCCATTGCCGAAAGATGGTGGATACCTCAATAAATGGCCACGCAGCACGCAGATCTATTTCTGTGTGGTACGTATGACTGCCTTACATCAAAAAGACTCAGATATCATGTATTATTGTTTTTTGCCTTTCACCAACCCCAAATTATGCCGAATTTCCGTCGCCAATTAGCCTTTTTAACTACGGGATTAGTGTGTTCCCAGAGAGTCGGTTGCTGGAATTCGACCCCAGTTACGGAAGTTCAAAGCACGCTTTTTCTTTTTCTCCTGTGCTCAATTATATTACATTACGTACGACTACGCCGTGATCTCAGCCCAACCCCACTCGATATTTGAGTTTGATCGGTATCCTTGGGATATCTAAGCTGCGTTCTTAAAGACGGCGATTTGCAATTACCAAAGAATCGGGATTGCTTAGGTAGGGGCTAGTTATTTAGTGGCCACTTAATGATTTTTAGCTTGGGATCGATGGTACCTTAGTAGAGACTTGTTACTACAATGATAAGAATTTTCGCTTAAAGACTGAACGACTGGATGAATCTATAGAAAATAACTCAATTGAAATAAACCTCGTCCATTGCGCTCATTCGTTAGTACAAATAGCCATGATCATAATGAGAGGCAATATCTAGTGATTTGCTGATATCCCAAAAAGTGATACCTCACATTTCTTCCCAGAATTCGACGTCTCCTCAAAAWTTTCCCGCCACTACATTTCTCCAAGGCTAAATACTCCTTGATTCGTTGGAGATACATTCACACTTGAAGTGACTGGTTAATAGTGCTTGGCCACACTCATTCCTTTCTGGTTCGCGTGGCAACTGATCCATTCTATTCCTGCTTGGCTGCTACGTCCCTAAGGGGGTAAGGCTGTCGATTGCCTTTACCTTCTCGCGTACAAACAGTCTCCCTTGTGATCAACATGCAAAGCACGACCCCTTCCCGTTCTTTGTGTTCATTCCTTTTTCTGGAGTTTGGGGGATGGAGATTCTGGGGTTGTATTGTAAAATGTCACTTTGTGTATGTTTGTAATTGAGCTGTTATTTCAGTATTGATACATGCTAATATACTGTCGAAGAAAATGGTTATAAATAGTTCGGACATCCTCGGGTCTTGAAGCAAAGTGCCATCCCAAATATACATGGTGACTCTGATCGGCTTTTCTGCACGTGGCAATTCGATGATTGTCGAGGCTCCAGGAAGGCATGGATTTATCATTTTGGTGAATACAAGAGAAAAACTCCATAACAATGCGCATCTTCGTCGCTGTAGATCAGATTACATGTATACCCGAAAAGAAATCTGTACAAGTCGTGCTAACAAATCAAATCAGACACATCCAGTCTATGTGAATAGGAAGCGTGGACGTGGGTATAGGGAAACATTTCAGTATATGTACGTGCCAGCCATGATCAAACGTCTTGATGGCGTTTGATGAACGCAACTAAAATAGCGACAATCAAAACCAAAACTACAGTAGCAATTTTCGGGAAATATGTCTGCGATGCAACGCCTTCCTTTGAGGGTGTCGTCGTAACCGCTGGTGAGGGCATTGCGATGGCCTCCGATTCAACCGGCTTAACTGAAACTGCCATTTCAGACGGTTCTTTGATGTCTTTATTGACTTCTGGATTGACGGGATCATCTGTAGTTTCCATCAAAGATGTCTGGTCGGTATCGGCAGTCGCAGTCGTCGAGCTACTGTCATCCGTCGACCCCGACCTCAGAGATGCATTCGAAGAACCAGCCGACCGACCCAGCTCCAACAACAAATTTGCAATGTCCTCATGCTCATAAGTCCTAGCTATCATAAACGGGGTCCTTCCATACCAGTCCTTCCTCCAGAGCTCCGCCCCAGCATCTACCAGTCGACGAACTGCGTCGGCACTGCCATTAACGACGGCCAGTTCAAGGTAAGCATTCAAAGCTTCTGTCTCCTCCGGCAATTTCGCACCACGCTCAATCAGAAGGACATTGAGCGATCTGTAATTTCTCGAACCACGCAACTCGAGAGGTGTAGCACCCCACTGATCAAGAGCGTCTACGTTGGCACCAGCATCAAGGAGGATTTCCCCGGCTTCGGGGCAGACATACAAAGCCGCCAGGTGCAACGGTGTTCGTCCGTAGTTGTTTGTGGCGTTGATATCGGCGCCATGAGATATTAATTGACGTATAATCGTTTCATTGTTATTCGCAACAGCATGATGAAGAGCTGTCTCCCCCATATCTGGGTCTTTGCCATTGATATCTTCGTTTAGATCTTGGGAAAGGCGTTCTGTGACTTCGTCAATCGAATCGGCGTTAGCCAGTGCCCAGAGGGGAAGAGGCTCGTTATCAACAGACATTCCAGTGTCCGTGCGGCGAGGGGGTAAGATTATTGTGCCAGTATCAGTTCGTTTTGGCGGGAGGAAGTCAACTTCATCATGGCCATGTCTCTTCTGCTCTTCTCGCAGTCGTCTAGCATCTCGGAGCAGTTGCAGGATTTCGGTATGGTTTACCTCTCGAGCAATACGGATTGGTGTTCGGCCGAATCTATCCTTGATGGTTGGATCAGCACCATGATCTAAGAGTACTTTGGCTGTATCCATGTATCCATTTCGAGCGACATCGTGTAATGTCGTTTTACCGTTTACATCCTGCATGTTGATATCCAATGTAGGGTCGAACTCGAGCAGAATCTCTATAATTTCCGATTGACCATTACATGCTGCACCATGGAGCATGCCTCGGTCAAAGCAATCTTTGTGGTGTACGTTCGCGCCGTGTTGAAGTAGTAATTTCACGACAGGGATGGCGTTGTAGTCGATTGCCCGCATGAGCGCCGTGCCTCTGGTGCCAACTTCAAGCGCTTCAGTGTTTGCGTCTCTCTCTAATAATGCTTGGACAATTTCTGTATATCCATTCTCTGCGGCATATATCAGAGCGGTTGCACCTCTCTCATCCTGCAGATCAATATCGATTCCGGGTTGAGAAAGAAGAACATTGACACAATCAAGCGTTCCTGCAATGGCTGCATAGATCAACGCAGTCGCACCTGCAGGTTCGGAACAGGTTTTGTTGATTTCCAATTGCGGCACAGATACCAGCAATTTGACAATATCCGTATACCCATCCAAGGCCGCACGGATTAATGGAGTAAAGTTATTATGTCTTGGATGTGCGATATTCACATTCAAATCTTTCTGTTCAACCAGCAATGAAACAAAGGCAACTTGATATCTGTCCGTGGCCTTGTAAAGCAGAGAGGAACCCGTATTATCAACGCTATTGACGGAGGCACCGGCTTCGATAAGGACTTTTGCAACATCCACGTTGCCCTGCATTGCCGCGAGCACAAGCGGTGTTACTCCGTTCACATCTTTGATATCAGGATTAATGCCCTCTGAAACGAGTTCGGCTACAAGTTTGGTCAGGCCCAAATGAGAAGCCAAATGTAATTCAGAACTACCATCCTTGCCAGTCCAACTCGATTGGTCGTCATTGTCCACGTACCACAAGGCTTGCGTCAAAGCTGCAAAACAACCTTGATCATGAAGCAGGTTTCGGGCACGTTCCCAAAGGTCATCCCGAGAGGTTTGAACGAGATGCTTACCCCAATGCTTAGCCGCATAGCCAAATAATGGATACTTTTCAAGGCGTTCATCAAAATCAGTCAATTCGCTGGGCCCAGAGCAAGCACCCATTCTGAATGGCTGGAATAAAAGGTAGGTTAAGCAAACAGACGCCAATTTATCTCGTCCTTCGGGGAAATATTGCTCCCAATTGCGACGGAAAAAGTCCTGTGCTGAATAATGTACGAGCCGCACACAATCCGATTCGTCAAACTGAACCAACCCAGCGCACATCGAGGCGAGAACAGGCGCCTGGATAATATAGTCTTGATTTATATCATCATCCGTCTCTGTTACCGCAATCGCATGCTCGATAGCCCCAACATGTAATGGCTCCTCAGCAAAGACTACCCATCTCAAAAAGTCCATTGTAATTTCTCGATGATTCATAGATAGATCGGCAATGCGGCTCATCGCATCTGTGAATGTCCCATCAAGCTCATTTGGAAGTACCTCGAGTGCCGCCATGACGTCTCCGGGTCTCAATTTCGATGTCAATGTATCCATGTTGAATTTTGCCAGAAGGAACATTCCACCATTGTCGTTCACAACTGTTTGTATTATCTTCTCTCTCAATCCTTCCTTAAGCGCTACACATTTCTGTAAAAATGCAGAAGTTGTAATACGCCATTCCACGTAGGTGAGCAAATCTTCCTCGACGGCAGCGACTTCGATTCGGAAGCTGTTGAATTGTTTAATAAGAGAATGTCCTTGGCCTTTGCACTGCTTGCCATTATCAATGCAGGACTGGCAGAGGTCATAATCGGAATTATCGCATACGTAGCAATGATAATGATACGGCTGGCTACCTTTGAGGCATACATCGCAGTAAATTTGACGATTCACATGACTGAAATGTCTCACGATGTTTTCCAAAGGCCGTGATGTCACCATCAAGTTGACTTTGGCTTCTAGTGAGTACAGAATCTCGAGCAAAGTCAAGCGGTCATCTTCTTCTCGCAACTCGTCGAGCCCATCAATGACGATGAATGAACGTGGAAATTTTAGCAACTCCTTGTCCAGCACAGACAGCAATTCTTCGCGACCCGGCTTCGTTCGGACTCGGTCGTGTTTGGTGAACATTTCCAATGTATCCTTCGATTTGACTCCATATCGCTGAGCAACCTGCTTGAGAAGACTACCAAGTAATGAGTCTATAGACTGCGAATGTACATCGTCCCACTTGCAGTACAGCATCAGAATTGCAGCATCTTTCATTGGCTTTTCATTACTTCGACGTAGTTTGTCCAGTTCATCTATCACAATTGCTGATAGGTAGGTTTTTCCAGCGCCAGGAATACCTGGGCAGATGAGAATCCCTTTTTCACGTTCAATCCATTCACGAAAGTCTTCATCGTCAAGGAACCATTTACAGGTGCCCTCGTGGTGTTCCCGGAAAAGCAATTGTTGTTTGGCAATGAAATTTAGCGGCGATAACCAATCAATCATCTCTTTCACTTGAGCTTCATCCATCACATCCTTTACCGCTTGAGTGGTCTGATAGATCTCCTGGGTCATGGAATGATTAATCTGCGATAGTGCAAACTGTATAGTCTGCTGCATTCGGTGGACTTTTTCAACCACTTTCAAAACATCGGTCTCAGTGAGTGGCCATGTTAGCGTCTGTCTAATTTTCCCATAGCCGGACCTCGACTTGAGTTTGGCATCGAGATCATTCACAAGATCTTCAATTTCTTTGATAATCCCGGTGTCGGCAGCGAATAATGACTGCAGCTCTTTAGGTATCGCTTCTTGTCCCTGAGTGTTGGTGATTTGGGCCTGGAGAGCCGTGATCGTCAACCATAAATGTGTGATCTCGTTCAACAGCGACAAACGGTCTTTCCCTCCTGATGCAACCGAGCTCAAATAGCCTATAATTTGAAAGGCCGCTGTAGCAACTGCCGTGATGCTTGCTGAGAGGCTCAGGGGATCCATGACTGCCACCTCTGGTACGGCAATACATGTTCCACAATGTATTCAGGATCTGGATTGAAAAGTCGAGAAAAATCAACAACAGATAAAAAGCCGCATAACACCACTACTTAACGAGAAGGAAGCTAAATCATCAAGCTGAAGTCCGGCCCCAACAACGTGCATAAGTGCCATGAGCCTGGCGTTCCGTTGCCAATCATTGTCGCAAAACCCCCGCGAGATAGTGCTTAGTTCCGCACGGCCTAGTCTCATTCTCAATTCTCCAAGGATTCGCGAAATCATGCTTCGTATTCATTTGTTGATGTGGCAAGTTCTTTCCATGGTGGTGTCGAAGGTACATTCAGCATTGGATACAAAACGAAGAAACCATCCGAGTGTGACGATCGGCCAAATTATTTGCCTAAGTGACGAGGCTTTCCTCGTTACAAGATCGCCTATCTACAGCAGAGCGACTTATTACATACGCAGATACTATTTAATAGCACCGCAACGTCTTTTGCAAAAGTATATCGCATATGTTCATGCGAAATTTGTAGAAAACCAGACCTACGGCGCGGTGCGTCTACTGCAGGTCCCCATGCCCGTCATGCCATGGTCGCATCGGTAGGGCCCGTATATACGTTAAGCGTATGTGTGCGTAGGCGATAACTTCGAAACCGATTCGAGAAAGTCATATACCTTACTGCCGATTATTATGAACCATTAATCCTGCTTCCTCGACTTGGATGTTTTGGACCCAAAGTATCCCAGGAGATAGGCGACGCGATTCACAAACAAGAATGCTGTGAAGCCAATATTACCCCAGCTGACGGGTGACCATGATGCGACATCAAAGTACAGATCCGGGCCCATTGCGACGTAAGTCGCATATAGATGGCCAACGTCTGCAATTGCTAGGGCAATGACGGCATTGCGCAGTACGTGAATCTCAGAGGTACCGTAAATGACTCCAAAAGCAAGCATGCCTACGAGGCCATATATATTTGCTAGCTGGTAGTTCAACGCGAGAACGCTGGGATGGTGCGGCAATGTAGGAGGATGGGCAAGAGAGGTTTGGCCGGCGATGAAGTTATCCCTGTCAATTATAGGAGCGAGAGTACCGGCGACCCTGATAGAATGTAAGCATTCGTTGGTACTTCACATAAGTTTGACGTATCTCCAGCATCTGGTAGAAGAGGCATTGTTCACTACTCACATGGAGAGTGGCTCCACGATCGCAAAGAGGATGAACGGCCATGTCGGGAACAGAGTTGGCATTTTCGGGAGCTGAGTTTTGAATGGCTATCTCACATTGGAAGAGGCCCGAGATACTGATTGTCGATATCACGAATTCTCATGTCTGAGTTTGTGTAGATCAAAGTCATGATTGCGATAATGATAGCCTCAGGTTTCACCCTAAGCCGTAATAGACAAAGTGCCGGAACAACTATTTACCGTCAATAACCCTCAGGGTTAGGACTTTGATTATTGATTATAACACACCTAGATATTGGTGCTTGCTATGTTGTAAATCACAGCTAGGGAGCCTTACTGCGACTTAATGGCACAATTATACTACAAGTGGAAACTTCCTAAAGGACTTCATCGCAACCGAAAGCCGGAGAAGGCTGGTTATGAAACGCACATCTTCAAGTATAAAGGAGCGACTGACTACAAACATAAATTGAAAAGCAGAAAGTAGACATCAATTCCAAGGTTTTCCCAGCAAATGATCCAACTGAAATTTTCAGAAAAAAGAAGTGAACAGAAATCTACTCCACATACATCGTCTGAGCGACATACAGGGGTGATCAGATTATTCAAAGACCACCAACAACAGCTGCAACGTTTTCTGATCATTCTCGAACTCCAGATGATTGACCTCGATAAATTTGCACATTGAAAGTGACCCATCCTTTTCCTGAGTCATATCGATTTTCTCAATTGTCAGGAGCAACATATCCATGAATTTTAGGGGTATTCCCAGCTACCTATCACGAGTGCCCAATGTCAGTAGCCATTGACCTAGTGAATGGTATTCTAGGGCAGAGATAATTGTACCGCATTGATAGCACATCGTGGGAGAGACCTAGACCAGAATTCGCTCGAACTGAGCTGCAGGCGTAGTTGCTTGCTCGCCTATACAAAAGAACAATATGTTAGCGTATATATTTAAAAAGATGAGTTATTCTAAATACAGGTCAGAGAAACAAAGTCAGCCTGTGCGGAGTAGGGCTGAGCAAAGGTGACACTATCACTGGTGCAGCAGTATGCTGGCGCAATGAAATTGTTGGCGCAGATAGAAGCCTCAGTAGTGCCAGCGATAGTCATCAAAGTGTTCAGATATACTATACTTCCCCAGACTGATTGAAATCTAAGTCACACCTAGTTGCCGTAGCTAAAATCGGAATAGATGGTTTGGTTGAGAGAGAACGTTGTGGCGTTCTGTCGAGTCCTCAGGGGAGGTTGGAAAATGGCCCTGCGACCTTGCAATTAATTCCTCAAAGAATCCAAACCCAGTGGCGCGGCTTACTAGATAGCTCATACCATAGTTGCCATAAAGATTCAAATCATTGACATACTGGAACCTTTCCCATTTCTCCAAAGTGAACAAAGTGCAAAAAGGACTATAACCAAGAGCCACAGTCTCGTATGGACATATCGACTGTACATTGTAGATGTCTTCATCAGTCTTCATCAGTCCTGTTCGGACTTTTGCGCAGATGTACTATAGATACCTCAAAGTTCCCATCCAGTAAAATATGTCCCCATTATAGGGCTCACCAGATATGGGAAAAGTAGTCACTAATGGCGTGTTTGAAATGCAGGGTCGGCTGGGAGTAGATCGAATTGGTTTGCGCAAGGAACGGAGCATTTCCCGCTTTAGTAGCACTTGTAGACTGTTGAGTCCTTTTACTTATTGACATGATACACATATTGCCCATACCCACATATGGCCTCCATATTTAGTTTGGAAATAATCCAGGACCTGGGGCACGGTAGGCCCTATTGGGATAGAAACACCAGCCACCACCAAACAAGCAGCTACAAATAGCTTGAGCAATGTGCTAATCAGAAAAGACTTTTCTCTTTCCTTATAGAATATCAATAGATGGAAAATGTGCGTGAATGCTAAACAGAATTCAGTGCGATTTAATATCTATACACTATGAAAATATCTAAGCCTCGGTATACCTAAAATCTCTGTCACACGATCTGCTGCCGAAAGAGGCAACATACTGTGGGTAGCCTACCCCGGCTTTTGACAGTCTGGGATATCTACATATTTTAGATTTGGGACTTCAATAATGAATCATATCCAAGAAAATTACATTTGCCGACAAAACCTGACCCATCCGCCTTCGAAGATCCATGGCCGGCTACTAAACTAAGAAGTAGAAAGTAAGGCGCTCTAATGTATTACACTTTGTTGGCTTACTTTTTTATCTAATGAGGCAAATATGTCGGCTCACTTCGCGTTGATTTATCGAAAATAGACAGCATCATCGATCTCAGGAAGTTAAATGAAATTTAGCAACTGCAATTGGGTGCTAGGTATAGTGGGCATTGCAATCTATCGGAAAGTGGATTCCACCCTTCCAGACGTAAGTAGAGAAGCAAGCTCTTGATGTAGAGTTTGCTTCAATAAAATTACAAAGGTTACAATTGTGGATTTACAACGGCTCGATCCGATCTATCCTTACAGCCAACCAAGGTGGTCTTTCAACGCGATGCCTCTGGACACAATATATCTCGTTCGCCATGGAGTAAGCATGCGCCTGAAGCTTTGTTTGAGAACTACCTGTATTAATCTTACTGGCTAGAATCGTAACAATTGGGAAATCGATTTCGACAAAAAGCAATATATTCCAGAATTCCCTACTCCAACCGGCAATGGCGCAGACCCAACCTTGAATTCAAGCGGTGTCCAGCAATCCTATGAGCTCGCATCGCATATTAGTAGCCCTAGCTTCACACCAAAGCCATTTCGGATCTATTCCAGCCCGTTCTATCGATGCATACAGACAATTCAACCCACTGTGGAGGAGTTGGCGAAGAAGAAGCAGTTAGGCGAGATAGATCTTGACATTGGAACAGATCTCAACGTTCGAGTTGAGAATGGATTAGGGTAAGGCAAGGCAGAAGTTCGTTTTCAAGAACTGGAAGAAAAAGAAGATTGACGAGTCAAATACAGTGAATGGTTCGGAGGCATCATATTTGAGCCTCCAGCTCCCGTTTCAGCAAATGTTCTGTACACCCATTTCCCAACATGCCTTGCCACAAATCCTGAGAGTCTCTACAAACCATTCGTGATTCCACCGCGATGTGGTGAGACTCTCGCACAGCTCCATGACCGAGTCGCAGCCACTCTTGCGTCCATCATAGCCCAAGCTGACGCTGAAATCGCGGCAGCAGAAGCGGGACAAGTAACAGATTCACCCCGCACCAGCAAAGCCATATTGATCTCCTCCCACGCGGCACCGCTTATTGCCATGGGCCGCGCGTTAACAGGGTGCATGCCGACAGAGTTTGGGGAGAAAGATTTCAATGTCTTCACGGCGGGATTGAGCACATTCATTCGGAGAAAGCCGGTTTCGGAAGATGACCAAATTGTGTTAGGTGCAGTGCCTGATTGGAAGAATGGGAAGGGAGTTGGAGGGGACTGGGAATGTGTGAAAAATAGCGACACAAATTTCTTGAGCGGCGGTGCCGAGAGTGGTTGGTATGTTCTTTCCGGACCTAATCTCTGCTTTTACCAAAAGCACTAAAACTGATTGATTGCTTTAGGCACTTTGAAGGCGAGGCGTCGTTTGATACGTCGACTACTATGGCCAAAACTGCGGACAGTGACACTTGTGTGATTGCTACAGCTACAGCTGTTGTCTAGTTGGAAGTTTGAAGTATGACCGTCAATCATCTCTCGAATTATACCTTGTAGATGGAGTGTTCGTGTTGGATATGTTATATGTACAGTCCATTGATTAAGTAGATAGTATCTAGACCGAGGGCCTAAGGAACTTCAATCTAAAGTATCAGTTTTCGAGACTAGAGATTGTTTGAAAATACGCTGGGCATATCCAATAGAATTGCTTTGTCCATCGATGATAGTTGACTTGTAATTGAAAAGCGAGAGTAGTAAGACCACAGCTAAGTATCTGAGCATCTGAGCTACAGAATCCGAGTCCAAGTGATTCTTAATATCAATGCAGTGTCTACATTACAAAACGAGTTATGATTCCTGGGGAAAACCCTATGGAAGTACGCTTCCAACATCACGTCACGCTTTAATCTTGGACGAATGGTTGGGGTAACTACCATAAGTCGATATATCCCGCACTTAACCGAGTCTACATTTGCCGACAACCTTGGAAGATGTTGGTAGAACCCCGACATCGTATTCCGGAATCTAGTTTCCGAGCTACCTACATGCTTGAGGCTAAAATCTACAAAGTTCACAAAGTGCTTCCAGTGCTCACGCGAGCGATTGCCGATTGCAGAGAATCCGGGGATAAAATGTGGAGGAGGGGAATTCTTAGTCCGGGGTAAGATCTAGATACATATATTTAGACCATTCTTCGCATTTTATCTAGGTATCTAGGTACAAATCAGTGCACTGGTCTTCAGTTAGGACACCATTTTTCTTCTCTCATACGAAATAAAACCATGAAAACTGTCGCAGAGCCTGAGAAGGATATCGGGGTGATCCCGGCCCAAGCCGGAATAGTCGACGACATCGCAGTCTTAAAAAGAGACGCCGTATTACTCAGCAATGCAAAGAAAGCCACCGAGAATGAACACAACATGAGTGTCTGGGACTGTGTGAGGCTGTATCCAAAGGCTATTGCGTGGAGCATTGTCATCTCAACCTGCATCGTGATGGAAGCGTACGACGTGAGCCTCCTCTCAAACTTCTATGCCTTCCCGCAGTTCAATGAAAAGTACGGCCGACGACTACCAAATGGGACGTACCAGGTGTCTGCCCCTTGGCAGGCGGCATTAAGCAACGGAGTCAATGTTGGCGAAATCTTCGGGCTGTTGCTGAACGGACTAATCTCGGAGCGTATCGGATATAGAAAAACAGTGATGATATTTCTAACGGTGCTTATCGGATTTATCGCAATATTTTTCACAGCACCGAATGTCAAGGTACTTCTTGTCGCTGAAATCCTCTGTGGTATTCCATGGGGCGTATTCCAGACTCTTACGGTTAGCTACGCAGCGGAAGTTTGTCCAGTTGCGCTGCGTGGTTATTTGACTACCTACGTGAACTTCTGCTGGGGACTTGGTCACACTGTCGCTCTCGGGGTGATTCGAGGGATGCTTCACCGTCATGATGAGTGGGCTTATAGAATTCCTTACGCGTTACAGTGGATGTGGCCTGTGCCATTGCTGGTTGCCATAGCGTTCGCACCGGACTCGCCTTGGTGGCTCGTTCGTAAAGGGCGGCTTGAAGACGCAAAGAAAGCCTTACTTCGACTGACTCGGCAGGATCAGCGAGAACGTACAGGCTTTGATGCTGATGAGACCGTCGCCATGATGGTTCATACAAACTCACTCGAAAATTCCATCAACAACGGCGCTACGTATCTCGATTGTTTCAAAGGCACCGATCTGCGTCGCACCGAAATCGTTTGCATGGTATGGGCGATCCAAAACCTAAGTGGGAACTCCTTCTCAAACTACTCGACGTACTTCCTCGAACAGGCTGGCTTKAGTGCTGACAATTCCTACAATTTTGCCCTCGGCCAATATAGCATTAATATGGCCGGTGTTCTAGGCGCTTGGTTTCTTATGTCCCGAGGCATTGGTCGTCGATCCCTTTATTTATTTGGTCTCTGTGGGCTATTCTGCATGTTACTGATAATGGGGTTTCTAGGGCTGGTGCCTGCAGATCACAAACGTGAGGCATCCCTAGCAACAGGTTCTTTCATGCTGGGGTGGGCATTGTGCTATCAACTCACTGTTGGTACCGTTTGCTACTCGCTTGTTGCGGAATTACCCACACGCAGATTACAAATTAAGACCGTTGTCCTCGGCCGATCCCTTTTCATCACTGTTAATATTGCATGTAGTGTTTTGACTCCATATATGCTAAATCCGACGGCATGGAACTGGCGCAACTTCGCGGGATTTTTTTGGGCAGCAAGCTGTGGGCTATGTATCATTTATGTGTTCTTTCGGGTTCCTGAGCCATCTGGAAGGACTTTTGCTGAGTTGGATCTGCTGTTTCAGAACCGTGTAAGCGCGAGGAAATTTGAGTCAACGGAAGTCGATGTCTTTGGAAATGGGGACGCTCATGCCGATAACGAGAAAGGGATTACTGTTCATGTGGAGGTGACAGAAACTTAAATGTCGTGTAGAAAGACTACATCTATTCAAGAATTATGCCTATCGACGGCACTCACTAGAATGAATTTGTATCAACCACTTCCAAAGCTAAAAACTTAACACAAAAAATGGCCGATTAGAAAGGCGAAATACTGACCAAGGAAGTAAGCCACCATGCTCTTAGGGAGCCTCAACTGGAAAATTTATCACTCTATGTACAGATTTAGGTAGTTGAGCAAAACATTCAACTAGGTCCTGAATTATTCTCACTAGATGCAAGACTAGGGCTAGGGCTAAGCGTTAAAGCCGGTATCTCCGGCGCATGCATTGTGATGATTTTACCCAGCTCTTACGGCCTATCTACATATATAGGGGATCAGGAAGACCGGAGTTTTGTTATTGTCAATTTAATGTTCCTTCTACAAAGATAGAAGACGACAAATCGTCACGATAAAGCGACGAACGAAAACATGAAGCAATGTTTTGAGGCTCTCTCTAGCGGCCCGTGCCTGTCCCGCCCAATAGAAATGTGCCTGAGGGCCTCAGGCAGCCATCTCTTGCTGACTCACGAGCCAGAGTCAACCTCCTCCAACTCTTTCTCCGACGAACACAACCTGTACCCCGTCTATAGCAACTCTTTTCATATTCAGATGGAAGGCAATCATCATCGCTACTTCCATCACTCTACGTGTGACTCAAATTCTGCTCTCAGAGGACTGCATACTTGCTTTCCCTCTTCGCCCACGTCAATCCCAATGTCCAACCTGTTACTCCGCAAAACCGATTGCCGCGGTCTGGAATCCTAACACAACCAGAAATGCGGAAACCCGGGGATCTTCCGCCCTCATCCCCTTCCGATGAA
The DNA here is from genome assembly GCF_001896365.1 of Talaromyces amestolkiae. Lineage (NCBI taxonomy): Eukaryota > Fungi > Ascomycota > Eurotiomycetes > Eurotiales > Trichocomaceae > Talaromyces > Talaromyces amestolkiae. The sequence goes on from NW_024468057.1 coordinate 285,275, forward strand.
ACATCTTTACCTCAGATTCGCGATGTGCATTCCCATCTGCCGGGGCTACGGATCGCTCCGTTGCGGCAGCCTGTATCGCGCCGACTGTGGAACACGCCCTTTCCTCAAAATCCGGAGATAACAGCGCATGCAGCAGCAACAACGGCCCCGAAGGGGGGTTTGTCAACCATAACGACTGGTCCTCAGCTTCCGGAGAGGCTTCCTACTTTAGAAGAGTTTGTGAATGCTGCTCGCACGTCGGATGCCGATCTAGGCGACAGCCATCTCAATCCAAACATCCCGCCACCTCCGAAGACTATATTACCAGATTTTATCAACCTTCAAACCGTGGAGAAGCTACCATATTTATTTGAGGATAACAATGCATCAAAGCGTCGCCGTATAGATCTACTTAATGATCACTTCTCTAGCGAGCATCTCCAACTTCCCGTTCCGCAGACACAGAATGAAAAGAAGCCACGACCATTCGGCCCGTTTGCCATCTTGAATGGATTGAATGAGCCGCCTCCGAATGCTGCATTATTTCCACCCATTGAACCGGGATCATTACCGCCGATCTTGACAAGACCTATGATAGATTCTGAATTGGTAGTACCTGATAGACACACCGAGAAACAAGTGGATAAACGAGAGCTGCGATTAGAGGAAATCCTAGACCCGAATAGCCTGGAACGATCGAATGTCGATTATGCCGAAGAGCCCAAGCTTGACCAATCACCAGCGAATGATCATAGTCAAAGTGCGAGTCAATTTCCTGCTGACAACAATGAGAATACGGTAGACAAGCTAGTTGACGCAAATGAGCCACTGTCGCCCAAGACTCGGGGCCGCTCGCGCAAGAATCTTAGGCGGTGGACAGAACAAGAGACTACTGATCTACTCAAAGGCGTGGTAAAATGCGGCATCGGGAATTGGACGGCTATCCTGCAACAGCCGGAATTGAAATTCAACAAGCGCAGTGCTGCTAATCTAAAGGACCGCTTTAGAGTCTGTTGCCCATGGGCTTACGGAGCAGCTGACCCAAACGAAGCAACAAAGCAAGTTCAAGACACTCTTGCGAATGCATTGATGAATGCGGAGTCCCTGACGTCAGGGGCTGGTGGTAAAATCTTATTACCTGATCCTAGACCCAAGGAAAGCAACACGTCGGCTTCTGCGGAGGTGATTGAGCCTGCTTCAACCAAGCTAGGCGATCAATCACTGACACCATCCTCGCGATCTAAACAACCACCTCCCCCGACACCCGCACCAGTACCTGCACTCGAATCTCCCCAACCTTTTTTGTCGGTCAAATCAACACCTACACAGTCCACTAAATCCAAGTCCACCCTCTCGTCGCTAGGAATTTCGGAGCCCTACTTCACGATCAAATCAAAACGCCGTTCGCGTAGGCCATTTACGCCCGCTGAAGATGAAGCTCTCCTCAAAGGTTACGCAGTTCACGGCTTTCAATGGACACTAATCCAGCAAGACAAACATTTGAATCTGTCACATCGGCGTGCAACCGATCTAAGAGATCGGTTTAGAACCAAGTTTCCTAATGCGTACCGTGAGGGTGGAAGTGTCAGTGGTGGGAGTATAGGCTCGCTGCAACGTGAGAATAGCAACGAATCTACGCAAACTCTCGCAAATAACAGGCAGGAAAAGACTGCGACCCCATCATCACAGAGATTAAAGGACGTTCCACAGTCGATATCATTACCACCGCCGTTGGTGTCACCGCCGCCATTAGGTAGTGCCAATTCAGCAGACAAGAAACGCAATCCACATTTGGGCGAGTCGACCAGTCTGACGTCTATCACCTCACTTCTGCCGCCATTGGCCCAGTCAGGCATGGGGCCCGAGTCTTCAAGTACAGCGGGAGGAGGACAAAGTACAAAATCATCGACTTATTCATTTTCTTCGGGCTCAGGTACGGGTAATCACAATACAAGTTTTACGTCTGTGTCCTCCGCTGCCAATGCAGCTACAAGTTCATGGGAAGATAATACGCTTCCACCGTTTAATTGGAACGATATGAACTGATGTAATTCATATCATTATCGCAAAATACATGCATTTTTTCGGGAAATTGTTCACTGGCGAATTTAGTCGGCATGTTTTCTTTTGACTGGATTATAGTGAACTATTAGACTGATTTTGACTTGGAACCTGGACTAAATATTGATGTTTCTGTTACTCGCCACTATCAACATGATTCAATTCCTAGATCGTAAACATACGCTAATCACAAGACAGACGAAAAACTATAAATGCAAAATCGACTCATGAAGAATAGAACAGGTATTTAAAAAACATTGACGCAGGGAAACGCACCACCAACTGCAAATGAAAGAGAGTAGGAAAGATGAGAAACACCATTGCACAGGTAAAATCCATCCCATTGGCCTGCTAGAAATGGTCGACGTGTACAGACATAGCAGAGTATCGTTTCAGACTTGATCAAACCACTCATTTACCAAGCATTTCGATCCCAATTCGGATCTAGCACCAATCATAATTAGCAACCCTCCCCGACAAACGATCCTTCATCCAACAGATAGACCGGAAACTCACCTTGTATAAAACTAGCCAGAACTTTGCTCCCCGTCTGCAGCAACGGATGACCCGCCACGATCTGCAAGAACCGCTGCAATCCTTCCCTCCTATGCTCAATCACCTCATCACTAAACCGATTCGTAAACACTTTTCCAGGCAATGGCGGAATTGTGACCCGTGAAGATTCGCGCTCGAGAATGTCGCGGAAGTATTCAAAGTCAGAGTATCGGCGTCGAACGACGGATTGCTTGAGTTTGAAGGCGGGAATGTTGGTTCGGCAGACTATTTCGTAGGATGTATACATTGAGCGGGATGTGCCGTGGGTTTGGGGGTTGCGGACCTTTTTTCATAACTTTAGAAAGGGACATTGATCAAGTAGTAGAAAGAGAGGACAAACCTCGATCTCGAGGAAATTCTCCGGTGGACCGTAGATCTCCTCAAAGGTCTGATGGCGCGCATCTGGGATGGACTGCATTATGTTCGTCGAGTGCGTTCGCAGTGAATAAAACAAAGACAGTATGTGTTGTTTTAGTCTGTATTCTCCGAGAAGCTTGAATTAGTGATCGCGTGCCGATAATGTACGTTCCAACAGCGCTGATGGATGACGAATATGGTTTGACTACCCACAGCTCGCGGGGTCACTGTTGGAAATGGCGTTGTCTGTCTGTTTGTCAATTCTGTAGACAAGCTCTATGAATAACGTAGTCTCCTTCTCGTGTCAAGAAAGCAAATATCAGCGAAAAAGCGATTGATAAACTGGAGCCAGCGATGGAAGCTGCGAGTGAGTCCTGACTGCCATAATCGACCACTCGTAAACGTACGGTCCGACGTATTCCATTATCTCACTCAGGCCGAGCACCCCACACAGGCGCACGGTCCAGTGCGTGATCGCGCAGCGTGTGTTGACAAGCAAAAGAGATCACGTGTAAGGCTCCAAGGCAGCCGTCAGGCATCCATCATTTAAGCAGCCACACCAAGTCCACAAACTCATACTTCGCGTTACCATGATCTAAAAACTCTCCTATCACTCTGGACTCTCTCATAGGGAAGCCTCCAAGGTTTCGACATTGGCATTGTCCTCTTTCTTGACGCATTCGTGTGTCCTACAATTGAATTCAGTCATGCCAGACGCCACGTCGTGGGATCTCACGAAGAGCATAATATCACAATGCTCCGATAAAATTGGTATAGACCTTTTGATGATGTGGTTCTTACAAGAGCTCATCTGTGATTCTTAGCCAACCCCGAGGCTTTAGTCTCACCTCCAGTCGCTCTAGTAAAACCCGGTATATTGACTGTGACTCTTCACGAAGGAAAGGGATTTTCGATACCCCCCTATTATCAACAAATATTCACCTCTTATTATCAGAATACGAACGATACTGTCCAGCCAAGTCCCGCTGCCTCACACTCCGCTCAGACCGCAGTGTCTCGACCTCAGTCTATCAGTAGTGACATTGATGCTGCACCTACGATTCACGTTCGCTACTTGAACAAGTATCTACCATATGCCCTTTTGGATTTTGATAAAAACCAGGTTTTCATCGATGCTGTGTCTGGTACTCCTGAAAATCCCTTGTGGGCAGGCGACAAAACTGCCTTTAAATTTGATGTCTCGCGACAAGCTGAATTGAGTATACAAATCTATCTCCGTAACCCAGCTGCCCAGCCAGGAGTAGAATATAATGAAGATATATTCCTCGGAGCTATAAAGATGCAACCTTGTTTGCAAGAACTCACGACCATTATAGAAGACCCTAGACTAAGAAAAAAGGAAAATCAAAGAGCAGTGGCTGAAGAAGAAAAGAATATTATCCAATCAGGAGCTGAATGGCAAGATATGCAATTTGGGACTGGCTCAATCAAAATTGAGCTCTCTTTTATGGAGAATAGGGCTCATAACATAAAATTAGAAGACTTTGAGTTCCTACAAAGTGAGTAGTCTTCTTTCTCTATTAAACAAGGATGCTGACTATATGTTAAACAGTTACTAGTAGAGTGAATACACCCAGAAACACTTATTTAAAAATAGGTGTCTAATTACATCTTTTCTAGAGATCATTTGGAAGGATTGTGCAAGTGATGTAAGTTCTATTGATGTCTACTCGATTGCATTCACATAATAATAATCTTGATAGAAAGAAAGATACCAGACGTGTCTATGCGCTAAAAACACTCCGTAAGGCACATATATCATCCAGATCTGAAATCGCACAAACTCTCATGGGGCAATCAGTGTTGGCCCAAATCAACAACCCATTCATCGTACCATTGAAGTTTTCATTCCAGTCTTCTGAGAAGCTATATCTTGTTCTCGCATTTATAAATGGGGGTGAATTGTTTTATTATCTACAAAAAGAGCAGCGTTTCGACATAAACCGAGCACGTTTCTATACCGCAGAGTTACTATGTGCTCTTGAATATTTACACAGGTTCAAGATGATTTACTGTGATCTAAGGCCAGAGAATATTCTTTTGGATTTAACTGGTCATATTGCATTATGTGATTTCGGCCTTTGCAAGATTGACATAAAGGACGAAGATAGGACTAGTAGGGAGCATTTATCTTGGGATACAATATGTTGAAAGTAACTAACACTTTATAAAGAATTTTACAGGACACCGGAATACCTTGCTCCAGAATTGCTGTTGGGCCATGAATATACAAAGAGTGTGGACTTTTGGACACTTGGGATTCTACTCTACGAAATGTACGTATGTATATACATTATTAGACTATAAGCTACAATCACTAACTGGAGATAGGTTGACTGGTTTACCACCATTCTACGATAAAGAGGCGAACGACATGTGTGAGAAAATTATCCAAGAGCCACTAGAATTTCCAAGCCATGAAATCGTCCCTACAGCAGCTCGTGACCTTTTAACCCGCCTTCTTGACCGAGATCCTCAAAGCCGTCTAGGCGCTAATGGGGCTGATGAAATCAAGGCACACTATTTCTTCTCGAATATCGACTGGTGCAGACTTCTGCAGAAAGAGTATGAGCCTGCATTTAAACCAAGCATGGTATAGATATATATCTTTTATTCATCTAGGTATAGCTTGCTGATCGATTTACATAAGATCGACGTGCTGGATACGAGCAATTTCGACAAGAAACGGAGAAGACTCGAAGACTCCTTGGTCAAGGATAAAGCCCTATCCCAGCCCATGCAGGACCAATTCGCAGGCTGGTCTTACAACCAACCCGTTGCTGGATTTGGTGACACTGTCACATATTCATCTTTTCCCCGCACTATTCCGGAATGAACTTTGACCTTCTGTCTAGCTATCTCAGCGTTCATTGACAACGAAACACAACAGATGATACATCGATGATTTTCCTTCTCTGTTCATCGTTGAAATTTAGACAAATACGGGGAGATCAGTATGATGATTCTTGAAAGGGAATTATACCACTGCCCCAGCTCTCTCTTATTTCTATTTGTAAATCATTCATTTTATCGCCTAGTCAACTGATTTTCTTTTCTTTCCTTCTCTTTATCTTTCTGGCGTGATGTTTTCCATATCTCATATCAAACTAAACCTTTGCTCATTTGCATATAAATCGAGAGTGAGAGAAAGGCCTTTTCCTCTCGTTCGAAATCAACATTCATTATTGTGGTATGACTTCTCTGGGAGATTTTAGGCGGCACCAAGTGTAACGATTCAAGTGCGTGAACAAACATGTTACGCATCTAGTGCCTTAACCATTAGCACCTGAGAGCAATACCAGACTCAACGGTACTGGGTAAGATATCCCCTTTTGTCAGCCAAGTCAAGCAGATACACATTCCTGACTTGTGATCTCTATAATAATAGCAAAAGAGACAGGTTTCTGTTGCCCTCTTCTGACTAATTTCCACTGAACAGAAAGGAACATATCACGATAATAGGGCACCAAGATACGCATTATCCAAAGTTCAACTGTTATATAAATTAAAATGCTTTCTCGAAGATCTAAATCTACACAATATTGCAGTAAGACGGCGCTAAAGATACCATAGTGCTGCCGGCCATACAGGAAGATGGAAGCCCATCTCAGCCTCCCACCCCTTCCCAGATATTGAAGATTCAGATGATGATTATAAGGTGCCGTTATACATGTCGAAAGCGCTGTACTGATATGCTGCACTGATATGCTGCGCCGCATCAGTTGGGTATTAAAGCAGGTATCGGTCTAGATAAACCGAACTTCACCCTTGAAACATACTGGGGCTTAAAATTACGGAGTATTGTCTGAAAGCATGGAAGTTGATTAACCAGCGATTATAACTCAGCATCGTCACAAATCTGATCATATCGTACATGCTGAACCCAACAGCATGAAAATGGAGCGCAAAATCAGGCCTGTTATTCGCGGGATTATCATTTGCGTCGTTGATTTGGAGTTGTTTCCGTCTACCAGAACCAAAGTGTCGCTCGTTTGCGGAGTTAGATTCGTTGTTTGCGCAGGGTGTGCCGGCGAGGAAGTTTAAGAGTACGGTATCAATGTCTTTGAGGTGGGCGCTGATGTGAAGGTGGCTGTGCAGCATTTGGAGGTCACAGATAATAAATGATTGATGACTGGTTATGTATATAGAGTCGGGAAAAGGGCTTGACCTTGACCTGATTCAGTCAAAAAAAGTTGGATTCATCATCATGTGCACCATCTATAGTCAGATAAAGCCCCCCTGTAGATGCTTGATCTGGTTCCTCTCACTTTTGATAGACAGCAAGATACAAGAATGACACAAATATCGACTTCGTTTTTCGATGATAGCAAGCAGGTACTCTAGTGTCCGGGCGCAAAGCCCAGCTATGTCCATCCAAGCCCCCCGCATGTCAAATTTTTCCAATCATTTAGCGTCGGACGCACTCCGCAGCCACAGTTTCATGTTCTATAATTTTTGGGTGCAGTTGTGTATTTTCTACACCTCAGAATCTACATCCGGTACCAGATATGATGTCAAAGTGGCTTGAATGCTTAGTGATTTCAGAATCAAAAATTCGAATCGGAAAGTAGGCCGGATGAACCGGACTTAAGGCGTTAGTTAACACCGTCGAGTGAGGTCTAATGGCCATTGGGATGAAACCGCCGCTGATTACTTACAAGATTCAATCATGCAAAAATTAAAGAATCATAACATATTTGAACATTCAATCTTTCCATCGTCGTGACATCCACGTTGGGAGACTGAGGTGTAGCGTATTGCGACCGCTGATAACTACCTAAATGACAGAGATAATGTTGCTGGCCTGGATGGATATATAGCCCTAACTTACGCTTAGACGACATCCTCTATTCGAATTCATGGCTGTCGGGGGTGCTCCGACAGGCATTACAAATACAGCCCTAATAATCACCGTGCACCTAAACCATGCCGGCCCTACAGTAACCACTTGGTCAGCGGCGCTGACTCAACACCATGTAAACCTTGCCACATTGAGAAGTATTTCCATACCACTCTAGGTGCTTTTCGAGATTTCTTTACATCATTCGCCATTAAGGATGATTATCACCGACAATATCCGGAGATGAAGACAGGCAGAAATTATAGAACAATGTAAGCATGATGGCAGCGAGGGGGTATAAATACATGAGAGCGTAGCCTTCGTTGATATCCTTCTCATATCATACCTAAGGGTACTGGCAAAATCCGGAAGCTCAAGTGTACTGTCTATAAAAAAAATCAATATGTCTGAACTTAACGTACCTCTCCGCCGACTCGGCAAGAATGGACCTCAAATCCCAGCGTTGGGCCTTGGTCTCATGGGTATGTCCTGGACATTCTACGGAAACACTCCAAGTGATGAAGAACGATTTGCGGTGCTCGATCGAGCAGTGGAAATAGGAGCTACCAACTGGGACACCTCTGAGTGAGCAATTGAACCCCTGTTATGTCAACAGTATTTGGTATGGTTGACTAATAAATGCTCAGCATGTATGGCGACGGTGAAGAACTGCTTGGAAAATGGTTCAAGAGAACTGGAAAGCGGGACAAGATATTCCTGGCAACCAAATTCGCCTTTTTGAAAGGGTCACCCAAATTTGAGGTCGATAGTTCTGCTGCTTATTGCAAGAAGGCTTGTGCAGAGAGTTTGAAGCTACTGGGCACTGATTATATTGACCTTTACTACGCGCATCGTGTCAATCCGAATACGCCCATTGAAGAGACAGTTCGAGCTATGGCTGAACTTAAAGCGTACGCAATATCCACTATCATAGCTTAAACACGAAACCACGAGCTGACAGGGTTTATTTACCAGTGAGGGCAAAATCAAATACTTGGGTCTCTCGGAAGTGACCTCAACAACACTGCGTCGCGCTTGCAAAGTTGCACATATCGACGCCGTACAGGTCGAATACTCGGCCTTCGTGACAGATATAGAAGGAGAAAAGGGCACGAATCTGCTTGCAACGGCCCGCGAATTAGGTGTCACAGTTGTTGCTTATTCGCCATTGGGTCGTGGAATCCTTACCGGTGCCTATAACAAGAAGGACGCTGTTTCAGCCGAAGGCGATCAACGTACTGGGATGGGGTTCCCGATGTTTGCGGAAGAAAACCTTGAAGCCAATGCGAAGCTCATTGGCAAACTCAAAGACATTGCCGACAGAAAGAATTGCACGCTAGGTCAATTGGCAATTGCCTGGCTTCTCAAACAGGGCGATCATATAATCCCGATTCCGGGGACGAAGAGGATTCGCTATCTTGAGGAGAATTGGGGCTCTCTTAAAGTGGAACTGACAGATGAAGAAGAGGCCGAAATTAGAAAGTTGATAAAGGATACAGGGGTTGCAGGTGGAAGGCTTCCGGATTGGGCTGGCGAAGGTCATCTTGGTGAAACTAGAGAAGAGTAATCGTTCTCTGTACGAAAATATTGTAGTCCGATTTGTGTAATTTTGCGAAGCCAGTCACATTGATAGAATATAAATCTTGGTTGCTCAACAAGAGTTTATCTAGACAGCCACTGGAATTTCGTGAAAAGTAACTGCATACCTGGAATTTCAAGGAGGTGATAGTTATAATGTACCGCAGTGCCTCGAATCTTAAAAGATCATTATAGTTTTTAATCGAACACTTTCTAAAATTGAGTTTTGGCCAACCCTAAAAATATACCCAATAGATTTGGGATACTCATCACCTCGGCTGAACACCATTACTTATCATTTTCATAGAATATAAACTCATCTAGACCTTTCCCCGAGGGGACCATAGGCAAGACTGGCAAGCCACTTTCAATCTTAAGTCAAGGAGTGCAGGTGCGTCCGAGTGTATCAACCACTGTAGACACTCTTCCATCTGTTCTAGCGAATGACATCTTCGAGCTTGAATACTCATCGCTTCCGCCATGTCCGTGTATTCTGCATTTGTATGATAGCATTGCGTATCTCGTTGGTCGTAATAGACATGTTGTAGCTATTTAGTCATTCCCTGCTCTTTATTATACAGGAAAATCACCTAGACACCAATATTGCACTGAGATGCGTTGATAACTCATTGAAAGTCATATTGAATGATGCATCGCCGTCAATATCAATCACCAATGCATCCGTACACGGGAGTTTTGTGCCGATAGCTGCTGAAAGACGTCTCCCATTGTCCCGAGACCACCGGATGTAATGATTGTCCGCGGATGTTTCCATCGAGAATGTTGCGCAACCGTGGTAATGACCTTTCTCCGAGAGCGATGATCAGATCGGCGTTTTGCATGACCATTCTGACATACCCTGGACCGTGTAGTCTGAGCATATGAATGGTCTTTGAATCAGTCTCATCATATGCGTCAAGGCCCTGGAGACTATTTGTAACTGGGATAATTGCATTTTCTGATAGAGTTTCAGGATGTTAGGCTCATTTGGGTGGCCCAATATTCCCTGTCCAGAATACAAAATTAATCACCGAGATTGGTAAGTAAGCTCAGCCACACGGCGCAAGCTATCCTCATAATGCATGTAATTGATTATGCGCGTTGCTACGCTAGTCATGTTGCCGATCGCCTCAGCTTTGCTGGTTGTCTTCGCCGTTGCTTTCAGTTCGATGAACGCATTTCCAGCCATCACTTCTGCAGGCAAACTAACATCAACGGGACTAGGTCTCCCACTGGTAGCAATTTCCAAGGCCTCCGGAATACGCTTAGGTATTTTCTCGGTCATTTTCACTTGCACGCACCACTTCGTGCAGGACAGCGACATGCCCAGGGTATCAGCCCCCTGGAACAAATCCAGCCCAATATTACTTGCAGCGATCTGTCCACAAAATACCACGAGGGAAGTTCCATGTGCGAAAGCGTCGGCGACGAGTGTAATAAAATTTGAGAAATCGTATCCGGAGGCTACTAGCACGACTCCAGGTTTGCCTGATGCTCTAGCATACCCCTCGGTCATATGTCCTGCGCCTTTTTCATGTCTCGGGGAAACGAAATTTATCTTTTTAGATTCGTAAATAGCGTCAAATACGGGAAGAATTGCACCTCCGGGATACCCAATTGCAGCAAACCACATCAGCAATTCCTATGTTGGTAAAACAGCCACCGTATGCAATGGTGTTAGACCAATCACAATTCACGAAGACTTATACAGGACCTGGTACTTACCAGGATTAGGGCAATTGGCTTACAAATTTTGTATTTCCGGAAGTGTCCAAGAGATTGCGAAATTTGCACGCGAGGTCCAATATTTTGCAAGCTAATACTTACAGAGTACCAATAAAAAGGGTCATTTGACTGCCACTCTAGGATGACCAATCAATAGTGCGACTGAGTTGGACTGACTTTCCCGTCTTCGTTTCGAAATCGCCTTCGTTATTTTTGTTTGCGCAACAAAGCTCTTTGAGATTCAAAAAACGTTTTATCTCCAGCTTATTAGCTTCTCGATCACACAATGAGTTCTCCTTCTTTGTTGTTCGGATCTAGTTTTAAGTCTATCAAGTCTGAGATGCCATATGCTGAGTATGTTCCATGGCTGGAATCAAGTTTTTAGATTCTGATATTAGTGAAAGGTTCTTGACCTCAGATGTGATAGCGCTTGCCACAGAGCATTCTCAACGAACATTCAAGATTCACAAGGCTTTACTTGAGTCGAAGAGCATAGGTCTTTTCTCCAGACTGGAAAATTTCAAGGAAGGCGCAGAAAACAGCTACCGATTCCATGATACGTCTGAGAACACAGTTGTGCGCTTCATTGAATGGGCGTACCGCCGTGATTACTCTGAAGCGGTCATAAATGTCAGCCCAGCGAATGTAGAAGAAGGCGTCGCAGCTAGCGAGGGGCCATTGAACTGCCATATGCAGATGTACATTTTCGCCCATGTCTATGGAATATTAGGGCTCGGAGCAACGGCATACGTTCATATCACGAGTTACCTCAAGACAAAAGGCAAACCTGCAGATGAGAGGACCAAACTAGAGGTGATATCAGCGTTGAAAATAGGCTTTAAAAAAATTATTCGAACGGATACACTTCTGGACTGGTTGGGACACTATGTTTCATTTTATCTGAACGAAATGAAGGAGAGCGATGCATTTCAGGAACTAATTGAGGAAGTACCGTCTTTGAGCTTGGCTATGTTGAAGCATCTAAATTCAGCATCGGCCCCGCCTTGGCCAAATACTTCTGTTTTTGCATCGACTGTCCCAATGCCAAATTCAGGGATGTTTGGTAGCACAAGACCAGTTGTTGAGCGACCTCCCTTTAGCTCGTTTGGCCGGTGAGATGGCTCCCACGGATGCCTTTGGTCCATGATAGGAAATGGGCGCGAAGTGAAATATACCTTGCTGGCGACTAGTGACGAGTTTGTCGGAGATTCAGGGATAGGGCAGGAATCCTGGCTAATGCTTCTAGTGAAAGGTTTTCCATCGGGTTGATACTTCACTACTGTGCATCATATTGATTCACAGCTTGAATCCTATCTTCAATCACATCTATGTCCCATAACCCTGATATGTAAACGTAACCCTAGAGTAAATCGCTTAAACCCGACAGCGCCGTCTTATCTCCGATCTCTAGAACGTCAACTTGCCAACCTTCACAGTATTTAGACAACGTCGCTTTCGGTCGAATATACGACACAAGATGTAATATTAACCTAGGGTTACATGAAAATGGGCCAGGAATTTCTCTTCGTCGACGGCGTTGAAACCGGTAAGGCTGCAAGGCAACAAATAAGGCGCCATGTGATGAATGGCAAGAATGTGGGCAAGAAAGTCCACCGGCGCTCAAGGCTGGACCTTATCCGCCCGACTCCTTATTATCAGAAGCAGAAGGATTATCAGCAATGCGAGTCTCAAATCATCGAGGCAGAGTATTGTAGCAAGGATCAAAGTCTTGCTTGCCCCATCATGACCCATCGCAGTCTTGGTAACCCGTTCCTCACTTTGTCGTATCCTGTGCAAACGACCTCTTACACGATAAATGTTTTCAATCAATGTAAGCAAATATAACTGGGTCATAATGTTTTGAAAGTCTCCAGCTAATCGGTGACTATAAAGTTTTCTCCCATGTGGTCAATAGATTCTACCCTTGTCGACTGGGGATCTCACCCGACGACGCGAAATATTGGTGGCTGCGATTTGTCCTTTCGGACGAGGCTGGTAATTTTTCTCGAGCCAGGTTGAAAATTTGAAGCTCATCAAATATACACAGCATATCATGTAATTATTGCCGTCGCAGAAGCGTGCAATAGCTATTTAAACGGAGGGGGTGACAGCTCACCAAAAGCCCTCTATCATCGGCAACGAACATTGACTCTAGTTGCTGAGAGACTAGCGGGCAAAGATGCTCTATCTGATTCTACGCTAGGAGTTATAGTCATGATGATAGTCCAGGAGCAGCTGAGAAAAGTGGTGCCCGAAGCGCACATTCACTATGAAGGATTGAGGAGGTTGGTTGAGGCCCGGGGCGGACTTGAGCAGTTGGAGCAAAGTCCGACATTGTTGCTGAAGATTTGCAAGTGAGTGAGTAACTTATCCATATCCTTTGGCATTTTGCGTTAACATCCGTGTCAGGATGGACAATTTGTACGCCTGGCAGTATGGTCGACCTATGTCTTTCTTTCGAGATCGTATGTCCTACGCTCGAGCGATGCTAGAAGCCGAAGGGTACTCTTTCAACCGATTTGTGGCAGAATCAGCTATCCGCCACCATAATTTGAACCCATATCTCCATGAAATCCTGCTTGACGTGACAAATGTTTCCATGCTTTTCAACAAGATCCCACCCAAGACCAGATTGAACTATCTTACCTTCGCAGAAGTAGTGCATTCTATCTGCTACCGCCTATATCGGTTTCAACCTCTGCACGAGCCTTCATCTCTATCTGATTTGGAGGACGTTTATTATATAGGATTAACTATGTTTATGATCACATTATTTATGCAGTTCGACCATTCTCAGAGGGTATTGAAATGCGATGCGGTATTTTTACGGCTACGGAGTATTCTTTATCGCGATCTGACTATGCTTGATGATGATCTGGTGCTGTGGATATTGTTCATGGGCGGTATATGGATTACCGATGGGCCTGATGATTCGTGGCTCCACTGGAAGATAAAAAGGATGACACTATCAATGTGTATTCATAGCTGGGCGGAGATATACTCCGTGATTAGCTCCTTTCCATGGATCAAAAATTTGCACAATGAGCCGGGTATCGCGCTTTGGGAGTCGGTTGGTAAAAGCTGTCAAGTTTATTGAAATGATGGAAATCTTTCGAGTTCATGCATGCCATAATATACTTGTGTAGACTCTTGTAATATTTCTCCGAACACATACCATACCATTTCGATTGCCTAGAAAACGTCATACTAACTGAATTGACTTGATTAGTGAGGAAGTAGAGGATTTATATCGTAGACTACGTACTGACAAGGGTTCTGAAAACCACAATCACTACTTCTAGGGTTTACTCATATCCATAATCAGATGCCAGCAAATATGTGGATCCATTACCAGTCAAATTTCTGCTTGACAACTTCCTCAGAATACTTCCACAACTTGTCAGCTTCACTGCTCGAAACCGTCAATGGCAGAGCATCACCAGAGATCTGACAATCAGACAAGAATGCACCCCAATTCTCTTTTCCATTCTTGGTCTCTCCCGGTCCCAATTTCGGATCCAAGGCCGCAACCATAGTTGTCGATGCCCCTGCACCCAGGCTTCTGTAGGAATAATAACCCTTTTCCCGCAACTTATCTACCGCAGTAAGAATTTCAGGTTGAGCGCTTCTGCCAAGCTCAGTTCTGATAACACCTGGATGTAACGCCAGACTCAAGATCCCGTACTTTTCGTATAATCTGTTAGTAGCACCGACGCCGAACAGAACATTTGCTACTTTGCTCATGTTGTAAGCTTCCAAGGGTGTATATGACTTGTTCTCAGGATCTTGGATTCCCCACCCCTTCTGCAAGTCATAGTTTGGTTGTTCCTCTTCTGGTAGGTCTTTGTTCAATTTTTCGAAGTTCATATCACTCCAACGCAGTTGTCTTGTCACTGTTGGAGAGCCAGAGCTGACGTTGATGATTCTGGTACGTCCCTTGGGAGAGTTTTCGGCGGCTTTGATGAGCTTCGGCATGATCAAATTGGCGAACAGGAAGTGTCCGATGTGGTTGGTAGCGAAAATGATCTCGTGACCATCGACACTAAGAGTGCGTTCTGGTAAGAGGGCAATGCCAGCGCTATTTACGAGGATATCGATGGTTGGAATGTCGGACCAAGACAAAAGCTCGGCAGCCGCGGTGCGTACAGCTTGCTGACTGGAAAGATCGATGTGAAGGGCGCGGTAGTCGACCTTGGGGTATTTGGCCTTCATAGCGTCGATGCTCTCTTGAAGTTTGGATACTGTTCGACCCGTGATGATGAGATGAGCAGGACCTTGGGACGCCTTTTTATCGTCAGATACTGTCATTAGACAGATAAAGTCCCGTTCGACAAAAGTACTTACGAAGGACTCGGCAGCGGCATATCCGATACCGTTACGATTCACACCTGTGATGACTATTGTCTTACCGCGGATATTCTCAGCAAAGGCTTGTGCAACCTCTAAGCCTTCGGTCTGATCGTTGAATTCGGGGTAAGTTGTAGCAGTCATCTTGTTGGCATGTAAAGCTGTTTCTTGAGACTGATGAAGAAGTCGAAAGGTGAGTGTTTTAATAAAATAGTACTTTCTAATTTTGAGAGTATCGATGACGGAAAGAAATGCCGTTCTGCTGTGGAAAGTCGAGCTATTTATGTCTATGGTCGCCAGGCCCGAGATCTCTCCCATCTCCTTCGAAATGAGGCTTGCCTTGGCTGCTCAATCTTTGTCTGGGAGCTTCATCATGGACATACCGGATATAATCACAAATTCCGGTACATATACACATCTTGATGATGATATTGGGTGTCAAGAAGCCGATTTCCAACAGGATCTTCTCGCATACCTCGAGATAGCCAATCAGAGATTGACTACTTGTTTTGGTAAAGCGCCATTTTTGAAGCTAGCCCTAATTCTGGAGTGCGGGTCACCAATGAGAGATTTACTACCTATTTGGGTAAGGAGTAAACCCAACTATCACAGCTAGGTACGCAATATGCAGTTTCAAATAACAATAGAAAGACAATAATGTCCTGTCATTGAAAGTCGCTTTGCGGAAGAGTTCTACCTATCTCCGGACTTGCAATCATGTCTCAATTCCATGAACCTTAGCTGGCTGATTATGACTTCTCTAGTCTTTGCAAATATCCCATCACCCTCCGGACCAGATCTTTCCGTGGCTCAGCTTGATCATCGTTACTCAACGCATGAGAAGCACCCGGAATAATTCCACTATGTTCCCGGTCCCAAACTTGAAACCTTCCGTTATGATCAGCGGCATCCCTCCACTTCGACAACAACTTCTCCTTATCAACCCAATCCGGAACCGATTGATCTGCTCCAGAATATAGCACCAACAGCTTGTCTTTCAATAGACCCTGATGCTTGATCATTCCAAAAGTCTTTGCAAGCTGTTCTTCGCCAATATCCGAACTGAATAAATCGTCTTCTCGCGGCGATTGCGGACTCTCGGGACTGACAAGACTCAGAAACCTTCGCGCACTAAGCGGGGTATTTGCCGGGTAAATTTGAGACGTCAATGATAGAGGTAGCATTGTATCAAACGGAGTCTGCGTTTCTTTATTCCGCCGATCCGCTTCTTTCGCTATCTTCTCTAGTTCTCCGTACATTTCTCGTATTTCCCTAGGCGTTTTGCCTCCGATGCCTTCCGTGAGGACCCAGAGAATTGCCTCGCGGTCGGATACTGGTGCTTGCATGATGGCGCCGTCGAGGATTTGGCGCTTGACATGCTCAAGGCCAGAATCGAAAACTGGTGTTGTTGTGTGTGGGTTCGGGCGGTAAAGATAATGCATCACGCATTGGCTTCCCGTGGAGTGTCCCATGAGGACGATTTTGCCACTATCGTGCCCGAATTTGTGGGTTTTGTATTCATTGATATATTGCAAACATTGAGCTATCTCATCAGTATCTCTATCGAGATGCCCGAGACCCCAGGATTGGTAGGATGACGTGAGGTTTAGTGTGAATAGCGACCATTGTGTTGGTTGTAACGCGCGAACGAGATCGGAAGTGTATGATGTTGTAGCAAGACCGTCACCTAGACCTCCGACGAAGAGAATACTATGAGGTTGTTGCACAGCGCTAGAGGTGTATTCGAATGTGACGAGTGTTTCTGTCTACGAGCTCGCAATCATGAAAGTTAGTTAAATGCTCAAAATAACCAGTGGGAGATAGACAAAGGGAACATACGTAATGATGGAGAATGCCTGGCAGTCCGCCTTTGGGCCAGAATTTGGAGTACATGATATAGAGTATATAGATCTAATGGAGTCAGTGATAGCTTTGAGAAGACTTTAGAAATATTTTTGAACGTAGATAGTTCTCAATTGGACTGTTTTGCGCTGTTTCTCTCACCGTCTTGCCAAATGGTAATCCGATATCCGAGCAAATTTCCGAAATCGGCTACAACACGTGAAGGTTGGGAGCAGGAATACCCCTCCATGTCTAAGTCTACACTAATCTTTGATTTCGTGCTCAAAGTGCTTGCCGTACTAAGCAAGCACCCACTCTGGTCTAATGAACAGACCCATATTGTCTCATGCTATATAAGATGTAACTAAGCGGATACAGGTACCGTACAATACTGTCAAGTATGCTTACGCGTAATGAAATACAGTGTAATCTCCACATCTGTAAGACCGCGTAACGGTATCCGCCCTCAACCATGCTTTTATGTTCTCAGATTCATATCATGAATTGATCAATCAACGGCAATAACTCACCAAAATTGTCTCATCGACGTTTTTTCATCAATGATTGAGTTGTAAGATTGGACTCAATGACGAGGATTTTATGGGTTTGTTGGCCCACCTCAAGGAGAACGGTAATCGTACTGTAAACCAATACGTCCGAACGAATACGGATCCACCACACTAAAAATCACGGATCAGATAAAAGTTTTCCATTCGGATCAGATAACTTTACTCAAGATCAACTGTAAGCGAGTTGATGTGACGTCCGACTTTTATTCGCCCCCGCTTCACGATCCTCGTGTTTTATCCGCATGACCTGTGTTTGTTACAGACATTTGCATTGCATAATGCATCTGTTCGGGAAATTTTCTCGCCAGCGATGGGCGTCGAAAATGACCGGATGCCACACGTGTGACATTTGGATCGTCGTCCGAGTTGGTCCCACTACTGCCCGACGCCAGGCCGATCTCGCAAAAAGCATCTGTGATGAGACTATTGCACCGAGTGGGTGAATTGATGCTGTTTATACTGGGCCTTGGCTGTAGCTGCCGGAAGCTTTAGGACTAGACTTTGTTCTAGCTACGTAATTGAATCTCGACGTATACTCTGAATTTCAAGTTGCATGATCTTTATCGCTGCTTCAAGTCATTTCGTCATGCCTCATAGACCTGAAAAGAGTAAACCTCACTGACAAAACGAAAATTCAGCATTATCACCAGAATGGGGTCCATACAGGACATCGAGTCCATTGCGTTGCCGAATGGAAAGAGTTCAAAGCAAGCTCAGGATCCAGTCGTTGAATTGACAACACAAACCGATCAAAAATCATCCAGGTTCTTCAAGGTAGATGGTCTTGCGACAAAAAGAGAGTCATGTCTGACAGGTATGAGAGATGAGCTCGTGCTGCTATCCTGGTGCATGGTGCTTCTACGAACTTCCGAAGAGGGCCAGGCTTCCTTCGAGTGGGCATACAGTGAAAAATCAGAGAGTCTCCAGAGCCACTGTTTGAATACAGCCCAAGTCATTTCAAGTTTACAGGGAAGTGTTGAGCAAGCTGGAAGCGAGATTCTGCGACACATCAGCAGAAGCTCTGTAGATCAGAGTAGTCCTATTTGCACATCAACTTCCCTCATTTTAAGCAATAGCCTTTTATCCCAAAGTACCAGCGAAATCGACGGCAAGGTAAGTCAATAGCTCCACAATTGGAATCTCTTGATACCAGCTGACTGTATGATTGCAAGGACGTACTCCATCTCGAACTGCGTTTCAATAATGGCTCCCTCGAAATCCACCCATTATGGCATACAGGCAACATGCTACCATTTACCCTTACGCGTTATATAAATACATTGGTGGATACAATCAATATATGCATATTTGAACCGACAAAACAAGTACAAGACTGCATTGTGCCGACCACGCATGATCTCAACGAAATATGGGGTTGGAATCACGAGTTGCCATCATCATACAACTTTTGCATGCAGGAATTGATATCCGCACGCGCTCGAGCAACCCCTGAGAAAACGGCAATCGACTCCTGGGATGGGACCCTGACTTATAATCAAGTTGACCGATATTCGACATCCTTTGCAAATTTATTGAAGAGTAAGGGCGTCAAATTAAACGAATTTTTGCCTCTTTGCTTTGAAAAATCGAGATGGACAATTGTGGCTGTTCTTGCCGCGATGAAAATTGGCGCAACCTTTGTGATGATGGACCCGTCAATTCCACATGCTCGCCTCCAAAACATGAAGGAGCAAGTGGGTGCGAAGACAATTGTTTCGTCTCGGAAGCAGCATGACTTGGCAAAGTCCATAATATCCGAGGGGGAGCTTCTTGTCGTCGAAGAAGACACGTTCATCAACATAAACAGTGGAGACCCCGATCCAGATTTGCCATCAGTGCCGTCAGATACCTTGATGTATCTCATCTTCACATCTGGCAGTACAGGAACCCCTAAAGGAGTAAAGATTTCGCACGGAACATATACCAGCAGCGCCATTCCGCGGGCGAAAGCAGTTGGATATACCAAGGACTCTAGAGTCCTTGATTTTGCATCTTACGCGTTTGACGTTAGCATCGATAGTATGCTTTTGACATTAGCAAATGGTGGCTGCCTCTGCATTCCGTCTGATGAAGATAGGATGAACGATATAAACGGGGTGATACGGAAGATGAAAGTTAACTATGCTGGTATAACCCCATCGGTTGCCCGTATCCTAGAACCGGATGTCATAGCATCTCTCAGTGGCCTTGGTCTAGGTGGAGAAGCAGCATCTGCTAGAGACGTCACAATCTGGGGTCAAGAGACCAGAATCATAATAGGTTACGGCCCATGTGAGTGTACGATAGGATGCACGGTTAATAGCAATACGGCTACGGGAAGAAATTACATCTCTATTGGAACGGGCAATGGAGCTGCTATTTGGATTGTTGATCCGAACGACCACGAGAAACTCATGCCGGTAGGCGCCGTGGGCGAGTTGCTCGTCGAGGGGCCAATTGTAGGCCAAGGCTACTTGAACGATCCAGAGAAGACTGCAGCTGCTTTTATTGAAGATCCGCAATGGCTCGTAGCTGGGCACAATGACTATGCAGGTCGTCGAGGCCGCTTGTACAAGACTGGAGATCTTGGAAAATATGATCCTGATGGTTCCGGAGG
This sequence comes from Talaromyces amestolkiae, assembly GCF_001896365.1. Lineage (NCBI taxonomy): Eukaryota > Fungi > Ascomycota > Eurotiomycetes > Eurotiales > Trichocomaceae > Talaromyces > Talaromyces amestolkiae. Next base: position 305,745 of record NW_024468057.1, read on the forward strand.
CATTGTCTTTGCGGGAAGAAAGGATACCCAGGTCAAGCTTCGTGGACAACGTGTCGAGCTTGGAGAAATTGAAAGTCAACTAAAAGCCAGGCTACCTTCTGACACGAATATTATTGCTGAAGTAATCGTGCCTCAGGGCTCTGGTAGCCAAGCCACGTTGGTTGCATTTGTTTCGTATCAATCTACAAGTAGCGCTGGGAATAACGCCGATATTGAGTCGATACAGCTACCTGATGATCTGCAAGCCAAACTGTCGAAAGCTAATATAGAATTGACTCAAGTTCTCCCACGATACATGGTGCCAACTGCATACATACCGATAAACTATATTCCTGTCCTCATATCGGGAAAAACAGATCGAAGACGACTTCGACAATTCGGCGCGACTGTAGATCTGCGACAGCTAGACGAAGGCCAAGTCAACAAGACTGAACGTGAGTTGAATGACTTTGAGCAACGTTTGCGACAAGCTTGGGGTCAGGCATTGAAAGTCGATGCCGAATCAATCCGGCTGGAAGACAACTTTTTCGTGTTGGGAGGTGACTCTTTGGCAGCAATGAGGTTGGTGTCTGTATGTCGTGAGCAGAATTTGGAAGTCACAGTTGCCAATACTTTTGATCATCCGACACTCGCGGCAATGGCAAGTGTTGTTCGCATCCATGACTCGCAAACCCAGGCGGAAACATCGCCCTTCTCCATGCTGTCTCAGACTGCTGATAGTGCATGTCACGAGGCGAATGTAATCTACGGATTCGATCAAGCCGCTATCGAGGACATCTATCCATGCACACCCACACAAGAGTCTTTATTCACGTTTTCTCTCAAGTCAATCGAGCCTTACATTGCACAAAGGGTCGCTTGCATCCCCTCTTCGATTAGCACGGTATCTTGGAAAAAGGCGTGGGAAGACGTCGTCGCGTGTTGTCCTATCTTACGCACACGCTTAGCCCAGCTCCAAGAACCTGGCCTCCAGCAGGTCGTGTTGAAAGAAAACATTTCCTGGAACGAGTCGACCGATCTAGAGCAATACCTTACTAATGACAAACAAAAGAGAATGGACCTCGGACAAGGCTTGGCCCGGTACGCAATTGTGGATGATTCCAAAGATGGCAATAGATACATGGTATGGACGGTTCATCACGTACTCTACGATGGCTGGTCAGAACCAATCATACTCAGAAAAGTGAGTGATGCTTTGAAAGGTCTTGGTATCTCATTCCAAACACAAATGAGAGAATTTGTCAATTACGTGCGTGACACCGATGAAGTGGAGATGCAAGCATACTGGAAACGGGAATTGAAAGACGCCGTTGGACCTCAGTTTCCGCGCTTGCCTTCAAGAGACTACGTGCCAAGGCCAGATGCCATGGCTGAACACCACATATCCATCGCGACAGGCAAAGGATCGCAATTCACCATGGCCACTTTGATTCGTGGTGCCTGGGCACTTGTCGCATCACAATATACGAGAAGCGATGATGTCGTTTTTGGCGAGACACTCACGGGCCGAGATATTGCACTTGCTGGAGTGGAGAACATTGTAGGACCGCTTATTGCAACTGTGCCTATCCGGATATACGTTGATAGAGCCAGCAGTATTGAAGTGTATCTACAAGCTATACAACAAGGCATGATGAGCCGTACACGCTATCAACACATGGGAATGCAGAACATCAGAAAAGTTAGTCGTGATGCTCAACATGCATGTGAGGCAAGCACAGGATTGGTCATTCAGCCAGAACCCGAATATACGGGTAATGAGCTTGGCTTTTTTCAAGGCGATGTTGTCCGTGAGGCGCTTCATTTCAACCCATATCCTCTCATGATCGCCTGTGGGATACGAAATGGTGGATTCCGGGTCTGCGCGAATTTCGATAGCAGCCTTATTAAAGTCACACAAATGCAACGAATACTATTACAACTTGAAGTGGTTTGTACAGAATTGACCAAGGATAAAACCAGGAGATTGGGAGACATATCATGTCTTCCTGAGGCTGAGTTGAATCAGATATGGAAGTGGAATGAAGCTCCACCGTGTTCTCTTGATCTCTCGTCTGGACAACTACGAGCAGATGCTAGCATGAAGCAGGGCTCTACGTATCCTCGAGTCCTTGTGCCTTGGGTATGTGATCCACGTGACTCATCTCTACTATCACCTATAGGTTGCATGGGGGAGTTGTGGTGGGAAGGTGACCTTCTTTCTGGAGACGTTGTTGATTCTCCTATATGGCTCACTACAGGAAATTCTGAAGTCACTGGTCGAACCGGAAAAGTCCAAGCCACCGGAGACATTGTCCAATTACAAGAAGATGGCAGTTTGATATACGTTGGTCGAAAGGAGGATGTCGTACCAGCCCAGGGACATGCTGTAAATATCACCGAGCTTGAATCTCATCTTGCAAAATACCTTCCGTCGACGATTCGAGCTACCGCTGTGACATTTAGCAGGTCAAAGGAGTCCACCTTTGAATTGCATGAGCAAGAGCTACTTGTTTTCGTAGAGCAAGAAACCTCAATTGAAGATAGCTTTGAGCTCATGTGGATGCAACACAGAGTCAATTGCGAGGTTTCAGACTTGGACACGTTGGAGATTACAGTCTGCAACATTGTCTCCAAGAGCCTCGCTGCAGCCCTGCAGAAATTTAACAAGTTTGCCACGGACTCTCTTCCGTCATACATGATACCAACTGCGTATGTCATTGTCGACAGACTGCAGAATTCTGCGGGGCGACTTAACCACGACTTGGTCAATAATTTAGGACCGAGTATACCTGCCCACGTACTGAAACAGGTTCAAGAAGGCTTTAACAATATTTGGACGAAAAATCTCTCGCAAACTCAGCTCACGGTTCCCGAGGAGATTCTTCAAACCGCTTGGGCGAAAGTACTGGGTATTAGCATTGAGAAGATTGACGTTGATGACAACTTCTTTCGCCTTGGTGGTGATTCTGTACTAGCAATGAAGTTGGTGTCAAATGTTCGAGCACAAGGTCATGGCCTTACCGTGGCCGACATCTTCCAACACATGCGTCTCGGTGATGCTGCCAAGGTGTTGAAGGTTAACCGAGAGCAAAAGAGAGAAAAGGCACCATCTTACAAACCCTTCTCGACCTTAGGAAATCTAGACACCGCGAAATTCTTGTCTGACGTCGTTCAACCAAAATTGGCGGATTTGCAATGGACTGTTCAAGACGTGGCTCCAGTGACAGATTCCCAAGCGCTCGATATTCGAGGCACTGTCCAAACGCCGCGGTCATCTGTACAATACACTATGCTTTACTTTGCCAAGGACATCGATCAGGTAGAGTTGTTGAATGCTTGCCATAATCTGGTCAAAACTCACGATATCCTGCGCACTGTATTCATTGAGCATGACTCGAGCTATTTTCAGGTTGTTTTGAGTAATCTTGCGAACGTGATAAGCTCACAAAAAACTGACCAAAACCTTGAACAATACGTGACTGGTCTAAGTAAACAGGATATTGAGTCACCGCTTGAACTCGGATCCCCTTTCACAAAGTTACTGCATGTTGAGGGTCCTTATGGCCAGCATTGCCTTGTTATCCGCCTATCTCATGCGCAATACGATGGCGTATCCCTGCCTCGACTACTTCGTGATCTGGAGACACTTTACAAAGGAAAAAATATCACAGATTTCACGCCATTCTCCGCTTACGTTGCACATATCCGTGATGGAACTGTTCAATCCAAAGCGATCGACTACTGGACAACCCTCTTAGGGGACTCGTCGCTATCCGTACTAGAACTAAATTCATCGCCGGCAGCGACAAAGTCAATATTCCACACCAAAACTGTCGATGGCATATCTCTACCATTAGGAGACATCACCACAGCAAGTTTGCTCACCGCTGCATGGGCCCTGGTGCTAGCCCGCCGTCTCAAAACAACCGACGTCATATTCGGTGGCGTCACTTCAGGTCGAGTCATTGATCTCGCAAACGGGGATAATGTCATCGGTCCATGCTATCAATTCACTCCAATAAGAGTGCAATTGCAGAGCGGATGGACCGGAATGGAACTCCTAAAATCCATCCAACGGCAGAGCGCAGAATCGGCTGCGTACGACTTCCTCGGCTTCGAAAAGATCTCAAAAGTTTGCACGCAGTGGTCCTCATCATCTTTGCCAGAGGAACAAATATTCTTCAATTCTCTGGTTCATCATCAAGACTTTGAAGATTTCGATACCATGCCATTTGCCAGCGGAACTTGCAGGGTGGAGATTTCTAATCCGCATGGAGACTCAGCCGATCCGTTGAAAGTAGTGTCTTTCATTAGAGAAGATCGATTGAATGTTGGAATCGTCGGCTACGAACAAGACGTTGAATTCGTGGATACCGTTTTGGGAGAGTTAGCAGAGGCTGTGAAAGAAGTGGTTGCACGTCAGTCAAAGCTGATATTGCTTTGATACGGTTTTGTGTTGAAGCTATGTCTAACAACGGTGTATGGTGATTTGAAAAGCCTCCAAATTGCATGAAGAAAATATTTAGTCAGCTAGGTAGTAGAATACATGTATTGGCAATGGTTTGAATTGTGTATATAATTTCGAATATAATAATGTACATTATGAGTGAGCATCGGGCCAATTTCCATTATTCGTTAGGAAGATAATTCAAGAAAAACGAAAATGATTACACATTTCTAAATGATTACTAAAAATCGTCTTCCCATAAGGTACATATTCATTCCGAACACTCGCAGAACGTTTAAATAGTAGCGTTGTGCCCATTATAGAGTAACGTACAAATCGCGGTTCGTGGCCAGCAGAAGCCAGCTATAGCCGTAATCGAGTAAACGATAGACTTAGTACACAATTACAGAGGTAGTGTGCGAGGTATAAATTCATATTCCTCCTAAAACACCGTACCCTTGACTTGGTTCCTCTTGGAAACATCGATGTTTCTAATAAAGAACATCCAAATGAACGCAAGCGCCATGATACCAGTGCCAGCAGCAAGCATTCTGGTCTGAGCATAGCCGTAAGCGTCCTGGATCGCAATTCTGGTGTCGCTTCCAACAGGATAGCTAAGCTGAGTATCTATGTTTTCATAGATATCATCAAAGTCATCCATAGCCGAGTCGGGCAAGTACCGTGCTAGTGCAATTGGGAATGTGTTGGACCAGATTGCGCCGGAGATGGTGGAACCGATAGCACCGCCAACGGTTCCAACAACATTCAAGAGAGCTAGAACTGCAGCGACGTGTTGGTGGTCCACAGCAGACTCGATGGCGACCTGCTGAAGGATGATGAAGATACTGCCACCGATGGAGATGAAGATTTGGCACATGACGAGATACCCGACAGTCTGGTTGGGGCGACGGAAATAGATCATGAGACCCTGGGCGAAGACATATAGAGGAACGGCAATATATAAAAGCCACTTGAMCCTGCCAGTACGTCGAATAGACCATCCGATTAGCAGCAACAGGACACCGGAGACAACATTGAATGTGTTATTCACGTAACCGGAAGTGTCAATCGAGAGATCATTGACAACCTGCAGGAAGGACGTGAAGTAGTTGTTCCAACAATAGTAGGAGATCTGGTATGTAGCGTCCAACAGACAGGCACCGATAACAGTTCGATCGGAAAGGAAGGAAAAGTTAAACATTGGCTTGGGGGCTACTCGCCACTCGTAAATGGCGAAGATAAAGAGCAAAACAAATCCGACGACGATCATGGCGATGATGTATCCAGATGCCCAACCATTGGGGGCGTAACTAGATAGATCGAATGGAAGGAAGAACACGGTGAGACCGACGGAGAACAGAACGACTCCAATTGCTTTACGTGACGTTGTCAGTTTCAACGCTTCCTGTTGATCGTTGAAAAGGATCTTTGACTCACCATCAAACTCCAACACATAGTACCAGATGCTTTGCAGCAACGTGCGACCGCTCTTTTCTCTCTTCAAAAGACCCAGTTTGCGAGCATTGTTCATACTCCTTTGCAAGACAAAGTATAGAGGCGAAGCCACAATGGGAAAAATAATTGCAAAGCAGCCAAAACCCCATCGCCAGCTGATGTTGTAGTAGAAATCGTCGGATGCCTTGGGACCAGCAAAGGCTGTAATGATGTATGGCGAGGATGTGAAAGCATAGGCCAAACCACGATTTCTCAGTTTGGATGCATCCGCTGTTATCACATCAACACAGTATGTGATGCCCGAGAAGCCGATTGTGTAAAAGACCTGGAAGAAAAATTCAAAATTAGAATTTCAGAATTTTAAAGAGGGAAGATGAGAGTTGTCTCACATAGGCAGCACAGAATGTAGACAGGTCCTGACAAGACGCCATAAGGATCAGACCTAGAGTACAGCAGATGGTCATGAACAGATAACCATGGGCTCGACCCCAAACGTCCAAGACTTTTGCCAAGGGGATGAAGACAGCGGCTGACATAGCGTCGCCAACGATGTAGATGACATTCAAGAGTGAATGAGATTCAAAGTTACTCGTCACGAAAGGGAGCAGACTAGAGAGAATAGAGGATTGGAATGCATTGACAAAGTAAAGCAACCAGATGCTGTTGGAGGCTGTTTAGCAATAGAATATCTACTAGCCATATAGGAAAAGCGTACTTAGCGAAGACGGCAATAAGCGAGGCTTTTGACCAGGATAGTGTCACAGCCTCGACATCTTGAACACCGCGTTGGAGGTCATCGCCTGGAAGTTCCTCCTGAAGATCGCGGGCTTCTTTATTCACAGGGCCACCCTCTACAGTGGCCGGATCAGTCTTATCGTCTCCGGCAGGAACCGTTGCGACATTATTGATAGTGTCATCAGTCGTTGTCCGACGGAAGGTGTTCCTGAAATTAGGAAGCTTCCCCATTTTTGCGAATGTGCTGGAATGAGAGATCGACAAGACAATGGCGAGCACGACGAAATATGCGCCAAGATGAACAGACGAGGAAAGATCTTACGGAATCAAGAGCGAAATCCTTTCTTAAACAACAATCACCTCGTTTGGCGCTATTTCGGGGAGATTGAGATACTGATACTCGCGCCCCGAAGTCGGCTAGAAACTGGCGCCATATTGCAAGATGTCTGACACTGACTAACAGCAAGTGTGCATCTTAGTATCGTAAAAACTAACAGCTCCCCACCCTGAGTACGTAGCATGATCCGGGTAAATCAGGGAAGAAATCTAATCAGATAATCTAATCAATCAATAGCACCCACACGGGCCCAATGAGCGGTCGAACTGTTACCTAAGTCAAGTCGAAAGGAGCGCGTAGTTGACTAGCGGTGATTGATACGACATGCCAAGCAGCAATGGAACCAATGAAAATTTTTCTTCCGAGGTCAATGGAGATTTTATCAGATTCTTTTGAGTTTTGTTTACGTCGTGGCTAGGCTGGACTAAGTGGGCGGGCGTCTGGGACAGTTTGTTACAGTATGTGATAATACAACTTCTGTATCTTACTAGTTTGATACATACCCAATGTAAATACTGTACAATCCATACACGGTGATCAAATAGCGATAGAATGATCTAATAGAAGTGAAGCAAATTGAATCTACATCAATAGAATTGCATATACCTGGACATTGACATGCAAAATTTCCCGTCCTAAACATACTAAAGAAGTGGTGTTTCATTGTAGGTGGACAATGTTACCATGTAGGATGATCAGTAACAATACCTGGATACTTACCGCTAGGCGTAATATACAAACAAATTAAGTTTATCAATCTTATCTGATTCTCTGAGATGAATCTAAAGTGGGCCATGCTCGCTTAGTCTTTTCCACTTCGAATATTTTACTAATTATTCGCTCATGCAAAAAGCACTAAGGTGAAGAAAAACCATGTTATTGGCTATGCAACGCCAAGCCAGAGCTTTCTGTGTAAAAGGAAGTCCGATTGTTACAGCTTCGAGTTCACCCAAACTGGCGATCTCTTTTCCACAAACGCCTGAATACCCTCGGCAAAGTTGGACCCAGCCACCAAGCTGGGATACGACTCAGCGGCTACGGCCGACACAGCTTCCTCCACACTATTAGTCTCCCAGCTCAGCCGGATTGCCTGTCGACCAACAATCAGCGCGTCTGGACTGTTTCTGCACATTTCTTCAGCCACTTGCACTGCAGCGTGGACCACATCGTCATTCAAGTCAATGACTCGGGACACAAGTCCCCATTCGAAAAGTGTTTGAGCCGTCACGTTCCTGCCAGTGAGGACTAGATCCATAGTCCGCTGTAGGCCAATAGTCCGAGTTAATCGGGGCAGACATCCGGCCACGGGCACTATTCCGCGCTTCACTTCTGGTAAGGCGAAGATGGCTGATGCAGAAGCTAGGACCATGTCGCAGTTGGCGACCATCTCGAATCCGCCGCCCATACAGATACCGTTGACGGCGGCGATTATCGGCTTTTTGCCAGAGCGGCGTGGGAGACCGGCTAGACCGGGTGCCTCCATGCTATTTACCACGCCGGCTTTGTTCATCTCGTTCCATTCTGCTCATGTTGAATGATACTTAGCTCCATAAACCTGAGGTAGAATAGGATGATGAGATCACCTTGTAAGTCTGCTCCCGTACAAAATGCTCTTCCGGAGCCTGTAATAATGCCAACCCAGAGGTTTTCGTCCTGGTCAAACAGGTCCCAGACTGCCTGTATGTCGCGGCTCATAGATTGATTTATACTATTCAGCTTTTTGGGTCGATTCAACGTAATTTGTATAATTCTGTTGTTTGGAAACGAGACGACAAAATTCTCATATTGTAAAGGTTTTGATCTCTCGATGCTTTGTACAGTCATTTTGAATATGTATACCGATTAGTCGCTGTCTGGGGATTTTTTTCCATTTCACCACGGATATTGTATTCTAATATTGTTGTACAGCTGTATCAAAAGATTTAGAATATATTAAATACAGCCTCGGCTGAGTGAACCGCTTTTTTTACGAGATCATCTATGCCGTCAGTGTATGGGGCTCTACAACACGGAACGCGATATCGGTGTCTCTTCAGAGATATGGTATTGGCTTAGTATCGACTAAGATTCCGACAAGCTCCAACTATGATCTTTACCAATACAGGAGATTTTCCCAGATTTTTTTAATTAGTAAAGATACAATGAAGTGCTCTTTCTTCTCTAACGTTTCATGCATTTTGTTGCAATTCTTCTAAAGACATATCTCGTTTCTTCTACACATACAGTAAAAATGGAGTTGACAGGGCTACAAGCCCAGCCTTTGGCTACGTCTAAAATTACAGATACCAACACGATGACGTCCGGATCAGTGTTACACCAGTATCCTCTTGTGAAGCTTCCACACCCATTCCTCACCTCATACCGAGTGAACGTTGTTCGCGAAACGTCGCCCGCCAGTCTCAAATTGTCATTCGATGAGCAGCCGTGGGCTGGAAAACCTTTGTCGCAACCACTACATAACGACTCACTTTCATGGCTTGATCTAGATTTCCTGCCACAAAATGAGCGACCGCCCATCTCGAACAATAGTTCCTGGGCGAGAGCGCGAAGAAGCCCTCAAACTACCTTCGAATGGACTCAAAATACTGCGCCTTCGCTGGGTCAAATATGGAACGTCATTCATGCAATTTACCTGGCTTACCCTACTCACGAATACTTCCGACTTTCACTAGTCGGAGCAAAAAAGGAAATCGTCCGCCAGGAACTACTTTCTACAGGCCTAGGAATTGAACACCCAAAGCCATGGAGACCCAAGGATGATCTCGCTTTTACAACAGACGAGATCCTCATCCTTAGAAGTGCCTTCTGGCAAGGAGCAGCTTCCCCAATGGGACCCCGTCCGATATGGGTAGTCGGAGATGGAACGGATGGCATATTGCGCGAATCACTATCCCAGTATCCAATCATGCCTGAAAATCATCACTTCACAATGAAATTCCCAGAAGAACCTATCTACACTCGTCACCCAATACGCCGCCCAAAACCACATCCCGGATCAATTGCCTACAGTCGATACATACCTGATCTAGATGAATACTTCTCGCTTGAAGTCGTTGATTGGCAGGATGATGAGCATTTGAAAATATTTAATAGATGGCAAAACGATCCGCGCGTGGCCAAAGGCTGGAACGAGACCGGGACATTGGAGCAGCATCGCGAATATTTAAGAAAATTGCATTTTGATCCTCATGTTCTGTGCTTATTTGGACGGTTCAATGAGACGAGATTTTCTTATTTTGAACTTTATTGGGCAAAGGTGTGTATATTCATTTCTATCATGTTTTCGTGTACTAATTTCGCATCGCGATTTAGGAGGATCATTACGGCGCCCATTACGCAGCCGGCGACTACGATCGAGGACGCCATTCTCTCGTCGGCGACGCGTCATTCCGGGGCTCACAGCGCGTAAACGTATGGTATTCCAGCTGTATCCATTATTGCTTCCTGGACGATCCACGCACCGCCAACGTAGTGGGCGAGCCGAAAGCTTCGGGTGGAACCATTCTGTCATACGAGAACTCCCAAGGCCTCGTCATCGATAAGTATGTCGATCTGGGCCATAAGCGATCGGTGCATTCGATTGCTAGTAGAGAGAAGTGGTTTCAATTATGTCCCTTGTTTTGGGATGGGAGAGAACGGCCATTGGAGTCGGCGGATCGAGCGGCATGGAATGCGAAGCTATAGTTTGTATAACTTAGATTTATTTTGTAACAAAATGCGCTACTAAAAAGTACATTTGTACTGCGTACTGGAGACTCGCATCTTATCAGATTCTTTTCCTACCGCCGATAGCCGTTCGGAACATAGAATGAGGGGTCAATTGAGCCATTTACTCTATTTTTCAGCCACCCTCGAATCATAAAGGTGGCATGATTCGGTTTCTCGAAATGGACACCAGCAGCGAGGTGGAGTGTGTATTGTAGTTTGTAATATATCATGGATACTTCTCATATTACCATACAGCTAGTATGGAGGTAATTTTGACCCACATCGTACGGACGGTTTAATTACCGCTTTCAGTGTGGGACGTTGATTGATGGTCGTCGCCATGGATGATGACAAGCTGGAAAGAGTTTCTCGAAAAACGCTGCGTGGGCTCTTGAGCTCGAGTCGGACCCGGGAGCTGTCGATCAGAAGCGATGTCGGCAAAGCATTGATTTTTTTTGCTCTCGTTGTGTAGCTACTCTATCGGACATGGACCAGTCAAGTGTTGGCGGGCTCTTGTCTTTAGCTGCTCCGAACAATTTATACTGAGGTTTTCAACACCATTGACGAACATCTTGACTGCCATGCAAAAAGCTGCTAGACCTTTCATACGGTAATGAAGTTTGTCAAGAAACTCGCGGGTTACCCTCGCCTGCTTCTGGCCGGTAACCCCTCAAGCAGAGACCTGGTCACACTCTTGGTAGGAATCATATCTGCAATTGCATCCGGCGTACCATTCCCCATCATCGGAATTATATTCGGTCAGCTCCTCAACGACTTCAATGCAGTTACCTGCGATGCATCTTCCGATTCATCGTCTGATTCTGAAAGCCAACACGATATCAACAACGAAATATTGCTGATTGTATATCTGGCTATTGCTCAGTTCGTTTTGATATATGCCCATCTTTCGTGTTGGAGTTTATATGGTGCTCGACTTGCGCAGCGCCTGCGGGAAACATATCTACAGAACCTGCTCCAACAAGAACCATCGTACTTCGACAATCTACCACCCGGAGAAGTTGCTTCTCGACTTAGCGGTGACATACAAACAATTCGTTCCGGCACTTCAGAGAAAGTAGGAATATGTCTCGCAAGCGTCTCATTCTTCGTCACGGCATATATCGTCGCTTTCATCAAAGATTACATACTAGCAGCGGAATTGATTTCTTTGATCCCGGCATACTTCTTAATGTCATTCGTCGGCAGTCACTATATCGAAAAGTATTCTGGACTGATGTCGGACTACGCTGCTACAGCTGCATCAATCGCGTCGGAAGCACTTTCGAATATTCTCGTTGTGCAGGCGTTTGGTGCTAATCGACGATTGGAGAAGAAGTTCGCCAATGCTCTCAAATCGTCGGAACGGGAAGGGCTCAAGAAAGCCACAGCGGTGGGCATACAGTCTGGAGTTTTGTACTTCATTGCCTATTCGGCGAACGGCCTGGCTTTTTGGCAAGGAAGTAGACGAATTGCTGATGCGGTGCGTGATGGTACTGGTGGTGCTACTGTGGGCTCTACATTCACAGTTATCTTTATTCTTATCGAAGGTTTGTCAGGAGCATTTGTGTAATTAAAAGGCGATATTGCTAACATACTGAATAGCAACCTTACTGCTGAGTCAAGTTGCCCCTTTTCTGCACTTGTTTGTTGCAGCTGTTGCTTCCTTCGAAAAGTTGCGTGGAGATATTGATCGCCAGTCTTTGATCAATGGCACCACTGCTTCTGGCATTCGCCTTTCACAAGCACAAGGTGGTTTTGAGTTCAAGAATGTCTCTTTTACCTATCCGGCCAGACCAGAAGTCACAGTCCTCAATGAAATCGATCTTTCTATTCCGCCCAACAAGCATACGGCTATCGTTGGTCTTTCTGGTAGTGGTAAATCAACCATCGCAGGTTTGGTCACTCGACTCTATGACCCGACAGAGGGACAAATACTGTTTGACGGCAAGGATATTCATGAAATCAACGTGCGAGACCTTCGAGGCTTCTTGAGTCTCGTGCAGCAAGAACCTTCTCTTCTCAATCGTTCCCTACTAGAGAATATCGCACATGGCTTGATAAATTCTAGTGATCCCAAATTCACACACCTGAAGCAAAAGTTGTTAAGCTCAGAGCTTACTGATTTGGCAAGATTGGTCAGAGAAGGCATGGATTTAAAGACTGCCGCAGAGCAACGAGGCGCTGAGATTGCTGAGATTGTCCGCTTGGTGCAGCACGCCGCGGTACTTGCTGATGCGGAACCTTTTATTACCAGATTGCAACACGGATATGGCACACTTGTAGGCTCGAGTGGACGTCTCATTAGCGGTGGTCAGAAGCAGCGGGTTGCGCTAGCTAGAGCTCTCGTCAAAGACCCCGCTGTTCTTATTCTAGATGAAGCTACAGCCTCGCTCGACTCCCAAAGCGAGCAGCGTATCCAACGGGCCATCAACAACATCGCTACCGGCAGGACTATGATAACAATTGCACACCGACTGTCGACTATCACCTCCGCCGACAATATTGTCGTCATGCAAAAAGGGCGTATTTTAGAGCAGGGAACTCACTTGGAATTAATGGCCAAAAATGGAGCGTACGCTGACCTTGTCAAACTACAAACTCTTGGGTCCTCTTCTCAAAGGCCAAATGAAAAATCAGCCAAGACTGAAATTGATGAAGTTTCAGAACGCACCTCGTTGACATATACCGAAAACGAAGTTGGCAGTTTTTCGAACAATGACCCTGAGAAGGCAGATAACATCATCTCCGAAGATCCAATCACCGAAAACTCATCAGCGGACGAAGAGAAAGAACAAGAGACCCCGTCCAAGTCGTTGTGGGCACTTGTTCGAGGCTACGCACCAGCTGTCAGGCCGCATCTACTCATGGTACTCTTCGCACTGCTCGGATCAAGCGTTGTTGGCGGAGCCTTCTCTGGTGAAGCGGTGATCTTCGGAAACACCGTCGGAAGTTTGAATCCCTGCAAAAGTCCCAGTAGCATAGACTCTCGTGGAAACTTTTTCGGCCTTATGTTCTTCGTTCTTGCAATTATCGAGTTCTTTGCAAATCTGGTCAGTTGGTCCGGATTCGGCTGGGTGTCTGAAAAGATGGTGTATACTGTGAGGGTGCTCTCTTTCCGATCCCTTTTTGAGCAGGACCTTGAATGGCATCAGTCAAAAGGGCGAACACCAGCCTTGCTCTTGTCTTATATCACCAGTGACGGTAATGCTCTCGCTGGCTTGAGTGGTTCTGTCATCGGATCCATGCTATCAATCACGATCAACCTCATTGCGGCAATCATATTGACTCATATTATTGCATGGAGAATTGCACTTGTCTGTCTGTCTCTGGTACCACTCCTTCTTGGTGCTGGACTGATGGAGCTTCGCGTTCTCGGAAAGTTTGAGGAGCGACACGAAAATGCATACACAACTTCTGTCGATATCGGTGTCGAGGCGATCACTTCTATCAAGACCATCGCATCTCTCTCCCTCGAAGAAGAGACATTGTCTACTTACCGAAAGTCCCTCCAGGGACCTCGTAAAGAAACACTCAGAGTAACTCTGGAAGCAAGTCTCTGGCAAGCAACGACATACTTCCTCGGGAATTGCGTGAACGCGCTGGCATATTGGTGGGGCGCAAAACAGATCATAGCAGGAAACTACACACAGACACAGTTCTTAATTGTGGTCTTCTCACTACTTGTCAGCGCTCTTCTCTGGAGTCAAATGTTTGCTCTTGCACCGGAACTGTCCAACGCCAGGGCGGCAATGGCTCGGATCTTAGGTCTTATTGAACTAGGGTCGGATAAGATGCAAGGCCATATACCGGACTATTCGCTGCCCTTGTCATCTCCTGCCGAAGATCCAAAAGAGAAAGATGTTGAAGCAATGGCGACGACATCATCTCGTCATCCAGGAGGTCAAGCGGCGAGCGTACAGCTTCGTGACGTCCACTTCTCATACCCAGCGAGACCAGACATCAAAGTTCTAAACGGGTTAAGCATTGACATACAACCTGGAAAGTTTTGTGCCCTTGTAGGCCCCAGTGGTGCCGGAAAGTCTACCATCATCTCTCTAGTTGAGCGACTATACGCTCCGCAATCCGGCTCAATACTAATCGATGGTGCCGACGTATCAAAATCGCGCGATGTGACTTTCCGAGACACGATAGCACTAGTACCTCAGGAGAGTGTACTATTTGAGGGCAGTATCGAATTCAATATCAGCCTAGGCGCCAAACCAGGCCATGAAGCTTCCTTGGATGAGATCATAGAAGCGTGCAAACTTGCTAACATCCATGATACAATCGAAGCATTGCCGAACGGGTATCAGACTCTCTGCGGACCGAATGGAAGCCAGTTCTCTGGAGGTCAAAAGCAGCGGTTATCCATCGCCCGAGCGCTGGTACGGAAACCGCGATTGTTGATTCTGGATGAGTCAACAAGTGCATTGGATGCGGAATCGGAAAAGCTGCTGCAAGATGGACTTGAAAAGGCTGCGAGGGGCATCACTGTCATTGCGATAGCGCATCGATTGCATACTATAAGGAAAGCGGATATTATATTCTTGATTGAGGCGGGAAAGTGTGTGGATCATGGATCCCATGATGAGCTGCTGGAACGATCGGAGAGTTATAGGTTGAATGTTATGCACCAAACGGTGGGAGAATAGCCATATTTATATGAATGTCGTGTTTCCAGACTTATTGTGCATATGGAACAAAGTGATATCCCGTAGTTATTCCAATGAAACTATATTCGGCCAGTGAAATGTTATTAACGGAAAACATAAAAGTTAAATCTAGTAGTAACGAAAGAATAAGATATGGTTGTAACATGAAATTAGAATTAAGTGTTATACCTATATGACAAAACTTTCTTATATCTCGCTAAGCACCAAGGAGTCTATGTATATGGGTACAAAGAATGTCGACGGACACAAGAAAATAACAAATCTAGCCACCCAAGCTTCACCCCTAACACGTCAAGAAATTTATCTAAAGGTGATAGGCAACCTCATCGACGACCTCACCGAGAGGAACACCGAGAGCAGGAAGGCCAAGTCCGGAAAGGAGACCGGACACAACGGGCGAAAGCTGGATAAGAAGGTATTCGACACCGTTCTCAACAACGATGAGAAGACCATCAAGACCGGGACCGAGCTCGGTGACGAGGGCACCAACAGAGCTGGCAGAGGCAACGACGGAACCAACAAGGGTGCCGACGGGAGGAAGACCAAGACCGCTGACGAGAGCAGTGAGCTCAGGAGAAAGCTGGACGAGAAGAGTGGAAGTAGCGGGGCCAGCGATGGTGAGAGCACCGTCAACCTGGGTACCAATGTCGGCGAGGAGCTTGCCAGTTCCGGTGGCGCGCTTGACGTGGTTGCCGACTGTGGTGACAACTGCACCGACGGGGACAGCGAGGGGAGGCAGAAGGCCAGCAACGAGAGAAGCGACGGAAGGGCTGAGTTGGACGAGGAGGATCTTGGCGTCTTCGCCAGTGACGACGACGACACCCTCGGTGTTGGGACCGAGTTCCTTAAGGAGGTCACCCACGCTGGAGGCAGTGGCGACGACGGAGCCGAGGGGCTCGCCAACGCTGGCGAGACCAAGGCTGTCAACGAGAGCGGCAACCTCAGGGGAAAGCTGGATGAGGAGTTGCTGTGCGTCGGTGCCAGTGACGGCGAGGGTCTGGTTGACCTCTGGGCCGAGATCAGTGACGATTTCACCGGTGTTAGGGGGGTTGGCCGGGGCGGCGAAGATGGGAGCCGCGAAGAGGGCGAGAGTAGCAAGAGAGAACTTCATTTTGAATTATTGTATTAGTGTAAGGAGAGCACGGTTGAATTAGGGTATTAGGAAATAGGTAAAATTTGGTAGCGAGTGAATGAGGAAAAGAAAGAGAATCCTCTAGAGACAGAGGGATAGCCGTCTTTTTATATCAGTTTGAGAGGTGATTGATCTGCAATGGAAGTTCCTATAGTACCTCAATTAGGCAGTCCTGGAATCAATACGGATACCGAGTACCACAAAATGGGTCAACCTAATCAAAGCCTCCTACGCAAAGACAGTATATGGATACAGACAAAAGTAGACCAAAAAGAGCCCATCAATCTAGCGGCAAGACTAATGGCATGGCTAAGCTGACAAGGACCCGCGATGTTCAACTGAACTTAGAAGGTAATAGCCATGTACCCTATGTTTCTGGAACGACTCTGGCATTGGAAAAAAGTTTGCTCCGCTAATGCCAGATAGAAGTATAGTCTCCGCCCTGGAAGGTGAGTAGAAATTACCTCGTATGGTAGTTCAATTTTGTCCGTGGTACCTCTTATGATATCCACTGAATGATGCCTGGATGAGGTCTGAATGGAAATTCCTCAAAGCACTTGTGCCTCCTTTTTCCGTAATCATTGCGTTCATCCAAGCCTTTTCAATGTGAGAATATGCCCATGGTCACAAGCATTGAGAGCACTGGTCTAAAGTTTGCTGTATCAGCACGTTCTCTAGCGTTTGGACGTATATTCCAGTTGATGGACCTAGGGCTGGCTGAAAAACATGATAAGCCTATTGTACGTCCAGTCACGGACGCGCCGGATACAGCATAACAGAGAAAACATGTTCAACGCCGCTTACTACTACCTTGATATTCACAAATTATACCATATCAGGAAATTAGTAACCAATCAATCAAGCCGAATTTATGGGGGACTTGGTCCGCGATACATAAAATCGACAAGCTTAAAAGCTAGACTCCACATGGCGCCAAAACATGGGCGTGGTGGATGCGCCGAAGAACAGGTTGTTAAGATTAGTTCCGGCGATCTTAATTATGTCCCTCATGCTATCGGCATAGTCCATGGAGTTCATTAGTCGAATTAAAAGAGCTAGGTACCTACCGGATGGAGTAAATCCATAATAGAGGACCTGATCTACTTGGACTAAGGGCTACAAAGAGAAATCCATGAGTCGAACAACGACATCATAGTTTCGTGTGAGGGATCGTGCAGGGAAGAAATGCACGAAATTTAACTACCAGATTAATGATACGTACTATGTAATTTCAATTGTTCGATAGAAAAAGTAGGAAAGTAGGAAATATCGATTCGAAGTAAACACCTAGGTACCGAGGAATACGTCTACTATATGTAGGAAGATGGCCACGATACTCGCACGCTGCATTTGAACGAATTCTCCGAATGACGAAAGGACAATCATGCGGAAATGACAGCATCTCGTAATCTCATTGGTAGCCATGAGCCTGTTGAAAGTACCGACACGGCTCAATCGTGTTCGTGCGCTGTCCTCTTTCTTTCAAACCTTTACATTTAGTTCTGACTTAGTGAAAACCTACATCGCAAGAGCCGAATATTTGAGCAATAATTGACCATACGGAGACTTTCTAGACCTTACAGTGGGACCGAGTCTAATATAGATCTACATTTACCACGATACAGAGCCATACTAAGCACTAGTGACTAAAGCTGCTGTCCGTGAGCCTCAAGTCAAGTACCTTGCTGCTGTTCCCGTTGTTTACCCTCCTGTAACTATCGTTGCTACGGGATCATTGAAACTCGATGGACTAGATGTGTTAAGAACACCGACAGTGAAGCGTTAGCCATTGATCATTACAAAGTTCGTGACATTAACTTATGCATTTCCGTAGTTTCCGTAGGTGTGGACAACAGGTATTAAGAGAAATAAGCTTGATTTTATTTGTGTGTGGCTAATTGCTGGATATAATAGATCTCGCCAGATCTCGGCGCAGAATACCCACAAAAGAATCCACTTCAAGGTACCAGTAAGCACACAAGCTTAAAAAGCCACCACCGTCAAGCTAGAGCCCCTATATCATGCCAAAAGTTACTTGGCAATTTGTCCGTACGTAGAAGACATGCACGAAGAGTGCCCATCTAGAAACGTGGACGAACTTCACGGCTCGGAATACGTACGAAGTGAAGCAGAAAACATAAAGCTTTCCCACTACCGGTATCTAACACGCAAAGTTTTTTCACTAGGATAAGTCCGAATAGGGCAAAAATCAAGATCGCTGTAATTCGCACGGGAACTCATTTAGCCCTTTCCCGCGTGCTGACAAGAACGAATCTCAACATGATGCAATGGTAGATCTCAATTACTTGGTGTGCCGAGATGGCCCGCTGAGTACCATGAACACGGTTCAGGTCCAACGCTAGAAGTCGACCTCAAGAAGCACAGACTAGCCGTAAGGATGTGCACAGCAATCACTCATTTTGGCGACAATCGTGATCAAGAGTTCATCGATAAGTGGCTACATTGGTTGAGGCTTAGGCTAGAGATTAGTGACTGCTTCCATATCGTAAAATTTGCCACGTCCAATTATACCTCCGGAGAATAATACTGCGCAGGCAGTCTCACAATCATGATCGTCGCCCCTGAACGTGTGCTTCGTCTACATTCTGTGCTGACCAGATCTATTGCTGGATTTGATTGATCTCGGTGCAAGCCTTTGGCTAGGTTTTGCTATACTGGTCGAGAATTCGACCTTCGCGTTCTAGTATGAAAGCGGCCCACTGAGTCGGCTCGTGTCTTGTGTCGGTCTGAAGCAGGTTTCTGCTTCGATCATATCTAGCGGATGAGCTTGTCATTATGCTAGTTCCTCTTCGAGCTTTGCGTTTACGAAGTAGTATAGTCAAATACATAAGAAAGATATCTGCCATTCCATACGCAGTTTTCGTATCCTGTCACGATGGAGAGAGATGGCCCAGCATGATTCGCAGCAGTTGGTCAAGTTACAGCCAATTTGGAAGAAAGTATCAAATTTTTCATCAAAAATGCCATGGCCCATGGTGTTTCACAACCTGTGGTCGAGATTCTGCTTGTGGGGGAAAGGGTAGTTGATTGTGATCTCGACTACTCTAGCCATTTCTTCCTGGACGCCGTTCACTAAAAAGAGCTATTTTCAGGTTTCGAGTCAACTGGTTCCAAAATCGGATCAGATTTCGCAGACAGTGTTCAAATATTTCATGCTTCAAACGTTCCAGGTTGGTGATGAGCTCAACATTTTAAATGAAGCGTATGAGACACAAAAGTACCTTCGCTTCCTTCTCTCGTTGCTTCGCGTGTGGATAATCGTCCCCATGGTCCAGAGAATGACTATCGACAATACTTTAGAATGTGTGACACATCGAGAGAATCCATCTGTTTCAATTACTCTCGCCATGCGAATTATTGCTGTTGGAATTTTGACATTCGTCGGTATTCCAAGGTTGTCATGACCAAGGGTTGCGTTGTGCTGTATGTGGTTGATTTTCATCCCGATTCGTTTCTTTCGTTCCGCAAAGAAACCCATGGGTTTGTTGATATATCAGCCAGAGTATACATTGTTCTTGGTTCTTATGGTTACAGATGGGGAAGAAAAGTCGAAGTGGAAAGAAGGTTGAGGGTTCGCCCGATGAGCGGCGCCTCCTTGCTGCAAACGGAAAGCACGATCGATCGCGCCTGCCAAAATCTATCGCACATTCAGCAATCACAAAAATGCATCATCACAATTTAAATACCTTTCTTCAGCTTCTCTACTTTAATACTAGGACTTCTTTTAGAGATTTTTGTTTAATCTATAGAGATGCCTCCTAAGCAATCCACGATAGTGCTGTTCTGGCACCGCACAGATCTGCGTCTACACGACTCCCCAGCACTACAAGCTGCACTAGACTTGAAGCCTTCTGTTTTCATTCCAGTCTGGACATGGGACCCTCACTACATCTATCATACACGAGTTGGACCTAATCGCTGGAAATTCCTGATTGAATGCCAACAGGATCTGTCCAAGGCGTACAGCTCCCTCAACTCCAAACAGAAGCTATGGGTTATGCGTGAAGCGCCGCAGTCAATTCTTCCAAAGCTGTGGAAAGCATGGGAGATTACGCATTTGGTATTTGAGAAAGACACAGATGCGTATGCACGACAGCGTGACGAGGAAGTCATCAGGCTGGCGGAAGACGCAGGGATTGAGGTAGTTGTTAGGAATGGAAGGAACTTATTCGATCCTGATGAGGTCGTGAGGAAGAATAATGGGGAGCCAACATTGAGCATGAATCAGTTGCAGAGAGCGTCGGAAAAGATCAATGGTGGTTCTCCGGATAAGCCAATTGATGCACCAAAAACAGTGCCTGATCCTTGGGATGAGGACAGAATGAATCTAGACAGCCTAGAACACGATGTGCCCAAGTCAAAGCCAGATCTCAATGCGGCTTATCGGAACATCGATGATGGAAAGAAGCAATATACCCAAATCATGGGGCCCAAGAAGGATTTTGCTGTTCCAACCCTGGAAGAGTTGGGTATGGATGCTGATCAAGCAAAGAGTCCTCATCGCGGTGGAGAGTCTGTTGCTTTGAAAATGCTCGCAGAATACATCAAGGACGAAGAGTATATTGGTACATTCGAGAAACCAAAGACCTCACCAGCTGCTTTTGAACCACAGGCCACAACCTTGCTATCACCGCATCTCCATTTTGGCTCTCTGTCTGTTCGCAAATTCTGGTGGGATGTAAAGGCCATAATGGATAAGCGGCATAGGGAAAAGCAGCCAACTGCAGATGCGCCTACGAATCTATTAGGACAACTTTTGTTCCGAGAAATGTTTTTTGCTGCTCAAGCTGTGTTGGGTCATACTTTTTCACAGACTTTTGGAAACAAAATTGCTCACTTCATTCCATGGCGGCTGCAATCCACTCATTCAAAGGCAGCAGATGGTAAGGTCATTCGCGATAGCACTTACGCAGTTGATTCTGAAGAAGCTGAGACCTGGTTTCGACGATGGAGAGAAGGACGAACCGGTTTTCCTTGGATTGATGCTCTAATGCGTCAGCTGAGACGAGAAGGCTGGATACATCATTTGGGCCGGCACAGTGTGGCTTGTTTTCTGACTCGTGGAGGCTGCTACGTAAGCTGGGAGCGAGGAGTCGATGTGTTTCAGGAGTGGTTGATCGATCGTACGTACTCAATAGCGAGCATTGTGCGTGATGTTTGACTAACTAAATCTAGATGAAGAAGCATCTAACGTTGGAAACTGGATGTGGCTGTCATGCACGGCTTTTTTCTCCCAGTACTACCGATGCTATTCACCCATAGCCTTTGGCAAAAAGTGGGATCCCGATGGTGCTTTCGTCCGTCGATATTGCCCAGAACTCAAAAACTTTGACAAGAAATATATATACGAGCCATGGCGTGCCCCAATACAGGATCAAAAGAAATGGGGATGTCGCGTGACGGGCGACGGGACTTCTGACAGGGAGGGTGGCTTGAAAACGTATCCAAAGCCTATATTTGATTTCGATAGACAGCGCCAGGTCTGTATTGATTCCATGAAGAAGGCTTATCACATCGGTCTACACGGCAATGATGCGGAGGTACTGGATGGCAGTTGGAAGGAGGTTTTTGAGTTTCATGATCAAAATGCCTCGCTGATGGACACGACGAATGGGCCGGTTGATGATAACATCGTGGATGAGCCGCCGAACAAGCGTCGGAAGATGCAGGAGCATGAAGAGGAGAACGAGCGACACATGGGTAATGAATGATGTAGACTATTCAAGCAATATATGACTACAATCTCAAAAATAGCGAATAAGTAGATTGCAGTAAATGTGACAGTAAAGGCCGGAGATAACGGAGCCGGGGTTATCGATAAGGGACTCACCGTCCCCCGTCGTCTCCGCTTTCCAACTGACGTCTTCATCTCCGATCTCTGTGTCGTTTTTCCTACATTTTTGATATTTAGACAACTAAATACTCTTTGTCTTCTATCAAACATCTCATCAATACTTTACACATATAGCTCCTGTCGTCAAGAATCGTCCCTGCTCAGATATCGCCACGCATGGCCGACCAGAGCTCCCCGCCCGGCAATCATTCCGGCTCGGATGACTTATTAGAGCAATTTCATCCAGCTTTCGAATTCCTCACCAACGCCGACGTAGACGATGACGATATGGATTTCGATCCTGAGACGGGTGCAACAAACCCATTGATATATTTCGACGTTGGTGTAGCCGACGATGACGACGTCGATGATGTTGATTATGAAGTTGAAGAGGACGAGGATGATGACGATGATTATGAAGACGAGGATGAGGGGCCAATTGTTGTTGGACGAGGGAGTGCCGAAGACGATGAGAGAATTCTGACGATGGGTGCTATGATTGCCCAACAAACGGCAGACCAGGAGGAGGATGAGGAGGACCAAGAAGAGGAAGAAGAGGAGGAGGAGGAGGAAGACCCCCGACAATCAGAAGGTACAATTCCAAGTGTCCCGCATCGCTCAAAATGCTTGCTAATTATGAAAACAGGAGCGAGAATGTTACGACTACTCAATGCCAGAGGTCTTCAAGCACTCCTTCGATCGCACGGTCTATTCGCCGGCGGTGCTTATCTAGTTCGTGGAGGGGGCGACGACGACGGATCCACTCGATTCCAACGGCGGCAACGTGCGGCGCGACATCCTCCTCCAAAGGTGCCCAGTGAGAATGGAATAGCATTGATGAATTCTGGCTTCTATGGCAACAGTCCGAGCTATGCGGACGAAAGGAGGAGGCGCAAGAAGAAATTGGCGACGAGGATTATGTGGCGTGAACTTGGAATTGGTGCGCTAGGAGAAAGAAGACGGGATGCACGATTGGTATTTCAGGTATGAGCATGTCTTCAGGGTTTGTGGTCTCGGGCGCTGACAAATTGCCTGCACAGGACTTGATACCCTCAACCAAGCCAGAAAAAATCATACACTTGGACGAACGGTGCTATTCCGGCCAGTTCTCAGACGACGGCAACTTCTACTTTTGTTGTACTCAGGATTTCAAAGTGTACATGTACGATACGTCCAATCCGCATGACTGGGAATACTACAAGACAGTCCGATTCATTGGAGGAAATTGGACGATAACAGACGCCTCGCTCAGCCCTGATAACAAATGGCTCGCCGTCAGCTCGATTCAGAGACAAGTGACACTTGCACCCACAGATCCCAATGACAAATCCGATCCTATAGTACTTGATTTTGCACCTCGTCGAAGACAACATCACAATCGATTTGGAGTATGTTTCACCCTTGGATTCAGAAGCGACTTCTCGCTGACATGTTATAGATATGGTCTCTCCGCTTTTCCGGTGACGGTCGAGAAATCGTCGCCGGTACAGGCGCTCCCAGCGTCATTGTGTATGATATCGAAAAGCAAACCCCAGTATTGGAATTGGAGAAACACGAAGATGATGTCAATGCAGTATGTTTTGGCGATTCTTCATCGCCGCATATCTTATATTCTGGTTCGGACGATACGACAATCCGAGTGTGGGATCGACGCTCTATGAATGACAGTCGCGAAGCCGGCGCCTTTGTAGGTCACACCGAAGGCTTAACCTACGTCGACAGCAAGGGAGACGGTCGGTACGTTCTCTCAAACGGTAAAGACCAGTCGATGAAACTATGGGACCTTCGTAAAATGGTCACAACCGAAGCATTTGACAAAATCAATCTCAGCAAATACTCCACTGGTTTCGACTACCGATACACACCCATTGGCGGTATCGACTATACACCACATCCGCACGACTGCTCCGTCGTGACCTATCGCGGTCACAAGGTGCTGAGGACTTTAATACGATGTCATTTTTCGCCGCCAGCTAGCACGAATTCCCGATATGTCTATAGTGGTAGCTACGACGGCAAAGTTTATGTATACAATATTGACGCCACGTTAGCTGGTGTCATAGACGTGGATGCTGCTGCAATGGCCGGTAGGGATCCACGCGAGAGAGACGCATTTTCGCAGTATGATATGGGCATGCTCGACGATGCTTATGGCACGGTTGTGCGGGATGTAAGCTGGCATCCGTCGGCGCCTATATTAGCCGGTACATACCTCCCTTGTTTTCCTTTCAAGTAACTTTGACTGACCTATTTTTGATTTTAGCATCGTGCTGGAATAGCAACGGAGAATCCGCCGGGTCCTGCTCAATTCATTCTTGGAACGATTCAGCCTCGGATGACGAAGGAGAGCCAGCCATGGGCTCGGAGTTTGATGTAAAGCTGCGTCCCTGGGCATCCCATCGGAATCGCAGATATCAACGATTCTAAACACTAGCGCTCTTTATTTGCTACCCTCGAGATATGATTGCATGATACATACACCCTTTCGAGCGCAACTGACATGACTTATTGACGAAATTGTCCATACCCATCATGGTGACTTTTG
This sequence comes from Talaromyces amestolkiae, assembly GCF_001896365.1. NCBI lineage: Eukaryota > Fungi > Ascomycota > Eurotiomycetes > Eurotiales > Trichocomaceae > Talaromyces > Talaromyces amestolkiae. The sequence goes on from NW_024468057.1 coordinate 330,613, forward strand.
TATAGATTGACTAAAGAATGCTTTGAACTCTTTCAGTTTCTTCGATTATGATACATACATCTTCTCTCCTGCACGAATTGATGAATTGGGAATCGCATTAAACGAAAAGCAACTGGTTTAGGTATATAAGTAACTGCGTTTGCCCGCCATCCAGTAAGATAAACTTCTGACGTATTTAGATGTTTCCGTGGTGTATGAGTGTGTATGTGGTAGGTATGGTATGGTTGTTGTATGTAGTGTGGCGGTATCGAGATCGTATGGGGGTGACAGAATTCATGCGGTTTGATTATTGCGCTGATATCCGTCCTCGGCCCTCCGGTCCATTTAAGTCTCCTTTCTTCGTGCGAGTGTCGTATTATTGAGCGTCTATCCGACCAAGACGTTGTTGACGGGGATGTGGACTTTACGGAATGATTAGCCGCGCACAACAACGAGCGATTTAAAAGAGAAAGGGGTACTAACTCAGTTTAACGAAGTATCCGATAGCACCCTGAAGGTGTTGTGTTAGTATGTGTCAGGCACTAGAAGCATTCGCCGCGATCGTGTTCTCCGGGACGTACCATGATAACGAAGCCGACGCCTATTCAGAAGTTAATTAAGAACAAGCCCCTAGAAAGAACTGCATTGATGATACGTACCAACTGCCTGAGAAATCTTCAAGAATTCCCTCTTGTCTGCTGCGGAGGTTGTTAGACCATCAAGAAATATCCAGGGGCAAATCGAATCGAGTCGCAATTGTGTGCTAGGTGGGGAGAAACTGACGCTTAGTGCAGCGGTTGACGAATTGCATGCCATCGCGGACAAAGTCCTATAAGACATAAAGTTAGCGAATGTCGAGGTGACGTTCAATGATTGACCTAGGATAGGTATAAGCATGTGAGCAGGCGCGAGACGTACCTTGGGGATATCGGCGAGTTCTTGGAAGGTGTCAGACATTTTGATTATTGCCGTGGCGAGGTTATAATTAAAAGGAAAGTGATAAAGTGACGCGAATGCTAAAAGTAGAGTTGAGAAGAGAAGAGAGGAAATTCAAACGAGTGGTCTGGAAATGCATCGTAAGGGAATCTCCACGATGAATCCAGCTGGCCTCATGGCCGCAGAGCGCTAGGCTTAAAGAAGCTCAGTGTTCTTGGCGACAGCGGAGAAACATTATGCAGCTCCGAACCAATGGTTGCTATTGGCCAACCCCGTCCTTGCCGCAGCTTAACGATTCACCTCCAACTAACTTCTCCTCAGCTTCCGCGTCTGATCTACACAGGCAATTCGACTTATTGCACCGTGTGCTGTTCTTTCTGACTAGATATCTTTCGAGAAGCTTAGCCAGATCTACTGCTGACGAGGCATCAAAGTTTTAACTTCGTGTTCCTTGAAATATCAAGTCGGTAGTTACACGCGGCCAGCCTCGTACTCCGACCTCACCCTCACCTACGCCATACAGAATCTCCAATCGCTTCCTGGCACCTTCATAATTCTCCTTTTATTATCGTTTCTTGGCTTCTTGAAGGAGACATCACTACTATCGCCAATCTGCTTCTACTTATCTACTATTGAATCCTGCTGGTCTGTGGCAGTTTGCTACATCTTGTGGTTAGCCTTGGTCAGACAACTCCTGTCAAAACAACCCTGCACTTGTCATCAAGGACAGTCAGGTCAGAGCAAAGATCATATTCTCAGAGCTTATTCTGGTGGCTCATTTTTTGTTTCCAAAGAATACTAGCTTCCAGCTTGTACGTACCTTTCTTTCATGTCTCCTGTTGTCGGTCCTTGTCTGCAGTCTTCCTGGATGAAGCTATTTTCCAATGACTCGACCACTGTTCCTGCTTACTATCTTCAGGCCATGTTATTCCTGTTACTCCCATTCCCATGCTAATGTGTTGCCGTCATGAACAGACATGTATTCATATTGATTTCGTCGAGAGAAAGACATACACAGCGGGTCCTACTACCCCAGACTTGTGCATAACAGAAAAGAAAAATCAAGATTGAAAGTTATTCTCACGTGTCGATCGAACCCTTCCGCTCCACAAAGAAATCAATCACATAGCCATCGCAATGGCTGAAGAGGATAACTTTGACTTGGATATTTACGGAGATGGCGGATACAACGGACAAGAAGGACCAGAGCTGATCCTCGATGCGCCCGAGGCCAATGGTCATGAAGGCGGGGAAGGTCAGTTGGGTAACAATGATAATGCACAGGCAGCCAATGGTCAAGACACGCAACATCAGATTCAGAGCACTGCAGGTCAGGCTCCCCAGCAGCAGGCACTCGTGCAGCAAGGTCAGAAGCGCAAAACATCATCCTCTGAAGATCGACCTACAGACCCAGATGCTACTACTGCATTATTTATCTCAGAGTTGTTCTGGTGGACCACCGATGATGATATTCGCGGCTGGATCAACGAGGCTAATGCCGAGGATGAGCTAAAGGATGTCACTTTCAGCGAACACAAAGTCAACGGAAAGAGCAAGAGGTATGTAATATTTGATGGGTGCGTGTTGCGCGCCAGGAAATATGGCTGACACATGTGTAGCCAAGCATACGTTGAATTCACTACATTACAAGCCGCGACCGCAGTCAAGCACTTGATCGAGCATTACGCCAGTACCGGCCAACCGGGTCGCAAACACACCGCCAACTACACCAACCCGCACCAGAATCCATTCCGCACCCTTCCCAAGGACGCACCCACTCGTAAAGATGACCGCAACAACAGGCCCTTCAACCAACCCGGAACCCAAAACATGGGCTACGGTATGAACAACATGGGCGGCGGCAACACTGGCGGCGGCTTTCGAGGCGGACGTGGAGGCTTCAACCGTGGCGGTATGGGCTACAACAATCGCAATTTCTCTGGTGGCATGAACACCGGTTTCCAAGGTGCTGGCGGCCCCATGAGCGGTGGAGGCTTCAATAACCCAATGGGAGGCGGCGGCATGGGTAACTACGGGGGAGGCTTCAATAACCGCGGCGGAAACATGATGGGCGGTGGTATGCGTGGTGGTCCAAACATGCGTGGCCGTGGTGGCGGACCCAACATGGGCGGTGCACCCAATATGATGGGTATGGGCATGAACCCGATGGGAGGAATGGGTATGAATCCTGCCATGGCTGGCGGCATGAATCCTATGATGGGTAACATGGGTATGGGTTAGTCCTCCCACTTTGACTCTTTTACCCAGATTCTAACGGTTATTGAACAGGCTTCCAAGCAGGAAACTTCAACCCCAATTTCGGCGGCGGATTCCAGGGTAACCCTCAAATGGGTAATGACCAAGGATCATGGAATCCGCATGGCGCAAAAAGGACGAGACAGGAGTAAACATGATCTATTCCAACCCCTTCTCCACCAGAGCATAAACTCAACCCATCGCGCAAACTCCCAATTTCTCAACCTTCTCTCCAAGGAACCAGCAGCTCCATTTTCTTCTTATTATTCAGGTGCCAGCATAATCGTAACTATTTGGCGTTCTCACTTTTCTATTCACGCTTCTTCCGATTGTTTTACTTATTCAAATGGTGTTTTAGAAAAAAATTACCCTTTTTTTTTGCCAAGTCTGTATGTGTACTGAATACAATGGGAATAATCAATACCTTGATCTTCACTTCTTCTGTGTTCTTTTTGTGTTTGTAGCATGTAATACCTTCGGTGTTTGTTAGGAACTACTTGAGCGTTGGACAACGATTTTACGTTTTAGTCTGTCCATATTAGACTAGTGTTTTCCTTTTTTTCAGTCATTTATTTGATTTTTCTGAGGCAAGAAAATACAAAACCAAGTATGGAAAAAAGATTCACAAAAGAAATGCAATCACCTATCCTAAGCTCTAAAAGTCCTGATGCGAATACCTGTCCTTAATTCTAGTGATGAATATACATCATCAACCCAAAGATCCCTCCAAGCAGATAACGATCGTTGTTCCGAGCCCGCTGATGCCATCCCATTTCTCAAGTAAGTGTGCCTTCGTAGCAATGAGAGCAAGTCCATTCCCATTCCAACATTTGACTTCACTTCATAAGACATCCAACTCGTAATGACATAAGGAATTAAGGTATCTAGAAAAATATAATCTCACCTCGACACGAATTCAAGGTAACCCACGAGGGACATGACAGGCGAATAAATATTTCGAAATATAAAAGACAAAAAAGTGGGAGAGACAGAAGAAAGAATAAATCCAGGTCATATCTCCTCATTATATAGTCGTACCAAGGGTAAGTGATGGTAAAGGATCCTTTCATCGCTGGAAGATAATAAGAAACAAGAAAATGGCTGGGTCTTGACTGTCGTTATTCGCGATGCAGTCGTCATTTCAGACATGTCAGAAAGATGTTGTCGTCATATTCGTTATTGAACGATGCAATAGACCATACAAATCGGTCGTATCATACGAGTCCACCAGAGATGGTTGAGGGTTGGATATAAAAGCCGTCAAACTTTGTAGAAAACCAAACACGCCGAGCGGACTGTTGACGCTCGGAGACCTTGAACAGGACTTGAGATTGTCCTTCTTATGAGCTTCGTAAGTATCGTCGCCAAAGTCGATGGGAAGGTGCTTCTGTGCGAGGCTATACAGAGATCCTAGGGCTTCAGAGGTGAAAGACGACATCGTAGCTATCGGACGGCCATGTTTGGTTGACGTGAGTTGGTTCTTGTTGGAGGCATGTGGCGATGATGGCACATATTCCTCATCAACGGCTACCTCCTTCTGAAGCGAAAGAACGAAGCTGACTGCCCTCAGTCGGGCCCAAAGCGACGAGAGTCGCTTGCGGCGATCGATTTGCTGTTTCGTTGTCTCGACAGCTGCAGGAACCGTTGGGGCTGATGATAATTCCCGCTGAATTGCATTCAAGGAATTATGGCAGCGTCTCAGATGACGTGTTAATATACGATGTGAGATCGAGTGATCAAAATGTATGCGATATAACGTATTCTCACCAAGGACCAGAGGGTCGATGGCGACTTTGGCATGATTTTCGGACTTCATGCCTTGTACCTTCCCAGTCAGGCGAATGGAAATTTTGTTGATTGAGAAGACAAGTGTGGCTATTTCAAGTTCTTGGATGATCTCTGATATCAACATCATCTCTCTTGGAACCCATTCTGTAACTTCAAAGGAACCGATTCGACTCGAAGTTTTTGTTTCTGATGGATGATTATCCAAAGATAATCTGCCCAGCTTTTTCAAGATATCACTTGAATCGAGCCTTTTCTCGTTAGGCGATGTTTTCGAAATTAATCCTTTGCGACTTTTACTTTCGTCACCCAGCTTATGTGTCAGCCTGTTGAATGTCCATGACGTGAACACCGAATCGGAAGCCAAATTGCTGCCCTGGAAAAGAGACGCACTTCCAGCACTTGGCCCGGATGTAAATGTAAAATTTGGGAAAAGAAAACCGGAACTTCCACCTGCACTTCCGTCACCCTGATTCGGAGGACTTTCTGGTTCTTTTTTCGGTTCGTCCTCTGATGTGTCATCAATCCGGCAATGGGCTACGATTCCTGCAAACCATTCGTCCCAAGATGCAAACGGGGGTTTATGATCCATCCACGTATCGGTGTCGCATAGATCACATTTGCTGGGTTCAGCCATGACCAGTTCCATTTCGGTAAGATCTTGCTCGCGATCAAATTCATTGTAGTGTCTAGTCTTTAGATGATCCCGAAGCTTGTCTTTACGTGTACTTCTCCATTCGCAGTGCATGCAGAGAAACATTGACTTTGGTTGGTGTTTCTCGTTGACATGTCTTTTGAAAGCGCCTCGTGAAGTTATACGCACAGGTGATGGGCACAGTTTGCACAAATAACGTTGTCCGGTACTGTTAGCACGACGGATAGGAGAGATGGCAGACGGCATTGCAGGCGGTTGCGGTGATCTTGGGGGGACAATCCTCGGTGCGATGAGTCTTCGAATTGCATTGGTCCCTAGATGAGTCTGAGCCAAACTCAGTGCATACGTTGTCTGGTTTGGATGTGTGACATATTCCTGTCGCAACCTATCGATAACCAGCTCGAATAAAGCCCTAGGGTCATTGATGCTGGCTTCGATATTTTGTAGTGGATCGTTGGTGTCGGGGGTTGGGCGCGGCAAGGGAGTGTCTGGAGGTAACAGGGGCAGATCGGCCGCGACAAAAGGATCATGATCTTGCAGTTCTATCTCAGGCCTGCTCCAAAAGAAGGGCTCAGGCTCGCGTTGTATATACGAAGGATTCCGAGCTGTAAAAGAAGTCATCGAGTCACCGATATTCGAGTGTATGCTGCTTGCGGTTTGTGATGACTCAGTTACATGTGATGACTGAGATGGGAGTCGATGCATATCATTACTCATAGTATCGGTGAAGGACGCCGAAGAGCTGCGGGTCCTAGATGGGCGATTTTGGTGAGGATATCCTGGGCTCAGGTATGAGTTGTTGGGTTGGCTCCAGGACATGGCTGCTTCCAGTAGATGGAAATGCAAGTATCCGAGACAGCAACCGCAGAGAAAGTATATAGGTGGAGCAACTTGCTCAGTCCACAACTGGGGACTTGCTTCTAGGGGCGTATATAGAACCCAGCGGCTTGCTCACGGGCATAATCTAACTGTTCGTATCAGGCTCGATGAGGCATATTGGCGGATCTACTCGAAGCAACAAAATGAAGGATTCTAGTATATACTTATAAACATGATCAAAAAATGGAAAGTGAGCTAGACGCCACACGTCTTGTGAAAGGAAAAAGGTGAAAACGAGCGAGTGAAATAAAGAGAAGATGGAGGACGATTATGTTTTATAGGCGACGAGGGCGGTGCAGGCGGAGGCTCTTTTGGGAAACGGCCAGTCACGCCGAGTGGGGAAGGAGCGAGCCACGTCCGACATCATTGCTGCAGCTTCACCCGGGCAAAAGTCCAGGCCAAGGGGACAGGGCTTCGGGGTTGGGCAGCCTGACGATTAATTTTCTATTGCTGAGTAAAAAGATGTTTTGTTTCCACATAATAGACAGGTTCGGTAGTTCACCCTTGCTCCCCGGAATGGGTGGATGATATAATTCAGGCAAATTAATGTGGGACTGGTAGATGCAACCCTAATTCATAACCCTAAGCAAAACCGGTGATCTGCCCTAGTTCTTTTCTAGTACGGCACCCAATATGGATTAGCGCGCGACTCAATCTAGCCCAACGACCAAGTTGGCCTCCTCCTTCTTTCAGCCTGAATGACCAATGAGCACCTCCAACACTTCTTAAACAACAGAGGTACAGATAACCTTCCACATAACAGAAAAACTCAATTCCCCGTGACGGTGCGCGAGCCAGCCAGAATGCGGACCGTTCCGTCAGCACCAATAGTCTCAAAGCTGTCGAAAAGCGCATCTCCAGAGCTTATCATGTTGGCCTGTGGACCTATCGACGACTTTACATAGTACTCGTAGACAGGGTAGCCGGCTGCAGTGGTGTAATTGGTATTTGTGGGATTGGTTGCATTGCCGTACTTGGTCAACAGAACCTCGGAGTCGGCATTGCTTATAGCATCCCCGTTGGAGTCGCTGTTGCTCTCGGGCAGCAATGGTCAAGTGCCACTGCAGCAATTGGTGCTAAATCGCATCTTATTCTTTAGGGGACTTGTGCACTCGGCACTGTTCTTTTATATTTCTTTGTCAAGGCATCGATGGGACTGTCTATCGAGCGTATTGATGTAGTAAGTTTAATATTTCTCGGCGAATGAATTGAGATGCGCCAGCGATTCTGAAACAGCTCTCTGGAGAGAAAGACTACGTTGATGAGTTTCAAGAATTGTGCCAGGATGTCCAAGTGGATCACAATCTGGAAGGAACTAGGAGGCGAGAGGCTCGTAACCATGTAAAGAAGGATGACGATGCTTGTGTTGAGACTGTAGAGGTTGCTTGATTTCAACGGATATTTTCTCGGCAGTACTTTGATAGTGGCTGTGGAGCTCTTTGTATCAACTATGGGCACCTCTAATACTCGCAGTTCGGAATAATTCCTGTACAAAATTAAATGCACCGTTGGGCCAGCATATAGGAGGGCACAAAACCCAGTAGCTCAGGACAGTGTGGATGTGAATGTGATAATTGGACCTCAGGATGTTGCGGCTGATTACCAAATGAGGCAATCAATGAAGTGGCCTGGATACTGCTGGGCAGTGAGAATCGATTACCGGATTAGCTACCACCGTAGTACCAATATATTAGAAGAAAATACTCGTGAGAGCAGATATCCTACTTCTAGAATAAGTCCACATGCATGCGTTGCCCAACGAGCTATCCTGGACTGTAAGGATCTAACACTAAACTTCCAAGGTCCTCGGCCAGAAGTCGGACTTGTTCCAAGCGTTGACAAATAGTTAAAAACAAATCTTAGATTCACGACAGAAAGGGCCAATTTGTGAAATTCATGGACTTCTGTACTAATTAGCTAAGGTTAATCGAGGTGCTTATGGAGACCCCGTTTACCATCATCTTTCCACCCGGGTCAAAGCTGCGGGGCTAATGGATGGTCAGGGTAAGATCTGAGCTTGATACACTTAACGCGACACACCGCTCCTACAGTTTCGTCTATACCGTGCGATCGTACCTCATCTTATGGTAGTTTTGCCCAATAGTAAGAGTCTGACAGGTGACAGGTCAAGGTTAGAGTGTGGCTTAGGCTTGTTCCAAGCTCGAGAAGCTTTTCCAATGCAGATATCCCCGGGCTTTCTCGTCTAGCCTTCATGAAGGAAGGAGCGTCCAAATCAAGAAAACTTTTAGTGCATAGGCAATTGAACACTATTACGAGCGTCTCCACATTTATCACCTGCGTCATTCAACCACTGAGGCAGTGCAGGTGCATTACAACAGTGCATTACAACATCTCCATCCCAAGACAATTTTGATTTCCAGGTCCGATAGTGGACACATGTAATATGTGACTGGAAGCTGATTCGAACTCGGGGTGATGCTGAATCATGTCTGTTAAAATTCGCACAACCGGAAACCGGCGCCTTTATGATTGGGCGGCAAAGTGAGGCAAGAGGAGGACAATTAACATATCATAAAAGATATTAATTAGCGGACCTCCAAGTTGTCTCAAAATCATCTACTGTGTACTATATACGTTACAAACAATACATATTGCTATTGCTATTGCTATTCTCTTTTCACAATGTAGATTTCCAGTTCGAACGACAGCAACTGCCACTATTTGCGGGGACTGTGGAACGATCGCGATCGATAAGCTTCTGGGCCCAACGGCCCGCCATCCGTGCCCCATGTGGGCCTACCATGGTTCATGATCTATTCAATTACGCTCAATTTCGAGTTTATTAGATCATCATATATACATAGATACATAGTGGCGGATAAATCATTGCTTCCATCAGAATCTGCCGAATAAATTGCACAGTATTAGACTATGCCGTGGACCAGCAGATCGCTGAGCCGCGCAGTCTACATTCGGGAAATTCCACAGACTCTTTCTACGAGGAGTCTCCTCTGCTCACCTGTACCAATTGCCTATTCTGTCAATCGAACATTCCAATCGTCAGATTTCCAGCATGACTTAGATGCTCATACTGCTCAAGAGACCGCTGAAGAGAATGTCAGAATGGTCCCCAGTGTCCGTATTTGGTCATCTTCTCCTTACGGGACTAACATTAGCTCTCCATCAGACAGCAACTGAAGTTGCTCTGAAGAATAGAGCCCTAGCAGCATGTACTGTAGCTACTGCTGCTCAGTCTACTATTGGCAGTGTTTTTGCTGGCAGCACGGTTGCTTTGCTTCAAGGTGCTGGTGCTAGAGGCACTTCTTTGGGCACCCTTAATGGAGTCGTTCAGGGTGTGGGTACAACTGTACTGGGATCGACGGCATACCTTAAAACCTCTATTCTCAAAACCAGAAAATGATCTGCAAACTCTTAAGTGACACATCAACCTTTACATGAACACCTTTTTCCCGTGCTATACAAACAGCTCGGGCAGACTACTACTTTACATGGACAAAGGAAGGACCGTTACTTTTAAACAACTGGTGGCATAGTCACTGGATGTGCTTCTTGTCCAGGAAGTACGACTGATTTAAAATTTTTATCGTCGGCTCCATGTACCTAGGCAAATCGACACAAACCAGTAGCACTTCGTTTTGGACTGACCGCATAAAAACCACAGCAAATTCGATACTAAAGCCTTGCAGTTTGCTATGTACCAAAGCTCTAAGTTGTCTTCACCTACCGTTAGCCAGGTCCTTCCTATACTATATGAAAAGAAAATCTCGCCCGAGATATCATCTGGTCGACTTCGAAATTTGTCTTATGGACAATGTATTGCCATTACCGGCGACATAGCGAGTCAGTCGCCGTCTCATATTTGATTTTCTAGTCCTTTTACGTAACAGCTAAGTCGCTCTTGCCACGACACGTTCATTCCACAAACCCTTGCATATCACCCAGTTTACATGAAATCGAGACTAATCTCGGCGTAAATATCCGGTTCCGGTCCATTTATTAGCATAACAGTTCATAGAAGTTTTCTTCTGAAGTTCAACGTATGCAAGGATACACTATTGTACTAATTGGATTATTTTCCGTTGAAAATATCCCCTCATTTATTGGCTATTAGAGACCTCTGCAAAGTCGAGGCGTACATAAACTTTGATAAATTAAATTTGAGGAATCTACTCCAAGGAAGGAAACCGACTGGATGACAAGAAGTAAGGCAACCGGAGCTATGATTACTTCAGAACTAAGGAGGCCTGAGCGTTTCCATTCCTTCGGGTTTGAGGCTCAATGGCATATTCATGTGAAGATGACCGAAGGGTATTGATGATACGTGACGTAGAGAAATTACTATTAGAAATGTTGAACTTGCCCTCCCCTTCCCAAACTATTTGATTTCGATTTTCCAGGGGGGGAAAATAACAACCGAAAAAGAGACCATAACACGGCACTGAAAGAGATACCTCGTTTGCATTTTGACTGTCAATCATTTTTGTATTGATTCGAAATGGCCGACATGCAGATTCCTAATGTGGCTCCGTCTTTCTCTCGACATCAAGAAGATTTGCAGGGCTTGTCACTACAGCAGCACAGATTTGCTGATGTCGATAAAATCCTACCTAAATTGAGGTTTATCTATTCATACGAGCTTTGATCGTTCCAGATACTTACTAGAAATACAGTGATGTCTGCCTTTCAGACAAGGCCCTTGTCGGTACCCCTCCCGGTCAGCGCTCAATTTCGTCGTCAAGTTGGGGGCAGGAACTCACCGTCAAGGATGTGACTGCTATGCATCTATTTCGAAAAGGCAGTGGAAGTCTATCGGTTACTATGGGTTCTCAACCCAAACCTTAGCCAACAATGCAACGGTTTTTTTCGTCTATTTCATGTGGAAATCAGTACGAATAGGATTCGATGCGAACGTGAATAAGCGATCCGAACGCAAGAGTATTTGGTTATAATTACCAAATCTTGAACTCGACGAGAGAACGCGACTCCATTTGACATGGCTACCTAATAGCGTCACAAATTTGTGTTCGCAATGAGTGGTATAAGATGCATTGCAAGCTAGCCGACTATCTCGATATTCTAGCTCAAGCCAATAATCATCCGACATTTCAAAGCTGTGATGCTGTTAAGAGATGGTGGTTAATTTACAGGAATCAATATTCAAGGCTGACTTTCAATGGAGGAAAATGTGTTGATAGCCTGGAAGTAGGGTCATACAAATCAAAGGGATGATGGTTATAATTGTCAGAATGTATGGGGTTGACCGCACAATACCCTGGTATCTTACAAAGCAATATAGAAGTTCAATGTACGCTCCCGTACCTTAGGTAGTTGGATTTTAGCGAGAAAATTGTTTGTCTTTTCATTCAAACTGAATTCATTGCATACTTCACGACATACACATCTTAAAAGGATTCTGTATTGATATTCAGAGCCTCACGCGGTAAGTCAATGGCGCTCTCGTTTCATATGACATATAAGACAAAGAATCTCAAAACATACATGCCAGGAAGTGCTTTGTATTTGTTCCTTGTGTTAACATGTGTTGAGGGAAGAATATCGGTATGCTTCGGCTGTAATGTCTCTTTATCATGCCATATTGGGCCGAGGATGACCAGCTGCCACATTTCGTACAATCATAGTTGTACCGGGCGCTGAGTGAAAGCGTTGAATTATGTCGGTTGGCTTGGCCCAGTTTGATCGACAGAATTCGTTGCATTTATGTTTGCTGAAAAAGGTGCTCATACCTTTAACACCAAGATCAGTGACGCCATACTCGCGGGTTATAGATAGGATGACAGGGTCAGAGAGGACAGCTTCGTTTTGATGTATACCACCTTGAAGATCACACAGGACGTAATGTCCATCAGAGATGTGGAAGCTAAAATGACTAAGGGCTTGCATAACTTTTCCCCAAGATGTGGAATCGTTTTTCCACCCACTGTTGCTGTTCCACTTCTGATAGCTGTGGATGTAAGGCTCACATAGAGCCATTTGGCCTGCCCAGTTTCCCTCAGAATCGTCGTCAAAGCGCCATACTGCGGGTATATTGATTTTGATGACGTTGTTGATCATATTGAGCCGATTGAACCGCTCGACTATCTCCAAGGCCTTGTCAACAGCCTTGATATCGAGAGTGAAAAAGTCGTCAGAGAATACTGCACCAGTCTTGAACCATTTCGCAACACATCGCTGACCCTGACGAGGCCCTGAAACATAGTGTCCCTTGGCCACCCATCGGAAAGCACCTCGTCCAAAAGGGTGTTTAAGATGTCTATTCTTGAACATAGAAAGTTCGGATTGGTTATACCGACCACTATTGGATTGCACGGCAAAAAGGGTGTAAGAATCGCGATGGTGGACACAGTTTGCACAACGAGAGAGGCCAGGGCCCTTGGAGTATTGGTACTCTGTGTATGATGACTGAGGGAGGTTGCGGCCGCAACCGGCACACACGCGAGCCATTACGTCCTGTAACGACCGAGAATGGCAAGCTAAAAGAGAGTGTTTTTGTGTTGAATCAAGCACTGGAAAATCAGAGAGAGAATATCAGGTTGGTTGGGTATTCCAGGTTTGCTTGAGTGGCGGTTAAGTTCTAGCTGACACTTGAAGCTTTTGAAGCCTGTACAGGTTCGAAGTTCTCATATTCTTCATCTCTAATTCCCAACCGATATCATAAATAACGTCAAAGAATTAGATGATATTTCCTTCCATTAATATATTAATCAAAATCAGACATTTTTTGTCCAGCTAACGGCGCCAAATGTCATGCCCATCAATGGATCATACTGGGTGGTTCCCAATCAAGGCTTTGTATGAGAGTTGGACTCGTTGGAGGTTGTTTTTACTTGCGTAAAATTGAAATGCATTTCATGAACATATTTAGTCCATTGAATGGGATACTTCTTATTTGACGGCGATAGTCGATGAGTTGTTGTACGAGGTTGCCCACTTAGGGCTGTCCTTGTTCTAGCCCTGAGTACAATGCTTAGGGTCAGAGTGATGTCTTACTCTATATCGCCCAGCAATTTGACTACGTGTATCGCTAATCTGATTTCTAATTGAGCAAATCACCCATTATAAACATGCTCTAATTTGCCAATTAATGGTTCGACGTGCGAAGACAGGCTCTGTGAAATCTACCTAGTGCAAATGACCTTTCACGACGGGTTATGGAAGGACGACTCTTAGTAAAGACAGGAACTTCGCGACAAATCTCATGACAACCTATGATTGGATGGAAAAGCATAAATTCTAGGATCAGGGAATTGCCGATCTGGTACTTTGTTTACTTGGGCTACGAATTTCAGGCGGAGAGCGTAGTAATCGTACAAGTGCAAAACGAATAAAAACATGCGTCAATAAAGAAAATGCTTCATTGTCTTCTTAGGAGATATGAGATGAAAAACCAGAAGAGTGTACACAGAGTTTTTATGCCCCGCGATGTATGCTGAGAAACTATATACACAGGCCAGAAAGGTGTAAAATCAAATCTATAATGCAAATCTATGAATCATTCGGCACAATTTTCGACAGTTTTCGCAACCTTGGTCCATATCTCATAAACAAGAATGGCACAGGAAGCAAAATCGCTGCCACACCACCAATAATTGAGGTTGCTGGTCCAATTCCCAATGCTCTAACCATCGGCATTGCAGCCAGTGGAAGACCAGCAGCCATTAAACTGCGCAGAAAAGTGACTGCTGCCGTGGCACTAGCCGCATAAATTCTATACACATCAATCAGGAAATTAAGGCACTGCTGGAAGATGCAATTAAACCCTATTCCAATAAAGACTGCCGCTAGACAAGGCAAGATCCAGTGATGGGGAGGTTCTGCTGTCCAACCGAACCAGAAGAGTCCCACGACCATGAAGACTGCACCGAATGCCATGGGCGGAAGTCGTGCTTCTGGAACAGTAGCCCCGTTCGCTGCGCGCGAGATTCGGTTGTAGCGATACTGGTTCCAGATATTTAGGCCCACGGAGGATACAACACCAATCAAAAGGCCGAGGAATGGTAGAGAGCCAATCACAGGGTTCCACCCACGTTCTTTTTCGAACACAATCGGGAACAACTCGAGGGCCAGATACATGACTCCGTAGACAAACGCGGCATAGAATGCAATACAAGTGACTATAGGCTCAGTGACTAGCATCCTCAGCGGGCGAGCCAGTTGTTTGGTGAGTATTGAATGGAAGTCGAGTTGCATATGCTCATGAGGATGATAGTATCTCGGATCATTTGTCTCCTTTCGAATCTGTTGCGCCTTTCGTTTGAGTAAGACCAAAGGAAACACCTCTGGCAGACAAAAGAAGGTGAGCGTGAAGACGACAAAGCCCCAAATAGCTTGTATGTACGCAGCCCATCGCCAGCCCAAATCATCATTCAACACAAGCGCAGCACCAATGATAGGGCCCAAAGCCGGGCCACCGTTGACTGCTACAGCATACAGACTTACCGCAGTCCCCCGGGTTTCCTTGCTCCACATATCACCCAGAGCAGCAGTCACATTACTGATTGGTGCAGAGCCAAAGAATCCCGCAAAGAAACGCGTGACAAATACCGAAGCTGCATTCTTGCTACGTCCAGTCGCAATACAGAAAATAGCCTGGAGGAAGACGGCGGGCAAGATGCTGATTCTGCGACCCCAAATCTCGGAAATAGGAGCCCAAACGATGGGACCGAGCACAAAGCCAACACTATCACAAGATTAGCAAATAGTGGCACATTTTTTTCTATTTCCAACAAAACTTACACGTAAAGAGAGAGACTCAGAACGGAAACCTCATTGCTGACCCCAATATATGCCGCAATAGTGTCATCGGCTGGCGTGAGAATGCTAGAGCCGAGACTACCGACTAATGCCAACAGCCCGAGTTGGAAAGTAACCCACCATCTGTATCGATTGGACCAATTTTGGGGGTTTAGAGGGTCATCCGGTGCCCATTTGACGATATATTCTGTATCAAGAGGGAGAGGAGGACTATTTCCTTTTTCTATGTCTTTTTGCCGAATATTCAATATTGACCTCCAAGATTTTTTGTTCATGATTTGTTCTCGCGGTAGCGTGCCGATTACCCGGTCTATATTCTTTCTCTCAATGACGTGCGAGGCCTAGGTTCATCTTTTGGAAGTCTGTAACTCTGTAAACCTTCAATCAACAGCGAGGGTAGACCTGGCGATGCTGTATTCTCTTTCTTGGTCTTTGTATTAAAAGGTCGGTGAGAAACAGGTCTGTCTTGCTGAGAATTGAAAAAAAGTGCGGAGTCATGGTACCCACTTGGTCTACTCGGGGACTTTAGATTCTAGTGTGGCTAGATATTTGGATGCCGGTAAGCTGTCCGATACTAAGAAGAACATATTCTTCTCTCATGTTATCAGGTAATTGTGATAATCGACTTTGGGGTGGTTTGCTGCGCTATCGATATGTTCAGTATTGTAGAATAGATTGCCTAAATAGCCTGGTAGCTTGATAGAACCTTTGGAAGCTCAAGCCTCTTAGTTTATGCTTATCTGAGGCCCGAACCGGCCGGAGCCGACCACGAAAGATTACAGCTCAGGACTCCGTTTGACTTATGCTGGAAAAATACCGGGTAGGCACCATCACGGAACAGCTCCGAGATCGCTTCTGTTTGACCCGTTAATTATCCATCTAGCACTCCGTTCACTCAGCAATAGTATCCTTGCAACTGCATTAAATTGATAGGTTGATCTTATTGTATGAACCGCCATGTCAGGCTTATGAACCCGCCGAGCATCAATAGCAGAATCTGCTGAGAAACAAAGCATTAGATTACTGTATAAATGCTCTTTGTCAGCTCAAATAGTTTATTATACAATTATCTATTGCTGCTTAGGAAAGAATCCTTATCTGCAGGTTATTTCTGGGGTTTTTGTTGGAAAATATGCGTCTCTCGGGGCAGAAATATCTTCGAAGTTAAATCATACACTCGAAGGTATCCTGACTCCTTTGGAGCTATATGGTCCTGAATTTTCAAGGCGAACATACTTGTAGAGTCTCGATTTTTGACACCGGCTGGTAAGTCTTTTAGCTCGAAATGCTCTTTCACTTCTGGCTATTAGGGTAAGTCGCGTCCAACATTCTAATTATATACTTCTTCTATGTTATTACATGTTCGACTTGATGGTGTTTTTAGTTCCCGGATTTAGGGCATGTAGAACAATTTTGTGGAAAGATACTCAAATTGCGACAACTCGGGGTCTAATCACGAATACTCGGCAACGGGATAAGCCCTTGATGCGTGTCTGAGGATATAGCTCTTGTCCATTCTCTTATTTCAGTATGGATTTGATTTCTATTGACGCTGGTAGCCCTGTTGTATCTTTCTATAGCTAGCAGCGGCGACCACGAAATGGGTAAAGCCAGACCGAGAGATACAGAGTTCCTAAGATTAGTTTGATATTAATAGGATACTCCTCATTTGTGAGTGCTAGTAAATGATAAGCCCTTATACAAAATATTGATAGAATGCTATGAATTTAAAACTCTCGATCTGTAGATGCTGACTAGGATTTCCTAGTATTAGTGGCTCCTAGTTGGAGAGTGGTAGTCATATGACCTTTAGAAGCATTGGTATAGGAACTATACATACTAAATGTTAAATAATTATACGAAGTATAAACTTTACAGTTTACGGATGGATCTCAGATTAGCTACTACGTAACTACTAATTAAGGTACCTTATTTATTAAGCCACTGATTAGCCCCGACAACTAATTGTTGTTCTGGGGCTTGGGGCCTCCCGTCCTTGAATTTGGCACTTTAAACTCTAGCAATTGACCATTGAATTTGAGACGCTAAATGTAAACCCGTTCAGTATTTTAGCTCACATTACACGGTTACATCTCACCCTGTTTCATTCTGATATAAACTCAAAAGGACCCAATCGATGCTCTGAGGCTGTCTTGGGTAAACAGATCCTCAGTAGCAGACTAGTTGCGGGGTGTTCGGTGGCCACTCACTGCAAAACAAGAATCCTTCGCAAATTTGAGAAGCATAACATTTGGCTTCCACTTATTCTTAGATAATATTGAGAATTGACTTATTTATATCTTTTGATCATCACACTTTGTACTATCGCAAACTGAATGCCAGGGCCTTCATGGTGTACGAATAAGCAGTCTGTACACCTGTATGTGCATGAACAGGTTGCTCAACATTCAGGCAAGATGAGTATTAATTAAGAAAAGGGCCAAAACACATGTTTAGAACTGTTTTTTTGTTGATGAGTTGTTTAAATTCTATATTATGAATAGGTCCGGGCAGCGTAGCATCTTGATGACTGGACTCGGACCCTTTTGGGAAAGGCTCGGTTAGGGCTAACCAAGCCACCGAAGTGCCTAAGAAAGAGCCCCCTTCCCAGATCCACAGCGCTGATCCTTACTGTAGCCTGTAGCCTCTTAACTGTTCGCAGTGATCGTGTTGCCAAACCTTCCTAACTTTATCCACAATATAAATCAATTCTATGTAAGCGTGACAGATTATGCTTCCAGATTGACTCTCTGGTCGAGCTTATGATCACCCGACAACTTTGATTCCCGTTGACACCGCGTACGTATATAGAGTTAGAGATCGTTTGAACAGTTGATTAAGATAGATGAAAACGCCCCATTCGGCACATCAAACACGCTTAAACTTATTTACCGTTGGTGGTTGCAATCAAAAAACGCCACAAAACGAGCTGCTGGGCCGGAAGATCCGACCTACCAGCGAGACTCTCAGGTGTTTCAGGTACCTAATGCATAGGCTACGTAGCAGTGACAATTTAGGTGACCTGGAATATACAAGACAAGTATCAAGTGATGAATGCAAACCCCACCAATTGTGTGTACTGAATACGTTGATCGCGCWTTSGAGCCACTACATGTCATTTGAAGTTGAGGTCGAATTGCACTAGTGTTTGTGAACAGTAACTGCCGGTCAAA
Organism: Talaromyces amestolkiae; assembly: GCF_001896365.1. NCBI lineage: Eukaryota > Fungi > Ascomycota > Eurotiomycetes > Eurotiales > Trichocomaceae > Talaromyces > Talaromyces amestolkiae. The sequence continues at coordinate 349,030 of NW_024468057.1, forward strand.
CACACTAATACACAATATTACTCCTCTGCGACCTGTGCTAGTCCAATCCGGAAGCTGTTCAAAGAAAAGAGGCGTCTAAATATGCATTCCCTTGACGCCCAATCTTAGAGCATCTCATACCCACTTTTCAGATGTCACGCGCCTTCAAGGGATTTACAGTAGATCGGTAATGCCGTACTTAATTTGTGGCTTTGCACGTGGGTGTGGATTGAGTTGTCCATCGGCACTGTAAGGGTTGAAGTAACCTTGAGCAACAATTAGGTTAAGCGCACAATTTACGAAGCAATAGATGTGGAGTATGCAGATACGTACTTTACTTAAGCTCCTTTTGAGTCCTGTTTCGAGTCATTAGCTATTAGGCAACTAGCTACCTAGCCTACCCTGTATTACTCCATGGTATTCTCTTGGGGTCAGAATCAGCGTAACATCAGACAGCTGCATAGCCTATGATTCTTCGCAAATTCACTGGCTCCATCATAGAGAAATACAACCCTGATAATGATTACATGAGGTGGTTTCATAGGGCTTAAATATATAAATAAGGTCATTTCCTTTTCAAGATTTCGTTCATTTTACTAAGTACAGTGTGTTTACTGACAACAGTAACAAGTCTCAAGATCCACCACTATAATATTAGACAACAACTTTCACAGAGCAGGTTATATACACCATGAGTCGTAACATTCTTCCGTACGCCTCTTTTCTCGCCCTCGTAGGCGGGGCTATCGCGGAACCGTTTCTGGTACTCAATAGCGACTTTCCGGACCCAAGTCTCATAGAAACATCGAGCGGATACTATGCATTTGGTACCACCGGCAATGGCGTTAATGCACAGGTTGCTTCCTCACCAGACTTCAATACATGGACTCTACTTTCCGGAACAGATGCCCTCCCTGGGCCATTCCCATCATGGGTTGCCTCTTCTCCTCAAATATGGGCGCCTGATGTTCTAGTTAAGGTATGATCACATAAAGAATCACATCCAAATCTAGGTCTACCAGATATTCACAACAATACGATAGGCCGATGGCACCTATGTCATGTACTTTTCCGCAGCTGCCGCGAGCGACTCGAGCAAGCACTGCGTTGGTGCCGCAACCGCAACCTCACCAGAGGGACCTTACACCCCAGTCGACAGCGCTGTTGCCTGCCCATTAGACCAGGGAGGAGCCATTGATGCCGATGGATTCATTGACACCGACGGCACTATATATGTCGTATACAAGATCGATGGAAACAGTCTAGACGGTGATGGCACCACCCATTCTACTCCCATTATGCTGCAGCAGATGGAGGCAGACGGAACAACCCCAACCGGCAGCCCGATCCAGCTCATTGACCGATCTGATCTCGATGGACCTCTGATTGAGGCTCCTAGTTTGGTTCTCTCCAATGGGATCTACTACCTCAGCTTCTCTTCCAACTACTACAACACTAATTACTACGACACCTCATACGCCTATGCCTCGTCGATCACTGGTCCTTGGACCAAACAATCTGCGCCTTATGCGCCTTTGTTGGTTACTGGAACTGAGACGAGCAACGATGGCGCTTTAAGCGCTCCCGGTGGCGCTGATTTCTCTGTCGATGGCACCAAAATTTTGTTCCACGCAAACCTCAATGGACAAGATATTTCGGGCGGACGTGCTTTATTTGCTTCTTCGATTACCACCGCCAGCGATGTCGTCACATTGCAGTAAAAGTCGAAGTCACTGTTGACAATTCGTATCTCTGTTGTTTATAGCGAGGTACATATGGAGGAATTTTGTATATATCAATATCAATGTTGACGTCATCTATGCAAATTTTCATTATTACCTTAATAGGTAATTTTTGGTGAATTAGGGCTACGTGGCCAAAGACCTAAAACCATTCATTCCCTTGACTAAATGAGATCAAGAGCGTGGGACTAGCTCTGGATGTAATTGCTGATCAATTTTTGCACCAGATAATCATATCACTTTCTACTTCATCAATGAGGTTTCCCGCGGCAGTAAGCGGTTATTTCAAACTCGACTGAAAATGTGACTTGGTCGCTTGAATGAAACGAATGTTGCATTGCGATGTTCAATAGTAACAACATCATTGCCGTGCATATATTATATCTCAAGTTATATTCGCTAATTAAAAGATCACTTACGAAACGTGTCAAAAAAGGCATACGTACCACGTAGAGACATTGCCCTGACCCACCATTTCCTCGCTGAGAGTGGAGATATCATAGAAAGGGCAAGAAAACGAATGTAGGCTGCATAATGTGAACAAACTGAGACGAGGATGAACGATAGACTATACAGCGCGTAAGAAGCTGGTTGGCTCCCAGCCCACGCTCGATTTTGATACCAACCGGTGGGGAGATGGTAGTACATACCTAGGCATACGAAGTCGAGTACCCTACCTAATAACGGCTGGAGKGTGATCAATTATCCAAGGTTAGAGTTTCTACACCGTAGGTTCTTCGGTTTATCTTCTTAGCTCGTCCATGTCCTATTTCATTACTCTCTCGTCCTCAGCTGTCATCCGGCATCTCGCTTACAATCCAGCAACCTGATCCTGCAGCTATACACACAGTGGATGTATTTTTTTTTTTTTTTTTTTTTTTTTTTGAATTTTCACCCGCCAAATTTCAAATGTACATCCAGATCGATGGCTAGCGTAACGGCGGTGTTCGCGTATCGGCTGTTCTCGACAAATGGGATTTCTTCTCCGATAACCATTTACGGCCTGTTTCACCGAAAGATGAGGCGACCTCATGTTCAGCCTCATGAAAATGGTTGATAAGTAGCGTAAGCGGAATATCTTTGGTGACGTGTCATGGGGGAGAAATGCTAGCGAATTATGTGCCAGCCAGATCGACGGTCTTGTTCTATTCCATCTTTACGAATTTTGTAGTTGCTGTTCACTTGCTTGGCCTAGTTTCAAACAATTAATAGTTGATGCCTGCATAATTACTGCTTGACTGGCTCTCCTGCGCGGACTGGTATTCTCAAGGGATGATATTGAGAGCTCAAAGGCCATTCTACTTGCATGTCTTCAAGAGCCACCTATACTAAAACATTGTAAATAGTAATATAAAAGCAAATTCAAGAGATATTTTCACAAGATGTTTTCAGTCCCAAAGGCGACAACGTTCGTTTTCGTGATATACTATTGAACACAAAGGGTCATTATTAAGTAAAAATGTCATCATGGCATACGCCACACTCACCTCTTCAAAATTGGAATCTCCCAAATATCAAAAGTATCGATAGTTCTACTTGCGGTTTTCACTTGCCTTCCAGGGCTCTTCTGAACTTTGTTGCTCCAAATACATGTCTAGTATGCTACTAGTGCCAGCCTGATTGTGGTTTTGCGGGATCTCATCCATCATCTGAGGAATGTCTTCTTCCTGGGCGGGTACTTCATTGATATCGAGAACAAGCATTCCGTCTTCATGGATCTCATGATCAGGCTTCATTGAAGCCCCCATATATGAAAAGTCGATTGTTTGGCAATCGATCAACTGAGCTTGGCCCTCTCCATCAAGCTCGTTATCAAGCTTATCACGCCTATCACAAATCCAGCGTTAGCATTCCGGTCGTGGACATTCAGTAAGATAAAGCCCTGCTGATGATCTAATACTCGGGAGAAGTACAAATGAAACAACGATCCATTCAAAAGAAAGACTTACTGGCCCCATCTGTAATAATCACGGTCACTCTTGTCCGTTCCCGACATCATGAGAGATAGTATGTAGTAAACCCTCTGGGCAATATAAGTGGAACACGAATCTTCGCCCTTTTGGGAGTTCTACGTTTGTAAATCCCAAGAGAGCTCCCGAAAGGAGAAGGTTATCCACAACACTTTGTAACGCCGACAGTGAATGACAAAAACCGCTATCAGATCTTGAGGAGAAGTGAATGTAAAGGAAAGAGCTACTTTGATTTCACCTGTATTCGTCCCCGTCAATTTTTACTTCCGCCCGCGCTCAAGTTCAAATTCCTATTTGAGAACACATGGTTACTGAAAGAGGCAGCCCGGGCCGGGGGGCTGCCTTGGGCGACCCGACTCAAGGTGAATCAATACCTGCAGCGAAGCTAACTGGTGGGTACTGAGACAAACCTTGGGCGTTGATCAGGTATGAATCGAAACGAGTACTTTGACGACCGTAAATTATAGATGGGATCATTGTTATTCTTTGGTTATATGGCATCAGAGAACTGGGTGCGTTCGTGGTGTTATCCCGGCCGAGGAATTTCTTCTTGTAGGACCAAGAAATTGATGTTTCAAAAAACGTACAAGGTCCTAATAGGTCAATTTTTCTACTAGATAAACCAGCACATATTACGCACGGAGGTATAATCAAGACCAAGCAGCAGGTAGTCAATTGGATTCGCGAATATCCAGCTGCAGGGCTGAAACAACCTAGCTTCAACTTTAGACCTCCCACCTATCTCGACGAGGCGTCGGTTTTTAGAATCACAGAATGTAAGATCTCCAGCCTGGAATGACAGATGATGTTGGACCGGAACTACCCAAAAAGCAATGTTCACCTGCTCCAAGCATTATTCTTCAAACGGCAGGTTTTCAGTGTGCATTTTAATGTTCTCAAGGTGAATCGTGCGATCGTCAAGTTAAATATGTCAGCTCCTGGAATTAGTCAAGGGCCCCGCTAAAGGGTCAGGAACCAGTTGCATTACAACAGATGATGTTGAGTATATTCCGCCTCTTGCATAGGCGGGCTCATCAGATGTCGTACAGTCTTCTAATCTTTATGTTATGCAACGTCTAGATCGTATTATTACAATCTTGTCATTAGCTGCGATCGCGTATCGTAAAGTCTACCGCAGATAATGGCTTGCAATAGGTGGTGCTAACATTGATAGCCTTATGCATAAGCAAATCCGACGGGAAGCTCATCATCTTCTCGAAGGACTTGCGGCAAGCGCTGCCCAGATGATACAAAAGACACGCATCTTATGGGTAAAGAACGACATAAAGAAATTACAACAGCCACTTCTCTTCCTCTTGGCTCAAAATGTTTTATATGGAGTGGGCCTCGAAGTTGACTTGAGGTAGCCGGATATCCTTGATCATCGAACTGTCAATTCGGTCAGTTGGTGGGTTCTTCTAGCACTCTATATTCTATACATGATTCGACAATACTGTGAGTACCTAGTTTTTTAGGGATGATTGATAAAACGGAAGGACTCCAGATAGTCGACTTATTCAATATTGTATAGTGCTTTGAATCTTCAAATACGGCCAAATGTACGGTTTGCGACGACTGCCTCAGCAGTTAAGCCGTTTAATCTTAGTCAGGCGTCGTTTATGTCAGTTCAATCGCTCCCCTGATCATGAAAAGTCAGCTTACTAATTAGTACCGAATCATTACCAAGATCTGCTTTCTTTTCCGTGTTAATTCCAAGATGCGCGACAGCTCAAATCGTTTGCAAAAGTCTTGTGTCGATAGTGCAGCAACTCATTCAACTGGTTTCGCATGGCGCGGCAACTAAAGAATCGTCTACACTTGTGACCTACGGTTTTCATAAATGCCATGTTCAATTGGTGACAAGTATTAAGTGATTTGCCACAGATTTGATAGGCCAAAACTCGGCGATGTGATCTGTCGGGACAACGCACGCCATTCATAGTCTGCATCGGAACGGATCAGTGCATGTGCATTGCGACTCCTCCATACTATATAGAGTGGAATTCTCCTCAATCCCTGCATATGACAGACTCCTAGAGCGAACCTTAGTTCAATAACAAAGTTTTATTATAGCTATCAGACTTATCTACAGGCTACTCTGAATTCTATACGTAGATTCTGCCTATCAGTTTAATTAGTCGCCGGCTACTATAATATTGATGTCTTCACTCAAAGAGCGGTGTACCCTTGTAACTGACGATCGACCACTGACGATGATGGCATAGATACAAGGCTGAACTTCAACCAGTGTTCAAGAAATCTGATTTCAAATCGGACTGAAGTTATAGTGACTCCAAATAGCGGTCTACGCAGGCTGACAACAATTTCATAGATTCTTGTTCCATGTAGAGGCAGAAGAATACAATTGTTCTGATATATATCCAAGACACTGAATCGCATGCATAATATGGATCATTAACGGTTCAAGTTGCACACCTTGCCTAGAATCATGCAAGTCATTGAACTTGAATTGAGGTTCGGAGCGTGCCAATCTCTTCGAGCAAAGTCTGAATCCCGTAAAGCGTGGTTTGCCACCAGACCCACGGACAAGTCGTGGCTGATCGTTATTGAAAGGAAGCATGCAAACGCATCTAGACTAAATTCGAATTTGATGAGCCCTTGCATTGCCGTATGACTTGCGTTGAACGTGGCAGAAGGCCATACATCCATGAACACTGAAGAGTTTCTCATCATTTAGGAAGAGGTTCTCTACGGGAATCGGCACAGGTATTCAGAGTGAAAGGAAATGAAATAAAACAACTAAAAGGCTATGTCGAATGCGTTATTCACAAACAGTCTTGACCACTCAGGTAACAATATCAAAAGTCGGTAAAGAATGTATGACCCTTAATGCTAACCAGCACATCCTATCCAATAGATTTGCAACATTATCATCATCATCAACCCAAACTAGACCTCGAAATTAGTATCACTCGAGTCGACCTTCCAATGGGGATAACCATATACTTACCCATTCTTGACCACTGGCATAGGCCTAGGGCTATTAGCGTACAGCCATCTTGTTCAGGTCTATTTGCGTTGGACATGCAACGAGTTCCATGGCTCGTCTCGAACGCTTTGCTTCAGATAGCGCTCTGATGGAACCTGACCACCAATCTGAGTCTGGTCCGGTGGTGATGCTTCAGGCTCGTCAGGCTGGAAATCATTCTTCTGAGCGGTGTGATGGTTTTCAGAGCCGCCAGTATCATCGATACTCTGATAGTCGGGACCAGCCCAACTTCCCACATGTTGCAGGTCGGAATGGGAAGCTTGACGTCTTTCCTTAAAGCAACTTGCTCCGGATCTATAATATGTTCAGCACAACCCAGCCGGTTGATAAACGTATTAAGTCTGAAAACAGTGGATACATGAAATCGAAGCAAGCATCGGTCAAGTTATGTTACTGGACCAAACTGTACCGAAAGAATTACATGTAATTTTTTCGGCTCAATTTGGCCTAGCAAATTTCAGCGCAGAGGGCTAGCATGAAGGAAACTTGGTTGACTGACAGGCCCCATGTGTAACATTTCGTCTGAGTATCACCCATCTTCGAATAGGTCCTTGTTTCGTAAGTTCTAGTAGATGTTTCAATCCTCGGCGCGGGGAGAAGTAGGATGACTTCTCCTGTTACGAAGTAGGAACAGCTATGAATAAACAACTGAGAAGTATGTCTTGCAGGCTCTATCCTGAGAACGAAAGGAAATCTTGGATAATGAAAGACGTGCCCATGAACGGAAGATGCAGGGAGGAATGTGCTCCATTTTATAGTTCTGAAAGTACGCAAGAATAAATGGTACATCTCGCGATCTCACATCATTGGTGGTTGGTCTGGTGAGAAGGAAAGTGCTCGACACCACGATCGAGATAGGTGCTCGAACAGGTTTCCAATCTCCTTCTGTCACCGTTTTGCGAGATCATACATGTACACGTTACACATTTTCACCCATTATGGCTTAGAGGTTGCGTTTTAGTACCCAGTGTGGTTGCCTTTTGGTTCGCATCCATATTTCTGAAGCTCTAGAGTTAAAAGTGTCCACGGTAACCCTCAGATCGGTTGCCTTGTGGTTCGTATTCATATTTCTAGAGTTGTAGAGTAGAAAGTGTCTATAGTAATCCTCCAGATTAATTGCCTTGTGGTTCGCATCTATATTTCTATGGATCTAGAAAAGTGTCGACAGCATCCCTCTAAATTAGTTGCCTTGTGCTTATATCTATATTTTAAGAGCTTTAGAGTTAAAAATGTCCATAGTAACCCTTAGATTAGCTGCCTTATTGGTTTTATCTTTATTTCTGGAGTTGTAGAGTAAAAAGTGTCTGTAGTAATCCTTAAGATCGGTTGCCTTGTGGTTCACATCCATATTTCTGAAGCTCTAGAGTTAAAAGTGTCCACGGTAACCCTTAGATTAGTTGCCTTGTGGTTCGCATCCATATTTCTGGAGTTGTAGAGTAAAAATGGTCTATAGTAACCCTCTAAATTAGTTGCCTTGTGGTTCGCATCTATATTTCTAGGGATCTAGAGTTAAAAGTGTCCATAGTAATCCTCTAGAACGGTTGCCTTGTGGTTTGCTTCCATATTTCTAGAGCTGTAAAACAGAAAGCGACCAGTGTAATCCTCCAAACACCCAATCAGTCTTGTCGACTCCTGCCAAAGTGCTTAGATTTTCTGACTGCTCGTGGACCCATACCTCCTTCATCTACGCAAGCCCTGCCAGGTGGGGTTTCCCTTTTTCAGCTACCGCTTTTGTGAGGCTTCGCTCGTAGGGAGGGTTCGTAGCACTCTAGCACTAAGTACTAAGTCACATTAGGTACCATGCGGCGTAATTTACACTAGGTATACGGACAAAATACCATGAAAGTCTGTGGCGTAAATTATACTTGCCTAGATCTGAAGGTAGGTGGTAAATCGGATATTTTGACATTTCCTGATTAGTGACAAGTTCCTGTTGTGAAAACGGTTTATTCCACTCGGATTCCGATACCAGACTGCCTGGCCATCCAAGATTGCCTTGCTATCCAATTCAATCTAAGTGAGGGATAATTAGCAGACATGAAGCTGACAACCACACGCTATCTTCACGGGGAGATATGTGCCTATCACGTTTCGGAGAGCGGGTACGGGCCTGTACAGCCGGCGGCAACCTTTAGGGTCGAGTGCTCTAGCAAAAGACTAGGCCATGCGGTGGCACCAAACCTAGACCGGGCTATTTACACTACCTCTCACAGGGTAATGTGCATCAGACAGAACGGCGACTTGCTATGGCACTATGACATAGAACCTCGCTCCATCCAGCACTGCTCGGGGGTTCCCAAATGCGTGTTCTCCCTGGATGGAGCCTGGGTATGGGTGTATCGCCCCGACGCGATGGCCAAGCGTGGCCCTGATACATTGGTCGTGCTACGCGCCGACACAGGTCAGGAGGTCGCTAGGACAGAGCTTGATAGCATTGGGGAGGGAGCCAAGCTCGCCCTACATCCCGACGGGCGGCATATCCTGTTAGATGTAGGCGAGGGTCAGGACGGTGTGAAACTATACCGAGCAGCATTTACTGGTAGTGACATTGACTTACACTCTTATGGCTGGGACGATCGTTGTTTAGTCGATGTCGCGCCCGATGGCCAGTGGTTCATGACGGTTGACCACGGCCAGTATGACATCGCCTTTCATGCCTTTCTTAGTGGTGAGGTAGTACTGCAGGTACCAGTCGAAACATTTGGCCACGAGTACTTTGGGGAGGATGAAGCAGGTATGGCCTGGAACGGCGGATTCCTTAATGCAAATATCGCGGTCGTCACGATCGCGGGCGAGAAGGACGATAAGGAGTGGCACCGCCACTATAGCATCGATCTGCGGACAGGTGCCCCGCGCGGTCACTTCGAGGCGTACTCGCGTGATAACTATGACTTCGAACCCTTAGGGGACGGTACCTGGATTGTCTCAGGTCCCGACGGCGGCGCCATCCGTCGCCGGTTGTCCACGACAAACCAAGGCGTTTAGTTGTACAACTGGTACCAGCCCGGTAAAAATGAATGCATAATATACGCATTTGTGCTCATGGACCACTTAGCGAGCTGCATCAAACCCGATTGGCGAATGTGTGCAAGTGCCGCTTATATTGTAGGTGACCATCAAGTATATGGTGATCAAGCTGATTTCGAGAACGAGTGTAGAACTGGTACAGACTCGACCTCAGAGTCGTAACGGGACTAGGCCACATGTACTCCTGCAGATGTCACGAGAGCGTGCTAGAAATCATAGGCGTTAAATATCAATGACTTATCTGGCGGGAAACAATGTGCTCCTAAGACGCTCAGCTATACATTGCGCTCACCTCTTCAATATAGCCTCATTCGTTTAATTTCATCATATTACAGGCCACACGCTCATTTGACTAACCCGAAACATCAAAAAGTGTCCCAGCTGGGAGACTTTTTTACAGAACCGGCTAGTACATCATGCATACCCTTGCCTGATCATCTATATCCACCAACAATCACGCACTCCTAGGAAATCGAAGTATCCTTCCAGCAGTCCATTACTATAGTGAGACCTAGCCTTATTGGTAATTTGAAGAACAGCACTTGCTGCTTGCAACAACAACACCTACCTGACCAACCAACCGTAATATTCTTTATTCATTACACTACCACATCTCCAGTCAAGGCTTCACTTCTTTCCACTACTTCCATTACTGAAAAGATTTGAGCTGGTATAGCCATTTGCGCCGTTGAAATCACTACTATTCATGGAGCTTGGATCAATATCTTTGTAAAATCGTGCAGATCATGAGAGGTGCGGTACTAACGAGTTGGGGTGGTCGTGAGAACCGGATTCGGTTCTAACACTGACTGCTTTGCTATCAGAGCTAGACTGGCTCTAATATATTTGAGCGAGACAAACCCTTATTTTAGTTCCAGTATGAGCCTTAAGGGGAATGAATATCAGCTACTAACCTGTTGGCCCGTTACAGAGCTCATGTGCGAGCTGTTCTCAGACATGTTTGATAAACTTTTACTTCTTTGAGGGAAGGAGTTATTAAGAGGAGACATGAATAGTTAGGAGCATTTATACCGGTCAAATTAGCAACTTTTGGTCTGATAAGTTCCGTCCAACGATGTCAATTGTTTAGAGCCATTCGTTATATTCTACACTGTGGCATTGGGCGCATTTGTGAAGGTATTGAGTTGTATCCCGTGTCATGTACGCATCTCGAGGGGTATTTCAATTGCTTTCTCGTTACAAGGGTTTGCTAAACATGTTGTAGTAAAAGACGGCCGGAAGAATAGTGCATAATCCCGTCATTTGCTCCATACAATTTTGAAATACGACAGTCATGACCCGAGTAATGATCAGGCTGTATAGACTCGAATAGTGTATGCTAATCACGATGATGTGATACATGATCCCCAGGCCTTCATTGGACCAATCGAGGCCAAAACCCGTACTATCTCACAATGTGGAACGGGTAACAGCTTTCTGGGAAGTACCTTCTGGAAATTTCCTTTTCTGGCATGTACAAATAAATAGCTTCAACTTTATGTTTTCTCTTCAAAGTATTTATACTTATCTGCCCACCTTCCCCGTCATCCTCTTCTTCCTCTCCTTTCCATCTCTCTATCTATCATCTCGCTCATCCTCTGCATCCCCATTTCATCAAACAAAAGACCTTCTAAGAATCATCAACATGCCTGAAGATTACTCCTACAAGAGCTCCGGCACCAACAGCCAGGTAAACAATCACACCTACCCCGCATGGAGCTCACGATAAGCTTCACAGAGGTTACTGACACGCAACCGTTTCATCAAMAGGGCAACCACTATTGCTCCCGCGACTATGGTAGCGAGGCAGCAAACCCCAACTCTTACCACTATTCCAACTCGTACGTATATACAATAGCCCCTATCTATGTAAATCCCAGATGTGCCGCAGTGGTGAAGCAGAGAAGACTGACTTCCGCGACGTCACAGGGACGGCTCGTACTATTACAGCAACCCCAACGGCAGCACCTATTACAACAGCGGCAGTGGCTATTCCAGCTACACTCCTCCCAGTGGTGGGAATGGTGGCAGCAGCGGTGGAAAGAAGTAGATTTCCCTAAGGTTCACGAATGAAGTTTCTAGGGGGAAATGATTGGTCAAGGCAGACTATGGACTGTATCGATTACACTGTTTAGATTGGTGGTGGTGTCTTAGCCTTTAGTGGAGCTCAATTGAAATTCACAAGATCTCTTACCTATCTGGTATCAAAATCGGGAATCTACCTAGTATTAAAATCATAGTTAAGCTTCAAGGTAGGATAGCTCCGCCTTGATGTTGACCACATCTTTAGACACTATTCGGCACGTTTTACAGCACTAATCTGGAATTTCTTGCAAACGACTGTATGGACTTATTTCGGACTTTTCTGACACATAGGTTGAAGAATTGCGCTCCGCTATTGTATGTCGTTTCACACACAAAAAGTATGAGGGTATCAGGGATCTCATATAGAAATGATAGAACATACAGACCAATGAGACTGACTTCCTTCCTATAGCCTGACTGTACGAGTTTGGGCTGGTCTCGAAATCCATCAATCAATAGTGAATGCAACTTAAGGCTACATGTGAAAAAAGGGGCAATGAAGGCCACCTGCACGCTGAGACTACATATACTAATGACTGAGAATGAGGTATAGGCAAATGTTACTGGTCTTATATACCAAATTTATAGAGAAGATGTATTTAGCCAAAGCCGAGTTTCATACATACATACACCCGCATCAAATCTATTCATCCCGTATAGACCAAGGTAAACCAACACCGTGTAGTTCTATCTTACAAAAACGGACAGTCGCCCAGTCAACGATGTAATCTCCCAAATGCGCCAGCAATAATGCGAATTTCTAATATAAGTAGGGGAGTGGACACCAAGTTGAACAACCGGAGTCCTACCCCTGCCGACAAGGGAATAGAAAATAAAAATTAATATAATACAGGCCGAAGAAGCATTAAAGATGAGGTCAAGATCAAAACCATAGACCTTTAAGAAGTGGTGCCGAAGAGACGTAGAATGACCTCGTACCTGAAACACATTAGCTGCTGGGTCGATAGAGCAGAGAAAAAAAACAAACTTACATTCCGAACATGATGGCTGCCGACGGTACCACACGCAACAAATGCGGCGTCAGCCCGCCATACAGACCAGCCAATCCTTCCTCTTTGGCAACGACCTTGAAGCACTGAACCAGACCAGTATATTTGACCTGCATCTTACCACCTGCAACCGGCACAACAGGTGCTTGTCGCAACCGCGTACGCACGACTTCATGGGGATATGTAGCCACTGCCGCAAACAACTTCGCTGCTCCAGCAGCCAAAAGACGACCACCCCAAAGCTCAACGTCGTCCCATGTGGACGGCACATGGTTCGGATCAGCGGCCTTTGCGGCCTCGCGTCGAGCCAAATACATCTTCATCTGCTCATAGAGAACCCATTGCGTTGCACTTTCGGTGACACCGAGATACGACGCTGACAATCCCTTATACAAGCCACGTATTCCCTCATGTCTGACCGTCTGCTTGATGCAGTCCCAGCTGTTCTTATATTGTCGGCCACCCTTGCCGCTTTCGGCGTTCGATTTATCGAGTTGTAGTCGGGTCTTGATGAGCCAGATCGGGTTTGTTGCTGTACCAGTAGCTATGCCAGCAATAGCGGCAGCGCCGAGGTGGATATTCCATGGTGTTGTCATCGAGTCATGATAACCAAAGTAATTGCTGAGGATGCGCTTGCCGTTTCCATAGACGTAGAAATTGATAGCGCGTGCTGGTACGACACCGATAAGATTTGGCCCAAGTCCCTTGAACAAAGCGCGAGGGCCTTCATGCAAGTATATAGAGTGGAGAATTTGAAATGTTTCTTTGAAATGTACAAGTGCGCTGCGTGGGAGAGCGATGAATAGCGGAGCTGGGCGAACGGGATGTGAAGCGCGCAAAGCTTGAAGTTGAGTTTGGTAAAAATCGGATTGTAATCTGGTCTTAAGGACGTCAAGGGGACTCGTCAGTGTGGCAGCGGTCATTCCACCGATTCTGCACAGAACTGTTAGCAAAGTTTTGAGGTTGTAAGTACAGGGTAGGCTGCCACTTACCCTCCAGCAACGAAATGAGCCAAAGGTTTCGCTTTTGGTGCGTTGTCCTTCTGTGGTGTGATGGCTCCCATCTCTCTGGATTCTGTTGCCCCTTCTTCTAGATGAACCTTATTAGGCAGATGCGCCCGCGCAGAGCTGCCATGGGTCGTAGTTAACGAGGTCATACCCAACGGACAGACCTGTTGCAGGTACGGTGGGTGTTGCGATTAAGGACTTGGGTCCGTCGGGCGATAGTATCAGATATTGATCATTGAATTAACTTAAAAGCTTGCTTGAAAAGAATGAAAAGCAAAAAGAACAGAAGAGTAAACCGGCAAGATGCTGGGATCAAATTCCCGAGAACTTTTTTGACGGGGAGATCGGCCCCGGAATCAGATCGGCCAATGAGGTCGAGGATCGCCTCCTGAATGGTTTTCTCGAACAGAGAACGCATTGATGCCCGGGTCTGATGAGATTTGCGTATTACAATTTACGATATGCTACACTTCTATGCAATTGCTTGAGATGCATAAGCCTCTGTCTTGCTTCGAGTCGAATCCCATCTTAAATATTCCAGTGAAGGCTCTGGCATCCGCTTATGAGCAAGCCAAGGAAAAGACTGAATGCGTTTAACCCGTAGGAAACTCTATAGAGCCAGCATTCTCATCGTGAAAATCATCCCCATGGCAGGCAAAGATGAATTGGAAATTTTGGTATTATTCTTTTTTCTCATTGAGGAATTCTATGCACAGGCTATCGTGCAACAAGGTTTCCCGAACCATTTTGCTCATCATGCAATTCCACCATTCTGGCGGGACAAAACATCAAAGAAAAAGAACATAACACCCCGTTATTTTCCCCCAGAATCCAACACATAAATCCGCATGCATAAAATTTAAATGTGGGTGTCGTAAGGGATAGGAGTGATCGTCTCGGGGAAGTTCTCGGCGGACTCGACGACGTGAGCGTCACGGGGCTGAACGGCTTGTCTCTTCAAGTGCAAGTGAACACCCTGCTCCTTGGCCTGGCGCTTCTTGATGGCGTTCTCCTTGACACGGTTGATGAACTCCTCGCGGGAGCGGGAGTGGACGACGTGCTCGACACGGACATTGAGGCGCTTCTCGAGGTAGCGGTTGCCGACACGCTTGTAGATGATGACTCCGACGGCGGACTTGGTCACGTTGTAGACGACACCGGTCTTACCGTGGTAGTACTTGTAGGGAAGACTGCAGCAATTCAGTACTCGTTCGTTTCATTCCTCCTTTTCTCAAATCTTCCAAAGAAACTGTGCAGGCGGGGGACAATCACTAACCCCTTCTGAACGGCACCGTTGCACCTAACATCGACGATGTCACCGACACTGTATATCCGTCATCAGATGTATGTTCGCAAATTTGCTGCATTTCGAATTCATTCGTTCATACCGGTATTCCTTCAAATAGGTTCCGAGAGCAATAGATCCTCTCTTTTTGAAATCGCGAGAAAAGGCATACTGTTCGCAGAATCCGTCAGCTCGTTGTTATGACAGAACTCCAAATCTCCCAGTGCGACGTCTCCGAGAGTCTTTCGTTCTTTTCTTCGTTTCGATAAATTGACTGTAGACATACCCGAGTACCGGCGCGCAAACCTCCAGAGTGACCCATCTCGGCGGTGTTGTCGTGTGTGCTGGGATGGTGGTTGAAGCTGTCGACTTGAGCACAGTGAAGTCCCTCCGCTATGCAAACTTTCGATGATGAGACATCGCTTCCCGCTTAGTGTGCGCGCTAGGCGGTTCCGGGTGAGACCTTAGGGCTTACCCTACCACACCCAATCAGGACTGCCTCGCTTCGCTTAGTGGGTCCTTCCAAGCCCTCCACTCTTGATTTGATCTAAAAGAATCGCAACTTCAATTTATCGAACTTGAAGACTTCGACTTCATCGCGACAACCGGGAGACACCACCGCAGCCATGGCCCCAGCCCCGTGAGTACAGACTGCGACTATTAGTCTAGAGAATCAATCCTGATGATGTGTTTTGTTGTACAGGCGTTCTTACTCCAAGACCTACAAGGTCCCTCGTCGACGTGAGTCCTGCAATCCATGAATCTCAAGGATGAAAATAAAATACTGATTTCTTCTAGCATACGAGTCGGCTCGTCTGTCAGTACCTCCCGGCCACTGAGTGGAAGCGTGCTTCTGCTTATGTCGTGTTGTCCCATCCTAACATATCCTCGATAGTGACTCCGAATTGAAGACTGTCGGCGAGTACGGTCTCCGCAACAAGCGTGAGGTCTGGCGTGTCCAGCTCACTCTTTCCAAGATTCGTCGTGCTGCTCGGTATGTCTCCCGCCACACAATTTGCTTTTACTCAGCTAATTGGAATAGTGAGCTTCTTACTCTCGACGAGAAGGACCCCAAGCGTCTCTTCGAAGGAAATGCCCTCATTCGCCGTCTTGTCCGTGTCGGTGTGCTCGACGAGTCCCGCATGAAGCTCGATTACGTCTTGGCCTTGAAAATTGAGGATTTCTTGGAGCGCCGTCTCCAGACCTGTGTGTACAAACTCGGTCTCGCCAAGTCCATCCACCACGCCCGTGTCCTGATCCGCCAGCGTCACATCCGGTATATATCCTCGCTTCACCGAACTTAAGATGCAAATACTAATTTTTTTACAGTGTCGGAAAGCAGATCGTCAACGTCCCCTCCTACATGGTCCGCCTTGACTCTCAGAAGCACATCGACTTCGCTCTCACCTCTCCCTTCGGTGGCGGTCGCCCTGGTCGTGTGCGCCGCAAGAAGATCAGAGCCGCCGAGGGTGGTGATGGTGAGGAAGAGGAGGAGGAAGAGTAAAGGATTAACAAACAACAATAAAAAGTCTTTTTATGATATCTCTGAGGGTTTTCTCTTGCATCACAGGACAGCATGTATGATCACGATTCAATATGAACTTGCTACGCACGTAGCTCCACTTTCAGAGATTCAAAACTGCTTTAAACTAGATATCAGATACATAAGATAGAACCTCTTTGTCTCCCAAGACTCTGTACACCGCGCCTGTCATCAAATCATAATACATATTAACGTGAGCACGAATTGTTCAATTCTCGACATCAACCAATTTCTTCAATGTAGCCTCTGCACCCCGATACCATCTCCCCATCTCTTCCAACCCATCACTTTCGCCCCCAAGTTTCTTCCTCTCCGCTTCTCGCGCTTGCCCTATCGCCTCGGACTTTCTCCGTTCCAAAACCCCAAGTTCTCTCTCCATCGCTTCTGCCTCGCGCGTCTTTCGCGGTAAGGTGTTTTGTAGAGAGGCCATTTGTCTATCTATCGCTGCCAACTCCGCTTCGCGCTCCGCTAGAAGTTTCAGGGTCGCCGGTAATGAGAGATTTTGTGAAGAGGATGTGCTGTCAGGGTCCGAGGCTGCTGCATATGCCGCTTGGGATTGTTTTAGAGAAGCGATTGTCTGCTCCAATTGTGCGATTTCTTGTGGTAATTCCGATAGTTTTGTCGTTTCGATTTGGACGTTTTTATATCCTTGTCGTCTCATATTAGCATGATCCTGATTCCTCGTGCCCTCAGCGGAGTGTACATAGACTCACTTCTGGCCAATTCCCTTCCAGTCTTCTCCATTTCTTCCACCATTACCCTCACTTCCTCCTTGCGCTCTTGTAATTGCTGTTTTGCCTCTGCCAATGTCGCTTCCAATTCGATATTTTCATTATGACCGACGACCAGTGGCGGATCACCGACTATCCCGCGTAGAAATTTCTCTTTTGTGACTTGTTCCAGGTATGAGAAGCGGAGTTTCGAAAATAGTTCCTGTTTGAGCACAAGTTTGTTAATTTTCTAATCTGAAAAGAGAATGAAGACCAGTAAACCCGAACCTTGTAATGCGTCAAATCAGCCTCCAACGAAGCAGGCGTCGGATTCTCGTCGGAGACTATGGATGCGTCTGAAGCGCGTTTTGAAGGCGATTTCGGTATTCCGTCAACATGTAATGAGGACGTTATAGGCTCGCTTATGCGCAAGATTGCGAGTGTGTTTGATTCGACGCCTTGTCCTTTTTGGAGGTCTTGAATCTTTTCGAGAGCTTCGGCGGGGGATAGGGACGCCATTGCAGGCGATAAATTGCTATTTGATCTCTTGTACTTTCTTGTCGATAATTCGGGAACGAGTGATATCACGTTGATGAGATTGCTGCAATCTAGTGAGCAGATTGTTTGAATTAGGAAAGTGATTAATATAATCAAAATTATCGCGATTGTCCCGCGAAGGTAAACAATATCGATTGCCTATCGTGGACAGTTTGCACTGTTTGTCTCATCCCAGCGGCAAATTAATCTACGACCTCATTGGGCTTTCACCTCAACTACCACCTTCTCAAATGCGCTAGATTTTTGGATACGGGGCTGCTTAATTGCAGTCCAGCTTTTCTTGAGGGTTTTTTCACTATTGCATCCTATGTATATTCTTAACCTCATTCACCATGCCGCTCGGAGACATGATCGATGACCCCACAAGCAATGACGAATATGTCGCGCAGCTACTTGCTTCAGAGGCAAAGGACAAATCGCTGAAATATTCCGCGCTTGGGCTTAAAGCGTATCTTCCTCGTCGGTAAGTTGCTTACTGGAGTTTCCCGTGGAGGTTATGCTAATACTGTATAGCCCGACCGATCGAGCTCCGAAGCCCAATACTCGCTTTCTAAAGAACATTCTAAGAGATACGGATACTCACAATGCGGCGCTGAGGCGCAAGGAAGAAGAGGATGCTCGAGAACGTATGCGCAAATTGCGTGGGGAGCGGTCTCCCCCTTCGCGTCGGGAGCGACGCAGTGACAAGGATGGGCATTATCGAGATCGGTCGCCTCGCCGGCGTGAGAAGGAGCGCTTGTCGAGAAGAGGGCATGTAGATGACTCTTTGAGCAGGGAACACCACAAGTCTCGGTCTGAGCGACATCGCCGGCGGTATGAAGATGAAAGCGAAACGGACCAAGATCGTGAAATTTCAAGGTCTCACCGACGACATCGCGATGACGAGCGACGCTCAAAAAGACCGCGTCGGGATTCTTCGAGATCGCGACATCGATCTTCCAGAGACAAGAGGAGTGTGTCACCTCGCCGATCACGCTCTCCGGGGATCTCGAGGAGGCATCGAGATAGCTACAAGGAGTACGATCGGCCAAAGCAAGATGGCCGTCTTGACAAGGACAACGATCCGCAGATAGAACCGCGCAAAGATGCGTACAGTTCGGAAAATGAGTCCGATCCTCTAGAGGACCTCGTAGGTCCATTACCGTCGTCTACACGTGACAAAGCATCCGGCATTTCTACACGAGGGCGAGGCTCCTATCGCCAAAATACAAGCACAATAGACGCCCACTTCGAGCATGACTACAACCCTAAACTCGATGTCGACATATCCGACAACGACGAGACCACGTCCTCGAAGCGCTCAACTCGACGCCCCGTTGCAGGTCTCATGACTCAAGACGAAGACGAAGATTGGAACATGGCACTGGAGGCGCTCCGTGACCGAGCAAATTGGCGACAAAAGGGTGAAGAGCGCCTACGCGCTGCAGGGTTTGATGAGGGTACCGTTCAACGTTGGAAGGAAGATCCGGCGTTTGCGAAGGGTGGTTCCAACAATGATTCCGAGGGACGGATTGAGGATGTGAAATGGGCGAAGACCGGGGAAGGGAGGGAGTGGGATCGTGGGAAGGTTTTGAATGAGCATGGGCATTATGATGTTAAGGGGCAGTGGTAATTGGTCAGTCATTTTGGATATACGTACACAAATTTCGGGCTGTCACAAGCACAGTAATTACAACATTAGATATCTATGTAAATGATTAAATAGAGAGTCTTGCATTGATCTTCCTAAATAAAAACCTAATTATCGACAACTTCAATGTTCAAATGTTCCAATGGATATGTTCATTTTGACACGAACCATTCAACCCATACATTTCGGAATATATATTTATAATTCATGCCTTAGATTCACCGGCCACTCCAACTCTGCATCATCCAGAAGTCCAGATGTGATGTCGATCGGTCCACTATTGATAGGCATAAACGTTATTTGATCTGCTGGAAAAAGTGTGCACACATGACATCAAACGTCAATTTACTTTAATTTTCGTGATGGTTGTTAGTTGTTTTGGGGACTTTGAAACTAGCCAGCCCTAACCACACCGTCACGATCCCAAACGAAGAATTGACGGTTGGATCTGCTTCAGATAAACTGTATTTTTATCATTTACATTAGCTTTTTTTTTTCAAAAAAACATCGAAGATCGACAGGCCTCATCTGGATTTATGTTGGTCCATTATAGTAGCGTGGCTTATCCAAGTCAAATTCAAGATTCACGAAAGACCTGGGTGCTACACAAAAGAGCACATGCCATCATAATCCTAAAATTCTGACCAACTCTAAATGATTAGATATAGATTCCATGCATATGCATGTCAAGAGAACCAAACAGAATCGATCGATTGATGTGACCTGACCATGCCCAGCCGATCATCCATCATCCACCGTCCAAATGCAACCTTCGCACCTGCTCGTCCTATTTTTCTTACCCTAATTTGCTGCTGTTCTTGCCTCTGTTGGTTGATCGATATAGCCAACCCTTTCTATTCAACCTGACTAGGTCAAGTTCGAGTCAGGTTCGCGCGATATTCAACTTATCAGTGTTGGTGATCATTTGAAAATATGTAGATGTATAAAAAGGTTGGGCTGGGCACATTCCTCGAATGTTATCCCTTTCTCAGTAAAATTTCATTTCCGAGTCTCTTGTAGTCACATATATCTTTAGATAGCTATATAAGTCCAAACAAAAACATGAAGTCGATCTTTGCCCTTGTCTTGGGTGTAGGCGTGGGTTATGTTGCGGCACAGTCTTTGCCTGACTATGTACTCACATACGGTACGTGACAGCAACTCAATGTTCATGCCTTCATACCTTGACTGTTCTCCTATGCTAACGGTTTATGCAGCGCCCCTAGTCTGGCTCGACGTCAACGAAACCTACTTCCCCGGCGACATTTACGGCCAAGTCCGAAATACCTMCCCAGCCGTAAACTACACCAGAATCACCGGTTACACCACCCCTCTCACCCTCGACAATCTCAATCAACTCAACAATTTCGGCAATAAGAGCGTATACCTGACTTCGAATGAAGGCATAGAGGCATTTCCGGCGTGGTTTAACGGCACGCAGCCCAATAATGATGGTGTTACTGAGGACGCGACGAGTTGTGCGATTGTGACGGTTGATCATGGGGATGGAACGCTGGATGCATTTTATTTTTACTTTTATCCGTGAGAGTTCTTCGTCACTTGGGAGTCAAGTTGGTCTGATCGAAGCTGCAGATTTAACAAGGGTGATATCGTGCTTGACTTGGTCTGGGGTGATCATGTCGGTGACTGGTAGGTGAATATTCATCTGGCCTGGAAGAGTGTCAGCTGACCAACAGGGAGCACAACATGGTCCGATTCGAAAATGGCGAGCCACAGGCTCTATGGTATAGCCAACATTCTAGCGGCGAGGCATTCACTTATGATGCCGTCTCGAAGATCGATGGTAGACCAGTCGCTTATTCTGGCCAAGGAACTCACGCCAATTATGCCATTGACGGGTACGTATATTGTTCCAAGCATTCTCTTCAAAGGAAAAATTTCTGACTTACTGCAGAGTTCACGACCACACGATCCCCGGTGTCAGCCTTCCCTTCGGGCCAGTCAACGACTATACCAGGAACGGTACACTCTGGAATCCGGCCGGCAACTACTATGCGTACAGCTATGACAACATCACTGCTGTATTCACGGCCTATGATTCCAGCTATCCCGTCAACTGGCTGTACTTCAACGGCCAATGGGGTGATATCCAAGTTGCTAACCAGACTGGAATCTTTGGTGAATACGAGTACACCAGTGGTCCAAATGGCCCCAAGTTCAAGAACCTTGTTCGCACCAATGTGTGCCCTGACGGAGGCGATTGCGAAGTACTCGATTATCTGTGGTACTAGATGTTGTATATTGTCGATGCTAGTTGGGGATCTGTACATATTTGACAAGGACCTGCTATGATAATAATAAATCGTCTTGCATGAATGCTTGGGTCTTCGTTGATAAGATCGGCGACTATTTCCTTCTACCGTTGACGATCAACGGTTTTTTTTTGCTTCTTGGACAACTATTTCGACGAGTCTATATTTGATAGGTGTGAAATCAAGATTTGCAGGTCCAGCCGTTTCAGCTGTAATTACCAGATTTGGCATCAAAAGTGCGATCACAGCAAGAGCCTAGACCCGGGACTGCAAGGAAGCCCCTGAATGAGTACCTGGCACGTGACCTCACCGGGACCGGCTGGCCGCGACATTTTCGATTGGCCAGTCGCGGCAGCGTCCGTGCTGCGCATTCAGAAAGAGAACGTGCCTGGTGGAGACGGGCAAGTGATGTCTTTATGCTCAGACATGCCACGAGAGTCTCCTGCGGTTTTCGTTGAGACCGTGTTAATTCCTCCGGTCGGACCAACAAGCACATTGTCGCGAAAGCAACCTCTTGGTAAATTCAAATACTATGTACTCGTAATCCGGAGACAACGCCATCTCTATCTAGGCTCAGGAGGTGCTTTGCAGCGCCGGCCGGCTAGTGGCTGACGGCGTCATCACGTCAACCAACGACAGCTTGAGCCTGGACAAGTGGGGAGCACAAGCTGGCTGAAACGGGAGCCCCTGAGTTCTGGCGTGCTGTCCGACTCCCCAAGTTCACACTGTTTGGACAGCTTCGTTGTTTATTGGGGAAAGCGCCAGGCACAGAGGACCCGGAAAGGCCTAACTAGGCTCAGAATGCAGTTAGCGGGTGGAGAAAACAATATTCGTAGACGGTAGGACAAGCCTAGAAAACCTCGTGAGAATTGTACCGCGTATGTATGTGAGAATCGCCATCTTCTCTTTGCAGTTGTCTCTGTTGTCTTCCTCTTCACCCGCTTGTCATTCGTTTCTTCTATCGCGGAACCACCCCCATCTTGTATGAGACGTGGTGACTGTATTGTCTGCGAGAGCCGGTCCGTCTCTCCATTGCTTTCTTTATTCCATACGTCAGCCCCTGGCCAGGTCTGAGTATAGACGCTCGCTTGCTGGACTCGTGATTGCCGTCTCGTCGATTGAATATTTATTGTCGACTTGCAACCGAAAATAACCACGCCCTTGGTCACTGCATCGCTGAGGAGGAATCACTGTTTCACAATCGACTGAATTGCCCGACAGGAAATTAGCAAATCTGTCCGCAACCCCGTCAGCATCCGCCCTTTTATCTCACGGTACCGCGAACCAGCTGTCTATGAAATTAATTGTGACTCGTGAGTGACCGGCTGCCCTGACCAAAAACATCATCTGTTGTACAAGCGCCCAGGCTGTAATCCCCTGTCTGTCCGTCTCTTGTAACGGCGAGCAAAGCAGGAATAAATAGAGTGGTACACAGAACGACACAGAGTTGTGCTGGTGTTTTGGTTTTTTGTTTAGTTGAGGTTGTCTGATCGACTAACAACGTTCCCCGCCCCAAACAGGAAGCCCAAACAGGAAAGCTCGCTCCTTCCCTTTCTGAGACACAACATGGCCACCGTCCAATCTAGCAACAGTCAGCCCCCTCTCCCTTCTTCTCTTCCTCCTCCGCCGCCGCCTCCCGACGCTGTTCCCTCCTCGTCTGCCAATGAAAGCACCACTCGTTTGAGTGTAGCCAACTCGGACGCTGCTTCACGCAGATCCTCCCTGGGTTTCTTGCGTCGTTCGAAATCAACTGAGCCGCTCTCTGAGCGCAAGAGCTCCAACGGCAAAGTCAGCAGGAAAATGAAGGAACAATTGCGAGAGGAGGAACTCCGTCGCCAGCGCGAATCGATTCCAAAGCAAGCCCCGCGTCTCCCTGATCTCTCGCCAGCACCAAAAATGCAGACATTCGGCGGAGAAGAACAAGTCGCAAAAGTGCCTGCACCAGCCACGGACAGTCGAACAATCGCTGCACATCTCAGCATGCCGCCGCCAGCAATCGATCCGTATGCACGAACTGAGAGCATGACTCATCGTGGTCGTTACAGCTACGCTAGCAGCGCGGTCAGCACGATCAATAGTCCCCGCAGACTGCGACGACGCAAGGATCCTACCCCTTACAAGTGAGTTGCATTCCACGTGTATTATGACATTGAAAATTAACTATTTTGGAAAGTCTTCTAGTTGTTGGCGCTAAGAACAGCGGGAAGACGTCGTTTCTCAACTTTTTGCGCAAATCACTTGCGCTTCCTCCAAACAAACTCCCCATTCGCTCTTCTGAAGACATCTTGGAGGAAATCAATTCATCCACTAACCCCAACTTTACGTCGCATTACCTGGAGACCGAAATCGAAGGCGAACGTGTTGGGCTTACGCTATGGGATTCCGAAGGCTTGGACAAGAATGTCGTCGATCTACAACTGCGTGACATTACTGCCTTTCTGGAGAGCAAGTTCGAGGACACTTTGATGGAGGAAATGAAAGTCGTGCGCTCTCCTGGTGCACGCGACACTCATATCCACTGCGTTTTTTGGATTCTCGACCCTGTCCGCTTGGATTCCAACCTTGCCGCTGCCCAGAAAGCTGCCGGACACGCCAATGGTAAATACACCAATTCATCACGTGTCGTTGGTATCCTCGACGAGGAAATTGATCTTCAATTTCTTCGCGTGATGCAGGGCAAGACAGCTGTTGTGCCTGTCATCAGCAAAGCTGACACCATCACCACTGCGCACATGGCATACTTGAAGAAGGCGGTTTGGGATAGCTTAAAGCAGGCTAGGATCGATCCATTGGAGGTTCTCATTTTGGAAGAGGCGGAGGAAGACGACTCAGAAGCCGCTGCTGACGACGATGATGAAGATTCTGACGTTACGCCCGTTGCTGAGAATGGGACATCCGAGGCTAAGGCGGACGAGGAGACCGAAAATGCGGCAGACGAAGACGCTGAAATACAGGAGAAACTCCCTAAAGCGTCCCCTACACGGAGCCACCGGTCAAATAATTCCGTCTCAATTACGTCCACCACTGACACGCCTTTCATCCCTCTGTCTATTCTGTCACCAGACCCGCATTCTTTGGATTCGCCTGATCTGCCCGTTGGTCGACACTTCCCATGGGGGTATGCAGACCCTTATAACCCAGAGCATTGCGATTTCGTGAAACTCAAAGAGTCTGTCTTCAAGGACTGGCGTGCTGAGCTGCGCGAAGCTAGCCGCGAGGTTTGCTATGAACGCTGGCGCACAAGTCGATTGAATATAAAACAGGCTACTCCTAGAAAGCCTAGCCACACCGGACGTTATGGGCCTCCACCATCAAAGAGTGGTCGCGTAACTCGATAGTCGCGACTGGAGGATTTTACTCTTATCTTTACCATGAAGCGGGCCCTTGCGACTTCCATTCACTTCTTTCTATAAAACAATTTCCCTATCTCACTTTCTTTCTACTCCCTGGCCGGGTGCCGATCCACGATCGACTGATCCTCTACACTGCACCATTTTCTTTCTAATTCTTTTCCAACTCATGAGACTGCATCGATGTGACATGTGAGCCATAAGTATTTTCTCAGTGGCCATGCCTGAGCAAGCAGGGAATATATGCGATCGCGTATCAGATTACTTCAAAGCGATTGCTGGCCAGTGATCTGGACGCGATATTTGTATTACTAGCATTGATATTCCCTGTGAAGGTTTTTTTTTCTTTGATGTTTTGATTCCCACCATGTTACTTTTGTCCTGTTATGGTACATTTTCAATTGAAAAGCACTTACGTATTTGATTCAAACCAGAAACAGTTCTCTCTTATTCTTGTATATGTAGCGACTACATAATATGAACCTGCTCAACCGACGTCACAGAAACAACAGTCTCCGTCTTTGTGACTGGAGTTGTCAACGCTCCAACTGGCGCAGCAACTCCCATGGCAGCGTCCCCATCGTCATAGACAGTCGACCTCCTCACATCCCTAGCCCCCATCTTCTCATCATACGCACTGGCGCGATGCATCGACTGCCGATTATCCCACCACATCAGATCGCCAGCCGACTTCCACTCTGCGACGAACTTATACTGCCGATCATTAGCTCCAACTCACTTGAAGCTGTGAAGTAAACACTCACCTTCTCCTGCGTACAATGCCCAATCAAGTCCCAAATCTCCTTCTGACTATCTGACATCTCTTGACCATCCTTGCTAAAGAGCCGTTTCGAATGCGCTGCAAGGAAGAATGTCTCCCCTTCGCCATTGGGCGTCTTCTGGATTAGTCGGTGGTATGCTGGCGGTTTCTTGCCTCGTTCTTCGGGCGTGAGTTCGCTGTATTCTTCTGGCGCGGCCAGGCGGCGAGAATGCCATAGCCTAGTATCAAGAGATTAGTACCAAGCCACCTTCTTCTGGAAGGAGAATGGATGATGCATACTCATGCTCAACAATAACATCCCTAAACTTTTCCTTCCGCTCTTCAGGCAATTCACTCCACGCCCTTCTCGTATCCGCAAACTCCGTCGTCCCTTTCCCCTCTCCAGGCACACTATGCGCCAATAAAAGCGAATATTTCGCGCGATGTTGATTAAACGCAGAGTCCGTATGCCACAACGCATTACCCAAAGAATGCGCCCATCGCCTACTGCCCCTTTTTGCGATACTGCCGTCTGCTTCGAAATTGCTGACGTCAAACAGATATTGGTTATTGACGCGTGTGGTGTTTCCCCAGACGGGATTTACTTCGAGGGCGCCGAGTTGTTGGCTGAAGGCGACGTGGCGGTCGTTGTTGAGACCGGTGTTGCGGAATATAAGGACGGCGTATCTATCTTGGAGGGTTATTAGCTGTTGTCGTGATGGTTAGTGGTTGTTTTAGATGATATAAGGGGTACATGTACTGACGGTCTTTATAGTGGCGTCTGGAAGAGGTACTTGTTCCCAGTCAATGCCTGAGACTTCTGCCCCAAAGGTTTCGTTCAATATGGGTGTGACGGTCAACCCGTCGACGGTGAAAGAAGCCATGGTTGTGAAGTGTTATCGCAAAAAGTACATGATTGCCACAAAATTACGTTCAACTGTTCCGTATCATCTATCCGCGACGTTTTATATCAAGGCGCATTAGTTGGATATCTTTATAAACATATTGACCACATCGGTTCGCGAGCCGATGAAGCCGACGTTGATCTGAGCCGTGGCGATGGTATCAATTCCAATCGGAGGGATCCCGACAACCCTACTTTGCTATTACATACTTCTTTTGAATAAAGACACATGACTACTGCTCATACAACAGTTCAAGCCAATCATTATTCTATTACTACATTGTATACGGGCCACTGCTCCGTCTTTTCGGATCGGCCTAGGTCCGACCAGCCCGATAGCCAAATACAGGATTATTAACCATCGACTCAAAAAACTCATCCAAATACATCTCAATCCCCTGCGCCGGTAACTCTACGTCTTGAAATTCTTTCCCGCTACCATCATCCAGCAGCGGCGAAAAAACTGCATCGAGCAGCGTCTTATACCCAGTTGCGGGATGCGCAAGTGGGTATCTCGTGCAAATGAGGTCGAATATCTCTGCTGCCAGCGCGATCAAGCGTGAAAGAAGACTTTCGGGTCTTGGTCTGGTCGGGTAGCGTGATGCTGTTGTGAGTGAGGATGATGAACCTGCGAGCGCGAGGATGTTAAGGTCGTCGTCTATAGCGCCGCGTGCGAAACAGAGAACTAGAAACACGGCGGCGAAGCTGTGGCTGACCCATGACGAGTCGACGGAGAAACTTATGCGCTCAACTGCGGTGCGGTCGATGGCGAATGGGCCCGTGGGGATGGATGAGATAGAGGAGTGTGTGCTCCATGTTTCCCAGGTGGCTTGCGCGGATAGGGCGAGGATTGTCTGGCATGCTGCCGTGAGGGATACGTCAAGTGCCTCGATCGAATGTAGCGGAACGTTGCCAGGACTTAATGACTCGGGGTTCGGCCGGGCTAGTAACGTCGACAAGCAAGAGCTGTTGACAGTAAGCCGATAAGCCCGTAGCGCCGTATAGGGCATCTGATTATGCATAAGCTCGGGACCTAACGCTTGATTCCAATGAACTTCCCAAGCATCAAATTCAAGGTTTGCACGCCGTAAGCTAAATGCATCTAAAGCGCGGACGTTGGGACTACCACTACTACGCGCAGCATGTTTGAGGATAGCCACAAGTTCACACAATGCTGCAACCCGCATGTCTTCTGGCTGGGAGGCGTCACGGTGCGATGCAAAAGTCTGAGATACCGATGCCACAGGTTCCGGGTTCAGACTCGCAGGTAAACCGCTCGACAGCATCAGATTCGCATCATTCGTTAACAAATTAATCCACACACGCAATCGTGCTAGATCTTCAACGGTCGCCGATGCTTGTCTCTCCGGTGAAAATGCCGCTGGCGAATCCTGTAGCCCAAGAAAAAGCGCGTAGCGAATAGCTAGACCGAGCATACTCCAAGCCGAGACATCATTATATCGCGTTCTCAGACGATCCTGTAGCCCCCCGTTCTGTACATCAACCGGCATCCACTGCACGTATAACAAGAGCGCCTGAATATGGCCCAAATGCACATCCGACGAATCCGGCTTCAACAAAAGCCGACTGAGCGACCCATCGAGGATCCTCACAATTTCACGATGCTGTAGTCCCGCAGACGGGAAAGGATCCATATACCGAAAAGAGACTGCACATATTGACGTGAAGAGCGTCGGACACGCCATTCGAACGCTAGCCGCTGATTTCTGTGTTCGTGGGCATAATACGGGCGCCCATTTGTGGCACGAGGCGAAGAAGAGATCAAAGGCCTCCTGGGCCTCATACATGGTGATTAGCCCGCATGATACGGGGTCTTCGACGGCTTCGGGTTGGTCGGTTGTGTAGCCATATTGTTGGAGGTGTCGGAGGGTGGACATTGGTGTATCCAAATGAACGGCGTCAAGGGCTCCATGATGATGGCCTTGAAGTGGGCGGTTGTGAGTAGCGGTGGTAGTTGCACGAGGAGAATAGACGTCATATCCTGAGTGAGACACGATACTATGCAATTCTGGAGAGTTGATCGATTTTGCATTCGGCACAAACGATTGATCTGGTAGCCTGTACACCGATTCTCGTTTCGCATCAAAGTCCTGACCTTCAGGGGCAGGGACAGCTCTCTTACGACGCTCTTTTGCCGGCGTGACAACCACACTCGCACCATCCAGATGACTAGTGATCCTTTCCAGCCTTTGCAATCGATCATCCTGCTCCGCAACCCTCTTCTGC
Source organism: Talaromyces amestolkiae (assembly GCF_001896365.1). Classification (NCBI taxonomy): domain Eukaryota; kingdom Fungi; phylum Ascomycota; class Eurotiomycetes; order Eurotiales; family Trichocomaceae; genus Talaromyces; species Talaromyces amestolkiae. The sequence goes on from NW_024468057.1 coordinate 378,120, forward strand.
AATCTCTCCAGCACATGCGCCGTCTTCGCGACCTTAGTAGCCTGCGCATCGTTATCATTACTAGCTCCGATAGGCGAAGTCGTAAAGGAGCATTCAACGCCTAGATGTATGCATCGACTACACGAAGCGGTCGGAGCCTCGGGCGATAGACCGTCGCATCGCTGTTTTCGGACACGACATTGTATGCAGGCCTTATTCGTTCTGCGTACTTTTGTGGGTGGTTCTTCGTTGTAACCTTCGTTGTTGTTGGACGCTCCGTGTTCGCCCTTGTTTGGCCCGTTATCTGCCCTGGCGGGTTGGCCGCTTTCGAAGTCTGATCGCGCCGCGGCCCTCATGTTTGCACTCACTTAGAGAAGTTAACCCTAAGGACTGATACGGAACGCTTCGGTCTATCAACCGTGACGGAAGACGACCGACAAGTCCCGACAGAGGTCGAAGTCAGTACTTAATACACGAGATGACTGCGCTCGCTCGACAGAGGCCTATCTGCTTATCTCGAGCTCGCATCTTATCAGACTGTCTCTAATCACAATCCAATCTCAAGCTTTCCTGGAACGGGCGCGAGATCCACTGAATAACGGAGCCCGAGATATCACTTGGGGATTTTTATTGGCCTGTATGAAGATAAGCGGCCTTCTCGTGGTCGAATAAGGCTGCTTGACAAGGCGAGATAGCATCGGCTCGTTGCCGATTTGTTCAACTATGACAATTCGTATGTCGACAATCTACAGCTCGACAAGATGTATCAGCATACTTATAGACGATCGGCGGTCATGGTCCAGACTACAAGACAAGCATTGTGCATTAATCTATATTCCATTGCCAATTTGACGCCGTCGTCGCCGTCAATATGGACTACACTTCCGACATCAGCGTCAAGGAGAAAGTCTCTGCCGTACCACAAACGACACCCCTCGACGTCGAAAGCCAAACCGGCACAACATACCTGATCGCAGCCCAACAGGCCGTCGACCTTGAGCCAACCCACGCTGCCGAATATGCGGAATACCTTCGTCTGCACACCCATTTCACATCCGACAAGAAGAACCATGGTCGTCTGATCCGGTTGCTGGACTGGCGAATCTTGCCCATGTTGTTTATGTTTTACTTGCTCAACTCTCTCGACAAGGCTAATGCTGGTAATATCAAGATTTACACGTTTTTGGCCGATACGAAAATGACTGGTACTCAATTCAATCTTGCTCTGACATGGTACTTTTTTACATACGCTGGACTGGAAGCTCCTTCTAAGTAAATTACATTTTTCCCATACTCAAACGCCGAGGACCCATTCGCTGACGTTTACTAGCATGATGATGCGTAAATACGGGCCCCGAATCTGGCTGTCCGGCCTAGTCACCTGCTGGGGCGCCGTCACTCTCGGATCTGCCTGGGTCAAAAGCTACGGCGACTATTGCGCTGCTCGCATCATGCTCGGCGTCTTCGAAGCTGGTCTCTTTCAGGGCTGCTTCTACACACTCAGCTGCTGGTACCTTCCCACCGAACTCCAGACCCGATGCGCATGGTGGTACAGCGCAACCATGCTTTCAGGAGCCTTTGGCGGCCTTCTAGCCTACGCCGTTGGTCCTCTCCAGGGCCACCTTGGTCTTAAGCAATGGCAATACCTCTTCATTATCGAAGGCGCCATCACCATGTTTTTTGGCCTGCTAGGTTTCTGGCTCTGCCCCGATTTCCCCGAAAAATGGGGCTCGAGTTGGTTCGCGAAGGATGAGATGCACTACTTGCAGCTTCGCATCAAGTACAAGGATGGGCCCGTTCCTCCTGACGACACTTTCTATTGGGGTGCACTCAAGGAGGCTATCAAGGACTGGAAGACGTATTTCATTGCCTCTCTGTTGGCCTTTGGTGGTAGTGTGCCTACATACAGCGTTAATTACACGCTTGCTACCATGGTCAAGTCATTGGGTTACACTTCCATTAGAGCACAGGCTTTGACCGCTCCTCCTTATGTCTTTGCTTTCATTTGCGTTATTTTGATTGCTCTGTACTCGGACAAATATCAATGCCGTGCTCGCTCTCTCCTCATCAGCTACACAGTCGGCACAATCGGCATTGTGATTCTGTGGCCATCCCTCTACCACAGCAACCTCTCCGGTCTGTCTTATTTTGCTCTCTTCCTTGTTGTCGCTGGATACAACATGCAAGCACCAGCTGTCGGCTCCTGGCTCGGCACAAACGTGCGCAACCCCGCCAAACGTGCCGCCGCTATGGGCTGGCAATCAACCTGGGGACAGCTGTTTGGTGGTTGCATTGGTGCAAACATCTTTGTTAGCTCTGAGGCGCCTACCTACCATTCTGGTTTCACTACGTTGTTAGTGTTGGTGATTGTGGGTGGTTTCGGAGCCTGCATTGCCAATTGGTATTGTTTGAGGGCTTCGAACTTGAAGAAGGATAAGATTCCTCTCGAAGAGTTAGAGGGTAAATATACGGATGAGCAGTTGGCGAAGATGGGAGAGTATAGTCCTTACTTCAGGTATATTCTTTAAAACCTCACTAGGGTGTCAATTGATAGGTAGTGGGATGTATTATGGTTGATCTATTATTCCCTGTATTAAACTTATGACATTTTTAATGGACGATTTTAAAACAGAGACCATGGTGGTCGAGCATTTGTGACCAGATCTTGACATCATACACGGTTGAATTCTATCAGGAATCATATAAGATATAGCCCAGAACAACTGTCTCATTCGAAATGGCTTGAGAAATCATGTCAGACCAACAAGATTCTATTCAAGACCAATTAACAAACATTGCCAGATTGGATCGAGCGTACCGCTTACCGGTGCATTATTCTACGCCATCTCCGGATTCTTGGCCATCATTATACATTGTATGAATCCTGTATGCATGAATACGAATAAGTTCATACTGCTCGGATGTTGGGTGTCCTATAAGCAGTTACATATCACTCTGGATTTAAAGGTGAGCTTAGGGATCAGATCATCATAGGTCCTCGGTTTGGACTGCAGTTGATCTAAGTGCTTGATGATCTGAAAAGGGGTCCATCACCGGCTGGGACGGTCAATTTGATTGATGTGTTGTGAGATGTCCTCGAGGATAATCCTAAGGATCATCGCACTGCGACGGAGGAGCTACTCAAGAGACGGACATGAACTATTGATAGGCCAATACTTTGTACGGCTACATAGTTAGCGAGAAGAATCATTCCAGTCGATCCATGGGTCTTTGTACAGTCGAGTTGTGTCAAGGAAGATAATTTGTCCACATTACGGTTCTGAATACCATGCTATGATATAGGATTTCTGACAACGCAGCGATAAACATAGATAAAAACTTCACAGCTTAGACCTCACTGCCCGGATATTAGCGAAGTCGACCGCTCCGATGGCCTTGCCGTTGTCTATAGTAGTAACTCTTTCCTTCAAAACACGCTTCAAGATCTTCCCTGACGGGCTTTTGGGAATTTGATCAATCCATATTATCCCCCCTGTCAGCCTTTTATACGGCGCTGTACGTTCAGAAGCGTATTCTATCAGATCCCTCGCTGTCTTTGCTGTGGCCTTGTGCGGAATTTTCAGAACTACATATGCAAGAGGAACCTCGGAGGCGACGTGATCGCTGAAGGTACTGATGATCGCGACATCGTCCACATCAGGATGTCCATGCAGGATACTCTCAATCTCGGCTGGTGCAATTTGGTAACCCTTGAACTTGATGAGATCTTTGAGTCGATCGGTGATGAATAAATTACCCTCCTTGTCTTGATAGCCGATGTCACCAGTTCTGAACCATCCGTCTGAAGTAAGGCACGATTCTGTGGCTTTTTGGTTTTTGTAGTAACCTTTGAAGATTGTGGGACCACGCATGCACATTTCACCTTCTCGCTCGAACACAAGTTGATCATGTTCGTCAACAAATTTGATCTCGAGGCCAGGTAAAGGGGGTCCATTGGACCCGATGCCCGTAGTCCACTTATCCCAGCGCTGTATCAAGGATTAGTATGTTGATATAACCATTACATTTTAGTACAGAAAACTGTGAGATTTACCTGAATATGGGAGACTGCCGTTGACTCTGTAAGTCCAAATGCTTGCCGTACGGGAATATTCAGTCGTTGATATACCGCCTTTATGAGCTCCTCACCGAGGGGCGCGCCGCCAGAAGTGAGCATTCGCAAGGACGAGAGACTACTCTGGTATGACTGGGGAAGCTTTGATAGGTATAAAACAACCGGAGGAGCGACGTAAGCGTGTGTAATGGAGTGGTCTTGAACATGGTTTATAAAACCTGTCATTGTAAATTTCTCCATAACCAAGGTTCGAAGGCCTAAGTATATTGGCAGATGGACTAAACAGACCAGACCTATTCAAAGTCCGCATTGATTAGTATTGGTAATGCAGACGCAAAGAGCAAGATTGTACCATAAATATGATATGTAGGCAGCAAAGCTAGAAGCCTGTCAGTTTGCCAGGACAAATGTTGCTCTTCAACATGACTCTGCATAACCATGGAAGATACCACATTCGAATGTGCAATCATGCCTCCCTTGGGCAACCCCGTAGTCCCGGACGAGTAGACTAGGAATGCAAGGTCGCTCGATTTGACTTTCGGACGCACACAACCCGGTCTCAGCGACTCAGTCATACCTTGAACGCTATCAAGTTTCCTGGTGGCATCTTCACGGTCGTCATATATGATCAATATTTGGGACTCGGGAATGCTTGCTTGTCTTGCTGCGGCCTTTGTTACTTCTGCCAGTGAGTGATGAACGACAATTCCTCTCGCTTCACTATCAACGAGATGATATCGCAATTCGTCTACGGTGTACGCCGGATTTGCTGGAGATACAATTCCACCTGCCCAGTGGCACCCCCATATCAATGCTGGCGTTTCTATCGAGTTGGGGGAAACAATAACGAGGATATCTCCCTTCTTCCAATTCCAGCGAGATTGCAAATTTGTTCCGAACTTCTCCGCAGTAGAACGGATATCATTGTAAGATTTCTCTGATGACGAAGTGGGAGATTGGAATATGACTTTGATTTCTCTGAGCTTCTATGCTGTATTTGTAATGGGAATATGCGGGGAAGTCTACCTACCGTGCTCTTCAGGAAACGGAGTATGCGTTCTCTCAAAAAGAAAGCTCCATATATCAGTATCCGGAATGTTCATTGCCATTTCGAATTCGTCTTTTGATATCACAGGCTATACATGCGTAGTAAAATGAATAAACACGAAGCAAGTCATGGTTATATTGTACCTGATGAGCTAATAGATGAAGAGCGAACTAAGCTCCATTCCCTCGGCTAGGCGTCGGGATCTTTGGCATGGGTAAATCAATCTCTGACAAATCGTGGTGGACTGCGGCTTTCATGTTCGCTATGGAGATTTTAGCCTAAACTTCTATTCGATCGCGTAGATACATATAGATATGCGGAAACGATCGATTGAGATATCTTCAAACGGCGTGGCGAGACGGCACATCATGGATTATGCTCCGCTGCCCTTTTTGTTAGTGAGACGAAAGGATCCGTGACAGTAAAAAAAAATTCGCAAGAATCGAGCAGTCTGGGGGAGCTCTGTCAACAGGGGGGGTTTTATTATACGGAGGAAAGTTAGTATGTAGTTAAATTGAAGACCGTAACATGACTCGGAAAGAAAAAGATCAATCGGAACCTTCTTTACCGGCAGAAAAGACAGCTGCCAAGCACCGTCAGCCCTTGGCGGAATCAGACGCCCAACCAGCTTCAGCAAAAGTCTTAGATTCAGTCCTGATGTAGACAAGGCCGTGGAATTTGCGGAGTTTGAGGCTTAAATCCCCTAGTGCTGTTACACATCTTGTTTTCGGTGCTGGAAAGACTATTTTAAAGTCTACTTTGTTTTCCGGGCGCGTCATCTTGTTTCACATCTCTTTATATTTGTTGATCGTTCGTATAGCATCGCCACTCGTTATCCTCCTTAAATGCTGTCGTTATTTTTCAGTCACTCGTTCACATAGTTATTACCAAGGTATACATCATTGACCCTCAAGAAGAGTCAGGAAAAATGCTTCGATCTACCTTAATCCTCATCGCTGCCACCACCGTCTCGGCCCTTGAACTCGGCTGCTTCTCCGACACCAGCGAAACGCTCTCTAGTTTCGTCAACAATGGCTCTTACACTTTCCAGTCAACCGGATATTGCCAGCAGGTCTGCGGCACCATTGGACATAGCTACTATGCGCTAAAAGGCAGTGACTGCTGGTGCGGTGATGCGATCCCCCCTATCAGTGATATGGTCGATGATAGCAATTGCAATATTCCTTGTGCTGGCTATGCGAGACAGAACTGTATGTTTATCTTCAGCCGGAGCGAAACTTGATAAAATTCCCTTCCCGGATTGCACTAATCATCCGACTCAACAGGCGGTGGCATCAATGCCTTTGAGGTCTATCTTAGCGGAGACACGACTGCGATTGAGAGCATCGTCAGCGCATACTCGGCCGCCGCCACGGCTTCGGCTACAGTCGCTGCATCCGACAGTACTGCTATTCTATCAACTGCCACCGCTGCGTCTTCAGAATCGTTTTCGGTTTCGAGTAGCGCTGCTTCTACAACCTCAGCAGCAATTCTCCCAACGGCTACAACTACCAAAGTGTCATCTTCCGCTGTGATTATCCCATCGGCGACATCTACAAGCACGAGTGTACCTACTGGTGCGGCGGTGGCGGTTAATGTGCAGATCGGCTTTGGTCTGATGGCTGGGTTGATGGCTCTTACGTCTTCGCTGTAAATACAAGACAATACAAGAGTTTTTGTTGTATGATTATGCAGAGAATGTAATGCCTGGCACCTAGAGCGCATCCGGGTCATGGAGTTATACGCTAGAGATAGACAAGTATAAACTATTAAATACCAAATTGATTCAATAACTTTCCCTTATCCATAAGTATTATTAGGCACAGGAAGATCAGCCTCGGGCTTTGTTCATACGAAAATAGGTTGAAAAATACTTTTTTGTTGTCAAATCCTTACTATACCTATTTGGGGATCCTGCTGCCTGATGTCATAGCGAGAGCTGATGCAAAGAGTCCTAACCACGTATAAAGTCTTCGATCACTCACCTAATCCTCAATCATTTACAAAGTCCTCAATCAATATACATTACCTTTAATACTAAGCCCCAGCACCATGGTTTGGATCCCACGAGAAGTCGCAGCACGCTTCGCCTGCGACGAACCCCTCTTACTCGCCTACATCTTAACGCCCATCTCCCCCCAAGCACTTTCTCACCTCAAATCCCGTCTTGAACATGGCGCTGCCTTGCGCTACAATCCACAGGTCGAATTTTTAATCCAACAAGCACCAGCTGACTACATCGGAAAGTCCCATTCCTATATCCGCACCAAGGAGAACGAAGCAGGTCGTGAGCGTCCATTCCTACTTATCGACGAACGGGCTACCACAGACTGCGCGGTGTGGTACGTAGACAATTTCGCGCGTGAGTGGGAGTTGGATGATGATGGAACTGGGTTTGCGGCACCGTCTACGGATGCGTTGCATGAGGTGCTTGTGAAGGCTTCCATGGTGGCTTGGATACATGTTGATATCGTGGGCGGTACGGCGCCGACAGAACAGTTGGCTCATTCTGTGTACAAAAACTACAGAACGGCTGACAACCCGTGGCCTGAGATAGCTGGGGCGGAAGAAGAGGCTGAGGCTGAGGCAAAGGAGGAGATGTGTATAACGTTTCATAATAGGTTTGGGAGGTGTGTTGCTGAGCCGGGGGATTATGAGGCGCGCACGGAAGAAGTTATCAATATGATGGGGTTGCCCGTGTCTCAGGATGTTGCAAGATTGAAGCCAGAGGTTGCTGCAAAACATGGGTTGATTAGTGAGTGGAAGTGGTTTAAATCTGTAAGCGAGTACAAGTGTGATAATGGCACTGTGGTGAGCTTCCCTGAAGGGAGTATCTGGTTGGACGTTGTGTTCAACCTAAAGTTCGACTGGCCAGAGTATACATGGCCAGAGGGTTCTTGGGATAATTTACGGGCTGCTCACTTGTGAACATGACCATTCAGCCTGTAAGAGACTTTTAGGGCATCAGAAAATACCAGTAGGGTTAGGGCAACGATATCGGAGCAAGTCCGGCTTTTCTTGATAAGTAAGATTCAGAGGAGCGAGATCCACCGACCCACCAAGACTGGCTCATCAATTCAAAAGAAAAAAGACAAATATACAAATATCAAAGATCGAGGTCTGACTAGAACAAGAGAGGAATAAAATGGCAGAAATAACACCCATCCCAGCACCGCCTCTCGACATTCCCCAATCAAACAACACATGCGACCTCTGGGCCATAGACGCAACATGCGAACTGGTCCTGGACACGAAGCACCTTTTGCAGCCGGAGATCGAGGGCCACGAAAAACTGAATCTGCCGACATATGCATTCTACATTTATAATCCGCGCCTTGACAAGCGTGTCCTCTTCGATGCGGGGATACGCAAGGACTGGTGGAATCTTCCCCCCAAAGTCGTAAGTTCGATTACTTCAGGCGGTGTTACGGGGTTATTGGTGAAGGATGAGGTATACGATACTCTAGCAGCGCATGATAAAACCGCTACAGAGAGAAACGAGAGGCGTATCGTTGATCCGGATACGATTGATGCGGTGATTTGGAGTCATTTCCACTACGACCATGTGGGCAATATTCAGCGATATCCTAAGTCGACCAGTATCGTGGTCGGTGCTGGCTTTAAGCAGACAATTCTACCAGGCTATCCCATTCGCGCAGATTCGCCGTTGTATCAAGCGGATTTCGAGGGTCGCGAGTTGATTGAGATTGCGTTTGATGATGGATTTAAAATCGGCAAATATGATGCACACGACTTCTTTGGCGATGGAAGTTTCTATCTTGTGAGAACACCCGGGCATACGGTGGAGCACATATCGGGCTTTGTCCGAACGACGGCCGATACTTTTGTGTTTCTTGGTGGTGATATTTCACATTTTCCGGGCATGTATCGGCCGACAGCGTACAAACCTATGCCTGCAAATTTGCCGATTGATACATATCTCGACTCGCGCTTGCCGGCTCCTTGTCCCTGTTCGTTGTTCACGACGTGCCATCCAAGCCATAGCACAGAGAATGTCGACGATCATGCAGCGCGGACTCAACCATTTTATCAACCGAATGAGCAGTCGTCTTGGTACCATTCAACGACTATGGCTTTGCGCACGGTTGAGTCATTACAAGAATTCGATGCAGACGACAATGTTTTTGTAGCTATTGCACATGACAATGCGTTGAGGGATGTAGTGGATATATTTCCTAACGGAAAGATGAATAATTGGAAAGCAAATAAATGGGGTGAGAAGAGCCATTGGCATTTCGTGAATGAGTTGCCCGTTGATGGGAAACCGGGGAGGAGTGTGCTTGTAGATGGGCTTATGAAGGAGGGGAAGCCTTACCAGTGATCATCCCTGCATTCTAAGAATAGACCCCGAATTGTGCTGATCATAGTAGAAGTCGAGTCGTCTATTCGTAGGTACAAGCATACAGAATGTAACGTAGTAGATTTTGGGAACACAAGCATGTTACGTGTCTCGCAGACCTAGTAACTGGTGGAGTTCCCCGCAGATGCCAGCTCTTTGTTCGGGGAGTTACATATATGTAACATACCTTGGCTCAACAGTACGGGCTAAGCTCAAAAAAAAAAAAAAAAAACTCGTCAACACCTCAAGGAAATCACAATGGAAAACTTCTCAATTGCGGTCATCACTGGTGGCACCGGCGATATCGGGTTAGCAATCGCCAGACATTTAGCTCAGACACACTCAAAGATCATTCTTCTGGACATTGATCCGGACAAATCTCGCCAGTCTATTCTCAATTTCCCTCCAGAAATCAGTGAAAAGATAACCGGTGTTAAATGTGACGTGACCAATCCATCGGCATTATCTCAGGCAGTTGAAATCGTGCTCTCTATCAAAGGCGCGAGTTTAAAGACACTCATCAATAATGCAGGCGGCACAAGAGTTGCATCCCTTCAAGAAATGACTCCTTCAGCCTGGAAAGCAGAAATAAGCTTGAACCTTGATGCCGCCTATTTTTGCTTCAATGCATTTGCGGAAGCCCTCATACAAAGCTCCGAAGCATCCAAGAGCGTTATAAACATTTCTTCCGCAAATGGAATACTCGGAACATTCGGTAATCCAGCATATAGTACTGCAAAAGCAGGCCTCATCCAGTTCACGCGAACTATAGCCGTAGAATACGGCAAGTATGGGATTAGGGCTAATGTAGTTGCACCAGGAACTGTCATGACGGATGGTTGGAAAGCGAAAATGGAAAGTAATCCGAACGTGTTTGAGGACCTAAAGAAATGGTATCCTTTAAACAGGTTGGTGGACGTTGATGAAGTAGCCGGCGCTGTGGCATTTTTGGCGAGTGAGCAAGCTACAGGGATAAATGGAGTTTGCTTGCCAGTTGATGGAGGGTTGACGGCCGGGATGCCGCCTGTTGCAAGGAATTTTGGTGTGAGCGATTATCTGTGATTGAAGACTAATCAATTTAGAGTAGCCTTCACAGATTTGTGAAATGAAAGCATTAGTACATCGATCTTGCTCAATCTACCCTTCGCAACGGCAAGTTGGCCGTACCATGGCTCCAAAGTTCCCAATACTTGCACTATACGTCCAAGTAGCCTCTAACAAGACCTCTGGAGCACAGAATGGTTTGCACTGTATCTCATGGTTTTGTGGTACAGGAAGATTCCCGAGGATAACAGCACTGAGATCGCACATTCGCATCAAACCGGTTCCTCTTCTGAAATGGCTGAATCCAGGACGAGACTGAAACATAGGATGACCGTCTACTTCCTTGAAAGGAGCAGGGTCGCATTCTTGTTGACGGATAGAGCCTTTGAGGATGCTGGAGTCTTCTAATTCCACAAGTAGATTACCAGACTTCATATCTGTACGTTCATCAGTTCAGAGACTGATGAAGCAATCTGTGCGGATGCAGCGGATAGTTGCCTGCGCGAAGCCGCTTGTAAACACATCTGTACGCGGCTATAAATGGTGGTACGCGAAATTTGACTGTGTAATAGTTAGCAACTTGATATCTCAATTGTTCTACCGGTTGTTACACCATTAGTTTCAACGCTCGATTGGATATCGTAACTCGGTAAATAGCCACGTCGTTCTTTTTCGATGGTTCTGATAGGTCGATCGAGGTTTGTTGTCAAGAAATGAGAATCTTACTCGCAATATCCTGTAACGTGAAGGGCTTCCTTTGTTCAAAAAAAAAAGTGAGTTAGGCTCTGCCAGAGGATAATACATGCACCTATTCCTAATTATGTACAGCGCTGTACGTACTCCGTATGCACTGACAGCATATTTCAAGCCGATCAGCAGCCACCAGCCCGAATGATCGTAGTCAGCCCTACTCCAGGTGTCTCATTGGCAGCGGGACGGCGCCACTAAGGGCTGCTAGGGTGCTAGCGGGCTTTGGTATGGCTGAGTCCTCGGCCCATCCTCAATGTGGTTGCTCGTATTGGCCGGGAAAACGACAAGGATGAGACGGAGGATGTGAGACTATGATCCGTAACTTACATCAAATTCGAAAAAAGCGTGTCAAACATGAAGAAAACGGATATGGTGGGAGGGAAGAAAAAGAACGACAGGTTTGGTTCTTGATGAAAGTGCGCAGGTCACGAGATCGGCCGCCTGCAATCGCTGGAGTTTCAAGTTCAGCTGAAGCTTCCAACTAAAACCCCTCTACTGCACACTAACATGCATTAGACTCTTAGAGTCGCTTAGGCGATTTGGGGTCTGATGGCGGGTCGTCCTAGGCTATTGGCAGTCTTTTCATTTGCTTACAGCATCCCAGCAGAGGAATGATTGCAGGCCGCTAGATTCCAATTGTCAAGCTTCAATTCAGCCTCATGCGCTGCTGATTTAGCGGCGGCCATGTTCCACGAGAACGCGTCACTCATATTCTTCTGATCTCAAGAAAATTTTGATTCTTGTAGCGACATTTCCCTTTCTTTCTTTCTTTAACCATCAAGACTGATCGATCAGGGTCATTGTTTGTTGTTGTTCGGCTGTTGTTTACTTTGTCTGGATACCCCGCATCGCACAGGAACACACACAACCCGACGCCGACAAGAACGCTGAAAAGTCTATGTCGTCTCTACAAGTGAACGATCCACGTTCGCGTGGTCGCTCAAAGTCGCCCAGTGGTCGGATTCGCGAGCGGTCTACTTCGCGCGACAATCGTGCCCCTTCGCGATCGCCAGCACCGACCTCTCGAGCCGTGCCATCGAGCAAAAAGTACTACGATTCCGATTCCGCCGAGGAAGAACGACGCAAACGAAGTGAATATTCGAGTCGTAGTAGCCGTAATGACAAGAGAAGCTCCAAATATGATGACCTATCCGACTCTGAGGAGGAATACAGGGCTAAGGAACGCACGAAAGACCGTTACTACCACTCGGGTTCGGAGGATGACAAAAGCAGCAGTGTAAAGAGAACAATTCAAAACAAGGCCTCCGAATATACCAGCAGCAAATCCTCGTCACGTTATCCAGATGAAGAAAAGGATCGCGCTTATCGTCGCACAGCCGCTCATTCTCGCTCACGGTATAGTGAGTCTGAAACTGAGAGCGACTCTGATCTTAGCGCTCTGGCATACGGAGATACACATAGCCACCCGCAGCAGCAGCACCACCCATCCTCACAAGATCCGCGCTCATCGCGCGAGTCCATTACATCCAAATTGGCTGCAAAATTAGGTGGCGCTTCTTATCGGGTAGATGATTCTGCTCACGATCGTCCTGGCAGTCATCCCAGTTATGCTAAGCCGGATCAATTCGCGTACCAACAACCAGGTGCGCCCGTACATGCTCAGCCAGGACAATACGTCGACCCTAGGTTCCAGGCACAGATCAATGCTGGCCAAATCCCGCCGGTGCTGCCTCCGGATTGGGCTCCTATCCCTCCTAGCGAAATGCCAGGTTATGTACCACCAGGTGCCCATCCGCCAAGCTCGCAGTCCATCCCTGGTGCCTTTCCAGGAGGATATCCTGCAACTACGGCCGCCCCTCCTACTACCCATTATCCCCAGAGCCAAGGATATACTGCAACGCAGTCATATGCGGCACCTGGTCAATATCAATACGCGAACCCAGACCCAAATATCAGGTATGGTTCCAAGGGCAATGAAAGACAAGCATATACCGCAAGTGCGCAAAACCAATTTGCCACCCAAAAGCCTGCTTATACTGCAAGTACTGAACCGCAATTTCTCGAAATTGCACCGGGTCGTTCTCGTGCTGAGAGCGTTGGTCGTCAAGGTCGTCCTCATAGTCTATCTGTCTCCAGCAATCTTTCAGTAGGTGGTGGAATGGGTCCAGCTGCTGGTGGTCGCCCGCCGGCAAGTCCGCTCCTTGAAGCTTACAAAGGAACATATCAATCTATTTCACCGATGCCATCGCCGATTGCCCGTCCAGTCGGACTACCCCATGAATCGGACATCTCCGATTTGGAAGACCTGGGAGGCGGGTCTTCAGGGTCTGACCGACGCAGAAAGCACAAATCCAGCCGATCAAGAGACGAACGCAAAGACAAAGAACGCGAGAAAGAACGTGAACTCGAAAAAGAAAAGGAACGTAGGCGTCATTCGAGACACTCCAGTCATGTGGGCGAAGAGATTATCACGATTGCTCCAGGCTCGAGCCGGAAGAAGGTCGCTTTCTATGACCCAGAGGACGACGCAGTTGCGTTGAAAGATGCGCTATCTCGTCACACCAGTCTCGACACTAGACCGCTCATGGAGATCCTGCCGAATCTTTCCAGTGATCAAATGTTGACTTTGCGCGCAGAGTATAAGAAACACGCCAAAGTTCACAACAAGGGTATCAATATTGCGAAACATATCAAATTGAAGTTGGGAAACACCTCTTTTGGAAAAGCGTGCTATGCGACTGCGCTAGGTAGATGGGAATCTGAAGCCTATTGGGCAAATTGTTATTATCAAGCCGGCACATCTCGACGCGAACTACTCATTGAGTCGCTCATTGGTCGCAGTAATGCTGAGATCCGTGAAATCAAGAGCTGTTTCCGTGATGCGCGCTACGCCGACAGCCTTGAGAAATGCATGAAGGCGGAACTAAAAGCCGATAAATTCCGATATGCGATTCTGTTGGCTCTCAGCGAACAACGGCAGTCTGAAAAGGAGCAGGTTAGTTCAAGAGAAGTACAGGAGGATGCAGTCGCATTGCGTCGGGCGGTGACCTCGCGAGAGGGTGGTGAGACAGCAATGATTGATATAATCCTGCTACGTAACGATGCGCATTTAAGGGAGGTTATGAGGATGTATGATCATGCATACAAGTCAAACTTTGCCAAGGACGTGATTAAGAAGTCGCAGAATCTTGTGGTACGTGTCGATCATTCCTTCTGTCAAAAATTGCAAGCCATACTAACTTCTTGACAGGGAGAAACGCTCGTCCACGTCCTCAACGGCGCTGTCAATAGACCAATGCGCGACGCACTTTTGTTGCATCAAGCAATCCGCGAATCTCACAGCAGCAAAGAGCGCTCCGAACTCCTCATTTCTCGCCTCGTGCGTCTACATTGGGAGCCAAAACATTTGGAATTGGTCAAAGAGGAATACCGATACCGATACAAAGAACGCGTTGAAGAAGGCATCGCGCAGGAAATTATCACGTCGAGCGGAGGCAGTGAATGGGGAGAGTTTTGTATTGAGCTGGCCAGGAGTTCGTCCAAGATGGTGGTGTGAATCACACATTTCCATGGTCTGCTTGTGTCGTCCATCCCCGATATATACCTTTCTTTATTTTCTTTTTGCTTTTTGGATTATGATAAAAAATGAAGTTTTTACCATGTATGTACGGCCGGAGCTGAAATATCATGAGTTATGTAATAATCATTTGATGATACTGTATCGACTTGAAATTTTCAGCAAACATGTTTGTCATGGCTGATACATAACTATGTGAGAGGTGCGACGTTAAGACTTGCAACATTGACTATAGAAATGAAATCCCACACAACATCCAGACGCCGAAATACTGATCTTGAAAAGATCCGACTGCCTAGTGACTGCGAGTTGTTCATAGTTATGTATGTACCCCGTGCCTAGGAAAAATGGTGGATGAACCCTAGGGTATTAGTTTCCTCCCGACTAAATTATCAGGCAACCAGAATACTTCACATAATGTCTCTCCCATGTTTTGAGCGAACTCATTGGCTGTGAAAGGTGCACGAATCCTATTATGGCAATGGATGGATACTTTCCTCGCAAACCTCGCAACCTCGCAACGTCCATGTTTGTACAGTACCAGACGATCGCCTGAAAGTACCATAATGGACCATAATATAGATGAATAGGGAAAGGGGTCGATCCTGAGGACGAGAACTACTACGTAGTAGAGCAACCGTTATGTAGTCTATTTAAAAAACTATAGCCATATATCTCAACTTTTTTGCAAGACTTTCGACAAAAATTGATAGCTCTTTTGGATCATCGTTAGTAGTTATGAAAGACAATACATCTTATGAAAGACTTCGCTTCGCCGGTCTGTCGTGTTGTATCTTATTTTGATATACAATTGCTGACTGGCGCTCTTTTCAGGCCGAATCGAGAGGTATTTAATAGCAAAGCACTCCCTAGGCTTCTACAACAATGTCGGTGTCAGCGCATTTTACTCACATCCTTCACCTCTTTACGCTCAGCATCTTCAATCCATTATATACAAGGCATTAAAAGAAGTCATTGCCGACCATCCTGCTTTGGGGGTTAGTTTCGCGAATGAAGATGAACCTCGACCATACTATTTTCAACTACCGACGATCGATCTCTCAAAAGCAGTCACGCTCAAACCCTCCAACACAATTCCAGATCCTTCGGATCCGGAGGGTGCAAAAGCTCTAGATCTGTTGCTGGAAGAACAGCATAACCTCAACTTCAAAAATCAAGCACCCCAGGATCCTCTCTGGAGATTAACAATTGTTCACGAACCTGAAAAAAGCTCGCGATTTGTCGCTTGCTTCGTGTATCATCATGGGATATGCGACGGGACATCTGGACTTGTCTTACATCGGCATCTGCGCAGAAAACTATCCCAAATCCCAGTTAATGATGTCAACCAGGAAGCGGATGTGATAGTAACGACATCCGCAAAGACATTACTGCCATCGCTTGAAGAACTTCACCCTCTACCACTTTCTACTCGGTTCCTTCTCAAAGCAATCTGCAAAGAGTATCTAGCCATTAATCAGTCCAAGCGGCGCACCTGGACAGCAGCACCGACAACAACCGACCCATCAAAACGAACATCTCGATATCGGTCAATTCGTTTCTCGCAAGAGACTACCTCTCAGCTTCTAGCGGCTTGTCGCGCACAGTCTACTTCACTCACCGCGGTCGTGCAAACAATATTTGCCGCTTCATTGTTCGCTCATCTTCCCTTGGGTCAATTTTCAAGTTTGTACTGTGATGGGGCCATATCTTTCAGGAGATGGCTGCCGACTGATCTTGTTGATAAGGATAGTATCGGAACTTGGGTTTCTCGGTATGACTATGAGCATCGTTTCATTCACTCGACCCCGAGTGACGCTGTCAAGCTCTTTTCGTGGGGGGACGCTAGAAAAGTAAAAGCGACTATCCAAAAAGAAATGGATAATCAGGGCAAGGACAGTGTGGTTGGCTTATTGAAGTACGCAGGCGATGTGCGAAAACTCGCCAAACAGAGAATTGGTAAGCCGCGGGCTGAGAGCTTTGAGCTTTCCAACATTGGCACTTTTGGACGTGAAGAACAAGACGACGACGAAGTGAGCAGCTGGAAGGTTGGAAGAGTTGTGTTCAGTCAAAGTGCGGATGTTGTTGGAGCGGCAATGGAAGTGTCACTTGTCACTGGGAATGATGGATCTCTCAATGTCGGGTTTACTTGGTTAGATGGTATCGTTGAGGGGTCTATGATGCAGCAAGTGATTAGCACGTTTGGGCTTACTGTAGAAGAGGTGATTTCAAAGAAATGAGTTTGCTGCGATGGAACTAAAAGATAATTTTGTCAATAAAAAACATTGCAGAATGCATTTGATG
Organism: Talaromyces amestolkiae; assembly: GCF_001896365.1. Classification (NCBI taxonomy): domain Eukaryota; kingdom Fungi; phylum Ascomycota; class Eurotiomycetes; order Eurotiales; family Trichocomaceae; genus Talaromyces; species Talaromyces amestolkiae. The sequence goes on from NW_024468057.1 coordinate 395,218, forward strand.
CTAGCCATCAGACCGATCAATAATTCAACCTGCTGTGTCGACATGTAACAAGGCATGTCATCCTGACCGCCAGTGAGCATTGTACAAGGAAACGGAGTTGGCTGGGTACCTGATTCACTCCGAATATCCCGAGGCTATTCAGAATAATGGAGTAAATGGACCCATTTTACGGTGCTAAACAGCTTATCCACCAGTCATTTAGCTCCAACATAATTAGCAAAAGTTGGACTGGTTCGACCTTCCTAAAGGCGATTAGGGCTGGACTAGTCAGCTGGCGATAAGATAAGCCCGGATTCACCATGAGGGGAAACAATCACGGCATTTTCATTCTTCTTTTTCTTTCTTTCCTTTCTTTGATTCCTGTTCTGATTTCTATCATAAGTGTCGCGATGCGTGTTCCGGTGATTTTGACTCCTATCCTGGCTTCAGGGGCAGTCTCACGTTCTGTCTCGTTCCTCGGCCAAACCCCAATTGGGAACTATCAACACTCTAGTAATGACAACACTGTTACCCTAGATGCACCGGGCGACGATGTCTGTCCGCTGGCACCAAAAGTCACACCTCCAGACGACGGCCTGCACCCTTCGCTAGATTTTATTCAAGACTCTTCCTACCGATCGAAGCAAGTAGAGCGGTTGTCGCGTGTTGTTCAGGTGCCGAGCACTTCGACGGAGCTGGAGGATGACCCATGGAGCGACTATTATGCTCCTTTCCTTGACTTGCACGATGAATTGGCTAAGCTTTTCCCACTAGTGTGCGTTGATCTTCTTCTCTGAAAAGCAGGCATGAACTAATGAAGACAGACATTCATATGGCAAAGTCGAAAAAGTAAACCGTTTCGGCCTTGCGTATACCTTCAATGGCACCAACTCAGCGCTAAAACCCGCGCTTTTTATGGCCCATCAAGATGTTGTCCCCATCGATGATCCGAATGACTGGACTTATCCTCCATTTTCGGGCCACTATGACGGCCAATGGCTCTGGGGCCGAGGATCCAGCGACTGCAAAAACACTCTTATCGGTGTCCTGTCCGCAGTCGAGGATCTACTGAAACAAGGCTGGGCTCCGACCCGTACTCTCGTACTGTCCTTTGGATATGATGAGGAATCCAAGGGCTGGAAGGGAGCCGGTTCCTTGGCCGAACACCTCGAGAAGCGTTACGGGAAGGACAGTTTTGAGTTCATCATCGACGAAGGTGGTATGGGCATTCAGACCATCGGAGACAAGATCTATGCTATGGCAGGKGTCGGCGAAAAGGGCGCGATTGATATTCACATCTCTCTCAGCATTGACGGAGGCCACTCGTCTATTCCACCGCCGCACACGGGTATCGGAATCATCTCCGAAATCATTTATCATCTCGAACGAGAAGAGCTTTTCACGCCCAGACTCGATCTGTCACACCCATCCCGACAAGGTCTCACATGTCAAGCCAAACATTCGGCTGATTTCGTCGAGCCCTGGCTCTGGCCTGCCCTCGAGTCATCTGACTATACCGGTCTCGCCGAAGCCCTCGCTGCGTCACGCGGCGATCGGGTCCGTTTCCTCTACCAGACCTCTCAAGCAGCCGACCTCATCAATGGCGGTGTAAAGATTAACGCACTGCCAGAAAAGATTAACGCAACTGTAAATTACCGAGTCGCCATCCACGAAAACACAGACGTCGTCCGTGCTCGAGCCATCAACATCATCTCCCCCATCGCAAAAGCGCACAACCTCACTTTCACCGCATTTGGTGCAGGCGATGAAGCCCAGCCGAACAACCACCTCGACATCTCGGATTATGCTTTGCCACTCGAACCAGCACCAATCAGTCCCACGTCACCTTCCGACGCAGTCTGGACACGCCTGTCCGGCGTCACCAGGCAATTCTTCGAGTCCTTGCCAGCCTCAGGCAATAAGACTGTGCTCGTTGTCGGGGATGTCATGACTGGAAACACCGATACACGATTCTACTGGAACTTGACACGCAACATTTGGCGATTTAGTCCGATACGCCCTGATGGTACGAAGAATATTCATACAGTTGATGAGAGGATTGATATAGCTGTGCATTTGGAGGGTTTAGCTTTCTACTACGGTATGCCTCTTTCTTTGAAAACAGACATGGGATTTATGCTAACTGTGTGATTAGAGTTGATTCGAGCATTTGACACCTACGAGGATTAGTTTCCCATGTCGTCGCATGCAAAATGTGAAATTAGCACGACGTTGATATATGTATACGTATATAGGGTAAAGATAGAAATCTTTGGGTATCAGAGCATATTCAGACTGCCGTCTGCACTAAATCAAAACTATGTACATTCTGTTTCATATTCGCTATTATTATTCAGATGTGTACATTCGCAGAAAGAACACTTGGAATCTGATAAAACAAAGTAAAATAGATCCGTCTAGCGGATCAGAAATTCCCGAACTCTCCTTCCATATTCAAACCAATGACATCAGACTTAAGGCAAATTGCTCTCTCAGAGCATGAAAACACCCAAAATCGCACCAATAACACTACCCAGTAATCCGGCCGATGAAACAGCGCTGCCACCAGCGGCAAGCGCAATAGTAGGCGATGATGTAGCCTTTCCAGTGCCGGTGCTTGTGGCGGCGCCACCGGGGACAACGGTGGTCTTGACGATGGTCGATTGGGGGATCAAAGAGGTCACGGATCCGGAGATGAAGGTTGAGAAACTTGTGCTGGAGGTGGTGATGGTGCTGTTGGAGCCGCCGGTTGAGACAGAGATAACGGAGATGGGTGGGACGACGGTGGCGCTGGTTGGGATGCCGGTTACGGAGGTCGTTGATCTGGATATCTTGTTAGTATGTTTTGATCAATAGAAGTTTTGGTAGGACGGAACGAACCCTGTAGAGGTGGAAGCTGGAGTGGAAGATGCTATAATTGGTGAGCTGCTGCTTATAATCACTGCAGTACTACTACCGGTAGAGGTACTGGTTTGAGATAGAGGAGGGGTGGAGCTAGTACTGGTTCCTGTAGATGTAACCGAGCCGACTGAAGTGGTACTTCCAGTCGAAGTCGTCGATCCAGAAGTAGACGTAGTACTACCGGTAGTGGTGGTAGAGCCAGCACCACCATTCACAATCGTGAATTCACCAGATTCCGGAAATGCGCCAGTGCCTCCATTTCGGGGGTCCAAGACGACGTGGTAGTTGGTTCCATCAGCGACGCCGGTGAAGGCAGCGACATGATAGGAGAACGTAGACGTCGCGGTACCCGCGATAGAGGCCTGGGTCACACCGGTGGCGACCAGCTTTCCGGGGTTTGGGTTGGCGAGCTCGATCTCCCAGTTGGTGAAGTCGGAGGAGTCGTATGTCCAGACGACGTCGAAGCCTTGAGTTGCGTCGATGGTGTCGCCGGAAGCGGGCTTCAATATTTCAATCCCTAGTATCGTTAAAATATATTCATATGAATATTTTGAAGAGATGAACTTACCCTGCACAGCAGAGAAGAGAGTGGCAGTCGCTACAAGCGAGACGGGGACAAACGAGTGCATGATGAAAGACAAACAACGATATCTCTAAACAAAATAAAAAATAATTATTAGTATATTTGTTTTGATAAACGATTGACTTGGTCCGAACAAAATTATAGACGGGACGTAGGGTCTATATAATCGACCGAACTAGGGTAGCATAGCTTACTTCAACCCTGGAAAAAAAAGTCAAATGTTTCAAGCCGAAACCACGGATTCCCCCAAAATTAGACTTGACTTGGGATCGTCCTTTAGCGTTGGCACGTCGTTGTAAGTCACCAAGCACGGTAGCGAAAGCTGGTGAAATTTGAATGTAACTCTGGAAATTTCGTGGGAGCACAGGATCTTAACAACGTGGTTAAACCCCAGGTTTGACGTTGGAATGTCAGAAGTACTCCGTAGTAGCAGATGTTTCGGGGCTGAAAATGGAAAAGGAAGTACAGATGTAAATCAACTCGGTCGCAATTGTTCAATCGTTGTTCTCGTTAGGCAGAGTATCTCAGTGGGAGTAATTAATTTCTAGAAATATTCTTAATGATCGCGAGAAAGAAATCCTGCCCATAAATACATCCTCATAAAGTGAGACATCATAGATCATGTGCATCCAGCAAGGTACAAAGACAACCAGACAAACAACTACGTAAGGTACACATTTTTGCCCATACTCAAGAAGTCAAAGCAGCACGACATCCACAGCAATAGCTTCATTTGACTGGTTTACTTTTCCGGAGAGTACTTATGTAACACACCGCGACGAAGGCTTAGTGGATACCGATCCCTCATTCGGGGCCAACGAGAGTAGTAGATCGATTGAGATGCAACGTGCTCCAGCCAATAGAAACCAGCAGATCATCACCTTAGTCCGGTACTTTTGTTGCTTCGGACTGCTTGTTTCATATTTTCTTGTCAATTGCTTATGCCGAGCAATGAGCATCGAGGACGCTAATTTAGTCTTGTCAGGGTTGCATGCAATGCTCTTGGATTGGGGCTATCGTCAAGTATTAGTCACTTAGTCAGACATATGTGACGCAATTCCTGTTGTATGAAGTAGTGACTTGTCACTTTTGCCTTACCGAGGTCGTGGTCAGGATGCTTACAGTATGCGAACTATCGACTAGTCTGGAGATCTTCTGAGACATGTTGTTTTTCTATTCTGTCAACCAAGTCAAATGATTATGTGCTCTTTGCTTGTTCACTACGATACAACCTCACAATTAAGATAATGGAAAAAGAGAATACAGAAAATGACTATTGTCTCGGATGCGTGGGTTCGGCATACAGGAATTGTAACATTGTCATGCCCTAATTGTGATTTCTGCACTTGACTGGACCACCTCTTCCTACTACTCTGGAGTATACCCCAACGCTAGCTAACGGTAAATACGACCCCTAAAACGGCTACGCTTGACGCTGTTTTATGCGTTATTCTTCCTGTCATCTTAATTATCGAGCTCGCACGTGATCTGTTTCTGCCCACTATTTAGGGTGGATAAATTAGGGATGTCGTTATGTCCCGTAGTTTATGTTATCTGATTATAGATATTAATTATAAAATAGGAAAGGTAATTGATTCACTCTTATCGTATCGATTTTAGCTCATTTTGTCTCAATGCTTCGATGATTTGGGCACTGGTCTCAAAGTAAAGCACGCGTTGTCATCTATTGATCCGGAATGTCAAATCATCTGACAAAATCACGATATAAGTATTACATCCCTTTTTGGTGCCATACAGACTTAAGATCTACTGTAAATGCATCTGCAACAACGAAACCCCTCATCGAAATCTCTCCAAGCATCGCACAAATTGATTCCGTCTCTCGAGCGGTCGTTACTCTTGCACCTGCTACTCTCAAGGGAAAAAAAAACAACACAGCCGCCAAATTTGAGGTCTTCAAAGAGATCTCAGTAATTCGTAGAATCTCATCAACGTGATTCTGAACAACATCCTGTGAGATTGTGGGCGTGGGTATTTTGTTGAATTGAGCGCGGTAGTCGAAGATACCGGATAGATAGATGGAGATGCCGTGAAAATAGATTGTTGCGAGAACGGAATTGGAATCATATTCGGGCGTACCAGTATCGGCAGACCATTTTTGGAAGTTCGCATACCAATCGTCAAGAGTCGACCGGACCACGAAACCTTCAGCTGCAAGCTCAAGGAGGACCCTGTGAGGGGATATATTTGGACACTTGGAGCACGGGTTGAGCAGATCCCATACCCTGCGCTCGGTCAATCATACAATAATAGGATATAGAGGGCCTGGTAGTGTACTTACCGGTCACTTATCGAAGAACATGCGATCATCAAATCGAATAATAGTTCTTTTGGATGCCAGTTGTTATTATCATCCTCGTTCCAGATCTGAGTTGTGAGTGACATCCATTCCGGCTGGCAGAGAAAAGTAGGTTCCGAGTATATAAGTGCGCGGCAAATCTCGAAGACCCGTACTGTGAGAAAAAACGACCGCCCCGAGCCAGCTATATGAGCTTCTGGACCGCGAAGCTGAAGCATTTTGGACGTGCCGTACAAAAAATGCTTCACCCAGCCTTCTCCAGTCACATCGTACATGAGCTAATTGAAAAATTAACGTCCAGCTTCTGATATATATTCCACTCAAGATACTGGTTACCTACCTCGAACAGCCCCAAGAAGAACGTGGTCCATAGATTGACATCTCGAGGGGTGTTGTTGCTTACAATCTCGGCTTTCAATTTGGCAATCGAGGTGTGGTAGGCCGTGAATGCTCCCACGGCCGCATCTTTCCTTTCCGGAGGTAGAGTCGGCACCGGTCTCCTGCTCAGATCAAGTGCACCCAGGGCAATGGATGCATGATACATGCTGGGAGATCTCTGAAATTCCGATATGATAGTGCCGAGGTCTAAGGGGCCTCCAAAGTCATTTCTGGCCAGAAAGTCTGAGAAGAAATGCTTTACAAAGAGAGCTGAGCTTCCTTCTGAAACCTTGGGGCAAAGCCTAAGCAGAGGAAGCTGAGAGGCGAGCGGGAGACAGTCAGAGCCTTTAGATAGTGCCGAGGCATTGACAAAGACTATACTAGCCTGTGGCTGAATTGCTTGAGGGACGCATTGCTGTTTTCTTTTTGTGCAATACTGACAGGGAGCACCGCCTTCGCACTACTGGGAGTTAAATAGGGTAACGTTCACGGGGAAGGTAATGCTGACCTTGATTCTGCGTCGTGCACAGGCCGTGCATCTAGTGCGAGCAGTCCGCCGATCGAGTGGTCCCAGGACAGCCATTTCTCGAAATCAAATGTGGGAAATTTCCGAGCATTCTGTGCAGGAAATGGCCTGGAAATGCCTCATGACCCCTCGCTTGAACGGAGCGGCAATTGGGTACAAGCCGGAAGCTACCAATTATCTTGGCATCGAGTTCAAGATGATAATTTAATCAACATAGGTCTCCTAGGTGCTAGGTAACACCATTTCCACTATTAATTCTGTTCAAGAAATCCGGTAAAGATGAAATGGATTCCATGCCAAGACATGCCCGCTAAGTTAATCGGCCTTTCCTGAAAAGGCAGCATTCGAACGCAATTTCTTGGCACAGGAATCTCAGCCTCCAGTCATCAGTCCTAATCATAAGCGAAAGACGAGCATATTATCAAATTTCCATGGAAAGGATCCATGAACGCGCTTAATCATTGCCCGATCTGGTAGGATAGACGTCAAGATGTCCCGGCTCACATCAGCCCAAAAGGACGCCAAAGAGTCCGTGGGATTGACTCTAGAATCCTATATAAGATGGAGAAGTTTGCCCTTTTTTTCTTTCCTAAAGCACAATTCTTCCTGCCTTTGCGCTTCATTATTTTGCCATGATGTTCAAGTCCTCTAATAAACGCCTGCTGCTTGCCGGTCTCTTTACCCAGCTTCTCCCGAGCATCGGCGCGGTGTCCTTTCCCACCGCGGTAGGCTTTTTCAACACCAGCATTGCGACAACCCAGCTCATTGACCATCAACGTTTGGATCCATACGCTCCAACGCCACAGCCACGTACTTTGATGATCTCTCTATTTCATCCCGTCCCTCCAGCAGCATGTTACCCCTCCCTGACGCCCTACATGGACCCTATTAGCGCAACCTTCGAGGATGGAGAGTATGCACCGGTTGGTGTCCCAGCCGGCGCCTTCGGCTCACTTACCCTTCAAACCTGCAAGCCTTGTCCGGCTTCAAATCCCAGTCGCCGCGTCAAGGGGCCTAGTTATCCGCTTATTCTCTTCTCACCTGGCCAGGGGAATTCTCGACTCTTGTATAGCGCTGTGGTACAGCAGTACGTATTTCTTATCTGCAGTTTCCCGCTCATCTAGGCCTTCGATCAAGAGATCTCGCTAAGTTTCACTTCCCCACAGACTGGCCAGCACTGGCTACATCGTCGTAACAATCGACCATACCTACGACGCAAACATTGTGACATTCCCAGGCAATGTCACAATCCTTGCTGCAAATATTACAACCGATGCTCAAATCGTAGATGACCTGAACGTCCGCGTGAAAGACGTATCCTTCGTCCTCGACCAACTCCAGCGTCCATCCGTCATCTCAAGGCTCATCCCAGGCCGAACTTGCGGGTTGGATACCTCTAAAGTGGGAATCTACGGTCACTCCCTTGGCGGCGCCACCGCAGCTGAGGCTATGCTTTCTGATTCCCGTCTCATTGGGGGTGTTAATCTGGACGGAACATTCTTCGGCTCTGTCATCGACCGGGGGTTGGATAAGCCGTTCATGATCATGTCGCACGAAGGCAAGAATTTGACAACTGATGAGACTTGGGCTGCACTGTGGCCGAAGTTGAAAGGCTTTAAGAGAGGATTTATGCTTAGTGGTAGTACGCATGGTACGTATACGGATTTGGCGGAAGCCGCTGACTTGATTGGTCTGAGAGAGGCCTCTCCGACACAGGTGGCCGCATTATTGGGGAGTATTGATGGGGAAAGAGCCCTTCAAATTATTGGTGCTTATACTAGCAGATTTTTTGACTTTGTTTTGAAGGGGAAGAAAAGTGACTTATTAGATCGGTCCAGTGTGGAGTTTCCTGAGGTGACTGTTGGAGAAAATTAAGCCATGTCAACGAATAAGTTATCCGAGCAAACTGAATTGGGGTTAGATCGTATTATAATAATCACTGGATAGAATATAAACTAGTCTATTTATATATTCATTTTAAAGTCTAAGTAAGAGTATAGCTTTGTTGTAGGAATATTAATATGTGGTAAATAGCCATTTTATATATAATTACTAGGGCGTCACTCACCCCTGTGGAGTACTTTATGTCTCAGAGCAGAATCTCTGCTAGATTTTCGACCTTAAGCGAGAGTCTGTACATGCCATTCTCCATTTTGTTCGCAAGAAGAAAACCGCTTGCTATCAATTTCGGCAATGACTAATGAACGACGCTGTCTATCGACGAGAATGATCAAATACATTGACATTCCCTATACTTTGTGAAAAACGTCCTTCAAATAATCAAATGCTCCCAAAGGCACTCCCAAATGACGCATAATACAATACGCCGTCGTCAAATGGAAATGGAAATTCGGAATCGCATATTGCGACACATAGTCCTGGCCCGTCGCAAACCGGAAGTTGCCCATCTTGGTCTCCATGATGACTTCCTGGTCGGCCATCGCATCCATGGCTTCGGGTTTGGCGGTCTCTAGAATCTCGATTGTGCGCTTGATGCGCTCTTGGAGTTCCTCGAAGGTTGTTTCGTTGTCCTCCAATGTGGGGACCTCGTGAGGGCCAAGGCGTTGGATGGTTGATTTGGCGGTATTGGAGCAGCTTTGGACTTGGTATGAAATTCTACAGTCAAAATGTGGTCAGAGATAAAGGTGCTGTTAAGTTTCCAATGCCCGGGACAAGTCAGAGCTTACCCTCTCATGTCCTCAATCAGCCGGAATGACAGCATGGATGCCGCTGTCATACCTTCCTTTTGCTCCGCGAATTGGGCGCCCTTCGTGAGCAAGTGCGAGAGGTTGTTAAGGTAGTGAATGAAGACGGGGACCGTCTGCTTGTAAAGGCCAGGCATCTTGAATGATTATTTCGCAATTGAATACAACAATCACGGAATCAAGAAACTAGGTAGGTCTCAATGACAATTTAAATATCTACGAACTCTAAACTGCGAACGGACACGTTAATTGTCTCGAGCTGTGTCACCGTAGTTGCGGGGTGGATTGATAAGCACCATGCTAAATTGTATGTTGTTCGCAGGTTTATCCGACGCCTCGTAGCTATAAATACACACTAGGAGCTCTGGGAGCTCACAAAAAGAACTTAGCAGCCTCAGCTGAAAGCTTGAGAACCTTTATTGCTGCATTCGAGACTAGGCTGGACGGAGCTCCACTATAGACCTCAGCTCCTGGCTCTTATTTTTCGTTGGATGTTGCTCGAGTCCTACAGGATCTGTGGATAATATCGGACGGCGACTTGTTTTTAGTGGATAAAATGCCTTGTTGAGGGGAAATAAATCTTATGTAGAGCGTATTATTATCGGATATCAAAGCACCTGCCTCCTCGTCGCAGACATAGTACAGGTTTTTTGAAGTCCTTGATATTTCGCGGGTATTAAAGTTTCCATCGATCCAATGATTGTAAGGATCCAACAGAGTGCTTTTTAGATCGACGAATCAGAATAATACGATATATTATTCCATCCATCCAGTGCATCTGTCCATCAATATTCCCAATTTTGAGATTCGTGTCGGAGGGTTGGCCGAAGCAATCAGATCAGCTGAACAATGCATCAGTCTCTACAAGAGAGAATGAAGTATGCATGGTTGGAGGGGTTGATTGACAGGATGGATATTTTTCACGTTTGCTCCAGTCGAAGTTAGTTGGCATGTGTGACAGACCACGGAACGCATGTCTAGCCATGGAAAATAGACGTCGCCATCAATTTTGACGAAGGATATGATGTATTGAACGAAATGCACCGTATACAGGATATATTAAGGTATGCTTAAATCCCTGCAATATCGGACGTATTAAATTCGGCGACTTATCCGAAATGGCTGTATTTTGGTGCGCTAAGTGAGGTGAATGGCATTCCAGTCGGAAGGACCAACTTATTCCATTGTAAGAGCTATGGAAAACTTCTGATTACCTCAGAGCGCTTGAATTTCCATCTTGATAAATGGCAGCGAGGAGAAATGAACGAAGGGAAGGAGAAAACCCTCCAGAAAAATCGCGCTTTTCGACGCGCGAAAAGGCTTCTGGAATTTGTGATTCAGTGCACATACACGAGCAATTCGCTTCTTATGTCAGAATACCATGAGGTGGTCATTTCGATAGAGATGCTTCTCATTTCGCTATTTAAAGCATGCAACGCAATCTATGGCAGCGAGGCGTGAGATGCTACACCATCCTTTTTCTTCCCCATGAACAAGCTGCCCAGATGGAAGCCCGGCACAAAATAGGCAGGTCATGCTTCATCTGAAAGCACTTATGGTGTCGCAGGGTTGTTGTCAGCACCAGCTGAAAACTTGAGCAAAGTCTGATGTCTGACTCACTCTATATCATCGAGTTACAGGGCACTGAAGATCTGCTTGAGTGTCACGCCTCCTGCACTCAAGAAGCGTCGACAAACAACCAGATCGACGACAGTACATATAACAACACACCACGGCATGCCCTGCAAGGATGTTCGTGCGACTTTTTTCACGTCGATATCTCAGAGACATTTAAGATTATCTAACAAGATCACATCCCTATTACCAAACCAGCACAAGCACGAATTATCGACTACGGCTCGACGCCACTTCGTACGAGCCCGGAAACTCACGTTTCAATTTGCAGAAGCCGCAGTTGATGCTGAGGAACTGTGGGATTTTTACGTGTCTAGCGTCTCATCGGACATGAGTAACAGCGTTGACTTATTCATGATCTATCTAGTGGCTCCTGCTCTGGGGATTGAGCTGTTCGATCTTGGACAGCGAAAAATGTCAACATAAAAAGCTCTCAATGGCCAGCCTGGCGACATCCTTACGGGAATGCGCGATCAGTAAGCCAGAAGATGAGCCACCTATTTGGTTACTGTTCTTGAGGCATGAACTATGCAAGAATGAACATACAGGACAACTTTATCTCAGAAGTATGCCTATATCAACCATATACTTTAACATCATATCCAGGGCTTTTGTCTTCCCCTCCCAAATCTATACTGTACTGTGTTCTCGGTATAGGTGTGAGCAACGCGCTAGTCATGTAGCACAGCCAACAATCTGTTGCTTGTATCACCGCCACCCCCACAATCATCAAATCCAACTCCAACCACATCCCACAGCCTTCATCAAGCTAATTATCCCAAGCATACCTTTGTTCCTCGTAGATCAAGCAACATGCCCCTCAAAATTCTCTGCTTCGGCAACTCTCTAACAGCAGGCTTCCGATCCTATGGCATCAAGCCCAATCATCCATATGCACTGACCCTAAAAGAACAACTCCTCTCCGCCGAACTAGATGCTTCGATTCTAGGGGGTGATGGGCTAGTTGATATTGATGTTGAGGGGCAACCGGGTGATTTGGTGAATTGTCCGCCTGGAAGGTTTCTGGAGAGGATGAAGAGGAGATGTACGTCTCCCCCCCTCGCATGGAATAGAAGGATGTACAGACGCAAATTGGGGATATAAGTATAGAGTATTTGGATAGCTGACTAACGATGAATATGTACTATAGTAGCAGCAAAAAGTTACGATTGGATCATAGTACTGGGTGGAACAAAGTACGTACCATACCATGTCCCTTCTCAAGCCTTCAAGAGAAGAATACCGACCTAGGTAACATCCATTGACATGATCCAATGCATTAAGTGACCTAGGTTACGGCTCCTTCAGCGCAGACCAGATCTACACCGGCCTCAAAAAAACCTGGTCTCTAGCCCTATCCTCCTCGCCAACCACCAAAGTCCTTGCCCTCACAGTGCCCGAATGCGCATACAAATCCGAGAAATTAGATCGGAATCGAGATGCGTTGAACAAATTCATTTTGGAGCATAAGGAGGAAAGATTGTATGTCCCCCTTATACCACCCCCTCCTCTAGTTTCTCTTAAAACAGAAAGCTGTGTAGTGAGGAAGGGCAGTGCTGATTAATCCACATAGTTATGCATTTGACCTCAAATCGGCGATTCCGTATCACGACATGGATGAGCAGCGCCGAGAGGAGAATTGGGATGATGGATTGCATCTTACGGATAAGGGGTATGACTTGATGGGGGAAGTTGTTTCGGAAAGGCTTCTGGAGTTGTTGACGAAGCCCCCTTCTACTTGAAGCGAGGACTGGTTTACCTGGGTAGACATTCGTGCGATTTGGTAGAAAATAGTAGATTACAAATGCATATGTGCAAATAATCAAATCGAAATAAAGAAAGATAATTGGAACCGAGAGAAACTGAAATACAAGAAGAACAGACATGAAGATATCATATATACGTATTATGGGTGGCACCGAAAACTCCCGAGTTCTGAGAATCAAAAATAATTGGTTTGACGTCTCTGAATTCGCTCTGGGACTTGAATGTTCCTCTTCCGGAGGTTCTCAACATCTGCCGTTTTCAATGGAACCAACTCAAAGTTCTTTGGAAGTTGATCATATGGTGTTCCACCCCTATTAACATGTTAGTACTTGCAGATTCAAATGCAGGAAGAAGTGGCTTGAGACTAACTTTAACTTAATCATCACAAGGTTTCGGGCTCGGTCCTTCAAGTCGACCTGCTTCCGCGCATGGAGAACTCTTCCAGAAACCTCATCCTGAGACTTGATCTTGGACCAGCTAATGCCATGCTCCTCAACAAGACGGATGAATTGGGCGTCTTCCTCGGAGGTCCATGGTCGACGAGTTTGTGCTGGTTTCATAGGTGACACTTGGGACGATTGGGAGGCATCAGGCGCGACGGTCCCATTCGATGGACCAGCGTCTGCGCCGTGACGAGCTTGAAGAGAAGCGGCACGGTCATGTCTGGGTCGTTTAACGGTTTGCACGGGCTTCTGAGCACGCCTGTCCTGTACATCAATGCGTCTGTCATCACTCTCGAATTCTCCGTCTTCATCTTCATCCACGTCATCTTCTCGTGCGCGTTTACGCGATGCCTGGACGCCGGAATCAAGTCTTTGAGAATCAATCGGCGACACTTTGGAAGCGGTGGTTTGGCGGTCGATAAATGCTTGCGCATTTTGTGGTCTGCCGTTTGCTCGTCCCTGATGAGCCAATTGCGCACCAGGCGACCCGGACACTCCAGGTCCTGCAGGGTACCGCGAAGCCGGCGTCACTGGGAGCGATCTCCGTGCGATCGGCTTGGCAGTAAGTCTCGAGAGTTGGCGTCCAAAGTCTGGCGTCGTTTGTTTACCACCTGTACTCAGACGCTCTTTGGCGCGAGTCAAGGCTACAATGTTCTGGAATCCCCCAAAAGATTGTCGCTCTCTTGCTTCACGCCTTTCCATGATCTCCGCTGGCGGAAGCAGCTCACGTCGCTGTTGCTGGCTAGCCTGTCTTTGAGACGTTGGCTCGGCATTATCTCCCATTTGAGTGTCATGAACTATATCCTCTTGGCCTCCTTGACTCATTGCGTTTTCAAGCTTCTCAAGCACGTCCTCCACACGTGGTTGTTGATCAAGGTGACTGTTGAGTTCTTCATTTCTTGAACKAAGCCATTTTGCCACAGTGAAAATGAATTCCTCCCACGAAAACCGCTCATCGAGTGCATCAAAGTCTACTTGACCATCTGCCTGGAAACACGCAGTAATTTCACGGATGCGGTCGTTAACTTCTTTAGTATATTGTTCTGGAAGATTACCATCAACATCTTGGAAGGATGGCAAAGAGAATCCACGAAGAGTTGGAGTTGGACTTGCTGGTGCTTGTGAATCAAGATTTGCATTATAAAACACATCTTGTAATAGCAAGTTGGGGTCAAGGTCTGTGACACCCTTATCATAGAGGAGACGCATCTTCAAGAATTGAGTTCTCACTTGAAGTGCCAAATCAAATGTCTCGCGTCGGAGACCACTGATGCCCGCATTCTTGGCCATATTCTCATTTGCTAGTGCACTGAGAAAAGGCATTGGAAATTGCCCCTCGAGTGCATACAAGCTTTCTTCGGCATCTTCTGTCATTGTAATACGAGTCAAAATCTCCAAGGCAAGTTGAGCACAGTTTGATTTGTAGATAATGCCGTCAACGCGCCAGGTCTTTGATTCATGCTCAATAGGTGGAAAAATAGCGGTCATTTTATCGAGGGAAATGTAAACGTCAGAGCCAAACAGATCTAGCTGTGAAGAAAAATTGTTACTCAGGTATTGTAACCTTCTGGTCTGGCTGCTTTTTGGATTGGCCAAGTGCCGTGCTAACTCCGCGATGCGGCTAGGCGACGAGAAACTGGAGGAGAAAAACTCGAGAAGCCTTGTAGATGCAGCTTGGAGGTTGGGAAGCGCTTCAACCATAGCAACGGCATCAATCTCACCACTATCAGCATCAGAGTCTCCTGGTTGGAGTGTCGCGCCAGACATATCATGGCCATTTGGCGAGTCTACAATAGCTTCATGTGCCAGTTCGCTATCCAGCTGCTGTTTTACCGCACTTGAGGAGACCGCGGAAGACTCAGGTTCCTCAGAGTCTTCTTCACCAACAGGCGCTAGTTCTGTCGAGAAATGGTCAGTGCCTGCGAATTTGGATTGTGAGGTGATGCTGATGTGAGGTGAATCGAAGTTATATATAAAGCACCAAGTGCGGAAATGAGGAAGCAAGAGAGTATCACGAGAGATGAGGTCAATCAGAAGCGAAGAGTTTGGTTGCAGGTGACTTAAAATAATCAAAGTTGGTAATCGTAATGAATCTACTCACCAGGTTGAGCTTTCTTTCCCTTACCCTTGCCGTTGCTGTTTTGGGCGATGGCATCATCCACATCACCACTTGAGCTTCTGGTGCTTCGTCTTCCGCCAGCAGCCTGCGACCGTCGAGGCGTAGCAGTTGCCTTTCCAGCTTTTGCAGCTGGCAATGGCGCTGCACTTGCAGACTTGTCTTTGGTCGTGTCGGGAGGTTGTGACGCTGTCGCGCCCGACCGCGTAGCACGCGGTGTCGGGTACTTTTCAAGTGGGTTGACAAAAGACGACATGATGATATGATAAGATAAGAGTACTAGGACATTGGGTTCAACAGGTTGAAGCAATTGAATAATGAAAAATTGTTGTCGAAGATGCTCGATCAACCGCGCTCACTGTCGTGATGTTGGGAGACAGAAATAGAGTGAGAGAGAGCCACAATCTTGAAAAAGAAAATCGGGGGGAAAGCCAGACTATCCTTACACTAGGGTTGGTTCTGCCGTTTATCACACCGCCCGTCTTTGAACCGCCGGACTAATTGTCTTGGCATTACCGTATTTGTTTTACACAAACGTCTCTCTGTAATGCAGACTGTTTACAATACTTAGTGGTCTTTAATCCACTCTTGACGAATCAGAAGCTGTGAATAAAGTTTCGAACAGAACATAACAAACATACCGCGGTCAGAAACAAGTTGTGAACGCAACCCTAACAAACGCACAACCCTTGGACTCGCAACCCTAACCAACAAATTAAAAATCCCAATGAGGACATTGCCGGCACTCGTGATGGCTTTCTGCTCAGCGATGATGGTGTACCATTTTTTTATCGAATTTTCAACATCGTGGAAATCAACTCGAAAACTTGAATCGCCCTTTTTGCCTACTTCTCGTGATACGTATAATTTTTTCAAATTCTTCTTTAGCTACCATATTGACGATTTAAGAGGCGTCGAATTGTGCTAAACTTAACCCTGACCCTATTCCTTTCCCCAACGCTCAACCCTATCCCTAACCCGAACCCTACATGTCCTGTCAGCCACCAATCACCTCAATTCCGCAAATGGTTCTATAGAACCTCGAGGCGGTCATGATTTCATTGATTTGTATATCAACAACAAAGAGTATAGGCGATTGAATCAGAATTGGAAATGACGTTGACTTTACTAGTTCTCGAAACACATAATGGAATTGTAAAATCGACTAGTTTGCGAAGCGGGCTTGTTTGCAGCGTAAAGTCTCGTAGAGTTGAACATCTTGAGGTTGACCGCTTTGCAGACCGCCTACCTTCTTGAAATGCTTACCGCATAGGAATGCCCCAATTTAGGTAAAGTGGTACCGGCAGTCGGCATTACTATTCGACCGGTATGTATTTGTGACGCCTGCTTTCGTCCCATTCGTTACTTACCAGCCATCATACCGCCATCGTATTGATTCCTTTGCTCAGTGCGCTTCATTGCTACAGACTGGTAAAAAGCCAAAAGTATTGAGTAAAAAGAAGAAATATATATTATATGGTAATAGTCGTATAGTAATGCATTTATAGAACAACACAAAGCGGGCACGACCTTAGAATATCGCTTCAATGAGGTAGATGATGCCAAAGACAAGGAAAGCGCCTGCTCCGCCCAATGTAACTGCAGGAATTCAAACGTTAGCATTGGGATATAACTCGAGGAAACAAAGAAGAACATACCCGCACGAAGACTGACTCGGCCAGCGATTGCTCGACCGCCAATGACTGCGGCAGCCGTGCAAATGCCATGGCCGGCGACAGCACCAATCGTAACCCACCAATAATCCTGACCAGCAGCCATGGCAATCGTTGCGATCTGGCTACGGTCTCCCCATTCACCAAGAAATGTCATGACAAAAGTTTGTACCCATGCAGGACTCAACAAGAGAGAAAAAAGGTTTGCCGTTCCTGCAGTAATGGTGTTTAACGAAAAGCCGCGCTCTGGCGACACTTCGCGCGACGATGCAGAGGAAACGCTTTCGGGGGGCGAAGGAAGACGATTAGTCGATCGCGTACGACCGCCGCGACCGGCCTCGAGTGCGTAGGGGGTAACTGAGGATCGTCGACGGTTCCTCAAACGTCGCTGTTCATGCTCTTTTTCTTCCAACTCCATCTCCACTTCCTTCATCTCTTCGCCGACACCTTCGTCCGGCGACATGGCATGTCCTTCCTTGAACATTTTGGCAGCGAAAACAAGAAACAGAAGTGCGGCGGCGAATTGCGTGTAGGACGCAGGTATAAGCGTAGGTACGGCGTGTCCGAGAACAGCAGAGAGGACGGTCATCGTAATCAAGGCCGAGAAAGCGGCACTAAAGACAAGTAGACGAGGATGACGCATAGCCATGAGCGCAGCAACCAAGAATGTCTTGTCACCAACCTCGGAGAACAAGATCATAGTGAAAGAGAGGAACAAGGAGTGTATAGGGCTGAAAACATTCCCCCCGCCAACGGCTCCAGTAGTCGAATCGCCTGTCTTGGTGAAGGGTTTCCTGCCAGGTGGTGCAGCTTTGTAATCGAGGGAGCCATCAGTAGTCTGCCCAGGTGATTTCGGAGGGGGGATATTGTGCGGTTTTTCGGGTAGATCGTCGGGCTTCTATTTGAAAGATTCTGTAAGCAAGTACACTCTTTAATGGGCGGCATGCGATCATACCTCAAGCAGTGTATCTCCTGTCTTTTGATCTGTGACCTCGTAAGAATCTTCATAACCAGGAATCTTCTCCTGTTCGCTGTGTGGTAGAGGACGAGCCTCCTTAGGTGTTTCTGGCTTCTTGTCTTTGTATTGCTTGGTATCCTTGGTCTTTTCCGTCATACCACCTTCGGTGCCTCGTGTGCCCTCTTTGGGACCCAATCGACCAGGATCGTCCATGACTCCTTCATTCGAATTTGGGATCGCTTTGCCGTCAACTCCAACGCTGTTTCCAGCTTGTTCTGTGTCCGCAGCCGCGTACGTCTTTTTATCTGCCTTTTCCTTCTTGCGATCTCGCTCCGCGGCAGTCTCTACCCACGGCCCATCGTGAGGCTTGCCATCCTTTCCGTCCACTGGGGCGTCCAGCGTCCCTTTGGGAGCGGCTTTGGAGGAGGATCCTTTTTGCGACGAGAGATGGTCCGGAACTCCAACTGGTGGCTCAAGGATATCGGCTTTGGTGCCCGCAAGGCTGTCTGAGGAGCTTTCAACCGCAGTTGTGCCAATTGCCAATAGAACGACGGCGGCCGCAGTCGAAAGACGACTGATCCGCATTGTACGACGCGTCTAACTCGGTGATTTGAGAGGGTGATCTGGAGTGCGTGCAATCAGTGAGGTCTGATCGAGCGAGGATCTGTTGATCCACGAAAAGTGAGTGAAGTTGATTAATACATGGATAATGGTCGCTCGTATCAAAGGTATCACAAATGAAGAGCTGCTTGAAATGTCAATGCGCTCAGCAAGGCCCTGTTGAAAATAGAGAAAGCTTGTAGGTGAATTAGAAAGGACGAAAATAATGTAATGATTGAAGCCACTTGGCAAGGGGCCAGCCAGCCGCCACATGCAGCCAAGCCACCGCCCGCAACGGCATGCGCGCACGTGACCTCCTACGACTACTTATCCTCATTGGATCATCTACCTTACTTCTCCTGGACAGCGTGATTCTTGGAACATTTGAAGACTCCCCAGGAAATGTTAAATACCATGCTGCTATGCTTGCCACTACACTGATTTTGCACAGGCAATCCTGGACATGCTTCAACACGTATCTCATCCTCCTTTGCCGAAAGAGAAAAAGGTACACTGATTTCCAATTGTAGCCGAACATGTATCGGTCTCGTTTCCATAGAGAAATATCGCGTGCGATTTCTGAGCGTAAATGGTGACAATTTTTGACTATCTCCCTTGTGTCGCGAGAAATATTTTGTGGATGTGATTGCCGTTGTTCGTTCTCCGCGTTTTGACGCAGGGTCAAGATCTTTTCAAGATGATCGACATCAGTTTGCAGGTCATTAAGAGCAGAAGGCAACTTTTGAAACCGCTCGTGCAGACGCAGGCAGAATGAAGCTACATCAATGATGATAGCGGCAATGCTAGCAATGCCTCCCGCCGTCTCCAGCGTCATCTCTTCAGGCAATACAGATAGTAGTTATTTCTTGTCAATTTGAGCGGCAGTACTTTCCGACCAGTCTTTGGGGGTAGACAGCTCAATAGCTAGAACGCAATATAGTCTGGTCTATTTAAGGGGCTTGGAACTATATGCCATGACTTTTTCTCCTACAGAGCAAAGAAGACAGGAAGTGAATATTTTGGCAGACCTAAGTATTGTATCCTGTTCACAGAGTGTACACCCTGACTACGAGCACATTCCCTCGTAGTTCACACCTTACATTTTGAGCCTACTGAATCATTTCACAAAGAATAATCAACACCAGAAACTTGAACCGTGCTTCTCATTATCGCTCAAAGAGATACAGAATCACCTACTAAGCCTTGACTTGTACTTATTCCATGAAACAAGACCTTCTTTGATCGTTTCTGGTACTAAATACATGTGCACAGTACCTCCTGAAAAAATGAGTTTGCACAGATTCAGGAGCTTTTGGCTTGAAGGGATTTGCACAATGACTTATGAAATCTCGACGTTGCAAAAGATCTTTCCGAAACCAATATGTTACCATATCTCCAGCACACAAAGAGGCCCCTGATGTTTCCTCTTACAGCGTCGAGTCAAAGTTGTTAGATTTGAGGAGATATAAATACGGGGTCTCGAGCACGATGCTGAATCCTCAATTTTTCTACTGAAAAACCAAAATTCTGAAAATATCATGTGTTAGCGCCTGGAAATTCCTCTACGTTCACTCCTTTGCAATATATAGGTCTATACTTGGTCCGGCCATGGACCATCCACTTCCATCTGATGCTATCACTGGGCCCCCCGTTCCCGGGAGGAATGAAGCTCTGGAAACTGATAGGCAAAATTCATCTGATAGAGGTACGTCTTTCCCTCCCAAAGTGAAAAGATTGACTGGAAAAATGATCATACAACAATCGTACTGACATTCATATGTAATGGGCATAGAGAAATGGCCGAGGTGGTGTGGCCCAGGTTTCATTGTTCGCCATCCTCGAGACTAGGAATATATCGAGACCGGATCGCATCTGAACAGTGCAGACGCATTGATGTCGCTAGACGGAAAGAAAACTGCACTTGTGGGCCTAGCAGGAGTTGGGCAAGTATCTCATGCACCTTTTCTTTCCTTCGTGCTGACTCAAGTATTTCGCATTAATTAGAAAATCGGCACTAGCAATTGAATACTGTTACCGTATCAAAGACCAAGCACCTATGACATGGGTTTTCTGGATCGACGCAAGAAGCAGAGCCCGCTTTGAACAGTGCTTTCAGGATATAGCCGATCGATACGATGTTCATCCTGAATCTCGCTTTATTGACACAGTCAACATCGTAAAGCTGGTGCTACGATGGCTAGAATATCACGTGCAGGGGAATTGGGTTCTCATTTTCGATGGGGTTGAAAATGTTGAGAATGCCCAATTTTTGGCGCAGCAAATGCCCGTCAGAACTTGGCGAGATCGTGGATCGGTGATTTTGACGACTCGTAGCGAAGACGTTGCCTTGAAGTTTGTGGCGAAGAAGGATGTGATAGTGTTGTATCCGATGGACGAGACTAACGCGCTGTCGCTTCTCGGGAGAAAATTGGACATGCCATTTGATAGTATCGAGGACGCAAAGAAACTGATGACAGCACTTGAGTATATACCACTTGCTATCGTGCAAGCGGCAGCATATATCAATCGAGCAAGACCCCACTGCTCGTTACGCCAATATCTGGACAAGTTGGAAGAATCCAGCTCAAAGAAAATGGTTCTAGATCGGGATAGAGAACGAATCGGCCGGTGCCCGGCTATCAAAATCCCAATCCTGTCAACATGGAACATATCATTTGATTATCTATGGCAGAGTCGACCATCAGCTTCCGATTTGTTATCTCTGATGAGCTGCGCTGATCATCAAATCATCCCTGATTTTCTTATACGATTCTCCACAGAGACTATAGTAGGAGCAGATGACACCGACGATACTACATCGCAGAAGGACGAAAGACATAACATGGGACTGACAAGATTCAGCACACAGTCTACTTTCGGAAAGGATGTCCGTCTTCTGAGCGACTATGCGCTTATCACATCCAGCGCCGAAACATTCGATATGGCAGAACCGGTACAGCTCGCGACTCAGGCCTGGCTTAAAACTCGTGGCCAGCTCGATCGTTGGAGGCAAGAATTTGTCTATCGAATGGATGCAGTCTTCCCTTATTAGGACGACGAGAATATCACCTGGGATTTGCCTCGAATCCTGCTGCCACATGTGCCGGCCATTCTTGCGTACAGGCCAGCAGACAAACTGTTCCTAACTCGGTGGAGCAATCTGGCTGCTAGAGCAGGGCGCTACGCTTTGATCACGGCGAATCAGTTTGATGCAAAGAGATTGTTGGAGGCGGCGATGGAGGCTCAAAAGAGCATCCTAGGGCTAGCGCATGACGCATCATTCGATACCGCGGGCAATCTGTCAACTCTCTACGTGAAATTGAAGGAAGAGACAAAATTGAGAGATTTGTGGAAGCAATCTCTAGACAATAGCTTGGAGGTGCTGGGAGCTGAGCATCCTCGTACACGGGTTCTCATGGACTTTTTGATGAAGGTTTATTATGCTCAGCATCTCTGGGATGATGCAGAAGCACTACAAAAGCAGTTGATAGAGCTCAATGGAGCCCGACTTGGTGCGCACCATTCAGAAACACTGGAGGCACGAGACTGGCTGGCAAGTATCTGGGAAAGGCAGAATCGATTGTTAGAGGCGGAGGCGCTGTGGAAGGAACTGATAGAGACACTCAAAAATGCATTGGGCCGGGAACATGCAGATGTACTGGAGAAGTCGCGGAGCCTGGCCTTGTTCTACTATAGGCATGGCCGATGGACAGATGCAGAAGCACTGCAAGTGACTGTGATGAACATTTGCAGGAGAGTTCTCGGTACAGGCCACCTGCTTACCCTGAAAACGATGTATGATCTTGCTCTCACTTATAAACGTCGAGGCCGAGGAATGAACGCTATTGCTCTTCTGTTTCTGGTTATCTGGCTACGGAAAGATACCTTGGGATTTTCCCATCCAGACACAAAAGCTGCCTTCAAGTTGATGAAAGAGTGGAATCCACAGTTCACTTGGGATATGGTACCCTTGAGGGTTGCAACTCTAACGGATACAAGGATAAACCACCGAGTTTGAGGGCGATCCATTTGATTCGGATACAATGGGCGTGATCGGCGTACAAAGTTGTGGAGACGGTCAATGTATTGCTGTACAATTTCATGTTGTAGCCGCTAGTTTTCAGGTGACACTCATTTTATATATTCGTACGGTATCACAGGCGTATCTTCATAGTTAGTCTTTAGCTAACCCTAAAACTTTCCCACTCTAAAATATTAGCTGATCTGCTATCGTTCACCTGGTAGTAGCCTGATGGTGGACGGAGGTTGCTTGGGTGCAACAGGCGATTTTTGCGATTGCTGGTATCAATAGCGGCAAATGGTGGTTTGTTGTATCACAATCCTGTCACCCAGGCGTTATTGAGTCCTTACAAATATCCATATACTTCCGCTATTGATTCTAGCAAATACGCAATGTTCAAATCATAGCTGATTGGATATGTGCCAACAGTTCTTTCCTAGATAAAAGCTGCCTAGACTTTCAACAACCGCGACGGATTAGATTTCGCATATCACCGGCGAATCTCTTATGTATTTGTTACATGACATTCGTCAAAGTCGTATGTGGTTTGTAGAATAGGTGTGCTGTGAACTGGCACGCTTTCGGCTCGGTGCGCAGTGACGGCGGGGTAAGGTTGGCTAGAAGACAGCTTGGACTGAGCAAGTGGCATGCGAAACCTAAACAGATTTTCATCGGATTGAAATACTCCAGATATGCACGTATTGCTCAATTCAGCAAAGGATGGCCGCAAAGGCAGCGCTGGGCGTGTGCTAACAAATCTACAACGGCCGGCCAATGCATGTTGTCGTCATAATCTGATCAAGTGATCGAGAAGGTGTCAGTCAAGCAGCATTAATGATAAGGCGACAACCTTCATTGACATAGCGTCAGACTCCGAGTAATCGACAAAAACTGATGTGCATGTCCTCATTCAAGCTGTTTCTGTAACGTCGAGAATACCGATCGATACCGATAGAGGGGCCGTGGGACATGTGTACCGACGGTTAATATACCGACGGCGATCCCGTAGGACTCCGTGTTGCGCAACAAAACGCAGAAGCTTGTTTGCTTACACAGACTTGGCTTGGTCGTCGGTATAGAACAATTCAAGTTGTATGTCTAATCAAAAGGTCTGATACCAATCAGTCGAGTGCATGGCAGACTAAACCATGTCATGCGGCACTCCGGATGGCGGGAAAGCTGAAAGTATGGTGTTGGAGACGGTGGCTTAGAGGGACAAGTCGTGTGATGTCTCGTATGAGTAGACTTCTGGGGAAAAGAGGGTCTACTCCAGTTACAGTACACCAGTTGTTTCTGTTTCACGTCGTGGATGATGATGATGATCCTAAAAGAAAAGAAACAAAACGTGCCATCAATTCGTGGGGATTGGAGGAGCTAGTCAAGGCCTTAGCGGTGAGGCAGATATGGGACTGTATCGGTACTGTAAGATACCGTACCCGTCAAATGGCCAAGTATGTGTAACCATGTATGGTGTGGTAAATACACTGACCCCGTCATTCACATGCCTGGGCGGGTGGGACGCGCCTGCCTGAGATCTTCCCCGAGTCCCCCGATAACGCTGATAAGTCACAGCTCACTGACGTCTGTCTACAACTGCTATATGATCCACATTGTCTTTGCTCTTTGCCTTTTTTTCTTCCCACGCATTCTTTCTTCTGATATTTTTTAACGAGCATTGCGAACATGCATGGTGGCTTTCTGTAGATTGTTGTTTCCGCGAGGAATTTGTGGCTGATTCTTCTCGTCGGCGTTGGGGTTGCCACATATCATATACAAAAGCCTTATTGCCTTGATACGATTGACCTTATTCCCCTTATTTTCTAGCTCCTTCAATTTGTTACAGCACGCGGTCACACGTCGGTATAATGGCTTCGCAGTGGGAAAATCGCTCCAAATGGACGCTGGGTGTTCTGAGTCATCCAGAAACAGACGAGGTACCCGGTAGGATTGCCTTGGTTCTATTAACCTGACGACTTTCTAATCTCTGATGAAAGGCACGATTCTTCTTCTTGCTTCTGACCGAAACGAGCCCTTGGGTTTGCGGAATCAGCCAGCCCGGACATCGGCTTCGTCGCTTCCTTCTCCATACCCACCTAGCAGATCGTCTTCTCGTTCAGTCGCTCCCGTGGCCAAGAAGACTCCGGATGGTCGAATTGTTCTTCATCCTCAACCGGAGGACTCGGCAAATGATCCTCTGAATTGGCCCAGCTGGCGTCGAGACGCCGCCCTCCTTTCACTAGGCTTCTACTGCCTCATGGGAGGCGGAATGACTCCGGTTTTAGCTGCCGGCTTCAACAATGTGGCGAAAGACTATGGAGTGAGCACTCAGCAGGTGGCCTACACGACTGGACTTTACATGTTGGGATTGGGTTTTGGGTCTGTCATCATGGCACCGACGGCAATTCTGTGGGGCAAGCGACCTGTATATCTACTAGGAGCTACTTTGTTTATTCTTTCCGCGGTATGGTGTGCGCTCTCCCCCAACTACCCAAGTTTGGTAGTAGCGCGAATTTTTATGGGTATTGCTGTGAGCCCAGTGGAATGTTTGCCATCGGCAACAATCGCCGAGATTTTTTTCCTGCACGAAAGAGCATATCGCATTGGTATATATACACTTTTGCTTCTTGGAGGCAAAAATCTTGTGCCACTGGCTAGTGCAGCGATTATTGGAGCACTAGGTTGGCGCTGGGTCTTTTGGTACGTGTCACTCGAGTTCTGCAGCATCTGATCAGTTACTTAATAGAATTAGGGTGGTTGCCATTATTGTTGGAGGGAGTCTTGTGCTCCTCTTCTTCTTCGTTCCCGAGACATTTTGGGACCGTACTCCACGGCGCAAGCCAAAGGCCAAGCGACCTGGGTTTTACCGGAGCGTTTCTGAACTTGCTCATGCAGGATTTCGCGGAAGGCATCCAGAACGCAGGACTGACGAGAAAGTGTCCGGGCTGCAAAGCCCTGAAAGCGTACAAAGCCCTAACACTGAAAGGAGGCGAAGGGATGTGCATGTTGGCTTTGCTGAAGACCCAGTGGACGAGAAACCGGACCCCGCAATCGAAACTCCGCCTGAAGCAGGCCTGGGCTTAGTCAGTGGTGCAAATCCGCTCGGAAACGCTGCGCGTCTGTCATCAATGGACTCTGCTCGGTCCCCTGGCGAGATTCCATCTCCGACTGTTCCAAGTACCCCTCGCAGGTCGTCAGGGATCGGTCCTGGATCAACCGGAGCCGATCTTTCATCGCCAGATGCCGTCGATGTGGAGGCCTTGCGGGCACTCAGTCTATCTCCTGCGAGGCATGAGTCTGAGGAACATGTAGCAATGAATGCACCGGCACTGTACACTCACAATCTACGCGAAGGACCGCTTGTGCCTTATCGACAGACACTCCGAATATGGAATGGACGACTCAGTCACGACAAATGGTACCGAGCGGCGGTTCGCCCCTTTATTCTCTTCTCCTACCCTGCTGTTC
The DNA here is from genome assembly GCF_001896365.1 of Talaromyces amestolkiae. Lineage (NCBI taxonomy): Eukaryota > Fungi > Ascomycota > Eurotiomycetes > Eurotiales > Trichocomaceae > Talaromyces > Talaromyces amestolkiae. Next base: position 421,288 of record NW_024468057.1, read on the forward strand.
TGTGGTCAGCTCTTGTTTATGCTTTGTCTATTGGGTGGCTGATTGTTCTATCCGAGTCTGTGGCCACGATTTATGAGAATAAAGAGACATACAACTTTTCTGCGTTGGGCACGGGTCTAGTTTACATCTCTCCCTTTGTGGGCGGTGTTCTCGGTACGGCAGTCGCGGGACGAGTGTCTGATATGATTGTCCGATATATGACCCGACGCAATGGAGGCATCTATGAACCAGAATTCCGTCTCGTAATGGCGATTCCTGTCGCACTTTCGACGGCTGCTGGGCTTATGGGTTTTGGATGGAGCGTGCAAGAGAGAGACGCTTGGATTGTCCCTACTATCTTTTTTGGTATTATCTCATTTGGGTGCTCTCTCGGAAGCACTACGTCTATTACATTCTGCGTGGACAGCTACCGACAATATGCGGGCGAGGCATTGGTGACTTTGAATTTTAGCAAAAGTACGTTCTTCTTCTCTAACCTGTCATGACCAAGCTAATGATTCTAGATGTCTTTCATGGACTGATATTCTCGCTGTTTATTGTGGACTGGCTGAAAAGCGACGGAGCTCGGACTGTATTCCTTGCGATTGGAGGAATACAAATCGCGTGCCTTTTAACTTCTATTCCGATGTACATATTTGGAAAGCGGGCGCGCATGTGGACGGTGAAGCGGAAGTTGATGGAGAAGTTTTGACATTGTTACAATAGCACTGAACAGTTTGGTAGAGCATGGATAGATCTGCTCCCTTGGTTGTTGATTGATCTGTCTTGGATACATTAGAGTTGCGTTATCGATTGCTCTTTATGATGAGTTCATATCTTTTAAGTGCTCTACTACGTCGTATGACTATACAAAGTTACCAGTGTGTACTACGCATCAGACGCCCACAAAGAGAACTTTAGAGCCAATCAGACTGCAGTGCTCACAGCCACCGCGGTCCCTCATCCACAGATAGTGCTGTGGCGCCGCTCGCCAACCAATCAGCCCACCGGCCATCAGCCCCCGTGTCAAGGCGTGACGTCACAAGTCTGCCAGCGTGCCTCACATTGGACATTCGCAGACAGAAAGACGAATGTAAACTATGTCTTTGCAGCCCATACGTCGTTTGAGGCTATTCCTAACCTTTGCGGCATACGTAGTCCGTAGATACTTATTTCCCCCTGTTCCCACCGATATACTCTGAGATTTCTCTCTTCTTTTCTTCTCTGCGTGCGCTGATTTTTTTTCGTCGACAACAACCAGACTGTTTTTCTCGCTCGGTCTGGTAAAAAATGTGTACATATTCTCTTATTATACGAATCTACGATCATTTTTCTTATTTTCATGATTTTCCCGATGATTTTGTTGATTCCACTGACTGTGCGCTGTGTTGTGCGGAATAGGTGTGAGGGTGAAAGTGAGTATGCGCCGCTACGTTGGGCCCGATAGATAGCAGCGATGGAGGCCTGGTGAGTTGTTCCAGTCGCTTTGATTGCGCTTTTCTTCACTGAATGGCTTTCTTGCGATTTTCGAGAAAGTAAGTACCTTGCTACTACTGTCTTTCATTTTTTTCCGTTACTTCCACACTGTCTGTCTACACAGGATTCGAGGATGGTCCTCATCCCTTCCGTCTCAGCAACGCAACACCAGCCAAGCCCGCCACGGAAACGCAAAGGAAGCAGAAACGAGGCACGACGGCAGACTCGGAGAAACCATCCGGCCCTTCAGCGACACTCACTTACGTCCATACCTACCTGAGCCCTCGCCTACCAACCACGCAGTCCCTCCTACGGACTAGTCGACATTACAGGCCACGAACTACGTAGGTGACGCTCTTGCGGCGTGGCCTAGACCCCGTCCAAGCGCTCGACTCGGAGGGAGTACGATTCGATCGGGGTCAAGCCATCGCCCGGCAGTTGGTTGTTACTACCGTACTACGGAGGTAAAGCGGCACGCTACGTAATATGGCATTCTCGGACACTGTCAACTGGTGGAGGGTGCTTTAATACTGAAACGTCTCACATATAAGACCCAGAGGAGCGGGACGTCCTGTGGTGTTTCGTTCGAAATATTTTTTTTTTTTTTACCGGCGGGAGAGATTTGTATGTCAACAACGACAGTCGGGATTTTGTTGTTTGCAGATGATTAGTACTTTCTCTGCAATTTGGAATCACTGGATTTTTTCAGTATGAAAATGTCCATTTTGCGACTTTGATGTTAACGTTGGCTGACATTTATTGGTTTCGCAAATTCAGGCTCGTCGGATTATCATGGCGGAGATCAACCGATAAGATCTTCGATGCCTGGCGATTCTAATGAAATTATCAGGCATCAACAGGCGTCAGCGGGCGATCAACAAAAAATGGCGGCGACAGCAACAGTATTAATACTTTGCGAAACATTAGCTGAGCAGCCAGCGACGACGCACAACGGACGGCTTCTGTCCCGCCAATTGAATCTATGAAACCCGGGTTGCCTACAGAATACTCGGGAGACTGAGTCAGCAAGGAACTCGAGATTTCATAATGATTTTCAATGGTTTATCCACCGCCATATGGGCTGGAATCAAGGGACCGAACAGAGTGGGAATCGATCAACATGGCAGCGTGAGCCTGGATATGTGACTGATGCTGTCCCTCGCACTGTTTGATGCCTGGGGGCTACTACGTCCTGTCTGTCTGTCAGTGCCGAGTGGAGTGCTCCAGGGAGAGATTCCCATTGGCTGGCATGATATCCTCAGACACGGCCGTCTCCAGTGAACAGCTGCGGGATGATGTAAGCAGCCACCTGTGGTTGGTCGCCTGCCAATGTCGCCCCATCCATTCCGATCTCCCCCACCATCAGCAATAATGCCAGGTGATTGGCTGCGACGCCGGCATATCATTCGCTCTTCCAACTTTTTGGTAGTTCTTGCCTTCTTGCTGCAAATCTTTCCCAGCGAGTCTTCTGACTGGATCAGAGCATTCACTGTGTATCCGTTTCACTATATGGCACTATCTGACTATGACTATCTGAGTGCTTTCGCCACAGATCATTGCCATCGCATATTACAACCATGTGTCCTACGATCATCTGATTCGCTCAACCCGCAGTCATCTCCAGGTGTCCACGCCAGTACGACGCCATACTGCGTACTACTATCAGGTATGTGCCTTCTCCCCATCCACCGCACTTCCAGCTTCCTACCACAGAGGATGGACTAATTCTCCGCCTCGTGTTGAAAGCCGCAAGTCTTTATTACTAACCTGTCATAACTATTCAACTAGTGATGACCAGTTTCCAAAATTCTATGATGCTATGCTAGATTCCTGCGTCGCCCTAGCTCCCTTTTGGTTTTGCCGTCCCAGCCCGTCCCGGTGCCTGCGACCAACTTTCAAGAACCGGTTCTCACTCCGTTCGTCAGCCAACGAGCGCTCGTCTGATCACACCAGAACCCCATCTCCCAGCATTTTTCTTTCCTACCGTTCCTCTGAAATTTTGAACAACCAAGGCAGGCCTTTCTGTTAGTACTTACAGCGTACTACTAAAGCCACACGACGTGTGAAACACGAACAAGTCGCTGCGTCGTTTTTATGTCGGTCGCATCGTTCCAGATTTAAGCATATTACGTCGTCGGATCTCAGTGTATCTCTCATATATGATTTGCAAACCATCGACCCCAACAATCCCCCTAATCCGACCAACTCGACCGGTTCCACTTTCTCTGCGCTGTCTGCAATTTCGAATAGTTTCTATCCTCATCCGCGTTGCCCTCGGTCGCATTTTCGCGTCTGCTGTCGAGAACCGCCCCACCCCAGCCAAAGAGACGAATTGTGACATTTGATAATCGTACGCCTTCGCTCTGCCTGCCCATTGCCGATCTGGTTCTGGTCGAATCCCGTCCCGCCTGACCACTTTTCTCCGTTCCATTTCCGGTGCATTCAGTGTGTGCGTGTGTGGATACGCTGGCTAAGAGACCTCTTTCGGATTTCCGTCCATCCATCAAACGAACCTCATTTCAATCGAACTACAGTATAGTCAGAGTTCAATATCAGATATTCGCACACTGCTCGCTATCATCGTTTCACGACCGTTTTTCTTCGAACCACCTCATAATACACATACATCAGGGAGAAACGAAGTCGAGGGAGGGGCCATATCATAACCTGCCCGCCCACTGCTAAGTGAAAGAATGGTTTATATTTCGTTGCTCAGTTCTCAATCGGCTTCACAGGCGTCATAAAATAGCACAGCATGGCACCCACATATGAAGCGCTCGTCGCCCATCGCGACGACCGCCGTTTCCGCGAGCTTTACCGCTATTTTCAACCTGCGAACCCTGCCGCCCTACTCTATCAACCCCAACCTGACCTACCTAACCCCTCAATCATTGCGGAGGACCCTCCGGACGCCATACCTTCAGTCGAAGACAGCCCGGGCATTCCACTAGCAGTGTCTTTGATGCCCCCTGAAGAAAATATCTCGAGCCCTAATACAATATTGACGTCGTTTGCACAGCTGGCTGCTCAMAAGTTGAATGTGGAASGAGCCATAATATGGTATGTTATTTCATACTGTATCTATTGGTGCGAGGCTAACATATATCTAGTGTATTGGGTCGCGATACAGAATACATTCTGGCTGAAGCCGCCCGTGTCGAGCAGACAAATACTCAGAGTCTCTGGATCGGATACGGCAGTGACGGACGGTTTGGGCCTAAGTTAAATCTGGTAAGTACATCATATCTGAAAGCTCGGAATCAATTTACTAATCTACCAAAGAACACTGTGGCACTGCCAGCATCTACAAGATCGAATTATCAATTTCAAATAGTCAACGACTTGGTCGCCGATGAACGCTACGCAGACTTACCATTTGTGGCTAACGATCCTCATTTCCGATTCTACGCCGGCACTCCGTTGACAACCGAAAATGGCATCAATATCGGAGTGTTATTTGTTCTCGACCCGGAACCTCGGCCAAATGGATTGAATGAACATGAAAAGGAATCTCTGGGTTCATTATCACGCATGTCTATGGATTTCCTCCGCGTCAGTCGCCAAGCTGCCGAAGGACAACGTGCTCTTCGTCTATCGCGTGGTCTGAGCTGCTTTGTGGAAGGAAGTTCCAGTTTTGTAGACGGCCTCGGCTCACTTCCTTCCGGCTCTCGATCTGGTTCTCATCTCGACTCGCATTCTGGCTCGCATACCGGTTCGCAAGACTCACACAGTGGTTCTCATCATGGCTCCGCCATCTCTTCCACCTCTGCCCGCTCGTCGGCGTCACCTCCAGCTGTTGGTAGTCCAACCACCCGGTCTCGGAGGTCAAGAGGGTCGCGAGGGTCGCGTGGGAGTAGCATAGATGTACGACCCAGCCGGTCACCAGGCCCGTCATCATCTGAAGGCAAGGATACAGGAACTTCTTCAGACGTGACGACACCACTTCCCGATTGGCTACTTCATGGAACAAAGAGCTCCAAAGCTCGCTTGGCTGATGAAATGCACAACAATCATTGGACGTTCCGCCGTGCAGCGAATTTGATCCGCGAAAGTTTGGGATTGAATGGTGACGGCGGTGTCATTTTCCTTGAAAATAGCAACATGCCAACGGACGCTGAAAATGGACGGATGGAATATTTCGAGGAAGCGGACATTCCGGCCTCAGTACTAGGAGTATCGACAAATGAAGAGCCATTTGCTCCCGAACCCGGATGCAACGCAACATGTCCTGCTGCAAATACCGACCGACGATTTCTTCAGAATGTACTTCGTCGATATCCCAAGGGTAAAGTCTGGACTTTTCACCGGGATCGAAGCTTGTTTGCCTCTTCCGATGATGATGAGAAAAGTGCGAATTCGCCAGTATCGGCAGTCAGGACCCCCAATACGCCTCCGGGTACCAGCAGAAAATGGCGGGCATCCGAAGCTACACAATTGGCTAAATATTTCCCTGGCGCAAGCCAGGTTCTCTTTGTACCATTGTGGAATGCTGCGACTTCCCAATGGTTCGCTGGATGCTTTTGTTGGAGTTCTGCTGAAACTCAGGTTTTTAGTCCCACCGTTGAATTAGCATCTATCATGGGTTTTGGGTATTCAATCATGGCTGAATTGAGTCGATTGGAGTCTATTATAGCAGACCGACAGAAGGGCGACTTTATCGGTAGTATTTCTCATGAGTTACGGAGCCCGCTACATGGCATTCTCGCGGCTGCAGAGTTCATGGACGGCACATATATGAACGAATTTCAGAAATCATTGGTGGAAACTATCAATGCTTGTGGGCGGACGCTACTTGATACAATGAATCAAGTGCTCGATTTCAGCAAAATTGTATCGCTGGAAAAGAGTTGGCGACAGGTGAAGAAAGCTCGGCGAGATCCAAAAGAGGATACGATGGACAATATCAAAGGAATTGATAGTATGGCAGCACTACTCGATACACAGACCTGCGAAGACATCTGCTTGTTAGCAGAAGAGGTGATTGAAGGAGTCTGTCTCGGTCATGCGTATGGTCGTTCGGCTGGCGGGTCTTCAGGAGTATCGCGAACGCCTTCCATGCCATCAGGCGCCGGGTCCAGTTCATTATCTACTCCAGATAGTGAGTCAAATGGCGAAATTCGCCCGGAAGTTGAGGTGATTGTCGATATTCAGAAAGGAAACTGGATTTACAAAACTCAGCCCGGTGCTCTTCGCCGGATCATCATGAACATTTTCGGTAATGCGATGAAATATACCGATACTGGACATATCATTGTACGTTTAGAGACCGTGAAGAGTGAAGACTCGTCGGCAAGTTCGAAGGTCCGAGAAGACTCTGACGAACTGGTTGTACTCACCGTTTCGGATACAGGCAAGGGCATATCTGAAGAATTTCTTCGGGCGCGCCTTTATACCCCTTTTGCTCAGGAAGACACTTTGGCTGTAGGTACCGGTCTAGGTCTGTCGATTGTACGCAGTATCGTCAAGTCTCTTGGTGGTCATATCGGCATTCGCAGTCGACCTGGAGAGGGAACAAGCGTCAAAGTCACCTTGCCTCTGTCTCGAGCGGGGCCTGATGATGGAGAATCCCCTGTGTCGCGCCCTCACCCATCAGTACCGGGTCAAGACCTGCAAATCATTCGTGAACGATTCTCGGACAAGAAAGTTGCGATACTAGGCTATGACCCAGAAAAACCCACGACCAGCACAACTTCTGTACTTGCCAAGTATGTCACTAACTGGTGTGGACTTACTATTGTGCCGTGGCCTGCCTGCGCCGAGTCGGCAGATCTGGTACTGGCTACGGATAAGGAAGTAAACGAAGAGCTGAAACTTCGACAGACGATCAAAGCTCGTGCGATAGTCGTCATCTGCAGTACCACGGTTGACTACGATACCTACCGCTCGGCTTGGTCAAAACTGACCGATGTTGTTGAGTTCTTCTACCGACCTTGTGGCCCATATAAATTAGCTCGAAGTCTACTCCGGTGCTTCAAGCAGGCTGCGGCACTTCCGCCTTCACAGTATGCCAACACTCTACATCCAAGCTTGGTCGACCGCACACGCATGGAGATTCCGGACTTGAAGAGCGGTCAGACAGGACGCAGCAGTGTAGGATCCGAGTACAACTCGACACCTTCACTGGGAGATTTGCGGACCAGCAGTGAACCACGTCTTGAGTCTGCTCAGCCGGCTCTTGTTTCGCCAACGATCGAATTACCTCCTGATATGATGGATGAAGGAATTCATGGAAGGCGTTCGGCGCCTGCTGTACCGGCACTTGACCGTGGCGAAGGCCATATTGTACATACGCTTCCAGAGGATCAGGGATTGTCGCTTATACCTGCTATACCAGACAATGTCTTGGTGGTTGACGATAACCATATTAATCTTCGACTTCTATTGACGTATCTCAGTCGGCGAAACATTGCTAATTTGGATTCGGCCGAGAATGGAAAGATGGCGGTGGAAGCAGTGGAGAAACGGATGGATGGGTATGATATTATATTCATGGGTAAGTCGACTATCTTTCGTTTTGTTTTCCTGAAAATCCTTACTAATCCTGTCAGATATATCAATGCCGGTGATGAACGGCTTCGAAGCCACTCGAGCAATTCGTTCACTGGAGAACGAGCGTGGCGAACGCCGMCCCGCCACGATCATTGCTTTGACTGGTCTCAGCAGTGCTCGTGATGAGACGGAAGCAATGACATCTGGTGTTGATCTCTTCCTGACCAAACCCGTGTCCTTGAAAGAAGTCTCACGACTCTTGGACGAGTGGCACCCCAAGTCACAAACGGATAATTAAAATGTGTTTTTATTTTCTGCATGATCAATTGCTCAGTTTACAACTCATACCCACAGCACATGAGCTAATGTCTGTTCTTCTTGCATTTCGTGTCAATGTCATAACACAAAATTTTTGTTTCTTTGCATATATGCACGTTATAACAGTTATCTGGGATATATTGGAAGCATACGAACTGATATGATACCCCTATGCGAGTTTTGATTTTCTGGCTTTATATTCAATTTTCATCCGACCCGCGACTAACGATTGGGTTCACGGCGTTTTTGTTTTCTTTTCGGGCTGGGATGGTGACGCATGTCGAATTATCATGATATGTTATATTGCTTTTTTGTCGTTCTTGAAAAGGGAAAATGACATGGCTGGCTTGTAGTCTGAATGAACAATTACCATAATCTCCTCGATAGATTTCTCAGTATTTCACTAGTTACTACTGAAGGATGACACAAAATTCTACTGGAGTTGATTGGATGACAAGAGCGCAACGTCAGTAATGGTCCATGAATGTCGATAGATTACAATAGGTTTGTAGCAGACTCCATCCCTCGCTTCCACAATTGTAAATCACTACGTATCTTTGAAGCTGTCGCACTGATGAGTAAACAAATCTGTGATCAATGCTTCCATAATCCGGAGTTTGAATGCGATTTGTTAAAGCACTGTCTTAGGGCTGAATATGCGTTTCATGCCAACAGACTAAAACAATCAACTTTGATGCCTAAGGTCACTTACCAATGGCGAGGTAGGGTTTAGCTCAGCCCCAGCCTCAGTGGGTCCGGCCAGTCTTAACTCTTACGCTGCATGTGTGCTCCAGCCTTCCCCCACGCAATATGACCCGCTCTGTCGTCTTCAGCTCGTTCGACATTGTCTTTCTCACTGCTCAGAAATTGAAAATTGTCGACATTTGCTCGGTAGTATCATTGAGACAAGTCTCACAAAACTGGGAGTTGTGTTACACTGTGCCTCTTTTGCGCAACATTCTGACGGCTGAACGAGAATCATATACGGCATAATTCCCTACTCCTCTGATTATCAGTACATCTCTATCAAATCAGTCAACAACGAGCAAGATGATGAAGAAAAAGGATGTCTACACCAACATCACCCCTCTCCCATCCTTCATCCCCCGCCAGCTAGCCCTCGATATTCTTCACAGTCACAGCGAAATCATCACCCTCAACCCTCTCGTGCTCGACCACAAACCCATCTCCGCGCCCCGCGACGCACCGGCCGAAGAATACTATTCGACATGGTACGAGATCTCGGAACGAATCCAAGTCGTTCCTGGAGCTGGTCGGTTGGGAGGTAGTAAAATTCACTTTCGTGGTTGTTTCCATGACGTGCCCTGGGGTGTACAGACGCATATCTATGCGCCCATGGGGATTGATCTACGGCATAATTACCGTGTCGCAGGCTCGCAGCCGGGCGAACCACCTGAACATCGCGAACTAGGTGTCAACGCGCCTGCTACAGGACTGTATTTACGGGAAGATATCGAGATTCGATGCAATTTCGCCATGGTGTCGTTTGTGCGCAACCAGCTAAAAGCAGCCTCGAAAGTTTTGGTGGATCGGTTGATTAAGAAGGCCGAGTTGTTGGATGCAGGTGTTTTACAGGCGATGATGGACAATGGGAGGTTGAAGACGATTAATCCGGCGGATCGGTCGAGTGTGCGACAGCAGCAACAGACAAATGTACCTCCGTCGCCTACGGTGCCAATGTCGCCGTTGCCGTCGCCACTGCGGTATCAGTCTGTCACTTCGCGACCGAGTACGAGTGCATCGAGTCAGCCGGAGGATTGGCACCAACAGCAGCAACAACAACAACAGCAGCAGCAGCAGCAGCAGCAGCAAGGAAATTTCTATCCCAACTCCGGTCTCCCCAGTCCCGGTTTCCCACCTCCTCAATCGCCTGGTAAAACATTCGCCAACGAACTCCCTGGAGACACGAGCTATTATCAGCAAACTCTCAGTCCGAATAGCGCTTACCACAGCCCTAATATACGCGACTCAATGCAATCTACATCCTCACACGGCTGGTCCTATGCGTCCTCGAACACCACAGCATCCCGACCGACGTCGACGGTCAGCGGGTATGTCCCGTATGTGCCGGCCGATAGTAGCGGCCACGGCAAACAGCAGTTTGCGGCGGAGTTGCCGGCCATGCAGGAGATGCACGAGGATGGTCAGCATCTGAAACGATGAACTGGCTGTGGTGGATGAGAAATTGAGATACCCCTTCTTTCGTTTTTTTCTGTCATGATCGTGTACTTTCCACGGTGTTGTGTATGTTTATTCTGCTTCATGACGTCAATCAAGAATGTCCATATACGTTCATACTACACTGTATAAATACCGTAATTACGATGGACAAATACACAACAAATATATTAAATATAGCGAAAACGTGACAGTCCGCCGCATTGGATTGGTGCAAATACCAGCCAGATCACATGGTTTGTGGTCCCCCGCATCCGTCCAATCACCACGGAATGTGCCAACACGAGCTTATTTGAGGCTTCTGCAAACGAGCCTCGACTCTCCCAGAACACTCACTATTGTTGCCCCCCAGCACAGACTCACTCTTTGTTCTCTTAGCAGCTGTTAGCAGCAGATAAGAAAAAGGAAGCCGCAATGAGCAGATCGTCAGCCCGCAACCAATTGTTTTGCCTCTGTCGGCGCAGGTGCAATCGTCTGGTTGGCTGATTTGATACCTTCCTGTCTTGATTGTCGATGCTCTAAGGTTTTGCTGCAGCTAATCCCGCTGACTCTAATTCCTCTTCTGCTCTATTTAAGTATTCTGCGATTGTCAAAGTGAGGGGCATTATGGTCTTTTATTTTCAATTCTGCTTGACTGTCTTGATTGCTTGTCGTGGTGACCGACTCGGCTGTCGAGTTTTGAGCCAACACGATGAAGACTACACTTCCAATCGCGCTTCTCGCCTTGAACGGCTGGACGGCGACTGCGCTACCCATTCACCACTATGACATCGGTTTCTCAGACACCGTCGCAACGACCCTCCATACGACCTACGACCACGCCGGCCCATTCCCGGTGATGACCAAGTCCTCGTCGACCAAGAAACATGCGCCTCACTTTCTGGAGTGGTGGGCCAACGAGCACTCGAAACACAGAGATGCGCTCCTACATGCTACTGAAACACGACCCTCAGCGCATCACCGCGACGGCAGCAGCAGCGGTAGCAACTGGTCAGATAAAGCGCGGAAAATGATCAATACATGGTCCGCGTTCTACGGGACCGAGTACCCGACCAAACCCTCCTCCTCGTCCTCCGCCAGACCAACCTCATTCGACAGTGGCAACGACAATTCTATTGCAACCGATCCCCTGATTGTGGGCGACGCATGCGGCGTCATCGTCGAGAATTCAGCAGATGGAGAAACATCCTTCACCACCATCCCCTGCCCATCGATCCAATCATCAAACACACGCCCGCACCGACCCGGCTATTTTGAACAATTACGCCACAACCTCGCTACCATGGACGTCGCCATGATCTGCAGCCGCTATGGCCCTGAGCTCGTCGCACTGTGCATTTTCCTGCTTGTACCTATCTCTGTGGTCGTCGTCGAGATTATAGATGCAGTTCAAGATAAAATCGTTATCGAGAAGTTTCCCGACCGTGGTCGTGGACGGGTGCGACTGACGGAGCCCGAGAGGCGGATGAGTGTGCTCGCAAAGTGTGAGAGGGAGAAAATTGTGCGGGATCAAGCCCAGAAATCGTGGGTGAGTTCGAGACGGGGGTCGAGACATGCCTCTACTTAAAGTTCTATTTGTTTCCTGCTCGTTTGTCAGATGTACATACTGCATTGCATGGATTTTTATATCGCGTATATACCCTAGTTAGTGATTTTTATAAGATTTATTATTACACGTCTTCGTTCACTCTACTTAACAACTAGCAGCTCCTCGCCCCTCCTCTCCCTCCATCGATTCGTAGCCCTGATGACTTCCTCGCATCCCTCATCCTCGAGTAACCACGCATACTTCCGCACAAACCCTTCACTCATCTCCCACGACTCTACGAGCCACGACTCCCCCCAAACCATGAATCCCGCTCCTGTCTGGCTACAAGAGGGGGAGGGGGAGGAAGAGGGATGGTTGAGCATTGATCCGAGCATATCGGAACAGAAATCATGCACATCGAGCCTTGGGCTGGCCTGGATGAGTTTGTCGCGCATACCGGCGTCCGGGAATAGATCGATCCAGGGGTAGTGCGGGGTGCGTTGTTGGGGAAGTGTTGGGTGGAGGGATGGTGGTAGTGGTGATTTCAGAGAAAGGGGAGGGGAGAGGTAGTGTGGTGTATATGCGGGATCCTCTTCATCATCATTGTCATGATTGTCAGAGGGATGGTCTTCGTCTGTGAAAAAGTGCGACATTCCGAGTATGAGGCTGTTGATGAGTGTCGCTTGCCAGACATTAAGTTGGGTTAGGATGACCCAGTTGGGCAGTTGGAGGGATAGATGGACTACTTCATCGGTTTGGTAGGGAGTGGTCACTGTGTTGGAGGTCGATCCTGTGCATTTTGATGGGACAAGGACACCGTATGGGGTGGTGTCAATCGATGCACTACTTTGGCTCTCCTCTGTTGAGTTTTGGATACGCTTCCTGAGCCCTGTCAAGATTTGTCAAAATCAAACTCGGAAACCTAGAAGCTAGAGTAAGACATACGACAAGCCCTTTGGTTCAATCTGTTCTGTTCCCGCCGACGTCCTATCCGCCCCCTCTTCCCATCAAAAGTTACTTCAAGATGCTACACAGTTACATTAGAGCTCATCGATTGAATATGAAGGGAACTTGACTTACCGCTTGGCGTATGCTCCGGAGCTCGGCGAGTGTGGACTCCATCCTCCCCCTGTCGCACTACGGCTATCTGTAGAAACACCTTCCGAATCACGCGCAAGTAAATTGAGGCGATATGCTAGCAATTACCAGCAATCTCAATATGTAGACGAGTTTAATGTGATAGAGTCAAAAAGACCAGGGCCATCGGCCATTTGAGCCGATCCGCATTCGTCTTAGCGTCATGCAAGATGATGACAAGCTAGTTCCTAAAAGGATTAGGGCTATCAGATTCTAGGGCTCATAGATTAGGAATTGAGAAGAAAATGGGAATATGAAGTATAAAAGGGAGAAAAATCTCTTCTTAAGAAACATCTGAATTAATCTAGGCTTTTACTTACTTATTTTCTCATCGTCGAAAGGCAAAATGGCACCATCCGTCCTCATCACCGGCTGCAGCGCCGGCGGCATCGGCCACGCCCTAGCCCTAACCTTCCAACGAAAAGGCTTCACCGTCTTCGCCACAGCCCGCGACATCTCCAAAATGAGTGACCTCGCCTCCTTACCCAACACGTACTGCCTGACCCTAGACGTCACTTCTAAGTCTAGCATCCTGCAAGCCGTCGAATTCGTAGGGGCCCACACAAACGGCCTCGGATTAGATATTTTGATCAACAACTCCGGTCAACAATATGTCCGCCCAATGATGGATATGGCTGAAGAGGAAGCTAGGAAGATGTTCGATGTTAATTTCTGGGGCGTCTTCGCTGTTACGCAGGCGTTTGTGGATATGATCATCTCGGCGAAGGGGGCGGTTGTGAATGTTGCTAGTATTTCGGGGTATTGGTATACGCCTTATATGAGTACGCCTCTCTTCCGTGTCTTTTCCCCCGAAAAATAGCCTTTATGTATCTAACAACCGCCGCGTTATTAGCTGTCTACAACGCCTCCAAAGCTGCCCTCGCTATATTTGGCGAAACCCTCCGTCTCGAACTTCAACCCTTCGGTGTCCGCGTTGTATCTATCATCACAGGCGCTGTGGACACAAACATAATGAAAAACTCATCCGTCCCCCAACTACCGGATACATCACGCTACCTCCCCGCTGAGAAACAGATCCTTGATCTTGCGGTTGGTAACGACAACGATGGCGTGAAGCGCATGTCTGCCGAAGACTTTGCAGAAAAGGTGGCTAACGATGTAATCGGTGGTGCAAATGGGAAGATTTGGAGAGGAGGTTATTCCTCGATTGCGAGGTTGTTTAATGTTTTGATACCGACGGGGGTGTTGGTAAGTGAATTCTCTTCACCAGGTCTCTTACTTGCTTATTGATGGTTGTGTAGGATGTGATATTATCGAAGAATCGAGGTCTTGATGCTCTTTGAGACGAGGCTTCAATCTTGTGCTCATGTAAGACGCTTAGCTGCTCAATCAGTTTTGAGAGCTTATCACTAAGTCCCGATATTAAGGCATCTGAGATTTTAAGTAGATATACGCTATATTCGGGAGGCACGATATATAATATTCTTTGACCCTTACAACAACGTAAGTTGTGATCTTTTTCTCTCCATTATAAATGCTCAATTATATGAGCACGAACGCATGTATCAGGTGTATATCACGGAGACCTCGCTTCTATGTGAGCGGGGAGTTGTAGTTAGGGCTTCTTCTCGCACGTGTCCATGGCTAAGCAACGGACCATGCAAGACCGCGAACCTACGGCCGCTGCGGATAAATCGAAGATGGCGTGGATTTTTGCAGTACGTCTTCGATCAAGATTCGTGCTTATAAATTCAATCTCAAAGTTCCGAGTAAGTCAATCCTGATCTCTGATGTGCTTTGATGTGCCATTAGCTCATATGCTACAAGTATTCAATCTCCGTTCAGAGGTCAGATGCATGTACCTGACTTCGGCAGCCCATTGAAATCGTTGGTATTGAAAAAGCCGTGGGAAGTCAAAGAGATTCATCTTTATGATGTAAATCTTAGTTTCGCCCATAAACAGACATTGTTTCCCATCAAGGAGACCCAAGCTTCCATTTTGAGGAGTTCACTAAAGAATGATACCCCCCGGTACTCCCTCGACAGGATGATTCTGTAATCTGCACATTGCTCTCCATTTCACTTGATTTGTCTTGAGTCCTGTGCGACGCCTGCGACTTTGCTTCTGACAAGGAACAGCCTCTTCAAATTAGAGTCTGGGCTTCGTTCAGGTAGAGGAGGTTTGTTGACGTGTTGTATTGGACATATTGATAGTGCACGTCAGTCCTGAATGAATCAGTTCATTATTATGGGAGCTATATCGGTTTTTTGAGGATTGTGATTTTTTTTCCCTTGGATGAGAATGCTTCAAACGCGTGAGATACTCTTTTTCTTGAACATATGTGCAGGGCCTATGCTGACAACGGTTCGTGCAAGTGTTGGTTGTATCTTGAGAAAAAGAGAATAGCCATAAAACGTTTTTGCGAAAACCGCAGTGGTCTGAAGAACAAAGCCATGAAGTATCATCAACTGCTCAACGCCATTACAGATCTACAAACCTGGGCTTTCCTCCTCTTTCGGCAATCCCAGCCAGGTTGTCAACGACGCCGTTGGCAACCGTAGCTCCTTGATCATCAAGGGCTTTGGCTTCTCAAGTTTCAAAACAATTCTTTTGTTTGTCCCTTATGGCTTTATCATCTCACATTCGCAAATTTTGCGGCTACGTGCCTCCAGCGTTGGGTTCCAGGAAAGTAGAGATGTCTTGTTGTTGTCGATTCTACAGTTGGAAATATATCTACTTCCAATGACCGCTCGTTGGGGTTGCTAGCTTACGTTATTATGAGAGTCTGGGTTCTGCTCGCCCTTTTACGTTTTTCTGGTGATATTGTTTGTATGTAGCAATCTTTTCAACATTAGCATGCCTAGATTTTTGACTTCGATGGGCTATAGCATTCGCTATCATCATATCTTCAGTCAGCGCCAACACGGCAGGTTTTATGAAGAGTTCACTTATAGATGTAATCTTCTTCATCTTGTACTGCATTGGCAAGATTGCTTGCCCCTTTGCCTCTGAAACCAGTGAAGCTCCCATATACGCGTCGGAATCAATGCGATTCTTGTCTCGTTAGCATTGCTCTTCATCACATTTGCGTTTTATGCCACAGAATAATATCAAGGCGGATTAGCTTGCTACATAGATCGCATGCGCATGGGTATGATCAGGGTGTGCTTGATGCTTTTGGGGACAAGACGAATACGGCAGGGCGAATATATATATATTCGATACTCGTACTACCAAGTACAACTTGACTTGTTTTTGAACTCTCAGGGTCTACATTTAGGAATCAAAGCTCGAAGTTTATTAAAGTGAATATTCAGTTAAATACACTTCACGATTGTTGGAACATTAACATGGTAGATGCGAGTCTTTCTCATCATAATAGTAGCGTTGGTAGTTCCAAAGTGCCATATCCGAGTTCAGTTAGGGCTTAGCCAAACATGACAGGTTCATCTTGTTCAACAGTTCAATGAGAATGATACAAAAACCCAAGTAAGAAGGCAAATGCTTCAACAGTCACCTACGTACAGGTATTTCGATGCGTTGACCTTACTGGTTAGATATCTTTTTAATGCATGATACACAGGACTTAGAGCCAGAAGAGACCTAACAATCCTATACGACCTTGACTTTACTAAATTGGAAGGTATGTCTATTCTAAGTATAACAACAGTATGCACTCACTTCACAATGACATCAACAACAGCAGACATCCTCTGCTCGAGTACAACCTTCTTAGCCTCAGTCAAAACATCCTTCAAATCTGCGACACGGGTGACTCTCTTTGTCCATAGATGGCCATTGGCAGCCGCCTTGGCTACCTCACCATAATTTGGGCCGTCCAGCTCGAGCGAGATACCCAAATCCTGATTTGTCACGGTCGATGCTACCCCCTGGGGATGGACATCGACGATACACTGACGTGTCGCACGCCAGCCACCATTGTTCAATACAATAGTCAAGAAAGGGCAGTCATGTCTGTGACTAGCCCAATACACGGCAGTTGGAACAGAAAAGACAAAGCTTCCATCGCCAGTAATCATGCAGACAAGTGGCTCTTCACTTGAATCATTCGATTCCTTGGGCTTGACATTGGGCCTGTCAGTCAAGTCGTAAAGCTTTGTTGCAAGTTTAACTCCAATAGCAGCGCCGCCAGCCCAGCCTAGACCACTTCCACCCTTGGTCAGGTGTGACCCGGGGCGGGTGAAACGAAGCTGCTCACTGAGTAAGACCTGGTTTGTGACAGAATCAGAGACAAAGTATGTGTCATCGGGCACTATGGAGCGAAGAGTATGTAGTAAGTAATCCACGGTAGAAGGTGCATCCGGTGTTTCTGCTGCACTCAGAGCACGGCTTACGACGAGTTCTTGGCCTTGTGCAAAACTAGCCTGGACGGTATTCCATCGCTCGGCGTAGGTAGACGCCGAGACTTTGCCGGACTTCAATATGTAGTCCGTTAACTGCGATAGTGCAGTAGCACTATCAGCATGGTACGTTGCGGTAGCGCCGATATCGAAAATGTTCATTTTCTCCTTTCGTGGGTCTAGATCAATGTGGAAAATCTGTGCTGATGGAGACGGCCTGACCCGCGTGGGAATCCACGGTACATCGGCATCGAGAACGAGGACAACATCCGCACTTTGGACAACTTTGGCAGCACCCGTTCCACGTGTGACCCAAGCCGGATGGTCTGCAGGGAAGCATACCTCACGAATTTCCGAATCAAAGACCCTGATACCCTTGACAATATCGACTAAGCCTATTAGATTCTTCACCGCTTGGTGGTTCCGTCCTAGATATCCAGTAATTACCAGTGGCGCTTCAGCTTTAATTAAAGCATCAGCCACCAATTCCACTGCATTTGTCGATAAGCCACCAAGGTGGCAGGACGGATTAGCACGTTCTCGAGGCTTCAAGGACTCCACAGGTGCAGCCAACATCTCCCGGGTTGCTGTCAAATAGACTGGTCCGGGTGAACCGGTGGTCGCCATGAGGACTGCTCGGTGGACCACTGTTTGCACGTGTTCCGCGGACTTAATCTCTGCCGTGTAGCGACTGTAGGGGGCCACGAGGGAGGCTTGGTTGGGAATGTCTTGGTACCATTGTACATGCTCCGATCTAGAACCGGCAGCTTCTCCATGAAGCGTGGACGGGGCAACACCAGCGAAGATAACAACAGGGGCGCGGCCGCTAGAGGCATTATGCAGGCCTTGTCCCAAGGCTGCGGTGCCAACGTCGACATGGACAATAACGCAGGCCGGGCGATGGGTGATTCTGGCATAGCCATCAGCGGCAGACATGGCAGCGAACTAAATTTGCCATTTTGGCAAGTGAGTCAGTTTATTGATCCAACTAGTCCACTCTTGGGCAAACGTTGGTCATGAAGGGGATGAAAAATTACAGTAGACGTACCTCATGCTGAAACAGAATCATACGGGGAAATTCTTTTCCCTGTAATTTAGTCCGACGCACATAGGCCTCGATGATACTGGGATGATCGGAGCCAAGCACTGTAAACAGGTAATCGACCCCAGCCTGTGTATTTTGAGGTTACATAAGCTGCCCGTAATGCAATGTCACACAATCCACGCAGATCGATGAGAGAATAAGTGTTTCACTTACCTCTGCAAGAGCTTCCAGAAAGGCATCTGCAACGATGAGTTTCGAAACCGTGTCAGACATTTTTCCCCTTTTGATTTCACTGCCGTCCAACTCGTATTTGCTATTTGCACAGCCGGCCTGATGATACACCGAGTGAGCCTAGTGCCGTCTACATTTCGACACATGGCAACAATAAGAACGAATTTATAAGGAGTTGGGCCTTGGCTACTTACCAGTGGAATAAGCGAGCGCTGGGCTATTGTATGATGCAAGTACGTACGAGCTTTCGTCTTTCTCAATGAGCAAAAAAAGCAATATGCGCGAAGTTTATATCGAGTAATCCTACATGTTGATTGCCGCTGATCCGACTTATCCATGGAACGACTGCGAGTAGTCACCATGTAATCTATAACGAAATACACTAGTATTGCATTAGTACGATGCTAGTAATTTTAGTTGAAAGTCTGGATGGTTTCGGATCATCCCGCTCAGCTTAACTCCCCACTTTTTGCCCAAAATGTCCCCAAATGACTAAAAAGAGTTAAAAGCCAACAAACTTTTAGCTTCTCTTTAAAGTTTAACCAAGCCCTCATGAATTGGGCGTATCTTGTAGGCCAATCGTATGGCCTACGAACTACTACGTATGAATCTAGTCAATCTACGTAGTCCGAATGAGTCTTCAGGATGAGCCATATATTTTCTTTTTTCGGAGACTCGTTGCTGTTTGAGAGTAGCAGCCTCAGTAGCTGCAACCTCTACGGTGGCCAGAACTCGACGAATCGACTAGCCAAGTAATATGAAAGACCCGATAAGATTACTTGATACTACTTCGTCCAGTGTGGCATGCATTTTCATCCTTAGTACGGAGATAATGGAGTGCGTACTTACTCATTGGTCAATGTGCTTCCACGCGTCCATGGGTCTCTAAATTAAATAAAACTGATAGTATCGTGTACTCCGATGCATGTACATTCGCCATCCTGTTAATACTAGGGTCTGGCCCACAACCTCTTCTCGACCCCTAGCCATTTTGCTCTGCATGTTCTGCGTCTCTGCCGGAGGATTTCCACTTTCTTTAATTGACTTCTTTCGTCTCCCACGTTGTCTTACTCCATCCATTCATTGTCACTATCCAGGGCCCACACCCACTTCAGCAAGGGGGAGGACTACTTTATTTAATCTTTATTTGGTATTTCACACCTTTGTACCCCTCTTTTGTATTCCTTTTTTTCTTTTTTTATTCGGACCGGGACTTGCATACATCTTGTTGATCGCATTGGATTTGCATGTGCGTCATACTCCAACATGTCTGATTCAGTTACTACAATCGAAAAGACCAAAGGCATCGAGCCTGCGGTGCTCGAATCGCCACGAAGCCTGGAGTCGCCCAAACCTGAGCACAGCAAGACTCCCATCGACCCTGTGCTGGAGAAGAAGTTGTTGCGCAAGTTGGATTTCCGTGTGATCCCTATCCTATGGTTCCTGTTTCTTGTCTCCTTTTTCGACCGATCCAATATTGGAAATGCGAAGATTGCGGGTATGACCACGGCGTTGAAGATGAAGGGAAATGACTACAATGTTGCTGTGACTGTTTTCACTGTTGCATATGTGGTTTTTGGTGTGCCAGCCAACTTGTTGGTTAAGAAGTTCGGCCCCAGGATCCTAGCAATCTTTATGTTCTGCTGGGGTGAGTCCAATGCACATTTAATAATTGAGTATGATCTAACCGGTCAAAAGGTCTCCTCGTCCTCGGACAGGGTCTTACCAAAACTACTTCTGGATTGATTGCCTGCCGATTCCTCATGGGCATGTTCGAAGCTGGTTTCGTCCCCGGATGTGCCTACCTGATCGGCTGCTACTACAAGCGTAACGAGTTCTTGCGTCGATATGCCGTGTTCTTCAGTGCCAACATGGCTGCCGGTGCTTTCAACGGTCTCTTCTCTACCTTGTTACAGAAGTTGAATGGCAGAGGTGGTCTTCAGGCTTGGCAGTGGTGAGTTTGGATTTGATACCAGCAAAATGAGTGACGCAAACTGATCACTATGGCAGGATTTTCGTCATGGAAGCCATCATTACCCTCTGTGTCAGCATTATCGGATTCTTCATTATCGTGCCATTCCCCGAAGACGCCAAGTTCTTGACCGAAGACGAGAAAGCTCTTCTCATGCAACGCATTGAGGAAGATGGTGGAAGTGTTCGACATGATGAGATTAATTTGCAGCGAGTGCTTTCCATGGCTGCCGATTGGAAGATCTGGATTTGGTATGCTTCATCTTTCAGTGTCATCAAAAACTGTGGGCTAATTTGACAACCAGTGTTCTTGGATATATGGCCGCCGAAGAAACTGCTAGCTCTTTGGTTGCTTTCCAGCCAACCATCTTGAAGGATCTGGGCTGGACCAACACCTCTGCACAATGGCACACCATTCCTGTCTATGCGACAGCATTTGTTCTTACCTTGAGCAGTGCATGGCTGAGCGATTACCTCAACCACCGTTTCCTGTTCACCGTATTCGGCTCGATTCTCATCATCATCGGCTGGGCAATTGAGCTGGCCCACAAGAGCACCGCCGGCGTTCTCTACTTGGGCATGTTCTTCGTCTCATGCGGTGCCTTCATTAACATGTCGACCATTGTGGTTTGGCTTTGTACCAATGTTGGCAAGGGTGTCAAGCGAACCGTCGCCATGGGCATTCTTACCGGATTCGGTAACTGTGGTGCTTTCGTATCCGGCAACGTCTTTATCACCAACCAGAGCCCCAAGTACCCAGTCGGCTTTGGCGTTGGATTGGCCTTTGGCGTTGTCGGCCTTGTTGCAACGAGTGTCTATGCAGCATTTTTGACAAAGGAAAATCGCCGCCGCGATCAGGTGCAAGGCTCCAATGAGAGGGTCTATGACAGAGAAGAGGTGGAGCAGTTGCAGGATCTCGGAGAGGCTCATCCTGATTTCCGCTTCCAGCTGTAAGCTTTAGCTTGATTTGCCTCAGCCTTGTACTATTTTCTGTTTGTATATGAGTAATTAGGATGAGTGTCAATGCCTCTAGATTTTACAATCATATCTGAATTGCCACCTTGCTAAGTATATAATTATTTGATAATTACTGCAACCTACCTATATTTCTAAACCGCCTCTGGGAAGAGAAATATTGGATGGCACATGGAGTTAGGCACAGGACCGAATGTCCATTCGTGCCTTCATCTGATTCGTGGAACTAAATGTGTCGTCTTCGGAATCCGGAGACACTGATCCGACTGATACCTAAGTTCAGAGACTGGTTGCTAGTGGCTACCTATATAGAAGACTGATAGTATTTACTTTGTCTAGATCCCTCGATCCATTGTTCTTAGTACGAACTTCAACATGCATTTGCTACAATTCTGTGCGCCTGTCAAGTTCTAGTCTAGGCCGCTGAGTTTTCCATTCTCGCTTTTTCCTTCCTGCAGGCTAGCTAGGCTAGCTGTGCCACATATAACTTATTCGTAAGCGTCGTAAGCGAATTTGTGTGAGATTATCAGAATCCAATCGGAAAATAGTCCAGATATCTGGAAATAGCCGATGGATGAAACCTTGGTGGGGGTTATCGAGGCATTTGTCGCGTAGCAACTCAAGGCCATTTATCGTCTAAGCGAATGGTACATTCGTTGTACCTGTACGGGCGTATTGACCGTGTTACCTCTTTCGATGATATAGTCACATTAGTACTCTGCATACTATGCATACTATGCAAGGATTGCTTTCCATAGACCAATAAAAGATGACAACCCGCGGGAAGAATTGAGCTATTGAATAAAATTCGCTAAGAGCCTAAAAGTCTTAAGACACACAAATTGTCGTCCAGGGCTCTCCATATACGTAATCCATGTTGGTTATACATGTTGGGTTGTGTTTGGTAATGTTCGTACACACCCACTTATGTTGGATGTGGCTATATACCAGCGACCTTTATCTAATTCGGACAATAGGCTCTTTTCCATTACACTTTCAGGCTTTCAGCCACCTGTGAGTTATTCTATTTAACCGGAAGCGCATTCATTTATGGGAAGAGTCCTCCGTTACACAGGCTATATCAACACGAAATAATGCTTTGTGGCACTCAATCACAAGCCCTCACGTCAGCCTCTTTTAGTCGGGAACAGAATACGGTACGGACCGGCGGGKCTCAATTACCACGACACCACGGTCGAATGGTACATGGCACGTAACGTAGCAGTACGACAATTGTAACTGTACGGAAGATAGCGGATGGGTCAATTTTAGTACTTAAAGACGCCTACTAGCCAGCTCCGCGAGTCCGCGGTGCGGCGGTGGAGTGACTACGGACTACGCCGCCGAAATTCCTCAATTAGTGCTCCAGCGTGCCGTCCCAGGACCCTTGATCGTCCCTTACTGGCCTACGAGCGACTCCGTACGCGAGATACGTTTCCGGAGTCGTATGCAGTAAGCTTGAAACTAGCCTCCAGACTAAACTCGCGCCAGGGATTCCGTACCCACTATTTTTTCCAGACTTCTTCGACCAACTCAAAGCTTCTAGATGTCATTGGTTTCCACATTCGAATTAGAATGTATTCCTCCCATGCTCCACTTGGGGGAATCCTTTGAGAGATTATCAGACGGTTGGTTACGAGCTTAGCGTCTATGTGGCTGATTGGCTGGATGTTGGTTTACGTGACGATCGAGCTGTGTGAAGTTGAACGTATCAAGTGATGTTGCAATTCTCTTGATCAACTATGTGATCGTCTCTCTAGACTTCAGCGGAATCAGTTTTCATATGTAGCATCGATTATCTACGTGCTGATCTATTTATTTGAAAACGTAGCATACGCATGTGAATTGGTTTTCGAAGTAAGAGCTGTAAGCTGTAACTTAAAATTCGTGGCAGTACGGAGGATTCTGTGTAATTTATTCAAGTAGTATATTGACAATTTATTGACCGTATACGAAGTATAGCCACCAGCTTACAACGCAAGACAATAGCCACTAGTTATCTGTCTCAAGCCACCCGGAATGCGTGTCGTCGCATTCTTATTATCCAACACCATGTGCTGAATACGGAGTATAGTGCGGCCCACGTTTAGATTATGCGACCCCATAATTGTTGGTTGAGATAAATGAAATGGTCAGTGTTATCCTCGTCTCTTCCGGATCGTCACTCAGATTACGATGCCGATGGATGACTTGCTTGAACCTGTATGAGATAAGATGTATCGATGTCGATCCGATGCCCCAAATATCAGCACTCCACGTTTTCTTTTTGCTCATTCGTGTGTTGTCGATCTTCTCGCATGTTGTTCCATTCGTGCTTTCGAACAATATGTGATGCCCACTAATCTTTCAATGGGGTTACTTAGTCGACATTTTGAGAATTTCTTCCCGAAAAAGAAATGAGAGAATTTCTGCTTCATCGTTTAGCCAGCCAAGCCTACGCTATAGGTTAGAGGATATTGGGACGGAGAGACATTCCCGAATTCCTCTTAATCCCATAATCCTAATACGTACTAAGTCTGTTAGGGTCGTATCTCAGAGGCCAATAGAACCATACAGTATGCAACTGTGAACCATGCAATCTGTTGGGTATGTAGTAATTATCACACTGGACACGCCAACTTACTCGTTTTCAGGGGAAATGTTGGATTATTGCTATGCTCTAGCATTTACACCTAGCACTTGAACATCCTTCATTGAAAAGAGTCTCTTCTTGAGAGACACGAATAAACCTAGTACTCGGTATGAATTATTCCGACTGATGGCAGGGCTCAGTTTCAGGCAGAGGAAGCGACGAATACAATCTTTTAGCAAGACGTAAATAACTAGTCATCTACGGAGTAGTATGTACACTAAATCCACAAACCAGAAGATTGTCTGACTCAAAATATTAGTACCAATACTGACCTAGTAGGATGAATGATTTTATTGGGCACTGATCTGCTAGGATTACAACCTTGTTAGACAATCCTCGTTTCTTTTTTTCCACCCCTTGTAAGGTATTTTTGATAGTACGTACGTATCCATACATGTATCATGCGAGCTCACCGCGAGTGGAGCGTCTCTTAAAGCCTTATTATTATCAGATCGTTCGTCTTCGACCACTTGTACCTTTGTATGACCCGGAAACTTCTAATCTAAAGTTTATATACTTGATAAATATAAGCGTCGCTTTGACTCGCTTCTCTTTTCCAAGTTTGAGAAACTTTATCTCACTTTCTTGAACCGACGTGTCAATGCTGAGAACATGGTGAGCAGCACAGTGAGTGTCCCTGACAAGGGACCGACATTCATTGCCGTGACTGGCGTTCTGTCGGGCATAGCGTTTGTCCTCGTTGTCTATAGGCTTGTTCACGGTTGGACCTTCCGAAAGGCCATCTATACGGATGATATACTCATTGCTTGTTCTATGGTATTCCTGCCTCTTCCCATCAGGTTGAAATCGGACTGACACTTTGTCCCGCAGACTGTACAAATCATTACCATAATAGTTGGAGATCTTGGTAAGACTCAAAAACCCTGCTCCGTTGTTTGTGCGTCTTGTTGCGCAAATACAGCTAACATATGGAAATAGCGAATCACTATGGCTTTGGTCGACACAAAACAGATATCGCAAAATCCGGTGGAAACCTGGTGGTAGCTTTGAAGGTGTGATTTGCTCTTCCCTCGGTCATGATTTTTCCTGTTGAGAGGGACATATTAGGGCACAAATACTAATATAGAAATCACCTTCAAATAGTACTTCTGGCTTTTCCAAGTCTTCTACAAGCTGGTGCTATGCTTGACTAAACTGTCTTTCCTGACATTCTATCTCCGCATTTTTCCCAGCAAGAAATTCCATCGCATCTGTCACTTGACCATGGGTGTTATCATTGGTGGAGTTCTCGGGTTCGTTATTGCCACAATCTTCCAGTGCGTCCCTGTGGCGGGCTCCTGGGAAAAGACGCTACCAGCGAAATGCATCAACAACGCCTGGTTCCGCTGGTGGTGGGCAGGCTACAACACCGCAACCGATATCTGGATCTGCCTTCTACCGATGCCCCTTCTTGCGCGACTACAGCTGGATACTGTGCGCAAGGTTGGTGTCATGCTCATGTTCGCTCTCGGTCTTTTCGTCTGCGTCACTAGTATCGTCCGTATCACTGCCCTCGTACAAAGTGTCTCCACTACCGATACAACATGGGGTTCATGGGATGCTTTACTGTGGAGTGGTATTGAGGCTAGCACTGGCATTATCTGCGCCTGCCTGCCCTTCTTGAAGCATCCTCTCAAGCAGATGTTTCCCAGGCTCTTCTCCTCCTTCGACAGCAGAGTCAGCCGCAGTCGACCAACATACAAACTCAGTGCTCTCTCACAAAGAGCTCACCGGACCCATCCCAACGGAGAATGGCAGAACCTTGATACGTCCAAGGTCGCTACAGGTACAGGTAGTATTGGTACGGGCGGTAGTGAGGAAGCTATCGTACCCGGTCACATTATGATGAAGACGGATATCTCGCTGAAGACGGAACGTGTATAAGACTCCTTACTCTTCACGGATGTGATAGCGAGTCAAAAGTACTTTTTGAGATGTTATGATAAGCGAATTTTGGTCGTCATGCTTACTTTCTTTTCCTTCGTTTCTTTTGTAATTATATTAATCAGGCATCTTGGTATTAGTGCTCGAGCTGGAGTTGGGTAATCGGATTATCTAGATCAATTTATTTGTCAAGTCAATATCTTTCTTTGCTTGATTCAGTGGATAAAACATCCCCAATAGAGAGAAAAGAGAAGTTTAAAGCTAATAAGCTTTGCGGACATGATACCGAGGACGATATTGAGCGATGCCCGGGGTGATACCACAAGTACACTGTTTCTGGAAAATGTGGAACTGCTCGACTCGGATTTATTTAAAATACAATTAGCACTCAAGATAAAAGGTCAGTAGCACATTCGCATAAGTTATTATGCGTTAGGAATCAAGAGGTCAGCGAAGTTCTCAATTAGGCGTGACTCAGTAAGCTCTAATTCCCAGCATCTGGGAGGGACGTAGGACACCGAGAACCAACCTTTCTGGGGCTCAGTATACTTGCACAGAATATGGCGACTATCTGCAATTGAAATATTATTCCAATCCTTCAAAACTCTAGATCTAATATACTTAAGAATTTTTGATCGTCGTAGGAGTACTTTTCACTTTCCTCCGATCAATAACTCCGTTGATATGCAACTAAGAACTAGGGCTCCTAAGCATCAATCGCCGAAATTCGACAAATCTGATTTGCATACACGATCAATTTAGTATATGGGAACATATACTCAACTTAAATGGGACTTTAGGAAATTAGGACATTCACATGAAAGACTTTGTGAAGATTGAACGATCATTACGAGGGTATTCATGTCGCCGCTTAACGAAAGGTTGAGTTGTGTACAGACCCTGCTCTTATAACCGAGTTACAGGATTAAATAAAACTTATTCAATTACGAAAAGACCCCATCTATTCAGAAAATTTGCCACACGAAGTCTTCGATTACTTGGAAGTCTTCGATTACTTGCATATGATCAGGTAAAGGTTCGGAGATATCGATTGATCGATCACATTTCACCGATGCCCCGGAGTAACTGTTGACATTGCCGGGAAGAACCAGACAATATCTGGTGGAAGCAGGAGATTCAAGTAAAGTTCTTTTTGCTTGTTCTGGGAGTTTGCTGTTAAGATACCTTTATGAAGTATCTTATTTAGGAAAATCCTTCATTAAGCCTATTCACTTCGTTTCTCCTCCTATACAGGTCTTTAATTAGAGAATGAACAAAGTACCTAAAACTAATCACAATGGCAAAAGAGTACAATGTTCCCTTTGAGGTACGCATACAAACCAATAATGTTATCAACTGCTAGCTATCGTTCGATTAACCTTGAGTTGATGATTAGCTGGACAATCCAGAACTACTGAAGTTCGATTCCTTTGTCAACAAGTGGATTCAATCAAAGAGCGGCGCCAGTTTCGAGGTTGTCGGTAAGATAAGCTTACCTCAATATAATTTTCATTTACATTATGATGCAAAAAAGCCCTACTAAGGTGCCTGAAATGAGTAGATCCTGCCACAGATACTCCCTGGGCCAGCTGCCCTACATTCACAGCCCAAGATGTCCCTCAAGTTGTTGAAGCAGCACATGCAGCATTTCAGAAGTTTTCAAAGACGTCCCCTCGACAGCGTGCGGAATGGATTATGAAATGGGATCAGCTTATCAAAGAAAACAAGATGGATATTGCCAAGATCTTGACACATGAGGCCGGCAAGCCGATCAGAGAAGCTGCAATTGAAGTTGATTTCTCCACAGCATCTTTATTGTGGTACGCGGGCGAGGCAGAGCGTATCGAAGGTACTGTTGCGGCTACTTCATTCCCTCCTGGCCGGAGAGCATTTACCATAAAACAACCAATCGGTGTCGCGGTTGGGTTACTACCATGGAACTTTCCAATCAGCATGCTTTTGCGTAAAGTCGGCCCAGCGCTCGCAGCTGGATGTACGATGATCGTGAAACCTAGTCCAGAAACGCCTCTTAGTGCATTAGCTCTTGCTTACTTGGCTGAAAAGGCTGGTTTCCCACAAGGTGTCATTACTGTGTTAACAACAGATCTCGATAATACTCCGAGTCTAAGTGAGGCTCTTTGCAAGCATCCACTCGTCAGGAAGGTCACATTCACTGGATCGACGCGTGTGGGAAAGATTATTGCTGCTCATTGTGCCGAGGGCGTTAAGAAGGTTACACTCGAGCTTGGTGGAAACTCTCCATATATCGTATTCAATGATGCCAATCTCGTCCAAGCTGCCATGTCGTTGATGATGGTGAAATGGATGAATGCCGGCCAAGCCTGCATTTCCGCCAACCGTGTTTACGTACAGTCTGGGGTTTATGAAAAGTTTGCAGAAATGGTAAAAGAGCACGCTAGCAAGATTGTCGTGGGACATGGCTCTGCTCCTGGTACCACCATGGGTCCGTTAACAAGCCCCCGTGGCCTTGATAAAGTTTTGAATCAGATTGATGACGCCACAAAATTTGGTGCCAAAGTAATTCTAGGCGGCCATCGTGTGTCCAACAACCCCGGATACTTCATAGAGCCAACGATTATCAAGGACATGACACCTGAGATGTTAATATCTCGCGAAGAAAGCTTTGCGCCTGTCCTGGCGTTGTTTAAGTTTGAAACGGAAGAAGAGGTTACAAACTTGGCTAATGATACCAGTATGGGATTGGCCAGTTATGTATTCACCAAGGACGTCGATCGCATCTGGCGCATGTTCGAGAATCTGGAGGCCGGTATGGTAGGACTAAATTCTGGTAAGTACTGTGTATCCGATTTAACCCTTGTTTCGATAATGTCTGATCGGTCGTGTGACCGATATAGCTCAATCTTCTACAATGGAAACGCCGTTCGGAGGTACCAAGGAGTCCGGCTATGGCAAGGAACAAGGCAAGCATGCTATTGAGGAGTATTTGATTACCAAGACTGGTGTTCTGGCACTTGAGGGGCAAATTTAAGAAATGGAAAAATAGCAAATCATGGGCATAACTCTTATATGGTATTTGTATTTCGTTTGAGCTGACTCTAAAAGATCTACACAATGATGGATACATCTCTCAAATGCTATACCAGATGTCGCACTTGATGCTCTGTTAAAGAGATATCAAGACATAAAAATTCCATAAATAAATATGATTTCCAATCGAATCCAAATGGAGTTTCATTAAGTCGTGACTACGTACTTATGTATTCGAGGAATGTAGGGATTTCATAACTGTACCACCATTGTTCTCCCTCCTCGACGACCCGAGGAATGCTACCTAAGAATCCTTCCGATTATCGACAGTAAGGAGAGGATTTGACACTTGCGACTCTTGGAGAATAACAAAATCATGTTGATAGCTAATATAAGAGCCAATATATAGTCATTCACGTGAACAATTACTTCAAATTCTCATATTACCAACGCGATTGTGGGATGATGTTTAAACATTATAACCTCGATGAAGGGAACTTAATCCTACAAACATTCCTGTTGAGGGCACTAACTCAACCTGACGATCTCTCCACCATGGCATCAGCTCTTTTTTTTTTTCAGAAGCTGATTTCGTGTCAACATTCCTGTGATCCGGAGCCGTCTCGACACACATGTGGATCGTAGAGTAAATCAGGACAAAACGACATTTCTAATGTCCTCAATCCTCCTCAAACTCTGAAAAGTTCTCTACAAAACGAGCTTGGGTGCTCAATACGTATCATGAGATTATTCGAAAGACGCCAGCGTCGAGTCATTTTTGTGACCACAAAATAATTCAAGTTCTGTTTACATTCACTTCTAACTCAATATTCATTCCCTCTTCTTCCTTGGAATAATTGCAAATCCAATATACCGAGTCTAGCGACACGCTGGCGTATCCTAGACATCATGTTTTACATCGGCTTKTTYAATTTTTTTAAGACACAGAAAGTGCAGGGCGCTTTGGCTTTGATATGTCTCATTACCTTTCCATTTTTGGTGCCATTGTCATCGATACTGTCTCTGAATAAATACAGACATCATCCGACCAAGGACTTTCAGTGTGGTGGTATGACAAGTTGCAATTGTTTCTTATGTTTGTTGCTGGCTAGTGAACTAATTTTGTGCTGCAACAGTAAATGCATTGCCAGGGCAAGAGATATGTCCGCAGGGCATGTGCTGTTCTCGATATGGGTATGGTATTGTCCTGAGCTTTTTTAAAGTATGGCGATCACTGATATATCTAGATTTTGCGGTACAACAAAAGAATATTGCGGTCTTGGATGCCAGAGTAACTGTATCAAAGCAGCAGAAACGAAAATGTATGCTTATTTCCCGAGGCATGGACAAGATATTGATATGATTGATACTGAGCAATCTATAGTGCCTCACCCTGTCCCGGGTCTATGACTCGATCTATCGCATACTACGAAAGCTGGGCAAGCCATCGCGTCTGCAATAAATACATGCCATCTGACATCGATCCAACACCTTATACCCATATCAATTTTGCCTTTGCACTTATCGATAAAGATGGAAAAGTCATGCTATCTCTCCAAAATGACACCATCCTGTTTGATCAGTTGAAAGATGTTCGCGACAAGAGCCTGGGTAGTAACATCGAGTTATGGATCGCAGTGGGTGGATATGCGGTAGGATCAGCGCCGTTCGCCAAACTAGCTGCCACGCAGCAAGGTCGCAAGACATTTATTGACTCGGCATGTACTTTCATGGATAAATACGGTTTTAAGGGCATGGATCTCGACTGGGAGTATCCTGCTGCTACGGATACGGGCGGCACGACAGCAGATACCAAAAACATGGTATCACTGGTAAAGGAGTATCGCGAGCAGTGTAAGAACAAAGGCCTGAGTGTGACATTACCTGGAGGAACATGTAGGTGTCATTCAGCATTGAAGAGAACTTCTTTTACTGCAAGATATCGATCTAACAAATTGTAGTCTACATGAAAGGTTTCGMCCTCAAAGGTCTSGAGCCATATGTCGACTGGTTGAACGTCATGGCATACGATCTTCATGGAAGTTGGGAGAAACCTACAATCGCAGAACCCCATACAAATCTCTCTGATATTCAACAGTCACTACAGCTTGTCTGGAACGCAGGAGTCAGTCCTGGGAAAGTCATACTCGGGCTCGCAGACTATGGCAAGACCTATACACTATCCAGTGGTTCATGCACAACTCCTGGCTGCGCTGCTACTGGCCCCGGGCTAGCAGGACCGTGTTCCAACGAAGCAGGAAGCTTGCATAATGCGGAAATTAACGCAATATTAAAAAATCATACAGACATAAAGCCCCAACTTGATAAGAAAGCAGCGGTCAAATTTTTTTCCTGGGACAAGACACAATGGTTAGTTGAAATCATGGCGGATAATACACTTACTTGCATGATAGACGCTGACATGGACTATTTTTAGGGTTTCATATGACGATAAAGAGACCCGGCAGCTCAAAAAGCAATATGCTGCAGATAAATGTCTGGCAGGGACTCTAGATTGGGCTGTAGATATGAACGGTATTTCGTCAAAAGACACGAAGGACGATCTGTAGAAGTTGATATCGCCATTCGCGAGAAATATTCTCGGTGTTCTTATCACACCTCTTCAATGTAAATCATAATACTTATTTCATTTTTTCCAATATTGCAATGACCATCAAAGCCCCTACTTGCGCAAACTTTGTAGACTGTCAGTGTACTTGATTACTCCAACGAGTTCTACCTGCTACCCTGACTTGAATTGATAGTGAGCTGTCATCTACGAGCAGTCATCGTATCGAAATATGAGACGGAATCTCGTTTATATGTTCTATCAGAGAATGAGAGTTTCTAGAGGAATTCGATTTACCTGTCTATAGTACAGATGCGTAACATAGTACCATACATACTTACCGGCATGGACCGCAAAAGCTGGCCGGCCCCACATGACTTTGGTGGGTCGGACCCAATTAGTTGTCGACCATGGATCGAATGATGTATCAAAGATGAACTTAATCGAAGCTTATTCAAACACTCACTTCAAGGACAGAGTAGTGAATCACAAATTCTCTTGTATTCGCAATATCAAGCATTTAGCGAGGTTATTTACTCACAGAGGCACGGCCAACTCTGTGCTGTAGGTTTTTTGAGCATTGGAGATTTCAATACCTGACGCAGAATCAATCGAGCCTGCTTGCTGGCTCTTTCATTCATTGATCTGTCGCTCAGCTGAGGCACCACAATATGGATGACAACCTACATGAATTAAGTTTGCTCATACAGACTCATCCAATTATCGACAATCATGCGCACAACCTCCTCACCGCTGAAAACGCACTCGAATACGAGAAATATCCGCTAGAGTCAATAACCTCGGAAGCTGCAGGTGAAGCCCTCAAGCAGGTACCCCATACCCTGTCCCACCGTCTTGCTGTCAAGCAGCTTGCGACGCTATTTGATTGTGAGCCAACCTGGGAGGCAATCAAAGATGCGCGTCAAAAGTGGATTACAGCAGACTATGAGGGATTAGTGCGGAAATGTCTCGAGGGGACATACTCGCTGTTGTTGGATGATTTGTTGACAGACCATGACATTGAAAACTACAAATGGCACAATCAATTCATTGATTCACCGTCAGGCACGAGAAGAATCGTTCGTATCGAGGCCGTTGCGTCGCAAATTCTACGTGATCTGTGGGGTCCAAATTTCGTAGTCGAAGGCTCTCAAGGCAGAGGAATTACGACGTTCATGCATGAGTTCCGAAACCGCATTCAGAAAGATTGCTTGGACCCCGTGGTATCCGGGTTTAAGTCAGTTATTTGCTATCGAACAGGACTAAATGTCAAGACAGACGATAATAGTCCATTTTCCGATTTTGATGATATGCTTCAAAATATAATTACGACTGAGCCTTCGCTTCGCATTGCCGAAAAGCAAATAAATGACTTGCTAGTGAGGATGGCATTAGAAACCATTCGAGACACGGCATTGCTACATGAATTGAAGCCCAAGCCTATACAGTTCCATACTGGCCTGGGAGATAATGACATTGACTTGGTGCTTGCAAACCCGGCCTATCTCCAACCACTAATCGAAAGATATCATGATGTTGATTTTATCCTTCTTCACTCATCATATCCTTATACTAGAGAAGCAGGATATCTCGCTTCCGTCTATCCGAATGTTTACCTTGATCTTGGTGAGGTTTACTCCATGGTTAGCAAAGACGCAGAGATTGCTATCTTACGGCAAGCCATGGAATTGACGCCTACAAGCCGTTTGCTGTGGAGTACAGATGGACATTTCCACCCGGAGACGTACTGGTTATCGAACAAGCAATTTAGGGATACGCTTGAGACTGTGAGGTTTCCTGTCCTTTCATTCGAGCATGGGATTTTTGCTGACTATGATTTCTCAGGTCCTGCTTATTCATGTCAAAAAAGGCGTACTGACTGTTGCAGAAGCCAAAGAAGCGGTAGCTGCCATACTCTTCAATAACTCGAACAAACTATACGATCTCAAGTTAACTCCACCAAAAACCGCAACCGGACAAGGCAAGTCCAAGTCAAATGATCTATTGCTTACCACATATTCAAAAGATTTGGCTGCATTAGCTGCCAAGAATCCAAGCATGATAGTCTGGATGCAATGGGTAGATTACACGGCCACAATCCGCGTGCGCATGTTTCCGATCCGCGAATTCCAAAAGATTGTTAAAGGACAGCGTCGAATAGGTATCACACTGGCAGTCCTACACATGCTACAAGACGATACGCTTGCTCCAGGTGGCATCGCCACCGGCCAATTTTATATGAGACCTGACCTTTCTTCCTTACGCAAGAATGTCGCACTCAAGTCTAATAGTGCCACTGTGATGACATTTTGGGAAGATGATAAAGGCGAACAATTAGAAGGCTGTCCGCGCACGACACTGCAACGAATCGTCACCGCATTGAACCCAATCCAAGTGACGCTTGGATTCGAGATTGAAGTTGTGATACTTCGACGCCATTTGGATGGCGGATGGGTTCCTCTTACAACAAACCACTCCTGGTCGAACGTGACAAGTGATATTCGTCAAAATGCTCTTGAACTTCTCGAAGAGATAGTAGCAACTCTGGCTAGTATAGAAATCCACATTGAGCAGTTCCATGCGGAATCTGCTCCTGGACAATTTGAGTTTGTTCTTCCACCTGCTCCGCCTCTGGAAGCTATCGATACTCTTCTCAAAGCGCGACAGACAATCCAGAATGTAGCTGAGTTGCACGGTTACCGCGCCACTCTTTACCCACGCCCATATCCCTTCGCAGCAGGTACGGCATCACATGCACATTTCTCAATCTCACCGACCACAGAAGAGGAGTCCTTTCTAGCCGGCATCCTCACCCATTTTTCAGCCATAACCGCCTTCTCCTTGGCGCAAGCAGTGAGTTATAAGCGCGTTGCATCCGGTATCTGGGCAGGCAGTGAATGGGTGACCTGGGGCACACAAAACCGCGAAGCGCCAATCCGTAAGATCAGGTCAGGTCACTGGGAATTGAAGCATATTGACGGGCTGGCGAATATGTATCTTGCCATGGCTGCGCTACTTGCGGCTGGTTATTTGGGGATTGCGCATTCATTAACCCTGACGCACGAAGATTGCCCGGTTGATGCGTCGATATTGTCCGCTACTGAGAGACAACGGCTCGGTATTAAGGAGCAAATTCCGAAAACTTTGGAGGCCAGTCTCGCAGCGCTGGAGGAGAATGATGATATGTGCGCTATATTGGGTTCAGGGTTTGTGAAAAAGTATATTGCGGTGAAGCGAGCAGAGGCAGAGAAGCTGGCGTCTATGGAGGATAATGAGAGGAGGACGTGGCTAATAGAGCGATATTGAATTGCTTCGGTCTTTTGATACGTAGGCTGCAATTGGTATAGTGAATACAACATCCAAGGTTGTTCATACTTCGTGGTATTATTATCAATATCTCGAAATCTATAAACAGATCAATCCCAATTCCTTCGTATAATAGGCCTGGCAGGATCCCATGGGCCAATCACGACATTCTTGTATTTTTGCAAGCTGATAAGCCACCAACTACACGAGCCCATCGCCAGTGCCGTGAGAATCGTACTAAGAATCGCACCGACAATCGCAGCAGCCCAGCCGCCGCGCAGTGCAGTACCGACGCCCGCACCGGCTGCAAGGACAAGAGCAAACGTTAAAAGAACATGACCCGTCCATGAGACGTGACGCAACTGTCTGCGAAAGACGGGAAATAAGCCGAATACTTCTATTGAGAATAGAGTCAGACTGAATACGTGTGTAGTTGATGGAAGACGCGATGCCAACACTGTTGATGCCATTAAGGCGGCATTAGTCGATAGTGATGCAGGGAACTTTGTAGCGTCAGCCTGTCCTTCGCCGCTACCATAGTCGAAGGAGAAGATGTTTATGATCATGAGCCAACAGCTAAGTGCCCAAATGGAGTCGCTGGCGGTAGACTTCGTAAGTGATTTTAGAATGGGACTAAGCCCGAGCAACGCGCAGTATATCAGTAGTGCCGATTTGATAGTCGCGAGGCGCTGTCCGTTGCGCCGAGATAACAATGACTTATTGTCGTCGTAGGAATAAAAGGATGGCTGCCCCAAGATCGAAGAAGAGCCTGGTGTCATCGACTGAAATGACGCAACACTCATGCCAGTGCTCCTGCGCCGCAAATGAACTTCCGAGCCTGAACGAGGGAGATCTAAGCCCAGACCATGCACGTTGCCTCCTACATGATCATTCGTCTGAGGGCCCGCCGCGGGTGTCTGGGAGGCCGTAGAACTCGCACTCGATCCATCATCGACCTCACCAGAATCCGCAAACTGTGCGGCCTTTACTTCCTCATTCTTCTCCTTCCACACCCAAGTGTCCCAAAGCACCCATCCCAGTAATGTGCCTATACTTCCGCTGCCCACGACCGATACGGGGCTAATCCTGCTTTGAAAGATTCCGACAAAACAGCATACAAATATCACCACGGAGCAAACGTGTTGAACAATAACCGTAGAATCGGCGACTAGGGGCCAGAAGTCATATGGCCGGAGGCGTGGGTTTCGCTGTAGATGATCAAGGAAGGTCTCGACATCTGTGTAGTTGTCCGGATCTGTACGTAATCAGCATTTTTCTGCCATATAAATCGCACTGAAATATCGTACATGACTGGCGAACCCATAATAACTTCTTCCAAACACCTTTGCGCTTCTTCCGTCGCCCATCTCGGAACTTGCGGATGTCATTCTTTCTAGGCTCGGTGCCAGGCACCGCAGGCGGTGGTCTGAGAGCAGCGACAGATGCGGATGTCGCTACAATTCCATCAATCGGTCGTAGATGAGATGAGCTATCTTGCCACAAGCGCGTTTGGGGGTGGGCGTAGGCATGCTCCGGAGCGAGGCGTGTCGGATCTGGGGGGACACGCTGTGGAAGCGGCGGCTTTAGTCCTCCAGCCCTGTTTGGGTGAGTTTCGACGGGGACTGGAGGAGGCACAGGAGGTGGAGATTGAGGTTGAGGCGCCATCGGGCCCCATGCGATGTTATGAGCCGAACATGACAGATGATTTCGAGCGAAATGAGGTTGACGGTGATCTGCGTTTTGCGGTCGATTAGGGATTGGTCAACTGCTATTGGCTGTTGGGCTAGAAGTCATGTGATTTCTGATGAATACGCGGCTGGGTTTGGCGGCTGATAATCAATGCGGAGTAAACATCAGACAGTCTCACTTACAATTTTCATCGCATCTCTTTGTTTACCTCACTTACGCATTAATGAAATGGACTCATGTAGGCTTTGAGCTTTCTGTCCCTTGACGGAATAATGCGCGGCACGGCCAGCATCTGTCTGGCAAATCGGTCTTGTTTTAAACTTTGAGACCGCATTTTTGATAGATCATAATAATACGCACTCTACACACAAAGATTAATGGCCGACGAAGGGATTTCCGGGAACGTGAGGTAAGCAGAAGTAATGCCAAGCCGAGACTATGCGGAGAATAAGTTCTCTCCCACGATCCTGTATCCTCTTTACCTACTGCACCTTCACTGAGACACTGAGCATTTGTACGGCTCATAGAAAGTTGCAACTAACATGTTGACCAGATCGACCAGCTTGCTGAGGCAAGCTCCTCAAGATGATGTCGTGAAGCCAGAGAAGTCTACTCCAGTTATACAACATACTGGGAAGTTGGTTCTGGCACCGGCGCATCAACTTCCAGCACATCTCATCAAGCTGCTGGAAGAATGGCACCAAGATCATCCAAATGAGCGACCATTAGCTGCATTTGAGAAGAGAAGATCAACGGAGGAAGACAAGGTATATAGTATGCTCTCCCGGGATCGCAAACAGTACCCATTGGTGGAAGAAATTACCATCACCAAGCCCATGTACTACTCGGTATACTATCTCCCTATTGAGGATGGCACGCAAGTGGGTATTCTCGTTAAGCCCTTGAGTTGGGGAAGTCGGATATGCTTTATGAAGAAATGGCTCGGCGGCAACAGCTTTCGACCAGATCCTATCGCTGTTCGGTTGATGCAGCTTCAAGGATCTTTTGGAGAATTTCCCGATGATGCCATGTGGCAAAGAGCAACTGAGAAGAAACTACCGAATGAACTGAAGAGTGAGGAAGAAGGGCAGGCAACTCGACCTAGCGTACCGAGGAAAAGGCCACGCGAAGAAAGAGAGTCTACAAGCAGTTCGGGTGGTGATATTTATCCTGAGGTTATTAAACCTTCGACGCGCCAACAGCAGCCTCGGGCCCGATCAGGACACGCTCGACATTCGGATGGCGCGCTCAGAGACATCGGCAGTGATGAAGAAGTCGAAGCAACGCCTGTAGGATTATCAAATGGAGGACTACCCATCATATCGCGCTCAGCAACTGTGAGTAGGTTTACAAACGCACAATCTCATATTTCGAGAAACGCCACATCTCGAACTTCCCTACCGCACACTCTACATGGGGGAGCCGCACTCCTCACTTCACCATTATTCGTCAACGCGCCAAGCGCTACGACTAGCGATTCAGGCGTCGATCTCCCGATAGCGGCGAATACACATCTAAACTCTTCCGGACCGGCACTCATCACATTCAAACTACGAATTCCGCGAACAAGAATGGAACGCCACATCCGTATTGAAGACAGCAACGAGCACATAGCAGAAGATCTATTCAAAGAAGCCACTCAATATTTTCGCCGTCACGATAGAATGATCGGTACACAGATCTTGGAATGCGTCGTCGAAGGCGAGCCGGATTGTCGATGCATTTACAACGCGAAGGAATTGCGCTATTTCATCGAAGAGCTTCGCGAGCGCCGAGGACTCGTCAAAGTGACTGTGACGCAAAGCTTGTGAGAGTATACCAAAAGAAACGTATCCGTTATCAATCGTTATTTATGTATTGTTATTTGAGCGATTTTGTTTCTCGGGGTTTCGACTGGGTTAGAACACATGGTTGGGTAGTGGGATATGTAACAGGTTCTTCATACATCTCTTTTATTTTTTGTACTCAACGATACCTTGAATTTGATGATTTAATTTTTAGGTCTGAATGTACCTAGGTACAGCTTTCTTGTAGATGAAATCGTATCATATAATTCATATCATTTCTTGGCCCGAAAACCAGAGCGTCATCATTTTATGTTTCTTCTATACGTCTATGCAATAAATATACAACGAAACAGAAAAGCATAATGGCCGCCATTCAGAAACCTCCAAGTCTAATCGCTCTTCTAAGGGAGATTGGTGCGTGTACTGGATGTAAATGCTAAATGCATGATAACACAACTTCCAGAATTTCGGTAGATCTTAGGAAAGAAAGTGAATCGTGAAAATATCTCGGACGTCAGGCGGATAGTGCGGCAATGGCTTTTCATTCGCCAGTTATTTGAGTTCAAAACTTCGATATCATTGTTGTTCTTCCTGTTCGGCCGATTGAGAATGATTGATCTCCTGCACGAGATTTTCACGGAATTGCTTAGTCGCTGATGCCTCGTCGATGCTGTTTCGACGCCCCCAATTCTGGGGCTGCAGTTTCAAGAACGCGCCGACTGCGCCGAGATACCCCTCGTGTCGTAAAAAGTAAGCCTGCTTCTCGCCTTTAGACCAAAACTTGATAGCATAAGATAGTGTGTTCATAGTTTGAAGGTGACCGCGAATAAAGGAACCGCCAAAGTAGATGTGTTTCAGCTGGTGCTTTTCAGATTGCAAATACGCAATTTGACCAATATTGTTACTAAAATCCATGTTAGCATCGATATAATAACAGGAAATACGAAAGAAAAACTCACCTGATTGCAAATAAGAGACTTCGACTCATATCGGCATGGCTAAACTGTACCGGCGGCGTATCCTCTGGGTCTTCGCCAAGATCGGAGCCGTCCTCAGCTCGCTGCTCAGCACTTCGTTTCAACTTCAACACTTTGCCAAACGTGCTGGCGATTGCCGTACTTTTCAGCCCAATCTTGTTATAATCCATTCCATAGATATCGCCTACCAACATATCGACACCACTGTTGTCACCCCGGTCGGCCATTGCCAGCATATCGTCGAAGGTAGTAGCACCAGTTAAAAGTGCCATTAAGCCCCAGAAAGTTCCACCGCCAAGGTGCGTACCTCCTACACGTTGGAATTCTTTGGGACCAGACACTTTGATCATCGAAACTCCTGATCCAATATTGACAAGGAGATATGGATAAACGCTCCCGTTGGGTTCGGCGAATTTCATGGGCTCGGTTTCACTGTAGCTAAAAACTTCGTTGGGTATCTCGGTAATGAAAAAATTGAGGCCTAAGATACCAACACTTGTTAGTCTGGATTAAAGGAGGAGCCGGGATTATAATCTGGTCCCTACCTGTTATTAAGCAGTCCATCTCATCCTCTCGTAGAATGTCCACCTTCAACGTCTCCTTCAGTTTGTCATAGTACTTGTAAGCGCCTCCTCCAGTTGCAACAACAGACAACTCGCCCGGCGCAGAGCCATTGAGTCTTTCATGGTCCTCCTTTAGCTGTTTTATGAATTCGATGCATCGGTCTATCCGTTCTGTCTCGAATTTGATGAAATTTAACCGACCGCCCTCTGATTGTGATGAGATTTCTCTGGTGAAGTAAACTAATTTTGCCAATGAGCCTCCAATCTATGTAAAGAAAGATCTTGTTAGCGAACGATTTATGAGAGGAAGTGCTTGCCGGCAATTGTAACTCATCGAGCACAAAGCTAGAAGAAATTGCGGGGAAACGCGGCAGCAGGAGCTGCATGCGACGACTTACATCAACTGCTACATGACTCACAACACTTGTATGGTGAGGTAGTCGAATATCTTTGCGTTCATATACTATTCCGTCTTCTTCTGCTGGACTTTCTGGGGTCGGAGGTTGATCGTCCACAATATAAGCGCCTTGAACGTTGATTTTCACAGCTCCTGGATTGATGATAGCGTCTTCCAGACTAGGGCGGGAGGGGTCGGTTTCGGCGGAATGGTTGTAAGTAGGCGACATAGTGCGATCGTTGACGTGGCAGCGACAGCGACAGCTTCAAGCTGTTCGCTTCGCAGGTATGGACTTGGGTAATCAATGGGAAGTAAAGAAGGCTGAGGATTGATTCATGATTGGGAATGATGTGTTTGCCAGGCTGATCTTGATAAAGCTGGTCGTGCCCAGGCTTACGGCGTAGATCTCCTTCTGACTAACGACGTAGTATTGATTTTTCAAATCCGTTACCGAGTCTCTGGTCGCTTGAGCACTGGTCGTTTCTCAATAAATAATTCTCTCCATTCGGCCCGAGGGAGATATGCCTTGTAAGAGTCTGACTTATCAAAGATATGTCAGCGACCCTGTGACTCGGTGAAAAAGTTTGGATCCATGCGTAGTAATCCGGGCAAGCGGGTGCTCCGCATTTGTATTTACGTACCTCAACGCTTTCTCCGATGGTGTATGCCCCTCCGTAGTAGACCAGGCACCAGTCATAAATAATGTCGGAAGGAGTTACTACTTTGGAACCCACAGCAGGTAATTCAGACTGCTGTCAAAGCTATTATCGACGTTTGGTGCGGATTAAAAAGTGATCCGCACGGTAAACACAAATGCCGATGAATTTTTTGGAACCGAGGTGTCGGGACAACCCTTCAAGCGTTTTGTGCGAAGGGTTCATCTCAATGCCACTCATACTTTGAGTTCATGAGATATTGCTATAAGCCGGTGAAAACATGCGCACACCAAACATGACATTGTGTTGGATTATCGACAATTCTCGAGGAATGGCGCATGCAAGATACCAAGCGTCATGCAAATCAACATGAAAAGCCCTGCGATGCTCAACAGGGCGACAATATCTGCCTTCAATGATTCATGAACAGTCTTTGAGTGCTTCGCGTTGAAGGGTGAATAGCAAAGGCTTTTAAGGGTGTCTTGCGAGAGTGCGGGATGCCCTGGAGGAAGCTACATACTTCCTAATCAGGCAGGAGCACACATGGGCCGCTCTTTCCTCTCTTCGACAACGAGTGATAGAGCAGCCATGTCCGCAACCTTGAGCGCCGCTATCTCAATTTTCTACGCAATATCTCCGTCTTCTCAATTCCTGTCCGTCCATGCAATATTTACACTAGAGTCAATGTGTCTTTAGCGATAGGAGTCCATCATGCGACTTCCGATTATTCACATAACTTTCTTGCTCAGCTATGCTGATGCTCTCACCCCCCCTCGATTTATACTACCAAATCATGTTGTCCAGCCTATGTCTGACGGACCGCAGCCGAACGATGCCGAACACATGGCCAATCATCAACATCCTCCGTCGGCTGAAGACGCAAAGCAAGCCTTCCCGCAGTCATTTAACAGTCCTTTCCAAGTAGTCGGCCAATCTGGCGTCCCAGCGATGGCTGCTGCTCTGATGCCGAACGGGAACGTCATATTTGTGGACAAGGTCGAGAACTACACACAGCTTGTACTGGACAACGGCCAGTATGCGTACTCGGCTGAGTACAATCTCACTACGAACACAGCACAAGGTTTATCTTTGAACACCAATCCTTTCTGCTCCGGTGGTGCCTTTCTCGCCGACGGCCGACTTGTGTCGGTAGGCGGCAACGGGCCTTTGTCGGAGATTGATCCAACTGTTGGTGATGGATTTCAAGGAATACGGTATCTTGAGCGTGGAGTCCATCATGAGGATTGGTATGAACCTGGTCACTTACTATCAACCCCTCGTTGGTATGCTAGTGTTCAAATTTTGCAAGACAAGAGACTGTTCGTTGCCTCCGGCAGCCTCAATGGAATGGATCCGATGCAAAGCGAGAACAACAACCCGACATTCGAAATCTTGGATGCAGATGGTATGCCCGGCAATGAAAGTACAATCCTACCAATACTGTCAAGAAACCAACCGTATTATATGTATCCTTTTTTGCATCTTTTGAAGAACGGACAACTTTTCATATTTGTTGCACGTTCTGCGGAGATATACGATCCTGATGGCCAGGGGACTGTCCTCCAGCTGCCAAACCTGCCGGGCACATACA
Organism: Talaromyces amestolkiae; assembly: GCF_001896365.1. NCBI lineage: Eukaryota > Fungi > Ascomycota > Eurotiomycetes > Eurotiales > Trichocomaceae > Talaromyces > Talaromyces amestolkiae. Next base: position 464,019 of record NW_024468057.1, read on the forward strand.
GAACTTACCCGAACACAGGTGGAAGTGTCCTTCTACCACTTTCCAAGGAGAACGAATGGGAGCCGGAAATTGTCATTTGTGGCGGCGGATCGTATGCGGATATCGCGAGCCCTGCGGACCGAACCTGTGGGCGTATTAAACCACTGTCAGAATCCCCTGAATGGCACATGGAAGAGATGCCAGAGCCAAGGGTTATGGTAGAAGGTGTCCTTCTGCCCGACGGAAAAGTACTCTGGTTGAACGGTGCTAGGCGGGGTGCACAGGGGTTTGGCACAGCTCAAGAACCATGTTTTGGTGCGCTCATCTACGATCCCGAACAGCCTAGCGGAAACAGGTGGAGTCATGAAGGAACTTCCAATATTCCCCGTCTATACCATTCTGTGGCACTTCTGCTTCTAGATGGAACCATTATGATCGCTGGCTCGAACCCAGTGGAACAACCTCTACTGGAACCAGACTACAGTAGCCCAGAGACTTCGTATGCGACTGAATTTCGAGTCGAGGTCTACACGCCGCCTTACTTATCAGGGGTAAATGCATCGAGAAGACCTCACGATATCAGACTCTCGCAAACGAACCTTACTTCTGCTGACGACGAACCTTTCAACATTACTTTTACAAGTAACACAAATTCGACAGACCTGAAAATTGCTCTCTATCACGGCGGTTTCATCACACATTCGTTACATATGGGCCAGCGTCTCCTTTTCCTGGATCATAAAGGCTTTACTCCAGGTGTTGAAGAACAAATTGTCAATGTCTATATGCCACCATCATCGAGTATTACGCCTGCTGGTCCTTATGTTATATACGTTATCCTGGATGGAGTGCCTGGACTAGGGCAGTTTGTTGTTGTGAGCTGAGTGAGAGAAAAGCATTGTTAATCTTATGTTAGCCTGTTAGTCAATTCAATCATTCATTCATTCTTTCTTTCCGCCTGTCAGATAAATTTTGACCGGGCACAGCCGTCCTTTCACATGACACGTCTTTGTTGACATCATCTGCTCGTTTGTTTGTACGTCGAAACACGCCCAGTGAACGCCCTGCACACTTTCCCGTTTGGTCTGTTTGCTCCTGCCTCCTCGTATTATTTATTTATTCCCCTCCCCTATCATCCTCTCTCACTTTTTCTCTCTTCTTCCTTCCTCCCACCTTCCAAGGTTGCATCTTATCCTCTTTCTATTTTCCATCTTCATCTTCCATCTCACATACACCTCCTCTTGCTACGACCTCTCATCCCCTCATCAGCTCCCTTCCACCAGCCATGGATTCCTTTGGCACTGAAGACATGGCAGCTGCCTTGCCTGAGGTTGTAGAAGCTACAGAAGCCACAGAGGTCATCAGCCGCCTCGATCAGGAAGCCGCAACTCTCGCTCGCGATAAGGGCTGGACAGAGCCCGAAAAATACGACTACTCGCGATATGCTGGTCCCACTGACGATCCAGCTGACCGTCCCTCTTTCGATGCAACCCCTTGGGCCTCTGATGCTCGCAAGTATGAGTGGAAAGAGGAGTACGGTGAGGTCGGGCCTGAAGACGAAGAGCTCGAGAAGATTCTCTATCGTCATGACCTGATCAACCGTGCTGGTGTGAAATTCGACAAGTAAGTTTTCCACAGCTGCGCTACAAAATACTTTTTACCACCCTACTAAATTCTCTCTACAGTCTTAGCAGCATCAAGGTGGTTGTAGAAGCTGTTGAAAAACTTTCTCCGATCGCCCGCTTTGCTGATGCTGGTTTGCATCCCATCATGGAGAAAAATGTGAGGTTGTGTGGCTACACAATTCCAACTCCCATCCAAGCATATGGTATCCCCGCCATCCTCGAGGGACACGACTTGCTGGCTGTCGCACAAACTGGTATATCTCTCTCGTCTGAAACATTGTTGAGCTAGCACTGATGTACATCGGCAGGCTCTGGCAAGACTGCAGCATACTTGATCCCAATTCTATCGAAATTGATGGGAAAAGCCAAGAAGCTAGCCGCTCCTCGCCCTTATGTCACGGAAGGCTTTGATCCCAAGGTTCAGGGAGTTCGTGCCGAACCATTGCTTTTGGTCATCGTGCCTACTCGCGAGCTGGCTTGCCAGATCTTTGATGAGGCACGTCGTCTTTGCTATCGCTCAATGCTTCGCCCTTGTGTCGCCTATGGTGGTGGGCCCGTCTCCCACCAACGCATGGAGCTACAGAAGGGATGTGATATCCTCATTGGCACTCCAGGACGTCTCATTGACTTCATGGGCCAATCTCACATCCTTTCATTGAAACGCGTTCGGTGTGTCACATCTCATTCGATCCTACGAAGTACTTATTTGACCTTTAATCAATTAGTTACACCGTCATTGACGAAGCCGACGAGCTCCTCAGCACAGACTGGGAGACAGAATTTGCTCAGCTCCTGACAGGTGGAGGTATGCGGTAACTCACATCTCCCTGTAAGATGCACTAACTGACATTGATGACAGACTCTAACGAGGATGCTGATCACCGCTACATGATGTTCTCGGCTACTTTCAACAAGACGTGCCGTCAAGTTGCCAAAAAGTACTTGGAACATGGATATGTGCGTGTCCGTGTTGGTCGTCTCGGGAGCAGTCATGCGAACATCGAACAGCGGGTAAGTATCATAGAGCGGGAAATCACAAACATATAGGTACATAGACTAAAAGCCAACAATCTAGGTGGTCTATGCAGATGACTCGGCCAAGCAGCAGTGTCTTTACGACCTGCTTCTTTCTATGCCTCCCGCTCGCACTCTCATCTTCGTCAATACCAAAGCGCAGGCGGACCGGCTCGACGACTTCCTGTACAATCGAGGACTTCCTAGCACGTCTATTCACTCCGATCGTACTCAGCGTGAGCGTGAGGATGCTATGTAAGTCACCGTAACGGCTTCTTACCTTTGCAGTATGGAAATATTAATATGAAAACATGTTAGGTCGGCGTTCCGTACAGGAAAGACCCCCATCCTCATCGCGACCGGCGTCTCCTCTCGCGGCTTGGACATCAAAAATGTCATGCATGTGATCAACTACGACCTCCCTAGCTCGGATCAAGGGGGCATTGATGAATATATCCACCGTATCGGTATGTTGCTCATGGTAATAAAATGCCCACTTTAATACTGACGCGTGCTCTTTCAAGGTCGTACCGCACGTATTGGCAACGAGGGTATCGCTACGTCTCTCTACAACCACGAGAAGAACACCGACATTGCGTCAGACCTCGTGAAAGTCCTGCTGGAGAACAAACAGGCGATTCCCGACTTCCTCGAAGAGTTGAAACCCGAGGGTGAGCTTGTCTTCGACGATGACAACAGCGAAGAGGACGAGGAAAACCAGGAAGCCACCGTCGATGCCGACCCTCGTTCCACCGAGCCTGCTGTGGCCGAAGAGTTCGCTGAGCCAGTCGCTGCGTCTGATGAGTTCTCTGCACCAAAGCAGGAGACTACCGTCGAGGCACCTGCTGCCGCTGATGATGATTTTTCCTGGTAAATGTCTCTTGGACGGTCTTCAAGTGATTAAGCAGTTCTGCTCGTTTACAAATGAAACCAGATATCAAGGTAATTTGAATCGAATCCCAAGTGGTCTTTTGAGCGGAGGTTGCGTCTTGTCTTCCCTGTTCATTTTTGAATCGATATGAAATGACAACGAAAAGGCCAAAAAAATTTGAAAAAGAGCAACAAAAGCACAGGGGGAAAAAAAGGTTATTTGTCTAGGAGGAAATTGTTTGGGATTCAAAAGCAGTGAGAATGGAGGTTCATGTTTGATGGGCCAAAACAGGAAGGAAGTAGTTAGGTAGTCACAGCCCTAGTACTTGCCTTCAAAACAAATTTGGTGATAGTCACTTCTTTCTTCTCCCTCTAGTTTACTTCCCGTAAATTACTCTGCAATCATCGGGACATCGTACATTGACCAGCAGTCCATGCTTATCTTCTGTTGCTCAAGATGGAGCTCCTTACTGTGCTAGTATACTATATCCTCTTTATCATGATCTCGTCGACCCACGCGATGATGCCGCTCCGAAAACACCCTCGTGAATTCGTCATTGATAACTTCTGTAGAAGCTCCGTCAACAATCTCGGTGCATGGCACGGCCCTGGCGAAAACCTCCCAATCGAGTACGACCAAGACGACGACGATGACTGTTCCGTACGACTATCCCCTTCCAATCCCGACCACAACTATCATACCCAGTTCTCCTACTCCTGTTTCGACCTCTCCAAATATCGGAAGATGTTTCTTCACATCAAGTATTCGGGCAGCGATGCTTTTACCATTTCGCTGTACCAACATAACGGTGCTTGTAACCCATGGCGTGCTCCGTTTCCAGGAACATTTGACAGTGTCGAAGCATCTCGCTACGTGACTGACGATGAAGGTGATATCTACATTCCACTGTCCCATTTCTATATCGACCTCAAGCGAGCATCGTCAGTTGCATTTCACGGCTTTTATACGAGTCAGGAGACGATCCTACACAAAGTCGAGATCGTCAAGCATCTGCCCGACGATGTTGATGTGCCTAGGAAGTTGCCAACAGGGACAATGGTACTGAACTGTAAGAGACCAAATTCTTTTGCATTTGGTATCGATGATGGCGACCCAGCACTGGCGCAGGAGGTTATGGAGATACTTGACGAAGAGCGTATCAAGGTCACTTTCTTTGTTGTTGGGCAGGGATTGCGAGATCCATTTACCAACTTTACAAACTTGTACTCTGAGATGCTTGAAAAAGGTCATCAGGTTGCATTGCATTCTGACACGCATCCAAAGTAAGCCTCTTTCCTTGTTTCAGTGAGACCTAATCTAACGTTGGGCTTACAGGATGGAAGGTTTGCAAACAATAGATGAGATTGACGATGAAATTACTGGAGGACAACATGCCCTCAAGGATAATCTTGGAGTCAAATGTGAGTTTTGAATTCTCTGATCAGTGTTTACGTGAGTTGGACAACCGACCAACTGCGATCAAAGCTCGATACTTCCGCCCTCCTTACGGCACCGTCGGAGCCCGAATGAGACAAAGACTGGCCGCTCATATCGACAATCCATACATTGTGAATTGGAGCGTGGACGTCGAGGACTGGCTTTGGGCGAATACGGATGAGCCTTGGAGGCAACTGAGAGCATTCCATCGCGACGTCGAGCGAGGAGGTGATCTAGTGGTGATGCATTATCTCACCTGGAGTACGGTCAAATACTTTCGAGACTTTATAGATATTGCTAGACGGAAGGGCAAGCGGATTATGAGGATTGATCAGTGTATGATGGACCCTGATGCTCCCAAGCTGTCGAGCTTGAAGTCGTGGCAAGATGATGGTGAAGAGTCGAAGATGCTGCGAACGCAACGTCCTAGTCAAAACGAAGTTGAAGAAGTCAAATCGATAGATGAGACGGGGGAATAATTTGCATACAAGGATTGGACGGGATAGCTCTATCAACATTATTGTTATATATTCATATGAGTAGATAGACACAGAATCAAGAGCCTGGTCTATCTCTTATCGTCGACATAAATCGGAGATCTTATCAGATGTGGCCCCTCACCCCGCAACACCACAACTTTAAATGTTGACATCGCCAACTTCACCCAACACTTCAACACTCATTGACTATACACACAATATGTCTTCCTCCACAACCCCATCCGATGGTAATGCCTCCGACCCCTCAACCTATCCACGCCAAATCCATCTCCCCTCCGAGAACATCTACCTCGAACTAACCCACGCCCCACTCAACACCACCCTCATCCTTTCCCAAATCTCCTCCCCTGCCGCTGGCGCCAACATCCTCTTCCTCGGCACAACCCGTGACACATTCGACAACCGACCTGTCTCCCAACTCAGCTATTCCGCCTACGCACCCCTCGCTCTAAAGACACTAACCACAATCGCGCGCGACACATTCCAGCGTTTCGAAGGGATAAAAGGGGTTAGTATTTCGCATCGATTGGGGGTTGTGCCGGTTACCGAAGCGAGTATTGCGATTGCAATTAGTTCGGCGCATAGGGGACCGGGTTGGAGGGCGGCGGAGGACGTGTTGGAGAGGTGTAAGGAACGGTTGGAGGTGTGGAAGAGAGAGGAGTTTGTGGGTGAGAAGCCGGAGGAAGGGGAATGGAGGGCTAATAGGGATAGGGATGCTAGTGGGAGGATAGTTGAGGAAAAGGCTACTGAGGAAACGTGATGGATTTGTGAAAGTTTTTTTGAAGGAGAATTAAGCATGGGGTTTGGAGTTTGGGGTTGTTGCATTGGTGGTACGTCTTCCACACTTTGTGATGGAGGAAATGAGATGCTGACTAGTTGTAAGACTATATACCAGTCGAGGAGAATTTAGCTCTCACATTTTGCACGGACGAAAGTCTGCTCATGCACAATTGAAACAAAACGGTGAGATGAGTGATTGTTTGGATCCATCGCTAGCTAATCGGCCATTTCCAATACATACATATCAAGACATAATAATACAATCTATCCTTCAAAAAGTCTCCCTTTTCAAGTGCAATGGTCTAAACATCCAACTTCTTCCCCTCCCTCTTCCAATCCTGCACATGCTCCAGAATCAACCTCGTCGCACTCTCCGGCGTATCCTGCCTACCCACGCACTCCACAAAATCGCCCTCCGGATCCATCAAATAGAAATAAATACTATGATCCACCAAATAATCCTCTCCGGGCTTCACATTCTCTGGCGTACTGAAATATACCCGATACGCTTTGCAGACTTGTTTCACCTGCTGGTATGTGCCTGTCAAACCAATAATTTCAGGGTGGAATTCAGCTAGATATTTCCGCAGAACTTCGGGGGTGTCGCGGGCAGGGTCGCAAGTGATGAAAACGGGACGCATGACTTCGGCGCCGTTGGAGGCTTCCTTTACTTTGTCGATTATGGAGGCCATTTTGTCGAGTTCGTCGGGGCAGATGTCGGGGCAGTGCGTGAATCCGAAGTAAACCTTCCCATCATGTCAGCACGCCGTCTTCAACTGCACAAAAAATAGAGAGGGGAAACGTACGAAGCTATACTTTCCCTTCAAATCCTCCGCCGTAAACTCCTTCCCATCCAGATCCTTGAGCACAAACGGGCCCCCAACCTTGGGTCTTCCGACTCCCTTACTCATTTCCGTAATTCTCTTACGTTCCAGACGCGCCTTTTCGACTCGGAAGTAGATGATCATACCAGCGCCAGTCAGAACGAATAGTAAGGCCGCTTTCCATGAGAATGGACCCGTGCGTTGGCGAGATTTCATCTGTTGGACTGTCTTCGCTGTTCGGGCGGGTGTTGTGGAGAAGGATCTTGTCGTTGAGGATGTGAATCCATAGTGGAATTGCTGTCTCTGGTTCTGTCGTTGACAGCGGAATGCGAGTTGTGATATCGATGAGCGTGAGAGGGAGCACGTTGGGGATGAGGAGAGTTTTGGTGCGGCGAGCGCATAGAGGCGGCCGGTCCTGCCCATTGATTGGGTCAGAGATGTGAGTGCGGAAGCCATTAGGAGGCTCTTTTGGCTATGTATACGATCGTCGCTAGATCTTTATGAGAATGACAATTGATGTAAAAAGATGTCTCGTCGAAAATGATGCGGAGATGTCATGAAATGCCGCGCCCTGTGGAGCCGCTTCCGAGAGGTTACTTCCTATCTGGGTTAGTAAGCGTCGCCATTAGTAAGCGTCTCATTCGGAAATTCGTTGTATGGACGATAGAAAGGAGATGGCTGTGTATACTGGAAGAATTAACTAATGTCTTTACTTCTGAGCAAATGTGGCTTTGAGATTGAAGAAGGTCCGCGAAACAAGCCTAACGCCGTTTCAAGATTGTGTGTATGGGGGCGCGGGATATATATACATCGAAAAAAAAATCCGTTATTTTTTTTAGCCTACGTACCAGACATTGAAAACATCGGCAGAAATTGAGTGCATTGAGGGTCAATTGTTTTAATGCTCAATGCTCACATGATCTTTCAATAGATGTTATATAAAAAATTATTATTGCAAGTAGAACTATACCATAGCTTCAATGCAGACGTAGAAGGTGGATGGAGGAAACATGGAGGTATCTAGGTAAGATGCATGGAMAAGCCGATGGATGATACATGCACAACAAAATCAAAATCATCAGTTGCCAGTCAGACGATAATCTACATGTAATTTAAGATGAGAAGAGAAGATTATTAACTTTTCCATTCCTTACTAAAAACTAAAACCAAGTCTCAGATAATAAGAAGAGAGAAGAAAAAGGCGCCTACCATGCTGTGCAGCAATGCAATCAAAGAAAAATTACTTTATAAAGCACTGGCGACTGAGAAAAAAAGGAGCAGTAGAATATTGTATGGACGACAAATAAAGATAAAAAGAGAAGAGAAAAAAAGTTTGCTATGAGACATTTGAAAAACTCCATATCATATCCAACGAAAAGAAGAAAAAAAAACAAGATGCAAGGTTTATTCATGATGCTTGTATGAGGTTGTCGAAAGTATAAACAGTCAGAGAGCAGAGTTCTAGGGTTTAAGTTCAATGGTTAGAGAGAGAGAGAGAGAGAGAGAGAGAGAGTCTCTGGGTGCAAGTCAACCGTGGTTTTCTACCGGACAGGTCAATGCAAACCCCGACTTGCCTGGCTGGCACGACTGGGACTGGTTCGGCTTCGCTCATCTTCTTCCTCTAATACGTCACTGAGACGCGTCGGATGGCGGTGTCGAGGAGTTATAGAGTCCCAMCCGCCCCAGCCAGAGCCGCTGTAGTCGACGTTGCCCTGGCCGTAGCCGTGAACGGAAGACGCGGCTGATGTGCCGGGAGGATAGGAAGCTGGGTCATACGGCTCTTCTTCGTCGTCGTCGTATCCCTCGCTGCCTGCGTATCCGTGCTGAGGATCGTGGCGGTAGTCGGGGTGTGTCACGGTGCCATAGTCTTCTTCGAGTTCGCTGCCCTCGGTGCTGGCGACATAGGACCGAGCATCGGGTTCGGGTTCGTTGTGAAGGGCTTGGCCGCCATGTTGATAAAATCGACCGGAGGGATCGGTATAAGCGCCGGTGGTGATGGGAGGCTGAGAGGTGGGTGTACCACCGACGACAGTAGAAGATGATGTTGGTGGGCGTGCAGTCGGATAGCCCTGACCTGGTCGCTGAGTTGTTTCAACGAAGGGGTCCGTCTCAGTTAGCGATGGCTCTTCGTTGTATGGGTCTTGTTCGTGGGAATCATGCTGTCCACCCATGCTAGAGGCAGTAGGTCCGCCGGGATACGGTCCCTCGCGGGTCGATGGTCGATTGGCGCTGCTGTTCTGTCGACTGGGCATACCAGCAATCATGGGCAGCACTTGGACACCTCCTACTACAGTAGGCTCGCCGTTACGCAGAGAAGCTGTTCGATCTCGTTCTTCCTGCTCTCTGCGACCGAGTTCTTCCCAAGCCCTTCTCGCCTCTTCCTTAGAAATTTGTAGTTCACGGCGCATCTCTTTGACCAACTCTTCCGCTCTCTTGCGGTCTGCGTCGGTCTTTTGGCGCAGCTCAACGACGTCATCACGCTCGAGTTTGAGTGCTGCCACTTGTCTTTCGAGATCAGCCTGAACTTCTCGAGCTTTCTCCTGTTCTGAGCGAGTATCAAAGAACCATCGTTGGAAGCGTCGTTCGGACGATGCTCTGAGACGCTGTAGTTCTACCACTGCGTGGAATAAGTTTGCACCTGCAGCGGATAAATCATTGATTTGTCGAGCCATCTGCTGGTTGAGGGGATCTTGGCTGAGCTCATTGTTGTTTTGCTCCAACTTGCGAATCCAATAACCAGTCAACCCTTCCCAATGGGAGGACAACGTTTCCCATCGCTCGAATGCATGTGGAAAGGTGGTCCTCTTCAATTGATCTTGAGCTTGTGATTGACTTGGATTCTGCGGAGCTTGGGGCTCGCTAGGAACGGGCTGAGGAGCAGCTTGAGAAGGCAGAGGTTGCCTGACTTGTGGTTGCGGTTGAGATGGAGCCTGTTGGTAAGTGGTTGGTGCAGCCACGGCTGGAGCAGGTTGTTGAGATGTGGCTGGCGGKGCTCTAATTTGTGGTGTTCGTTGGGGAGCAGGTCGAGTAGCCTCCGCTCTTCTAGTAGCAGCAGCTGACGGTGGTGGGTAGGTTGTAGACTGCTCTGGATAAGTAGCCGGATCGACTGCTACGGGTTGGCGTACATTTGGCTGTCGTCGCTGAGCAGGTACTTCCCCCGCGACAGGGCCAGCAGCGGCAGCATACTGCTGCTGTACTTGATGCTTAATTTGCTCTTGTTCTTTGCGTTCACGATCTTGTGCTTCCCGTTCTGCTTGCCTTTTGGCTTCTCTATCTCGCCGGTCCCTCATAATATCCGTGGGCGTCCGTACACCTGCAGGAACTTGCGAGTGTACTGGTGGTCTAGCTTGAACTGGACGTGATCCTCCATTTTGAGCACGAGTTTGAGGCCCCGTTCCCGGCCCTGCTGGATTTGTTAACTCCGACATGGGAGCGTTCAATTCCTCTAGCACTGGAGTGAATGGGAAGGGCTTCCGAATGGCCTCTTCCAGCACCCAACGGATTGCAGATGCGGTGCGTGGAGAGACTCTAGTGGACCGTGACGGCCAGTAGGATTCGTCGAGTTGACTGACCGAGTCACCTGCGGTTGAAGCGCCAGCTTCTGTCTCTGCTTCAGAAAGCGCCGGGGCAATATCAGCAGAAGTGACACCAGCTACACGTGAACGACGGCCAATCGGTTGGTTGACCGTTTGTTGGGCGTAACTTTGGTCGCGCTGAGGACGGAAATTTGCATCAACTGAAGCGACGCGGCGGTGGGCTGTTGATGTTGGTCGATTGTTTCCTCCCAAAGGCGAGACTCGACGCAGTGGGCGGTGATCGCTCGCAGCGCTTGCGGGTCGAGGTGGAGGAAGTTGAGGGAATTGTTGAAAAGTCGAAGAAAAGGTAGACTCAAGAGCGGGCTGCTGCTGTTGGCGCTGCCGCGGAGGATTCGTTATCGTATACGGGTCGTAAATATCGTGGGTATCGTCAAGCTGTCCCTGATGGGCGGAAGACACTGCGGAAGTAGTCGAAGTGAGGTAGTGAGGTAACAGTGAGGACAATGCGATGAAATGAGAAGATTAGATTATCCAAAATTGGCGATAATCAATCGTGAGCGTTGAAAGGTTAAAGACAAATGTGATGGCGATTGCGATGTCGGAATCGCACAGCCTCTTCGACGGGATAGATTATCTCTGGAATGTGCGGAGAATTACACAAGGTATTAGAGAACGAGGATAATCAAAGTCTGGAAACCGATTTCAAGAATGGAAGAGAATCGAGGCCCCGGAGGTCAACCAAGAAAACAATTCTGAGCTGGGAAGTTGTCGCGCGCATTTAGTGTGGCTGGTCGAATAGGATGATGCTATAAATTCGGATGGCTGGGGAGAGCTGGGCGGGAGCTCTGGCGACGACTATCAGCATTTAACAGTGGAGTCACCTGTCATTGAGTCGGGACAGGCGACTCAATTGCTTTGTCTGAGCGACAATTGCACATTTAGAATGGCAATGGCAAATATCATCGTGGAGGTGTGGCCTGGTGACTTGGAGGGAGGGTGCGCGGTGTGGTGATGTCGAAAGGGCGATGGCTGCGGGAGTCACGGGGATAGGGCAGGAACCCAGCCTAATAGCCTTGCCGCCCCGTTGTTTGTCCCCGTCGCTCGACTCTTGATTGTATAAAATGTCAAGTCTTAGATACCGCCGCTGATCTTCTCTGAGTTGGTGATTTTGCCACAGTTATGGTGTGAGTTTCTATCTTTGTTGAGTTTATCTTGATGTGTTGTCAACGGCTTAGTTGTCAATCTCGATGCTCAGCCACAACTGTGGCGTTAGAAAATATCAACGATGCTCAGCGACGATATCTTGAAGTTGAAGGCAGATTATATCGAAGCAATGCGGGCTTTATTACTGCCTACACCGACAGTTGGCAGGATCTACTAATCTTACAAGTCATCACAGCGTTGTGCAATTTCATACACTACTTCTTGAATAGGGAATTGGAAGACATCTCGACAAGCCTCACTAGGGCACAATCCCACGTCCGCTGAACTCCATGACGAAACTGAGTCTGACAGTCAGATACGGGCATATAGAAAAGACTAACATATGCTACGTAGTTTTTCCTTTATTGCTTAGGCAGCAAGGCAGCAAGTGTCTATCTCGCTAAATGATGACGGCGCGTCCACGCTCAAGTAATCTAGGGTGATGCGCTGGCAGTTCTAGGTTAGTGCCTCAAATCCAGTCCATATCCGGCGCACAGCATACTTCAACACTGATGAGATTTGCCATCATCCATAGTTCCGAGAATGAAAAGAGCGCGCAGCAGTGGCATACATATACCTAGGGAAGATTAATCAGGCCAATCAGTGCGTCGGAAACGGAAATATACTTATATAGTTCGTCAATAGCTGTGCATTCTTTTAAGCAGCCCTTACTAAATACCCGATTTGTCAGTCGATAGGCAGCCCAAGTTTCTAGTAAGTGTGAAAGTGGGCTCACTCATATCTGATAATTGACAATCCAATGTCCAACTCGCCTACTTGACTAAATGTCAAACAACAGCCGAAATCCTTTCGTGGTACACTAGAGCAATCATTCCTTCAACCCTCGCAGCACAATAACTTCAAAAAAAGGACATATAATCTTGTTGCTGGGCAGCGACCCGTTCATAGATGAGACGGGAAGCCGTTCTATGAATCAAAAGCAAGGGAAGCCCTTTGATCTCGATTGTCAGTCTAGATGGCGCTTCTGTTGCGCAGGAGAAAGGGGACGACTGTTTGTTTATACTGTAAAAGCTCCTTGACGATTGCTCACAACACAGCTGCAGTGGAAGCATAAGGTACCCGCTGTCGGAAAATTAAGTTGCCCAGAATCAGACACGTACATATCTAGACGGCTATAGACGACTGATTCAAGCGCCAAAAGTAAAATCTCTGTCTTGAAAGGTCTCTGATTTGTTGTGATCTGAGGTATCTCCACCGGAGACGGTCTCAGCCTTGCCGCCCTTGCGTGCTGTGGTAATTTGGCTCTCAATAAATAGTCAGATAATGTCTAGAAATTGGCCCGTACGCACAGCGGGGAAGCAGAAAAGACTGTTAGGTGCATCTAAGCATGAGCTTAATGCGCCTCGAGAGTCTGTTATAGGAAGCTCTGTGAAGTATCGTCGCTTCGATAGAGTAGTAGAGCGACCTGTATACTATGTAATGCTGTGGGACTTATTCTCACAGACTGTTCTAAATTCGAACGATAGTCGCGTTTACAACCACTGAAAGCTCTGCTCTTCTCTTCTTGCGAGTCTCGACCACGAGATAGTAGACTTATCAGAGGCATACAGGGTAGAAGTGTGGAAAAAGGTGCAGTCGAAGAGTCGAAGAGTCGAAAATCAAAGAGAGTGGCTCGTGCGGACACTTGCACAAGTTGGGCAAGAGAGCGGGGCGGGTCGGCGCCTTCCCCATTGAGAGTGGGCATCGGATCCAGATTGCGCCTCCCCGCGGACGACATGTCAGATCTCTGCATCCCTTCCTCAGACAATTGAACAAAAAGACACGATCCAGACTACTGCTCACCAGCCGCCTCCGGACTACTGGAACGCCCTCGATTCGCTTTACGCTAGGTACACCGACGATGAACTGAGCCGATACACTAGCAGAGTCCTGTCTCTAGATCGCGGATCTATCCAGACGGCCGGGGCTATCAGACATACGCTACGCTTCTGTTCGGGCTCTCGGACTTGGAGAATGAATATATCAACATTGGAAATATCTCGGGATCGCGCGTCCGACCTATCGGCGTCTGAACTTGAGGTGATGTCGATAGTGTTGTGAAGAGTCACTTTTCCCTGGATGAAATTTCGCCTCTGAATGTATCTGAAACCACCAAATCGACACTCTCAAAGGCTTCATCAAATCCGCAGCTCCGAAAAGTCTGTTATGCAAGTTCACGCTTTCTTATGACGTGATATACAATCACATACCGTATGTAGCAACTGGCTGTTGACAGACATCCACAGCTCTGGAATGCGGGGATCACACCCTAATGCATAGCAACGAGCTTAACTTGGGAAAATTTATGAAGCTCGCCTCGATGCTACGCTGATGAAACGACAATGTTCAGCACAGCTCCCAACAGTTTGGTCCCATTCCTTGCTGACGACATAAAATGTATCTTGCAGCCACAGCTACAAAAATAGTCGCCTCGCAGTGTCCCATCACGGAGATCCGGAAAGAAAGTCTAATCGGCTTGGCAGAAGACCTAGCGTCCTGAGGAGTCTTCAATTGGACTACGTATTCTTAGTCAGACACTCGGCAGCTCTTTGATGGCCTGAAATGACCCAGTCGAGAGTTGCTCTTAAAGCTAATGCGCTGGAAGACTGAGGACATGCTCTTCCGGGATGTGAAAGCGGAACCACTATTGCCTACATCTGATAGAAGACTCAGTCATTATTTCAAACGCGCTTCCTTAGTCGCGTTTCTAGCGGAGCTCATTGACTACGGTCTTAATCAAGCAAGATGCCGTAAAGATTGAGGCATGGAATGTCTGCTATCGTGCGTAGCACGGATTCCAAATCATCATCGGCTCATGGCAATACTATTTTGTACTGCATCTTTGTGTGTAATGAGGCCCAGTTCAAGGCTTCCAGTCCGAAAAAAGCTCCCACGCTGTGCTGTACCGCGAACTCGCTTTGTGCAGTCCGAAAGAGAAGTTTGCTGGACCTGCGTCACCCAATGTTGCCGAATCGGGACCCGATGTCTCCCTTGCTAATGGGCCAGCGCTTGGCGAAGATCAGTTCCATCGAATCTGTAAGAAGGCGAATCCACCTTACCGGAACCCCATCCCTGCGCAGATATATGCAAGGCTTGATAGGCCACTGATGTCCGTGCGGCTGCACGGTTTACTCTATGTTTACAAGCCTTCGCATCGGCATGCAGATGTCTAATGTTAGCCACTTTGGAAATGGCTGGATCTTTGTTTGGGTCTTTTCTCCTTGTGGAGTGTATAAACAGATCGTCATTGCCCTTGAATACTTCTGGCGAATTTAGTATCATCGTTCTCAGTCTACAGCCGCTGCTTACATACTTTTGGTCGATTCTCACTGCTGTCGCCAACGTTTCATGTATACATTTGCTATTCTTTCCAAGGCATCAATTATCTGAAACACCTAGCCCATGGCTGGCGACTGTGCTGAGGTTCCCTACCATCTGGACGTCTCTGGGAACCAATATACAGGTGATGCTCTGAAGCAACTGCGACTTAGTGTAGAGAGATTTGTGCCGCCAAAGACGGTCCCTCTGGTTGAGGATCCAAACCTTGATCCTTTCTACCTGGAGAGAGCATTAGAAGCGCCGAAGCAGTGGGATGCTTCTCTTGACGACGACTCAGAAGTTGATCTGGATGATCTCGAGAATGAATATTTCATGTCTTACATGACCGAGGAGACACAACCACCATCGTTGACCCAGGATTATTCTATTCAGTCCCACGCCGTTCAATACCAGGAATCACAAAGCACAAAGCCCGCTTGTCCAACGACACCTGATTGGCAACGAACACATCACCACAACCAAAGTTCCTGCAGCTCCATCCAAACTGATGCTACGGGGGTCACTCCTGACCTCACGCCAAGCAGTTCATTCTCTTCGACCTATTCTGACTCCGATTACCCAGCTGCGAAAAAGACGACACACCAGCAATTCTTGCAAAGTCGTCGCGCTCTGCGGGACAGATCCCACAATACAGCGCGATTTTATCTGCCCGCTGCAACTCCTGACAACCAGTCAAGAGCGTGCACGCGGCCGAATACTCCCATCGAGCGATCCGCGACTGCCGCTCTCGCAGAATATCATAACACGTCTTCTGAAACACTCACCATGGTTCCAAAAGAGCCTGCAGCAGCTGCAGCATCTTCCCTACGCTCCAAGCCGCTACCTAGCTTGCCACCTATTTTGAAAAATGCCGGACCTGTCCCTCCGGCTAAAAGGGGACAAAATAGTGGATCGAGAAGCCAGATCGATCCATCGCTTATCTCACCGCCGAGTCTGGTGAACCCTGTCACCAAGGAACCTCACATGTCTCCATTCAACCACGCTCTTTTTATTCCTGCCCATGACTGCCCCAGTCCGGTGCCACACCCCACGTCCTTCTCTCCACTCATTGCACGACAGAGCACCAATGCATCGACCAAGGGGCGACCCTCGACTTCGACATCAGTAGCTTACGGAGAACAGTCGGTTTGGGAATCGGACTCGGAAACAGGGTCAATTAGTGGCAAATCACAATCCCGGCGCGGACCCATCGACACGCTTCGGAAGGTCCGAAGTCGAGTGCAGCTGCGTCGCATTGCCAAATCGGATGCAAAGTTGCACGCGGACATCAATAATAATACGAACGGAACCACTATTACGACTACGACTAATAGCATCGGTGGTACGGTGACGACCACCCGTACCACAACTACGACCCATGCCACCCGTCATGGGGCACTATGGGCGCCATCCCCGCCAGATGCGGGCCAGCCCGATCCCGCAACCCACCCGCACAATCTAGCCCACCTTGACCACCGCGCGGCCGCTAGTGTCACCTCCATCACCGACGATTTGCTGCCACCACCTCCGCCCCTGAAGCAGACACTACGCTTGGTGGCTCCATCCACCACGTCGCTGGCACGCCCACAATCATCGCGACACAGCAGTGAGAAGTTATCCGGAGATATTGATTCCTCGACAGCCGCTGCCATTCAGGCACAATCCCGTCGACGCCAGCGGTCTAACGCCACGGATGAGTACCTACCATTTCCCAAAGCTGAGGCAATGCATCACTATTACTGTAACAGCCATACCTTGCCATCATCGGAAACTGTATCGTCCCACACCGCCATAGAGCAGCCCACTGTCTTCAAGAGGATATGGGGATCACTCCGATCTTTGGACTGCCGCGGTCGTTGATCAAATTCTTTCCTAGTTTATGTTTTTTGCGCTTATTCCGTCTAATTGATGATCAATGTGTCATGCTCCTGTCATACGCTTGTGAACGTCTTACGCTCTTTATGCTCACGGATATCTCTTATGATCCTATGGTCATGACTATGACTTTTCCTTACTAATACTTCTTGATTTGCTGTTCTCAGATGCATACGAACAATCCGCCTCCTAGGCTGTCTTTCTTTTTCTCAATGTGTGTTTCTCCTTGTTGCTTATACATGTTTCATCGCAACATATATCCGTACCCGGTCAAGGTACGGAAGGCGCAAGCCCACAAAATCACGATTGGCGTCTTACCTCAGTATTTTTGCTTTTCTGTCTGGCGTTGTGGTTGGCTGTTATCGAAGGAGAAAAGTTTCATTCACGAAGACTTTGATTACGATTGGGAGGAGGAGGGAAACTGGGTCATACGAAAAACGGATCCCATGCATGTATGTACCTCGGCTTGGAGCAGATATTCGGAGCATTGGTGAGTTTTATAGTTTAGTTTAGGTTAGGTTACTTAGTCTACAACAAGAAGCTTCTGAACTTCTTGACTTATTACGATCAATATCAATGTTATTGAAAAAAGTTTCAAGATAAGTTTTCAGTGTTTCACTGGGTTGTTTTCAATTCGACTGCAGTAAGTCGTTCCTATTGGCATGTGACCTAAGACATTGAGATCAGAAGCAGTGGAAGTGAAACATAAGCCTGTCAATAATGGTATTCTAAGGTTGCTCCCTGGCCGATACTTTGGCTCTAGATATACTGGCATAGGTATCCATGCAAAACCGACTCGCACACCGTGTCTCGAGTAGGAAACCCTTCCACCGTCCGTGGCATCGTCGCACAGTCCATATGGTTGATTAGGCAAACCGCATCATGTTACAATCAAACGAGCGGAAGAACCCCCGCCTCATTGAGGAAGAGTCTAGCATCTCAACGTGGCCTCTAGGTGCAATCCCGAACCTGTTTTAGGAGGGCTCAGTCTCCAGCCCCCAGATCTCAGTCAAGGTGATATGGTGAAATACATTTGCTGTGGGGTTGGTACACGATAGGGTAGGGAGGACTACTCTTTTAGCTGCTACATACGTAGATACATGTATAATGATTTGAAAGGCACATGAAAGACATTGCTAGATCAATATCTACACCGCAGAGACAATGATAAAAAAAAAGCTATGGTCTTCGTTGAAGGACCGTGCCCTAGTTCAATTATCAGACCCTGCCCAGGTGAAAAGCAAGGAAGCGTAAGGTCGAATTTAGAACTCATCTTCCAAGGTTCCAGGGCAAGGATACATGTATATTGATGGACCCTTGTTTTCCTACATTGCACGGACTGGGAGATAACGTCTACTGCCTAGCTAGGCACCTAGACACATATCCCTGGAATCACCTAGGTACATAGGAAGCGGTGGGCAGGTGGAGAGTCACCCGAACGGGTAATACCTGTACAAGCTTGAGCGAGATGAGTACGTGTTCTCGACTCATTGTACCATATGAAAGAAAAGTATCCGACTTACGTATTATAAGGGATGATTTGAATTGGGTTTCGGAGTTTTTCATACACTTACTATCAAGGTATACCTACCGTGGTTAGACCTGGTCAGACTGAATTGTTACGTATGAAGCGAACCAACGAGAAAGCCTAGTAGGCGATAGACATGGAAATGGTCAACCAATTGATCCTTGTAAACGAAATGGCCGATGGGTTTTTAAGGCATCGCATCGAACATCCCAGTATGCATAGTTAGTTCAAGGGAACACAAACGCCCGAATCCGAGAAAACCCCTTGAACAACCTTATGGATCCCTTCGCTTGAAAATCGAGATTCAGTAAGATGGATGGCTGGGACCGACTATCCTCATGTCGAAGCTCCGTCACTACACGGAGAGACTGGACCATAGATCGAAAAGGGTATCCGCTCCCTTGGGACAGTCATACAATCATCATACTAGAGGAAAGAACCGGAAAGACAGAGGAAACACTCGAAGGAGGAAATTTTTTTAACGCACGTAATAAATCGTGGTGCATACATGTGATATGAAGTATCGTTCAATCAGATCACGCAGGTACCCAATTTACTGGTTGCACGGATTGTGTGTAGTATATAGGTATGTGTTATGTAGGCAAGTCCCTGCTTGCATATATGCAGTATGCACATGCTGTGTATGTACTAATATACTCGGGTGCGTACGACCGTGCCTAAAGTACGTTCTAATTGCACGAGTCTGATTGTGTGGAATGTGATGAGAAGATGCATGAAAAATTTTTTCTTCGTCTTTGACTTCGGGCCTGACTTTTGAGTTGAGGATGACTTCATGTGAATGGGAATTCTGGGTTCTGGTTTGCTTTACTGTTGGGGTTGGTAGTAGCAAATGCACTGTAGGGTACATGTACATGATCCAAGTCTCTGGTTCGGTATGTTGTGCAAGGTGAAGTTGCTGGGATTTCTTCAGTTCTTCTGCCGCTGAAGGTTCATTCCACCTGTTTTTTTTTTTAGGTTGTGATGCAGCACTAGGTATTTGGTTTCATTAAACCTTTTGATGGCCACATTCTGATAGCCCATGTGTGCGATCTTGTGTCTCGGCGCCTTCTTCATCTTTATTGGTAACTCCGAGGTGTGCCATGCCTGAATCTCAGTGTGATGTGTTGTCTTCTGCAAGAACCTTCACGCCATTCCAGACAGTCCCCTTCAGAGAGGTAGAAATGATTGCTGAAAAGAGCAGACAGTATTGTATCACCTCTCTTCGACAATCATATCCTCCATGCTCTCAACTTCTTCCATACTTTCCTCCCATTTCGTCACATTCATTAACTTCTCCCATTCGGCAACAACAGGTTCGGCTTTCTCGCGTAACCTATTCTCCGGTTTCGATTCTTCACTGAACTCCTCTGCAGTCTCCTTGTCTGCTCCGTCGGTGTCTTCTGCTTTCAATCCACTGAACATTGCCTCAACATCCAGATCTTTCAGAGCATGTTCATACAATTCCTTCATCTTCTCAATATTATTTATCCTTACTTTTGTTTCACCCTCGTTATGATCTTCCTCGGCCTGCTTATTACCGACAGAACGCTTCTTCACAGGTCCTGCCTTCGACGACGTCGATTTCAATCCACCCACGAGTCCTTCGAGAATACCCAGTATCGTACCCACTCGCAACCCAAATTGTGCACCGATGGGGTATCCTGCGTCAAACCCTCGTTGAACATGCTCTGATTTAGACATAGCGATTCCATCCCTGTACCCGGCCGTAACGTGTTGACGGCGAAGGGAGGGGAGATCGGAAGGTTCTGCCGATGCCTGCGTGGATGGCGGAATATTGTAATTATGATGCCTTTCGAGGACATGTCCGMGATCATGATCATCCGGCGACGAGCCGAAAATATCGTCTAGCGAGTTGTTGTTATTGTACTGGTAGTTGTTCTCGTCTGCCTCACTCAGCGTTGATGTCATGGTTGTCGTCGGTGACGATGCAGCCGATCTTGCATCTGCATTAATGGGGATGGAATGTGTAGAGCTCGACGGTGATACAGGCATTGCTGTAGTTCGTTCCGAGACCGAATGAAGCTGTAGGTAGGTTGTTTAATTTTGGCAGGTGGGTTGATGATAAATTATTTGAGGTGGGGTGACCCTAACCCTACTGGTGCCTGAGGCAGCAATTTCCATCGCGTCTTTTCTTCCAGCTATCAGAACTCCATCTCCATGTCAGCTTTTTCCCCACTTCTCAATCCTTAACTTTCAATTCAACTTGTCTATCATCTTGTCGACGCTGAACAATTACCGCATGCAGTAAGTCTGATCATGCATGAGTCGGAATTACAATTGTTATCTCCGTTGATCTTTGCTTCAGCTGCCAACCATGCGGGAAGTCTGAGTGCCCGAGAACCCTGTCCGTTCGGGCTCGACACGGCAGGCAAGCTCATCAACAACCAATTGATTGCTCGACAGTTGGCGCTCCGTGCTAGGTCCTGGATAGCTCGCATTTAAAATCAAGTTTTGTTCAATTCTGCATCGCCGAGGAACTCCACTAACAGATGCGCCGGAGCCTCTGGGCTTAAAGGGCCTTAGCCGGAGCATTATTGGTCTGATCTCCACGCTGATTTCTCGCATCCCTACTCCAAGTGGCCAATTATGAGATTTACCTTCGACGCCGAGCTTTTAGAGTATAATGCGGCTGGGAACAGGGGTTCTCATAGGCGTTCTAGAGACGACTATGCACGAGACGATTATGCATAAGTACGGGCTGAACGGGGGCTAAGCTTCTTCACGGTCAGGCCCTGATATCAAACGGCTTTAAGGCTTTGGGGCCAAATGTGGCAAGGAGATTCGAAACCCATTAACTCCCCCTTATCAGATCTGCTGCTTTTTAACTTTCAAAACCCCATGGTTTTAAGTTTCGAGGTCCCAAAACATTGGGTTTTGCGAGATGCAGTCCACTTCGCACGAGCTCCAAGACCTCAGAGGGTCATCTCTGGATCATCGTCAATCGCTTCTTCCCAAAAGTGAAGATCTAAACTCAGAATCACACCGTGTGGCTGCCAATCCAACCGTTGGTCACGAGACCACACCCTACAAACCGCCATCAGGATGGAGCGCGATTCCATGGAAGCTCGAAATCCTTTGCTGGATCGGTAGTCTCTGCTTCTTCATTGCGATTATTGTCGTACTGAGAGTACTCAATGGCCGTCCGCTTCCAGATTTGCAGTTTGGCATCCAACCCAGTGCAATTCTCGGCTTATTAGCCACCTTTGGACAGGCCCTCTTGATAGCACCAGTCAGCTCTGCACTTGGGCAGATCAAATGGCTACAAGCACTTGAGGAACGGCCAATGAACAACTTCGAGACTCTCGATAAAGCCAGTCGTGGGTCATTCGGAAGTACACTTCTTATTGCGGGTCGAAAGTCAGGGTACGTAATATCCCTAAAGCTCTTGTCGTTAGCTTGAACAGGAATTTAAAACCATGTACCGCCTGGGAGTCATCTTCATACTGACTTCATTTAGGTTCGTCGCATCCTTTGGAGCTCTTCTCACAATCGTTGCCCTAGGCATCAGCACCTTTACTCAACAGTCTTTGAAGTATGATATAATTTATCCGTACACCAAAAACGCTTCTATGCCGATAGCACAGTTCATGAACGGGACTGGCAATGCACCAATAGGGAATGGTCAAATAGAACCGGGAGTTGATGCCGAAGTGCTGAATGCCCCCTATCTTGCCTTTTATAACTCTCCAGGCACCGATTTCACTGCAGCGGCAAGTTGTGGGAGTAATAATTGTACATGGGATTTGTATCAGACACTGGGTCTTCGCAGTACATGCCAAGACTTGTCTTCCAGTCTGAATATGACCGAAGTATACATGGCACCTTACGACGTCCCTCTTACCTACAACACCGACTACTACACTCTTAAAAACGGGTTTGGTTTGACAGGAGCCCAACCAGGGGAGCAAAGTGACCAAGTATCTTACTTGATAAACAGCGCGTTGATGAATGTAACAACAAGCTGGAGCGCCGCGATTGGCACATCATACTTCACTTGGGAACCTATAGCCTTTCCTAATAATGGATCGACTTTAATGAGTGTATTTGTGGTTGGTCCGTCACCCGGCACGGTACCAATTCAGCCCGATCTGAACTTCACCAAACCCATGAGTGGCTCGCTCTTTGCTCCGCCTGTTGCTTATGAGTGCCTTCTACAATTTTGCGTTCGCAATATGCAAGGCAAAGTCATGAACGGGACAATACAAGAGACCGAGCTTTCTACGTGGACCAACGAAACTGCACCGGAAAACGATCGAACCTACACATATGCAAATCTAGAACTTCATCCGCCTGACTCGTCGATGACCTTTGTCGCGACAGCTTTCGCAATCGAAGGGTTACGTGAGTATTTAAGTAGTCTTCTGGTAGGCAACGCGACCATTTCCGTGGCCACAGACTCATCTGAAAATTGGGAACTCGATCAATATCAGTACTCTTCCTCGAGCCTGATGCGACAATTGTACAGCGCAATGAATMCCTCCGCCACAGGATTCCCAAATATGATGGACAATCTAGCCAACAGCATATCCCTCAGCCTCCGCTCAATAGACTACCAGCCTTCTCCCGTGGTCGGAAAAGCGTTTACAGCTACCAGCCACGCCGTCGTGACATGGGAGTGGCTCATCCTCCCATTCTTTGAACTCGCGGGCAGCCTCGTTTTTCTGATAATCGTCATGATCCAAACTAGACAAAGAGGTCTGTCCGTTCCCTGGACAAATAGTACATTGGCATATTTCTTCCATGGCCTTGATGAGAGACCTGCCCGTGGGGTCGTATCTCAAAGCGAGGAGAAGCTGGCGGAAGAGTTGCAAGTGAAGTTGGAGCGGGATTTGGATGGGGGGCATTTGGTTATTGTCAAGTGATGAGTTAACAACCTACCTGTTTCCACTTGGATCCCGTGTTTGTTTTTTGCTTTCCTACTTTGCAAGCGCTTGTATTTTCTGGACTGAAAGGTGGGGTTGTATGATATACGTGTACGAGATACCCTTGGCTTAATGCGGACTTTGCGATACTCGTTTTCTTGTTACGGAATTTTATTAGGAATATTTGCTATGCATACTCTTGAATTGTTGTGTATTGCTATAAGTACGCGGTCTACCTGACTAATGGCGTCCATCGGCGCGAATAAGCGTTTTATACAAACATTTCCCATTATTGCTCATGGGACAAAACTACCTATCACTCCCAGAACCAGTCGCAACCCTCCAAGCCCTTAGCGGCAAAGCCTGCAATTTAAGGGCTGTAGGCCGTATATACACGTAAAATGTGACAGCGCCGATAACCACACAAAGCAAGTTCGTTATGTAATAACCATCCTGCTCAACTACGCATTGCCCGCCGCCGGCTTGACAGCGGCTCTTGTCTGCTTCGAGGGCGCAGGAGAATGCGGATGTGATGAGGTCGCCTTTCAGGGTTGATGGGTCGGGGATTGTGGTTGGTGGGACGCAGGTGGCTGAGGTAAACATGTCGACCATTTTGAGGATGAAGAATTTCGGAAATGTTCCTCCCAGGTTGGACACACTTTGAGACTAGTTAGTAATTTTCTTTTGGAGGGTGATGAGATTATAGAGAAAACGTACGTTGCTAGCAAGGTCATATAAGTCCCGCCAATGGCCGGATCGGAGATACGTGCGTGGAACGCGGATACCGCAACAAACATGACGGTATTCATAAAAGTCGACAAGACGTGTTCGGCAATGACGACTAGAATATACCAGAATGGAACGGCCGAGGCAGCAGGATATATCATGACCGTAAGTTGAGCGAATATCGCCGCGGCAAGTCGACCAACAAAGGCCCAGCACCATAATCGCATCGGCGTGTATTCGGTCGACCATTGACCGGCATAGTAGCCCAGAGCAATCTCAAATGGGAAGTCGATCAAAACAACGAGTGCCATGTTGTCTTGTCCAAAGCCCTTGTCGATGAGCTTGAGACTGGTCACAGCCTCATTCGCTTGAAAGCCGATCTTGGCGATCAAATGAAGAACGATGATCATTTGGATGTTTTTGAGTTTTAGGACACTCCACATGCTGCGATACACCTCCATGATGCCGTCTTTGTCCTTGGTACGTTCTTCTTTTTTCAAGAAGAACAGTAAAAAGGTTACAATAATGTATGCCCATCCGGCAAATGCCATATAGCCACTAAGTGAGAGGAGACCATGTTTCGGATCAATGTTGGAGGCGGACCGGAACCATCGATTGGCAAATTCGGGAGAATTGAGGGCAAGGAATACAGTATAAGAAAGGAAGTGGCCCGCAGTAAGACCAACGGTTTGAGCCGTAGAGGCGTATGAAATGTTTTGGGGCGAAATGAGTGTAAGCGCCCAGCCGTCGACTGCGATATCTTGTGTTGCGCATAGGAAAACGAGGAAGAACCACCATTTGGTGAAAGTCCATACATTGCCGTCGCTTTCACCTGCCGAGTTCAACATCGCCTCAACGCGGCCAGCTAGATAGAGCATGGCGAGACCGGAAAGCAACTGCACTGGAGTGATCCAGCTCTTGCGTCGACCAAGCCTTCTGCTCCAGACTGCATCCACAATGGGACTCCAGAATAGTTTGAGGGAATAAGGATATGACGCTAAAGAGAAGACACCGATTTGCCCGTAGGAAATATGTGGTTTAAGAAGGAATGGAACTGATCCCATGGCTAGACCCATCGGAATGCCCTGCAAAAAGTATAACAGCACCAGCAGCAGAAAATTTCTCCGGTCCTGCTCCGGTAGCGCAAAGAAACTTGTATTCTGCAGTCTTGGAGTACCAGGCACCGCCGGAGGTGCATCATCTAATGTGAAGCTTTCCCGAGCCATGACCCTGTTGGCATGTTGCGCAGAGGATGGAGAATCGACAGAAGGATCTTTCCTCCGCATTTCCAGACGTGAGTTCATATCGCCGTCCGCGTGGCCGTTCTGGCCCGTTTCTATCGTCAGGCTCGAAGCAGGCCCCCGTTTAGATGACTTCTCACGAGTCCTGCGCTTCATCTGTTTTCTGCGAGATGTTTCTGAGCTTCCTTCCAACAGTCCGGCGTTTTCGCGTTCGTCAGCGTCGCTCGTAGAGAGATCGGAGAGGGTGGACTCTTCGTCGCGTACGTCGAGTATAGTGTGTCTTGTTGGAAGGTCTTTTAGTTCGTATTCGGTGGAATGTCTTTTGTGGAAATGTGACGAAGATTCCGTAGTGTTATTGAAAGAGTGCGACACTGCGTGTTCTTTCGATGTTGAAGAAGAGGGTTGATTATTATCAGCGAGCGTGTAGGGTCGGGAGGGGAAGTTGTGGAATGCATCCATGTGGCGAGGAGTTGGTCCTGAGTGAGGCAAGCTGGCCTCTCCAGGGAAAAGGGAAGCAGGAAGAAGGATATCGCGGTGGTGCCTGTGAGGTTATTCCTTTGACTGTGATTGGGCCAGTCTGCTAGAGCTTCCGCGGCGCCCACTTTATCTGATCAATGGCCAGAAAGCTCTGTTTGTCACGTGTAAAAACGGGCAGACAGCGTGGACCGTCGTCCAGATCAGAGTCTGCAGGAGAACTCAAGTTGAGGTTTGAGATCTGAACTGGCCCAGATGTACGACGGTTCGGACAATCACGCAAGCAGGCCCGGGCCTTGTCTGTTTCCCGTCTCAATCTTAAAAGCGCGCCAAGACCGACCCCTGTAAGGTCACGTGCAACCAAGCGCATAGCCCTAACAGCAGTGAAGGATAGGCATTTTTCATGTCAACTTGAAATGTTGGCTCATACGGTGGGAATTTTGTTCTCCTGGCTGCTGAAGGGTTTAATATTATGGTAACAAAGCTGAATGGAAAGTCCACTTAAAGCAAACTGCGTATACGCTCACTTGCTGAGAGGTATCTGTATTCGAGAACAGAAAATTGTGCCTGAAGAGTATCTCTTGCAGGTAGAGATTTGGCTCCTTAGCCCTGGCCCAAACTGAACACTAGTTTGCCTGGAATGAACTAAAGGTGCGAAAAAGAAGCACAGCTCAGTTGCGGTGTGGGCTATCAAGAACATCTCACAATTTTAGAGCATAAACGCTATATACATGCGTATGGATTGGATCACACAAGTGCAGTACTGGAATGATTAGAAACCTCCTCCTCATTCATCCTCCTCTTCCACCGCGATTTCACCGATAACAACCAATCCTTCCAAAGCTTCTCTTTCTTCCCAATTCTAATAACACCATCTTTTACTCCCATCCACTGATCAATGGGCATAGACAAGAAGCTGTGTCGAGCCCAGCAGGACTTGTACCAAAACCCCTCCTCGTAATTGTCGTAGAACTTGATTTGTGTTTCATAACACGGCTTGCAATATTGTAATTCGTTGCAGTCGAGGCAGTAGTACATCTTTTCGCTCTTGGGACCGAAGCTTCTGACTATGACGGGAGGATTCATGCACGGCCCTGAGCAGCGGGTTGGGAGTTCGGTGTCCATGATGTCTTGATACATGGATAGGTCTGTAGGGGCGTCTTTAGGCTCTGGCTGTGGTTCTGTGGTCACTGTTGCCCCTCCTTGACCATTCACCTCTGTAGCGGTTGTCGGATCCATTTGGATGGGTTCGACCTTTAGAGTTGCTGGCACGGTGTGCTCATCTTCACTTGGAGCAGGTGAGGGTAAAGTTTCTGCCGCCTGTTCATCGGGTGCGTCTTTGTTCAATGCATCATGTGCGCTACCAGTTCTTTTTGTCTCATGGGCGGTTGTAGATGAATCATTCATTTCGACTACCTGGGTTGATATGGAGTTGTTTCTGTCGTCAGACTTCGTAGGACCAATTGAAGGCAAGAGACCAACGGATCCGTTGACAGTTTCTTTCACTTGTTGAGATTCCGTCTCTGACCCTCCAAGCCCCCGTTGATCCTGAGCTATTGGAGGCCCCTGCACAGTCTGAGTCGGTGGTTCTTCCTTGGTCTGCTCTAAAGTTTGTTCCGTAACAACAAGATCTGTTCGCCTACTGTAGTTATCATCGTAATTCATGTTGACGTAAGAAAACTGGAGAGACAACGCAATCTTGGCATCAATCTCCAAGTCGACAAACATGAGCACTTTGGCCAAAAGTCGAAAGGCCTCTGCATCATTTGATCCAATTGTGTCCTCCAAGTCTGCAATGACTATGGAGAACACACCCTCAGCGTATTGCTTGGCTTTCAATTTGCCGTCAAAATAAGACCACATTTTCGCAAGTACAAGGAGGGCTTTTCCTATGGTCATAGGCTCAACTATCTGCATGTTTTCGTAACGGTCGACGAGCTTTTCCACTTGTCCGATTATCTGCTGCTTGACGTCCTTGGATTCTGTTACCGTGAAATTCTCGTAATGAATGTCAATCATTTCAGGAAAAACAAAATCTMCCAGCCACAAGCTCACACGGTTTTCCACGAGACGGGTTATCAGTTTATCAATCTCAATCTCGGCCATCTTCGTGGCACGTGCATCTCGTCTGTAAACCAACGCCAATTCATACTGTAGGGCTACCGAGTGACCAACGTCCCGCGTGCGCCAATATTCAACAGCCTCTTCAAAAATTTGAATTGCGAAGTCGACGCGCCGAGTCTCGACTGCCGCCCTTCTCAAAGAGTCCGTCTTATCCGTCCAATTATCGGTTCGGTTCCACAGCCACTCGGATCTGATTCTTGGTCGTTGACGTCGCACTGCTTGAATCACTTTCGTCCACTCGCCTTTCTTGGTATGAATATTGACAATGGTCTTTAAAAATTCCAATAGTTCTTCAGTATACTCTAAATCCTCGCCCAAGGCCTCTTCACAGGTTTGGATTGCCTCAGTATCGGACCCTAGGTGCGTCAACGCTTCAGATTTGAGAAGGAAGGCTTTGATACACCGCTCGTTGCGAAGCTCTGATCCAAGAGCTCCCTTCTCTTCGTTTCGTTCAATAAGGGCCTTGTTAGCAAAGTCCACAACATTCCTCCAGTCCTTTTCTTCGCCCAGGTCGAAAGGAGTGTTGATTTGTGCTCGATAGTACTCTGCCATTCCCAAGTACGAATAGAATTTCTCAGGACCCAGAGTTGTTGTCTCTGAGAGATTAGTTTGATACAACTCGACACAAAATTGCCTAGTTTCATCAGTGTCCTCAAAGTGAAGAACCAAAGCTGTCGCGATTCGACATCGAGCGATTTCCACGGGATTCAAGTAGACTTGATTTTTCCCGTATTCAATAAGTGCTTTAGCTATTTCAACAGTCACTGATGGGAAGTAATCGCTTGGACCGACGAAGTCGGGATGTAACTTTTCAGTCTTTTCCGGTCAGTAACTTCCTTGTGCATTTATCCAAAACTGGGCCTTGGGGTTCACATACCAACCACAGAGCCCGACAAATGAAATTGTAGGAGATTCTAGCCTCGCGATAAGTCATTTTCTCTGTCCATCTCACAAGGTGACCACGAGCTAACTGCTCCAGCACACATCGTGGATCTTTGAGTAGACTTTCAATTCCTTGTAGTGCCCTGAACGACATCTTCTCTTCGTTATGGAAGCTCATCTTTCTAGCCCACGCTAGTAGTAGATTCAGGTGTCGAAAACCTCGCTCTTCGTAAGATATATTGGATATGCGATAAATGCTAAAGTCGACGTCTATCAACTCGTTTTTTCGACTCTGAATATCTTCAAAGACGCGAGATACATCGTTGTCATCGTATAATATCCGCATCAAAGCTTCAACGACTTGAGCACCTTGTTGAGGGGTTGTTTTCTTAACATCGATATCTTCGAGGTGGTCCAGGAGCCATTCCGCAGCATATTCTTGGAGACTGTCGCGATTTGGTGCTCCCTGAGGTAATTGGTCGCACAGTGCACCAACAAGCCTCAGAAAGATATCCACTTTCGCCTTGGTCGGATCTCGAATCATGTTGTTGTCTGATTGCTCCAAATAATCTTTGAATGCTGGTTGGCGAAAGCGGACTTGCTTCTGCTTCTGCTTTTCGAGCTTTTTCTGCGCTTCAATTGCATCATTCTCTGTTTCAGGCTTAGGTAAATTATCTGTCTCTAATGAACTGGTCGAATGATAATTGTCCGTAAAAAGCAGGCTGTCCCATGCATTGTCAGTGACATAGACATACAATTTTGGGACCGTAGGATTTCACCATACCTTGATAACCTTCCCTCGATCTCAGCAGCAACATCAAAATTACTGATTGATGTTTCTTGTTCGAGAAGTTGCTCAAGCTCAAGCACTTTGAAAGGCTCCTTAGCAAATGTACATAGAGCGAATATCTTCTCGACAATTTCGCGGTCTCGTGGGCTGCGTTTTGAGCAAACCGTATCGATCATGGCAGTATACAAACCGTGTTGGCCTTTCACATGATCAATTTTAATTAGAGCGGATGCATCGCCGTCACATTGTTCCAGCATTGTCAGTGTAAGATCTACCGATGACATGACTCCTAACGCAGTGTCAGCTTGAGTTGATGCTTTTTGTCTCTCAAAAAGGCCAAGTAAGAGGTTAGACTTCACATTTCAACTTACTTTCAGGGCTGTCCAGAAGCTTGCTCTTGATAATCTCTTTTGTGGAATCTTTAAAGCTTTTCAACATCTCTGACTGGTTGAAATGCGAGTCAATGAGTTTTGCAAAATCACCGCTGGACCGTGTCTTCTCGAACAGATCGATTTTCGGACAATCTGTATACTGGGCTATGGGACCATAAATATCTTCATCTGGAGGTCCGGTCATAAGAATACGAATTCCGTCTTTGTCGGAGTTTAAGGTCTGGAAAAGACCTAACATCGCTTGGCGGTCAGGGCCATCCATCAATTCCACACCATCAAGGATGATATAGATCACACGGGACGTATCTGGGGTCTTCTCAAATTTCTTGACCAAAAGCTTTTCCCACATGAAGTTTAGCTTCTTCTTGCTATCTTCCTCCTTTGCAATCTTGGACGCCACTAGGTCTTTTGCAATTGCGTCACCTAGCTTGCTATCGTTATCTGCAATTTGAACCAGAATATAGGCCAACACATTTCGGAAAGACTGAGAGTCTTGCCTTCCAGGCTCAAAAGGAAAGTAAGTCACAAGAGTGGTTTGTCGTGGATTATTCTTGCCGCCCTCTAATCTATTCTTCTTGGCCTGTTCCTGAATTGACAAGAAACACCGATAGGAAAAGAACGTCTTTCCGGTACCGGTGGCACCAGAGACATAGATGACTGGGGTTTTGTGTCCGCTCATCCAAGATTTGTACGCTGGCTCATTTTCTATCCACGAAAATGTGCCAGGGACAAGGTGCGCTTTCAGGAATTCCATGTGAATCTGGATTGGAACTATGATATCAGGGTCCAGATCCTTGTTATCCTTCAAAGTCTTTGTAATTTTCTCCAAGGAAGTGGTTCTGCCCCAAAGGGCTTGCAAATCAGAAGGCTTGATTTTCTCATGTTGCAGTAAATCGAGCAAATTTGCTGGAAGATCTTCGATTTTGCTATCCATAGCCTTTACGACGTCAAGGATCTGAAATGGTATTGTGGCGCGAAACACCATTATCGTCATTTTCMCTTTTTCGCATCGAGCCATGATTTTCTTGTTCCTGCCATGTAACAGAGCATTAAGATAAAGCCCTGTCTGATCTTTAGATGTATGCTTGTAAGATCAAATAAAACGGATACATACTTTTTCTTCGGTACTCAGTAAAGATCTTGCCGCTGAAGAGACAGAAATCAAGCATAGCGATGAATATATCTAGCAACCTATTGAGGAAATTTGATTCACGAAACTCTCGCTTTTTGAGATCACCAATATCAAGTAGCGCATTGTGCAGCTCGACGAAGGTCGCCTCGATTAGGTCAAAGTCTTCAGTCACGTTTTTTGCGGCCTACCAAGCCCTCTTAGCATAAGTTTGCCAGGCTAACAGAGGCAAAGACTTACCTGTATCATATACATAMCCGAGCCCGCCACAATTTGAGCGGGTACTGCATACTGTGAAGGAACAATAAGTAAGAAACCATACAATGATAGCATAAATGAGACGAGAGATCATCGCTTACAGTTCCAGACACATGATCTTTGAAGAAAGATACACCAGAATATGTCCAGTCCAAACATCCAGATACAGCATTAATCACCTTGGTTTTTCGGTCCTCAGGATGCCGCGATTTTTCGAATAGTTCCGACGCCTTTTGGAGACGTTGATCCGGTTGCTGGAGCCCATCAGATTCGCTTTCTGCAATGGCCGAGATGTTGACGCGATATTCTTTCTGTATGTTGTTCACAGCTTCCTTCCACAAATCATCGAGACTTTTAGAGTCTTTCTGCTCCGGAGATGTTTCAGCATTTGGGAGAGGAATTGGTGCTGTCTGTTTTGCGACATTCCGTTTGTCACTCATGTTTCTAGAAATTGCTCGTGATTCTTTAGATATACTATACTGCTTATCTGAGGCGTTGAAAGGGGCCCAGCAGGTCAGAAGGGAGCGAGCATAGCAGATTTAAGCTTTGGAAGAACGCCGGAAGGCTTCATATTAGACAACGCGCTTTACTTAAATACACGCGATCGCGACTGGTATAAAAGCTGGCCTTAAGCTCTACTCGTAGTAAACTAGCATGCGGCTGAGCGGGAGTCTTGGCTGCATTTAAGGTGTATGAGAGCTCATCGAGATTGGTCGAGAGAATCAGTCAAAGCTGAAGAGTGACCAAACACCAGCGCCATTGTACGTACTCCTTTCCCGCTGTGGGTTGGTGTTGGGTCTCACTGACTTACAGAAGGCCCGTTCGGCTCTAATTACATTGTCATCACATAACCAAGCAATAAACAGTAAGACTACGTGCACTCGTCGATCCCCTTGACGCTAATGGTCAAACTGACCACTGATGTTGTTAACGATCAGGCAATTATTAGAACTTCAAGAAATCGTCGGCTCAAGTCAAAATCCGATTTCAGCAAAGCAGCAAGGACAGTCTATCAACTGGACAATGCTTAATAATTCGAAGTTATTAACCAATATGTCTATTTCCAATTCTGCAATTATAATCGTATATTCGAATCCGGAACCGCCAACTTTCTAGTGGTCATTGAGTCCACCACGGACCGCGTCTGTTGAGGTTGTTAACTTATGCCCGAGAAAACATGTCATGACAACACGCACGCATTGCGCTTAAAGTCTGTAACGATTAACAGTTTGGACAATTCAAAACTAACCAGAGTAATGGTTCTGTCTACGTTGACCCAAGCCTGCTTCCTATTAGGATGAGGCCCTCAGCCGCGAGGCTGCACCCTCCCATCTGTTAGCTAGGCATCTTCAAAAGCAGTGTGGATGATACTTCCAACATGAGGTTCTCTTGAGTCAATTGGATTCGATTCATGCATGCTCCCACCGAGCATGCATACAGAACAGACTCCGATCTCACGATTGGATGTGCTGCCAACGCAATGGTGAAAGACGGATGGGGCCCGACAGCAACACCAGACCTCGATGCCGCATAAATGGAATGAGGCTCGGGTCAAACTGGACTAAAAATCACTGGGGCCAAATGTCCCTTCTTTTAAAGACTTAAGATCTTTGCGCCTGTTGTACATGTAACCAATCATCCAAAGATCGGCCTACGGCCGGCCGTACACAATTTTTTTCAGCAAGCTGAAGTCGAGGTAAACGAGACTAGACAGCTTGTACTTAGTGTCATAAGAAAATCTACAATAAAGCCAGCTGGAGGTCTCTCTTCTTGTGAGGTGGTTTTTTGCAACAGCTTGTGGAGATGTCAAAAAGGAGAACTGAAATTCTATATGCAGAAGCATCACGTGACCGCGGAGCACATGAATCGGAAATGCTCCGCGCCTCAACCTGGGAACGTAAACAAACAAGCAACCACCACGACCATACAAAAACACCAATGACAACATACATCACGATGGATAACGAGACAATCGCGAATATAAACAACTCGCTCGAGGCAATGGACTCGGAAATTGCGAAAATTCGCGAAACCAGTAAGTCATCACCATACCGAATGGAAAGTGATGAGCTAACCAGTCGTCAACTTTATAGTCAAAAACTTCCAGAGTAAACGTCGCCTGCTGTCCGCTAGCTTACTCTCATCAGACTATATTCGTCGCCAAATCGAAGATAACAACAACAGACTTGGAAGTGGCGCGGCATCAAAAGTCGCGCAGAAAGAAGTCACAACCTTGATGAACGATGCTCACAAACACCGCGATACGAATTACCATCGCTTGGCCTTTTCGACAACACTGTTCCCCTGGAAAGATCCGAATCCGTATAATGAATCGCCGAACCTATTAGGCCTAAGGATTGACGTCTGCGAGCGCAATGGCACATTCGCGAAACCTTACTATGTTCTCTTCCAAAAGGAGACGGAAAAGTCTACGTCAGCACCAGGGCAACGGTCTTCGTTGTCATTTTCTATATACCGACACACAATCCCACCGTTTATACCTATGGAGAAGCTAGCGCATCGATATCTGCCCCAGGCCAGACCGTCCAGGAGGCAAGGCGCGGTTGACGATGAAATAGAGACGGCAAAGATCAAGGCAAAGATGAGGAAACAAGACCTGAACGCATTCGTGCGACATTTGCGCAAAGAGTTAGCAGCATGGTATGCGCGACGCGATTCCATTGCATGGCTTCAAGAACGATTGGGCGTTGCAGACGTGACCGAGAAGGACGCAGTGAGGAACCAGCGGACAAACCCGGCGCAACTTGTGTCACTGGCTGCCACGTCTATTGAATCGCGATACGTGAAATTGGAGTGGACGGATGGTAGAGTTGGTCGATTTAAAGTCTCAAATTCGGGGCTTGTGGAGCGCGCGGTCGTCATTGGCGAGAAAGGAAGAGACAAACGGACGGAGTTGATTTTGATGGGAGGTGATAGGCGAGTTGAGTCGCTGGTTGATCGATTGTCCGTCACTTGATTACAGTAGTGTTATAATACACTCGAGCACGAGTTAGAGATAATGCTTGAAGTCAAATTCTATTCATGCAAATCACGCAGCCATGATATCATATAGTAAATTCAGCGAGCTAAACTAAGCTTAAATTATAAATGGGTATCAAAATGTATGTGATGATATGATGAAAGCAACAACGAGAAATGATATCTGCCGCCCAGGGTATATTATAATATGTAAAATGGTATGATCGATGGGATGCAAAGCGCTCCTTGGGAACGAAAAACCCGAAACTGCTGTATCCTGACAACTGGTATAATTCTCTATATCATGATTCTTTCGTGGTATATGCAAACGGATTCTTCAAAATGGGTATCTCAAAATCCATAAACTCACGGCCGTTCCCTCGATGAACACCGTTACGATCATCACCATCCTCGTCCGGTGTACTGAAAGAAACGATAGGTAACGGTCCATACGGTAATCCGCTCTGATCCTCCAGCTTTTTCCGTAGTATCGCCTCTTCGATATTCCATCTTCGTCTAAGCCTGTTCTTCTTGGCGTCGAAGATCTGTAAAATTTCCTGTTCCGCGCGTTGATGGTCACGCTCCAGCTCGACGATGGCTTCTGCGTTTCTGCGGATAATATTCTCCAGTTCTCTGTCGAGGCGAGATGTTGTTTCCTGTAATTGCTGCTCTTGTCTTTCCCGGAGGACCTTGATGCGTGCTTCGTGTAGCCGATCCATGGAATTCCGGTCCAGGTATT
The DNA here is from genome assembly GCF_001896365.1 of Talaromyces amestolkiae. Taxonomy (NCBI): domain Eukaryota; kingdom Fungi; phylum Ascomycota; class Eurotiomycetes; order Eurotiales; family Trichocomaceae; genus Talaromyces; species Talaromyces amestolkiae. The sequence continues at coordinate 499,126 of NW_024468057.1, forward strand.
CTTGAGCTAGTTGCTCTTTCTGGCGGCGGGTGACTGTCCTAAGCTGTTGTTGCTGTTGAGCGCTATTGGAGGCGAGCTCGAATTCAGAGCCCGAGAGTTGAGGTGATGGCGGAGGACTGGAGGTGCTGACGTATCCTTCCATGTATTTGATTCGGGTCTGTGAGTTTCGTTTTGTTTTCTCAAATTCTTTGATTTGGTCAATTTCCACTGAGAGTTGTCGTTCTTCCATTTGTGCAAGGAAATCAGTGTTCTAACAATAGAATTAGCTGCGTTGCACGGATTAGGACTTCTGGTAAGCTCACCCAATCCTTCTTCGCCTTTTCGGCCTTGCTGTTATTTTCTCGTTTCTCTGCGACAAGAGCTAAATGGGCTGATTTTAACGAATCCAATAACTCATTCTGCAATTGTAAAAATCGAGACCTCTCGGCTTGATGTCGCTCAAATAACTCCTTTAATTGCGCATCTTCCATAGTCCGGTTTATAGCAGCCTCGTCAAACACGGGCACCTCAACTTGCAAAGTACCTTGCGCTTGCGCATCTTCGGAACGCTCACTTTCAGTCGTTCTCGCAGGCGTTGTTTCCACAATGACTGTATTTGCCCCTCCACTCTCGTTCTTCTTCAAACTTATATGCGCGTTTGGTGGTAAATTAACGGCGGACGGGGKGCGTCGTTTCCGAAACGGCCGACCAATCGCGCTGATAAAACTCGATCGTTTCCGCTCAGCGAGCCTCAATGCACTGGCGCTTGCGCTTGTCGAGTTCGGCGAATATATGTGTTGCGGCGATTGTACCCACGACGAGCGCTCATGCGGTGGCGCGGCAGCTTGCGGCGGAATAATTCTAACATCGCAAGAACTAATCGACGTCGGCCGAGTCGAAAACGAGTCGATAGATGGTATACTCCCCGAATGATCGCGATCGGATACAGTCGTTTCCGATAACGAACTAGCGAGGTGATCAACCGATGCAACACTCGATCTTACAAGATCTGCAAATGAGCGGGGATGCGTAAACGATGGACGATTATGCTGTCTCAATCCAGCCGTGGAGGAAGATGATGACGATGGTGCAGCGGGTATAGTAAAATCCAAAATTCCCGCGTTGATGGTCGCTGCTAAGGAAGCTGCGATTTGAATATCGGGTATTTTCAACCCGAGTTCGGAGGCTTCGGCGACGAGTTGTGCTTCTATTGTGTCTTCTGCTGTTTCGGCATCGTCGTCGAGTCGGAGGACCTCCTTCCGATAGCGAGATTCATCCGTCGATGACAGGGAGGCTGTGGTCGCTCCTCTTGTCGCCATCTCTGGATGAACCTCTTCTCCTCCTTTCGTCCAATTCAGTATCGAAAATAAAAAGAAGAAAAGATAAAATCTACATAACCAAATTCGACAGTGGGCCCTCCGTCCCCTGACCGAGGAGGACTGCCCCAATCGGGAGTTTTGCGCGTCAGTCAGTTACAGAAAATGCAAGGAAGAGACGAGCCCCACTGATGAGTCGGTGGCATCAGAGTGATCAAGGCTGAAGCCAAAGCATTGAAAACAGCCACCGAGCCCACTGCTAATCAAACTCCTTGAAATTTGGGGGCTGGCCGCCAGGAACCGGACGCCATGCGGTCAGCTATCCATCTAATCGAGACATGGACGAGAAACCGCGTTGTTGAAGTGTTTCTTTTGAGCATGTGTACATGACTCCAGAGACAGTCACAGAACATTTACTACGTCAGGACCGAGTCCCGTTGTCTCCGCCACCTATCAACTACTATATGTGTGAAAGGCTAAATCGCTCGAAATTTTGATGTGCCATGTGACCCATCAGCCGGGATTTTCCTGTGCTCGAACCCAAGCACATATAGGAATCGGTCAGTTATATCGCAATGCCTCAAGTTGACAGGAGAGCATGCAAGCAAGCCAGAAATTAGCGATGTCTAACAATTATAAGTGCCGCGTGTGCTTTTATCTGCACCAGATCCATGATCGCGGAGGACCGGAGTCTTTACTCTTTTAAGTACTTTGGGTGCTCCCACGTGGCCGCGGTCCGATCCGCCAGATCCGATCAACTTTTGGCCTCGACATCAGACGATACTTTACTGTGTAAGGGGACAACTGAAGGTACATTGAAGTTCAAACTATTTTCGATATAACAATGGATTCAGAAAAATACGGCCGATTCATGAGAACCAATGCCAAACAAGACCTAGCACCCAGACCGAAACCTCGGGTTTAAACTACTGTAATTTCATTAAGCAGAAACGCCGATCTTCAACCAGGGGTGGCGCCGCAATGGCCGATTTGTCGCGACTTTGTCGATCCATCTTGAATCGCGAGATATTTACCATGTGATACTCTGTAATAATGGTGCTGCTTAGTCTGTACATATCTGCGACAGCCGCCAATGTCAGGCCTTGTCCTAGTTCGTGGCTCGTTTCATCCGGGATGTCAACTAAGTGCGGGCATACCCTTGTCGGCTAAATGTACCTTCCATGTGATAAAAGCATTAATAGACGACAAGCTGCCTCCGAAGTCCCTGCATTAACTTCTGTGTAACGGGTTCTGTTAATGTCTATATAACTACCCAAGAATACAGTTTGGCTGGTGTTCAATGACATTGAAGCAGCGCACTGTGCAATTTAAGAAGATACATTGTAAATACATCGGATCTTTTACTATTTTATATTCTACGTATAAACTTGAAAATATTTCCATTGAACAGGACATAATAATGTATAAATTGATTAACAAACCCTGATATTGGGGTAGCTTGGCTTTTGCATTGGAGGAAAGTGATCCATTGAGCTAGCAGGCGATTGAGTTGAAAAGTATTTGCAAACATGATGACTTGGATAAAGATAATAGATCTGACTCGGTGATAATCCGAGTCACAAATTGCGAGACAGGTGATTGGGAGGTGGCTTGACTACTTGACTGTATCGGATGGCTGGCTAATTTGCCTTCGTTATTGTGATGGAGAGAGACGCACATATTATACAACTTGTGTCTCCTTGAAGCTTGTAGACTTGCAATTGAAACCCGAATGGCGACTTGAAGATACCTAAATATGATTTGGATTGGTAATGAAAATGGATTGCAGTGCTTCGAAGTGTTACCTAGGTACCCAGGTATACAAGGCTAAGCTACTTTGCTGTTAATATACACAATAGCCATCCATGGATCTTATTTATTCCGTGACATTTCAAACTCAACGTAATGCGAGCAAAACTAGACCTTCTCAAGCTGCACAGTATTTTCAGCCTTATCATAGACAGCCTCATCTCCATATTTAGACTCGTTTGTCATGCCTACTCCAGGTCTTGCATGAAGAAGAATCTTTTCCCCAGTGAACAGCGTATCAATATCCTCCAGGGACAAGTTTCTGGTCTCCGGGTAGAAGAAGTAGATGAGAGGAAGGAAGAAGAAGTTGAATATGCAAAAATAGACATAAGTCTTGTAGCCGATGTTGTTGATGCTGACAGGCGTAATTTCGACGACCAAGAAGGTAAAGATCCAGTTAGAGGCTGTGGCTAGGGAGGCGGCGCGCGTACGAATTGCAAGAGGAGCGTACTCGGCAGGCACTGTAGATGGAAGAAAGGTAAGTCAGTTTCCAAAAACGAGTCTTAGTCAAATCATGATACTCACGTAGCCAGGGAATAGCCAAAAGACCAACAGCAAAGAAGAAGTTGAACAGGAAAAGCATGATGACGGCAACAATACCAGCGGCTTTCCCACCATTCGATACAGTTCCTGCAAGAATGGCCATACAAGCACATTGGCCACCGGCAGCAAAAAGCATCAGCTTCCTACGACCAAGTCTATCAATGGCCCAGATAGGGACCAATGAGGAGATCCAGTAGGCGATTCCATTGAAACCAGCCAACAGAAGTGAAAGGTTATGAGACATGCCAACCGACGTTTGGAAGATAACGGGAGCGTACTAGATTGGGTAATATATCAGATCGAGGATCTTGCAAGGCGGTGATAGACGGGGAGAGGAACACATACATAGGTGATGAGGTTAATTCCAGAAATCTGCTGCATGAATTGGCCACCAATACCAAGCATTGTCCGGTAGAAAAACCTTTGTGGCCCATTTGTGAACAATGCTTTATAACTTCCCAAAGACGCGGCTTCGCGTTCTTCTACAATGGCCCGCTGAATTTCGTGGAGGTCATGAGAGACTTTCGGGCCGTTGATATCTATGTCTTTTGCGTTTGGCTGCACCGCCCAAATGATCTGTTTAGCATCGTCATGGCGATCATGAGCGACTAGCCATCTGGGTGATTCGGGTAGCACAAGAATGCCAACGAATGTCAAGATAGCAAAGAAGATTTGGAAAGCCAATGGAAAGCGGAATTGAGATTCATTGTTGACAAAGCTCATGCCATAGTCAGTCCAGTAAGCCAGAGCGACTCCAAAGATGTTGATGGCAAGTTCAATGCAGAGACCCTTTCCACGGTTATTTGCACTCATCAATTCGGAATGCCACACAGCTATCAGAGAATGTTAGTAATTAGCCAATCCTCCCGTATCAGGCGCCTCAAAGTGTACACAGGAATAGAATTGGGGTTCACTTACGGATAGTACTGGTATTCATGCCATTTCCCAAACCGGCCACAACTCTCCCAACAATCAACTGCGCAAGGCTATACGCAGAAGCCTGCAGAGTAGCACCGATACTCAGGATAACACATCCAATCGCAATACACTTCTTTCGACCAAGGCGCTCACCGACAAGCATGCAGATGAGAGCACCAAAGAAGCAACCAATTTCGTAAATAGCCACAACAGTTCCCTGAACCGTTGAACTCCCGCCGTTTGTTGTGTCTATGGATGGAAATACTCTCGTAAAGGCATCTCCCGTAAGAAGTCCAGACATGACACCTTGGTCGTATCCAAAAAGTAGGAAACCAGATCCGGCAGTGGCCGTGATGGCCCAGTTCAGGGGTCGTCCAACTAGACGTGTCATCGTGGGCTAAAGATCAAATAGATAGGTTGTTGTTTGTTCTTTGCCCAACTCATGCAGGTATATCGATACCCTGGTATGGTAGTAAAAACACCGTGTGGAGGAGAGGAATGTGGGTATATATACCTCCGGATTTCCAAAATCTCCGGAATATCTCCAGGTTCAGACGTCAAGCTGTACACGAGGTAAACCCGGAAGAGATATGAGGCCCCAATTGTAGCGTTAAATTTAAACTTCAAATATCACCAGATTGAGGTAACACATAGCCAGCCGCTGACTACATTGCCGGTTGCTCAACTCCCACCAAACTTGATTCGGACATGAAACTGCGGAGTTTGTATGGAGTCCTTACTGATAGAAACGTATGAAATTGGAGAAAACGCGCAGAACAAAGATTTGCGAGGAGCAAAACTGGTCTGCCCGCAACCGGTACCACTTGCCCAACACAGCCCAAAATGTTTTGGGATCTCCATATCTATAGTCCGGACCATTGCCAATACGATAATAAAAGCAACTGGAAGCGTGGGCGAGCGGGGGATTTCATTACGTACTCGGACCATTTCCGAGAATTTCGGCTCGGGGACTTTTAAAACTGCCTGTTTGGCCCAGATGGAAACTAAAGCGACCTTGCGACTGAGATCTATTCCGAAATCAACCCACGATGATGTAGTGTACCACATTCCGAAAGTAAGACTTATTCCATTTTACTGATACTACAAAGTGTCGAGATGTGTAGAATATTGTTGAACCCATCTTTCAATGTTCTTAGGCAATGTTTTGGAGACATCGGAGTTGATTCCGAGCCTTTCTCTCCACAACCACGGATGCCGCTTCCAACTGCCTTCGGATCAGCGGCTACCTATTTGACAGCAGCAGGTCTCAAGAAAGTAGTACACGCGCCTCCAAACAAGATTTACGTAGTCACATATGCTAAGTCTCCTGTAAGGGCAAGGAGCGCCCAAATCATATCAATACGTGCTTTAAGCAAGCAAGCAAACTAGACATAGGGCAAGGTGGCACAGGGCTAGTTGATTGGTTTCCTAGGCATATCGGGGCCCCACGTTTTACTTTTCCAACCATCCCACGTCTACCCCGGACGAGATTAAGATTGCACCTTGGCCACTTCATAAGTCGAACAAGATAAAAATTCGACATCGGTCACTCAATTGGAAGGTGTAATAACAGATATGGAAGCTCAGGATACGTCGCACGAAGACCGGCAAAATGGCGAGAAGCCCTGGAAACGAACCAGATCAGGGTGTCTGAACTGCCGAAGGAAGCGACGAAAATGTGACGAAGCAAAGCCAACTTGTCGTCACTGCCACAAAAGCCGCGAAAACTGTAGATGGGGAATGCGCATTTCTTTTCGCGCAGAGAACTCACAAACTGTGCAAATGCCAGTGATACCAACTCGCACACCGAGACGTTTCCAGATACTGGACATTACGTCGGAAGTTATTCGTGATTATCATCATGTTGTACCGGAGGAAGGCCCGATCCTCGACGATCCCATTTCCCCTAGTCCAGGCCATAGATTGCTTGAGTATGATGCTGGAAGAGAAGAGGGAAGGCAAGCTAGCCGGATAGCAAGGCACGAGAATAGAGCCGAGCCGGATGGTGAAGCGGAAAGAGAACATGACCAGTGGAAGAGCCCTGGAAAAATGCGAAGTCCATCCGATGTGCGAAGAGAGTTGATTCCAGGATCTAATCGACCTCTTCCTCCCAAAAGTGATATCGATAATTTGTCACCTCCAAGCATCGCATATTCTCAAGGACCGATTGCCTGTGCACCTGCAGAGCAGGCAGGAGGCATTGTCGATGCACCCGACGGCTATACAACGAATAATATGTGGTTAAAACAAGTCCTTCAGCGCGACCAGCTATCAATGGACGATGAATCTGACTACAGCGCAGTATATTCGCCACTATCACAATCAATACGAAGTGGTTACTGTGATCCATCGATACCCTTGTCTGATTTCCACGTTCAGGACGGCATCTTCGTCCCTGGATCCGAGTATCTCGAGCTCCACTCCACATTGAGAAATCACCTCATCCTAGAGGCGAGATCGAGTGTGCCAACTAGACACTGTACGCCCGAGCACTTGGGGGAGGACTTTGGTTTTCAGGTCGATAGTACAAGTGCACGTATTAAGATACCGGAAGAGGAAGAGTTTCTATTATGGAAGAATTGGCTAGGGGAACTCGCGCCATGGCTAGATAAATTCGACAACCAATGCCATTTCCAGAACAATTTACTGGCTATGGCTCGCTCGCACGAGCACCTCAGATATGCCATGCTAGCCCTATCGGCACGTCAGCTAGAGCGGAAAGGTGCCACAGCACACAACGAACGCAGTCTGGAATTCTATCACCATGCCATTCATATCCTTCTACCATTATTACCGACAAGAAGTACGGCAGTTATTGCCTCATGTGTAGTTCTCTGCGTTCTGGAGATGCTCAGCTGTGCGCCAAAAGCCTGGCAGCGACATTTGGACGGATGTGCAGGGTTGATGGAAGCCGTCGGAATGAACGGGTTTTCCGGTGGCCCAGAGCAAGCACTATTCTGGTGTTTTGCGCGAATGGATGTATGTGGAGGGCTGATATCTTGCACCAAAACCCTTATCCCCGTTGATCATTGGGCGACTGGTGATCTCGACGCGGACGTGCGTCTCTTTCGATCGGCACCTACCTTTGACACCTTCGCAAATTATATGGTTTATCTCTGTGCACAAGTTCTAGATGTACTTGCTCCATGTCATCACAAATTTGGAAGACTCGGCGGTCCTCGAAACAACAGCCTCACGGACCGAGCATTTACAGAACGGTGGTCTAAACTATGGCTCTACATACAAGACTGGTATCTCAAACGCCCCGAAGAAATGAAACCAGTGATGGAATACTCCTCATCTAGTAGCTCGTTTCCAAAGATACTATTCGCTAACCCTGCTGCGATATCTGGAAATCAGCTCTACCACACCGCTTCATTGCTCATGTTACAGGCTCGCCCGCCGGGAATGCGCTTGGAACCAAAACCACGGTCTGCACTGTGGCACGCGCGTCTGGTGTGTGGTATTTCAATCAATAATCATCATCATGGAGCGTGGACGAATGCTATGCAACCGCTTTGGATTGCGGGACAGTGGATGAGTCATCCGAGTCAGCATCAAGAGATTCTGGAATTGTTGGAGCGTATTGAGAAGGAGAGTGGATGGCCTACTCAGTGGAGGGCAGATGATTTGAAAGAGTTCTGGGGATTGATCTAGCCTTCCAATGTACCTAGCCACCTGAAATCGCAATTCACAGAAGATGCGGCGCCTCTTCCCTGATACCTGCAAAATATACCTCTTATTCTTGTTTCAAAATTTGTAGATTGTGGCACATAGGTCTATCCTCTGGAGCGACCTTGATTCCAGACCCTCGGGACGCTGGTCAAGTACAGACCTACAGCAATACAGATGCCGGACCAGGAGGACTAGGTATTTCGTCAATATTCTGAACTGTCATTATCCGGGTAGACTGTTATCGAGCTTATATGAGAATCGATAACAGTAGGCAGCAGCTTTGATGAACCACTAGGAGCCCACAATAATATTGAGAGGCACGATCTGTGCCTCGACTCAGTTCGGAGTAACGCGCGTCAAGGTTCTGTTAGTGATGTTGCTCGTCAGTGAACAATGTTTAGGCTCTGTTTAGTTTTCAAGGTGCTTTACAAAGAGTGACAGTAAACTCGAAAGTTATCGATATATTGATCTAAAGTATCAAGAACCAACAAAACACCGGTCTTTCCCAGACGTTCCAGTCTATTCAAATAATTATTCAATGGTGGCCATCATTCAAATCTCTAAACTCTCCTCGTAACGAGTCAAGGCCATCCCGTTTAGCATCAGCAACAAAATCAGCCACCTTAGGGGCAATGACTTGCTCATCAAAGCCAAAATATTTATATGCCGCTGGACCAGGCAGAGAATGTCCAAATGAAGACATTGAGAATCCTGCATCAGCATAACGCTCCCATCCGTTCACAGCGTAGGCCTCAATAACCACGCGTGGAGTTGACTTGTATTTCAACACAGACCTCTTATATTCGATGCTCTGCTGCTCAAAAAGCCTTTGACACGGGAAACTAACGACGCGAGCCTTGATGTTGAACTTTTCTTGCAGAAGCTCCCGTGTACGCATGGCAAACACCATCTCAGCACCGACGCCGATCAAAGTCACATCGGCATCTTCTTCCTCAACAAAGACGTACGCACCCTTTTGGGCTTTTTCTCTGCATGAGTACTGTGGATATTGCTCTAAGTTCTGTCGAGAAAGTGAAATGATAGTCGGAGAGGAAGTTGCTTTTAGCGCAGAAACGAATGCTCCAGCTGTCTCTTCGCTGTCGCATGGTCGGATGTAGAGAAGGTTGGGCATAGCACGGTACAATGCTGCTAAAGCAATAGGTTGATGTGTAGGGCCATCTTCGCCTGTGCCGATGGAGTCGTGAGTGGCAATGTGGATTTGTTGAAGGCCTTGAAGGGCGCCCATGCGGACACCTGGGGCAGCATACTGAAGGTAGATTAGCATTGGACCTGAAAAATGGGGTGGATTGATTTCTCACAATATAAAACATAAAGAAGGAAGAAGTAACCGGTAGGATTGTTCCCTTGTTGAACGCTGCCAATCCATTAGAGATCGAAGCCATGGCATGCTCCCTAATACCCCAATGAACATAACGTCCACTATAGTCTCCATTGATGCCGCATGTGGTTTTCAGATCCGGCTATGATTTCAAGTTGATTAGTCCGCGAACAAAGTCGTATCAACTCGGGAGAATATGAAATACACTTACATGTTGAAAGTCAACCTTGCCTTTCCAGGCCATGTTAACGGAGGGAGTCAAGTCAGCCGTTCCAACTATCAGATTCTGTAGCTTCGAGGCCAATGGGTTGCAGCAAAGCCCTGCAGACTTTCGTGACGCCGTAGGTGCTGTAGGAAACTCCTCTTTTGTTGGTAAAATCTTGGTCCAGTCATCGGTCATCTTTCCTTCAACTCTCAGCAAAAACTCTTGATGCAATTCTGGATATTCCTTCCCATATCGTTCCAATAATTGGTTCCATTCGTTTTCATAAGCTTGGCCTCTTTGTACCGCGTCACGGAAAAAGTCATAAACTTCATTTTGGACGACGAAATGTTGCTCTGGGTCCATGCCGAATTTTGTCTTGATGGATGCCACGTCTTCCGCTCCATATGCTGCACCGTGAGCCTTAGCATCGCCTGCAACCTTACTACCAATACCGATGACTGTCCGGACATTGATGAATGTTGGCTTTGGGTTAGAGCGAGCTTGGGCTAGAGCCGCAGTCAGAGCAGGGACATCGTAGCACCCGTCTTCGACATCAATGACATCCCAACCACACGCTCGCATTTTTGCGTTGACATCTTCTGTGTTGCAGAGATCCACACTACCATCACATGTAACCTGGTTATTATCATAGATAACAACCAAATTGTTCAACTTCCAATGCCCCGCGAGCTGAATAGCTTCCATAGCTACACCTTCCTGAAGACATGCATCACCAATCATGCACCATGTCATATTATTAACGACCTCAAATCCGGGCCTGTTGTAACGAGCGCCGAGATGCTTCGTGGCCATTGCCAATCCAACTGCATTCGCGATTCCTTGTCCCAGTGGTCCTGTTGTGACTTCAATTCCGTCATTTTCAATCTCGGGGTGACCAGGACATATTGAGTCGGTACGGGTCGAATGATATGATTGAAGTTGTTCCATTGTCATCGCGGGATAACCGACAAGATGGAGGAATGTGTATTGGAATAGGCATGTGTGGCCGTTGGAGAGGACGAAGCGGTCGCGGTTGAAGTAGTTTGGGTTTGTGGGCGAATATTTCATCGTGTATTTCCAAAGAGCGATACCAATTGCCGCCATTCCCATCGCACCACTGTAGGTGTTATGTTAGTTGGCCTGACTGTACACTTTCCATTATGTATGGGAACGATGCATCTTACCCTGGATGACCGCCCTTGAATTGTTCGCAGAGATCTGCAATCAGACATCGGAAAGTTCTCAAGGCCTGATCAATCTTTTTCTGATCTTGAACTGGAGATAATTGAAGATGGGCGCTGCCATTTGTCGCAGCTCCATTTGCGGAAACTGTGCTAATGGGCGCCATTGCGAATATTGAAGATGAATTTTGAAAATATACTATGTCAGAGCAATGGCAATTCTTCGAAACCTCATTTGCCTCAATATCATAAGATTGCAAAGAGCCTTCAAACCCCCGGGGTGCGCTTTATAAATCTACTGCGTCGCATAGCTGTTGAGTAACTCAACAGAATGAGAGTATGCTACGTATGAATTTTTGTTCATCCCAAACAGGAATCCCGTGGCTCCAGAGCTTCAAAGATTCAAGACCTCGTCTCCAATTATTACTTAGTCTGATGATGTTTCCTTGTTCAGTGAGGGGCACATTTACACCTGTCCCTGGCGATGGCGCTTAGGGTTTCCTATTCCGGAAGATTGTGGAACTTCATCTGGAGTACATCTTTGGGGCAATGAGGGGTCATGTGCCCCTCGGCTTTCCTTCCATAAGTTCGTATCGCTTGGAGAATCCATTTTGGTTCTTAAGGAATTCATTTCCCCAAAGTTGTGGATTGATGGGCATGTTCTGACTTGTTGACAAGATTGTTCGCCGATTCCGAGATGCGTCTCGGAACGCTTCATCGGCTTCCAAGATTTTTACTGCAATGAAGTCAATGGCCTATGATCCACAGTCCATTAATGCTATACATCATATAACAGCAATGTTATCGCAATTGAGACTTCACTATGCGGATGTAAATTTTATTCTTGCGCGCTATTGACTTCTCAATCATTGATTTATCATTTTCATTTTACTAGTCACAAGAACAAGAAGATGTCGCCTGTATTGCTGGAAGATCCCCAAACGAACACGGCGCCTACAGCGGAAGCCAAAACTCAATATGGACAGGACACCGTCCCAAATCTGCTATCGCTTCGCGGCAAAACTATCGCTATCACCGGCGGTGCTAGAGGTCTCGGTATGGCCGTCGCTTACGCAGTCGTCGAATCCGGTGGCCACGTAGCATGTCTCGACCTCCTCCCTGTTCCCTCCGAGCCTGAATGGAGCGATCTCCAGAAACTCTGCAAAATTCACAACTTGACTGCCACATACGCTACATGCGATGTTACTAGCGAAATTGAGATGGAAGAAGTGATTAATGCTATTGAGGAGAAAGCCAATGCAAATGGGGCACCTTTCTATGGTATGGTTGCGTGTGCCGGTATCCAGCAAAAGGTTCCTGCACTGGAATATAACTCTCAGGACTTTGAAAGGATATTAAGGGTAAATGTTACTGGAAGCTTTGTCACGGCGAAATGGACGGCAAGGAAATTGGTAGAGAAGAAGAGGCCCGGCAGCATTGTGTTGGTGGCAAGCATGTCGGGAGATATTGCAAACCGGGTTCGTTTTACTCTTCTTCGTTCTTGTGAATATCGTTACTGACTCAAAAAATAGGGACTTACATGTTCCGCATATAACACAAGTAAGTCAGCCGTTCACCAGATGTGCCGTTCCTTGGCCCAAGAATGGGGTCAATACGGTATCAGAATCAATACATTATCTCCAGGTGTAAGCTATGTCATGGTCTAACTTCCACTGCAACTCACTTCTAACTCAACTTTGATCTAATAGTACATACGAACGGATATGACGAACCAATTACTCGCCGCAGAACCCGAGGTAGAAAAGATCTTCATGGCTGGAGCACTTTTGGGAAGACTTTCAACACCAGAGGAGTTCAAGGCACCAACCGTTTTCCTTCTATCAGAAGGAAGTTCATTTATGACTGGTGCGGATTTGAGGGTCGATGGAGGCCACTGTGCCTCTGCATAAAGATAAATTGATCGATAGACATTGAGAATTATTTCAGATTTGCATACTATAGAGTTTAATGAAATCGATGCCATGACAATTCCTGCAAGTGGCATTTTGTGTATTGGTGGCCGATTTCTCTTTTTAGCTTTGTAGAATTTCAACTGTCCTGGATTACGAGTGGAAAAGACAACATGTCTAGGTGAGTGTATCAAATAATATGGAATGAAAGCACTAGACTGTTTTGGATGTCCACATGCAAGATACGGTCGACTTCGGAAAGCGATAATCCAACTGAGGCACTTGATCAAGGTATATGCATTTACTAGAACTAAGATTACATTTATTAAGTCACGCTGAATTCATCTCGACTTTGCAAGACCTCCAATGATCTAGTTGAGTCCAATTTCAGCCTTTCACGACATTTTCCAAAGCCAACTTGATACCCCTAAGAATACTCAAAACACCCAGCGCGCCAGGATCCGGTATCCCCCCATTCTCCTCAAAACGACCTTTTCCAACATAACTAGCCCTTCCCAAGAGAGCTTCCATCACCTTAGTCTTCTCACAACCTTGTCTTGCTGCCTCAAAGGCGGCATCAAAATCTTGTCCCGTATTGCTAAATGTCGTCACAAAAGGTATGAGTGTGTCCATCAATGTCCTGTGACCTTCTCGTGCCGTCGTGAACTTGAAAAGATCCTCCAACCCCTTGCTGAGGGTTATGGATATGATCTCACTGATAGATTGTTTGTTCGAGTTTGCGTCTAAATCGATGCTCTCTAGGGCTTCAGCAACCGCGTTGGTGAATATAGCATAGATGGCGCCTGAAGTACCGCCCATTTTGGTTTCGGCTACAATGGCGATTTGTCGGAACATGTGAGCCAAATCGATAGAGTCGGTCTGGAGATCGTCGGAAAGCTCGACAAGGCCTGCAGGCTGTGTAAGAAAAGATAAATCACTGAGAATTTGAGGCAAGTTACCATTCACGCCGTTCAGCAGAGTCTCTCCGCAGTCACCATCTCCGGCCAGAGTATCGTACTCAGTAATCAGAGGTTCATCCTCTCGGGTTGTGCTGGCAACATTATCAAAGATTTTTTGAATAATTGTTTTGGCAACTGAAAATCTGTATTAGTGTCGGTAAAACCTGGCAACGTTTGTACTGCTTACCTTTCGGTCCTGTATGTGATAGAATTGGTGTGACTTCAGTACTAGATTGCTCAATAACTGCTGTCACAACGTCTGCAGGCACTGTTAATATTGACTTGGGCCAGCCCGGCGCCGTGGTGGGTGCATCCAATAGCGATAGGAGCTCATCGTCAAGCCCCAAAAGCGTAACCGAAAATCCAGGACCATCGAGAGCAGTAACAAACGTCCCGAACATAAATCTTTTGACGATTATAGACCTCATTTCCAGTTGCTGATGTACCTCTTCTGCAATGATGCTAATTTCCAGAGGACTAAGACCACCCAGATTATTCACCATGACTGCAACGGGTTGCTCCATGGTAGGATGCCAGCTATCTGGTTTCGGGGCGAGTATAGTATTCAAAAGAGTTGTGACGGTTACTTCGAGCGATTGGAGCTTTGATCGAGTTACGCCGGGCTCGTTATGTATACCTGTTGATATTCGCGAAGGACATGTTAGCTGGTTCTGGATCGTAGATATCTTTATCGAGTAGGCTGCTCGTACCCATTCCAAATTCCACTTCATCAGGCGGTAACAGTTCAATCGGCGCACGTTTCGGTACACTGCATCTATCTAAACTCACAGCTGCAGTTGCCATTTGATTTGCCGTCTTGTTTGCAATAGTCGCAACGGATGATAGATCAGCGCTGTAATTTCAAGTCAGCATAACAATCGCGATAGAAATCCATCCAACCCATCATCGTGAACAACATACCCCTTTGCGGCCAAGGCACCAGCGATCTTATGTACGAAAACCACACCTGCAAGACCTCGTCTGCCTACTGTTGGGTTATTGGCAACTGACACATCATCTCCAACCATGACGACTTCCACGTTCAGTCCTAGAGCTCTGGCTTTTATGGCGGCTAACCCGAAATTCAATTTGTCGCCTGTGTAATTCTTGACGATCATAAGAATCCTGTGTAAGAGTCGATGAGCATGTTTTCAGCCAAAAACAGATTCCTTTTAGAACCATACCCTCGGCATGCGTCAACTGATTTGACACCTGCCAAAATCTGAGATGCAGAAGGCGATGCGAAGATATTGCCGGCAACTACAACATCGAGCATGCCCTCGCCCACGTAGCCGGTGTGAGCTGGCTCATGCCCTGATCCGCCACCAGAAAGAAGTATCACCTTTCCATGGTCTGCTGGTAGTTTTCTATATAGAACTTCTATAGGTCAGCCTTTTCTACCGAGAAATGGCTTTGAGTCGTGAATGGTTCTCATACCTTGTTCCTTCGATAGTACTCGTAGTCCATCAGCGCCTCGGGCGGCGGCCGTCAGCGAAACTTGAACAGGATTCTGAACATCATTGATAAAGTGCTTGGCTGAGTTACAGAACGTTAGCTGTGTGATGCGAGGCCTCTTTAAGCTACATACCACTTCTCAGACCGGACATTGTGAGGAGATCCTCTGTCAAGCGAGAACTATGCTGTACTGAAAGCTAAATCCAGGTACAGATATTAATTGGAACTGGATTGCGGAAACGTTTCTAGTATGTCTTATAGGTAATGCTTTATTCCTCATCCCTATCCGTAATATAATAATCCTGTTCGAGCACTCGTTCTAGACCGTGTGCGTATAAAACCAGCGCCGTCCATCAAATTCAGCAAGCCACCAGTCAGTGGTTTGTCAAATAATCTTTGGCAAAATTATCCCCGGTCAGGTAATGAGAATAGCTTCATCAAAATTAGCGTTTGCATATACCCAATTTGTACATGTTCCATATAGGAATTTGAAGAACGAAAGTCAACCGTGATTGGTTGATGCTTATAATCGCCATATCTGGAAGAAGGTTAAAGGCTAGTCTCCATATCGGCTAGAGCTTCCTCTAAACTCACGATTTTGTGGAGAAGGGCTTGCGCTTAACATCACTCTTTTCGATCCTTTGGGTAAATATTTGCATTCTGCTGCCTGAAGAATAAGGCCACTAAAACCGTGTCCTAAAGAATTTCCGAGTCAGACAGGCACAAATGCAGTACACTCTTTGCGGTAATCATCGAATTCTGTTGAATTTCTATCGACTTATCATTGCAGATACAAGGAGAATCGATTCATGGTCTCGGCAGAGAAAGTCTGTGTTCCCAAAATTCTCACCATCTCATCGTGACAAAAAGTATTCCCGATGATCTTGAGAATGGCCCCTTAAATGTGGGCGTTATCATCCCACAGTCTTCGCACATCCCCATCCTCCTTTCATCAATTCTCTTGGGTCTCCCATCTTACATATATGACAATGAGTTCCTCGGAGCCACACGCTTCGAACGTGGACAGCATCATATAGCATCGATACCAAATGATAGAATGATATCAGAGGCGATGGCTGAATTGACTTAATGTGCTCTTCATTTGACAGAATGAGTGGGCCAATAACGTCAAGAAAGGATAAGGCAGCGGACGTTATAGGCAATAGACATCTTCAAGGCCGAACGACACTAAGGACCGACAGGCCAAGGTTGACATATTCAATTATAAAAATGATAGCCTAATCTCAGCGTCAGGATTAGGAACAGAATACAGTTTCTATGAACAGTGCAAGTAGAAGACCTATCAGTTTCGCCGCTTGACTGAGCCATTTCCGACTTTGCGACTTCTTCGTTTTAGAAGAATATATTTTAAGTAGAGACAAGGAAATGAAGATAGAGGAATGCCTGGTTACAGTAGATCAATGTAATATCATTACTCTGTGGCTAACAAGATAATGCGCGCTGGCTCGCTTACTCATAGACATATAATCATTCGATTTTCAAATTCTGATAAAGTCTACACAGATTCACAAATAACGACTGCGCAGCGCTTGACTGATCGTGCTCATTCGACTCGCCATTCCTCCATGCTGCATATTACTCAAAAGAGCTTCTTCGAGCGCTGATTGTGTGACGCTCGCATCTGAGGCAGTTAGTAAAATACTCCGCAATACTGGAAAGGCAAACGAAATACCATCTAAGTCACTAAAACTACTGCCCATGCTGGGCGTCTCTTCACTACTTTGATTCGCCGATCCCTGCTGTCTGGAACTCTGCCGGGACAGGTGGGCAACTCGTCTCGGACTCAGGGGTTCTGTTGGACGCTGGGGTCCGGCTCGCGGACTACCTATGGCGACGCCAGAGCTTGCTGAACTATCCAGACTTACTAATTCACGACGATGTGATGGGGTATAGCCTGTCATTTGTCTTTGCGACGTTTCTGGTATATTGTTCTGTTGGCGGAGTGTCGAGTTCATGTGCTGAGCACCAGATTCATTTTCGCGCGGTAGGGGGAGAAATGCAGGCGAATCATCGTCGTCGTCGTCATCTAGATCGTCCCTTAAACTAGGCTTATGCATAGAATATTTACCGAATCGACGAACACCAGGCAGTCGACGACTGGTCAACATCTCATCCTCACTGTCATCGTCATCATCATCACCTAGATCAGAGTCGGTATCAGAATCGGTTGATATTGATGGGCTATCGTCGGCCTGTTGCGTTGTTTGGGGTGCTTTCTGAAGAATAGCCAGACTTGGCCTCTCGCGTCGGGGTAAATCTCGGCCAGCTAACGTTTTTGTCAGGGGCGGTTTATCTATGCTTTCGGTCGCTACTGGTGTCTGAGTAACGGTGTTGGCGGAATTTGTTCGGACGGATGGTGCTAAACGGGTTAGTATTATTTTGTCGTACTCAGAGGCGGAATGTGTATTACCCTGAGCTTTCGTCGAGGAACCACTGCTGTCCACCCTTGACGGTTGATTGTCTTTCTGAACAGCCGATAATCTCGAAGGGACACGGGATCCTACCCAACTTTAGCTTCATTCACATGCAGTATCAGCAAAACGATAAATCAAAACACACCGCCACTGCCAACTCTCCTCATAGCTTGTCCACCTAATGCACCACTCCCAGAAACCGACCCAAGTATTGGCCCCGGGGTCGGAGACGATGACTGCGAATGTGTATTGCCGACCTTTAGCATTTGTGCTCGGACTTGGGATAGTTGTCGATCGTAGAGCCACGCGGCCTGCTGGAGAAGGAACGGGAGGGTAACGTTGAAGTCATCGGCGCTGATCGATTCAGTCTTCAAAATATATGGATCTGGCGACGAGAGGGTCATACATTGCTTTCCCTAAGTATCAAAGCGCTGTCAGCATAGGTATCACACTATCGGCCCGGGGTGCCAACATACAGTCTATATCATTGCCCTTAGATGGCTGTGACAGAATCTCCCATAGCGCGCGATCTTTGACAAGACTCCAGTTTGCCTATTACAATCAGCAAAATGCTTGTATAATCCATCAATATTCACTAACAGGAGGAGGATCGATAAAGTCGCCTCGGGGAAACGGCAGTCGCACGAAGACGGTATACTGAACATCGGATTCAGATGCCAGGGGCGTCATGTTGGGTGCGTGGCGAGGCAACTCCAATCTTTAAAAGTTTATCAGACCTCTCAACGTGATTAATCAAATATTCAACGATAGATTGAGGTTTGATCGATGAAATTGAAATGAGACGAAGATGGTGAAGTGATGTGACGAGGGAGTTGCGCGATAAGCCTTATCACCTGCCCCGGTGGCCATAGCTTCTCAATCCATCCCGCTAACCGCATTAGGCTGATACATATTAACCCTAATTTCTGATGATTTTTAGGCTTCGACCATACATTTGTAGGGCTGCGAATGATGTATGACTGGATGACAGTAGATGAATGATAAATAGTCTTTGCAGACATTCAGCAGTTCAAGGACACCCAAGTGGTGCGCCATGAAAAATGTCGGGCCATATGTGACCCTTGTTCTTACCAGGGATCCATTTTGACCTCACTGGAACACCGTGGCCATTCTGCGAACATGTATGAATGGCTGAAGTGCCCCATGCTCATACATCTCCTATAAATAGGTACGCCAATCGGATCAGAACTTGTCTGGTCGAAGTGGAGTACACACCCCTCTTCAGCTTAGCTATAGCTGCCTAGAAAGCTAACTCTCGCACCCAGTATTCCATAAAAAAAAGTCGCATTCAAAAATTCTGGTTACAAATTGCTCCATAGCAAACAGCTATTTAATAACCAAGATGGCTTTAAATGCCGGATCTGAGCCTGATATTGTCTTGTATGACCTTGCATGCATCAAGGATGTCTGCTTCTCCCCCACAGTTTGGCGTATCCGCCTTATGCTTAACTATAAGCGTATTCCTTATAAGACCATATTCCTCGAATTTCCAGACATTGAGCCTACGCTGAAAGAGCTGTAAGTTTCCCATTTCCGTACAATTTCACAATCGACAATATTCTGACCATATATCAGGGGCCTTAAACCTGGCAAAACAGCTACGGGTTCCCAGTCCAAATACACAGTGCCCGCGATCCATCACATACCAACCAACACGTATATCATGGATTCATCTAAAATTGCACATTTCCTAGAATCAACATATCCAGAACCACCAGTGCCACTAACATCAGAATTGGGCCGCGAAGTTGAGGTCAAGTCGCGATCTATCATCGGCAGGACCCTCAGTGGCTCGATAATGCCACGGGAGATAAACATCCTGTCTCCACATGCCCAGGAATACTTTCGACGTACACGAGAGGCATCGATAGGACGGCGACTCGAAGACGTACTTGATTTGGAGAAAGAAGAGCAGGATTGGATTGCCATCGATCCTGAACTGAGAGCTGTCGGCGAGCTGATGCGGACAAACAAGGCTCAAGGACCGTTCGTGTTGGGCGATAAGCCTACATATACTGATTTCTTCATTGCCGGAGCGCTGCAGTCTGCCAGGATGGTTGACGAAGGCACATTTCAGAGGTTTATGAAGTACGATGGGTACAAGGATATTTATGAAGGATGTCAGCCTTACATGGAAAGAAATAATTGACATTCCCTAGATGGCAGAAATTTTGAATTAGTGTGGAGCCGATATATTAGAAATCATGAATGAAAAAAGTACTATGTACATTGGTATCTTCCAAATCGCACCAGAAACCAGAACTTGCTTCAATATAATAACAACCCATCCAGTCAAATCCATGTCAATCAACCTATCCTCTGCTTCCGCCGCACCCAAATCTCCTTATCGGCAGCAGAATCCGGTTGATCACGCAGTTGCACTTCCCAAACCTTCAACTTATAATTGCCACGATCCGCTTGGCCAGAAGTAATATCAAACGACCATCCATGTTTGGGACACGTAATCCCAGTGCTCAGCTTGATACCGAAATCCTCAATATCAAACAGGTTCCCCTGCGAAAGCGGGAATGAAGAATGCGGGCATTGCTGAGTTCTTCGTCAGCCACATCTTCTTCCCAAGGCCAGAAAGGGGAACATACATGATCAATAGCATGAATCTTGCCTTGATATTTAAAAATCAGGACCTGATCTTTCAGATCCTTCGGTAGTTCTGATAAATTCGCCTCGAGCGCTTCTTGGTTTACTTTGCTCGGGATCTTGAACGCTTTGCAGCTGGGCGTTAATTGGCAGCCATTATCGTCACCGTCAGCTATGTCTGGAAATTCAGACGTAAGACCTACACGATACCAGGTCTTACTTAGCTGAAATGCGCCGATGAAAGGATTCATGGCATCGCTGAAAGAGGACGATGAGGAAGAATTGTGAGAGGTGGGGAATTTTCTTTTCATCCAGCCCCGCTTACTGGTGACTTAGCTTGGTAACCCTAACTAGAATCATCGTTCTACACAGGTATCAAGATGACGAAGCTCATGCTCGAGGTAGCTCTGTCCCAATCATGGCTGAGACTTGCACTTGAATGATAGCATTTCAAATGATATGCAACGTAGAGTTTTGCAACAGCGTATTATCATCTCTCAACTTTACGTGAAGGATAGGATCTTAAAAAAGTATACTGCCCGGAGTTCTTTGGAAAAATAGTATTATCTTTAAACATTATAGTAGAAATATCTTCTACTATAGTAATTTCTTAATAGTTATAAAAATTTATCTTCTAGATCTAATCACTGTTCTAGTATAAAAGCCCCCGCTTCCTTTATCAGCTCTAAAATGACCATCATCGACTCTAACATAATTGAATTTTACTTTATTAATCTTACACAGTGCTTAGCACGTCAGTCTAAAAGGATTAAAACACCTTAATAATATATAGATATTCTCAGCATGTTCAGTCCATTCTAAGGGGCTCTTGGTTGACTTGGTCAGATATGCAGATTAGCGGATAATTATCATTTATTAACAGGCGACTGATACATATTGCTGACAGTTTAGAGAGATAACACGATTTCAATTAGTAAAAATGAAATAAAAACATGCAATAGAGCTGATATGATGGGACAAAGCATCTTGAGCAGGCTAGGCTGCTAGAATGTAAGTAGCCTTACGTCGACAGTGGCGTGGCTCCTCCCCGTAGTGTTGGTCTCCTCACAAGATTCTTTCTTACCTGTGCAATTTCCTCTTCGTGACGTCGTATTTCATCACAGCTTTCGTGAAAGGCCCGGGAGTCCATGAAGATAGCATACCCTGGAATGGTTTTCTTCTTTGCATCAACCGGGTGGAATACAACTTTTGGAAATAGGCACCAAGACTGCTGTATTTGGGGTTCATATGTAGACTCCAACTTAGCATTCACACCGATGTTTTCAAGCTCTGGGCAGTCTTCTGCTACCCAACCCGGACTGCAGACTGCGGGTGGCTGAAGGTCAAATTCCACCAGGCAGCTATCCCTTTTCAATTCGTTCCAGAAGCTAATAGACTCCAGAAGAACATCTCGTAGCTCGACCTCAAAGGTCTCATGTTCTTTGGCAGGGATGAGCCGTCGAAGAATTTTCATAATCCCTGTTTCTTCCACGTGTATATCCTGTGGAGAAGTTTGTGTTTCGAGGCCTTTGAAAGTGAGGAAGCGCCATAAGCTTTCTTTATGACGGTCTTCTCCGGCAAGTGCCTGAGTAATTTGAGATAACACAGCCGTAGTCTCGGGTGAAAGAGGATTAGTAGTGACGTAGAACGGCTGCCAAACAAGTTTGTGAATTGCGTGGACTATGGTGCATTGAGCACCGCGAATGCGAAGAAACTTGGATGTCGCAGATGCAGATATAGAAATGGTTCCCAGGATGCTGTTCATGAGGTGGAGTTCCTTCTGTGTCTCCTCGATATTCTTCTAAGGCTCAATTACAGGCTCATTAATCGGAGACAAGAATCCACTCACCAATTCGTTATCTGGTGGTAAATTCGATAAGAAATGCTGTGCTATGGCTTGAATTTTTTCACGTACCCTTGAGAGTCGTTCTTCGCTATTCTAGTATTAGCAGCTGTCACTGGTGAATAGAATCAGTGGGTATGACGTACTAGTGCTCGATAGGTAGGCTCTGGATGGAATATCTCAATTTCAGCTCGTCCAATTTCAACTCTAGGACCTTGGAATCTTGGGCGTATAATTTGAGGGTCTTCTCATTCTGGACGTTTTCATCATTCAGAGTACCTATCTTCTCATTGAGCTTCGTGTTTTCCCTCTTCAATCTCTCAAACCTTGAAGCATTTTCTTCAACAAGCTTGTCTCTTTCTTCCTCGAATCTCTTTTCAAATTTCTTTTCCTGTTGTTTTATGAAATTTGATTGTTTCACCTTTTCTTGTTCTATTTGCTTCTTCAATCCCTCTTGATCCTCCTTGAAACGGGCCTTCTGGTACTCTAATTCTGTCCAACTCCTCGAAGCTTCCTCAACCTTTGCCTGTAGGCCTTGAAACTCTTCATCATTGGAACGCTTTAGCTCGCGGATAGTCGTAGTAAGGGATCGGATTTTCTGATCCTTCTCCTGGAGACTAGACAGTGCATGTTCAATTTCTCCAACATCATTATTATATGATGACAGGAATTTCATCAACTCGATTATGCGAGAGACCGGTTCTCGGGGAATTTTTCTAGCATTGCTAGCATCGGCTTGTTCGTCGCTATATAGAGATGCCATTTCCCGAGAGTGATTTCGAGCTAGTTTTCTTTGAGTCCGTCTGGATAATCGCGAAGAGGTCTTAGATTTGATTAGTTTGTGACGGACTGATGATTGATGAAGCATTACCTGGGAGTTGGTAGGGCTTTGTGAGCGACCGTTCATTGCGACGAGCCTCTTTGTGACACGGACTAACAAAGAATTTTCGACTCTATCAGTCATCGATAGCATTCTCTTAGTGAAAGAGTGATAAAACCTGATCATAAATAGTCCAAAGACATCGGGTCTTTTCAATAGTAAAGGAGACGCACATTATGTACTTAGCTTGCCTCACTTCCTAGCGAAGAGGTCATATGGGCCTTTAGACAAGGCTCGCCACGATACGTGTCATGATAAAAATTGATCTTATTGCTCGTCTGACCCTGGAATTGTGCTTTATGGACAAGGCTGAGCTTGTGAGAACAAGAAACTACTAAAGCCATTGCTTACAGGTCAATACCCCGCTCATCGTTCAATATTATTATTCAGAAACAAATGGAAGCTGTAATGGTAATCAATAACCCTACGTTCGTGAACTCTTGTAGGGATGATAGTCGCAGCCATCGTGACAACCATGCAGCTTGCCTCATCTTTGCCTGATATTAGCTTGTACAACTTTGCATGCACACCCCTCTGGATAAATAGAGGTAGAAAGAAAGACAGCTCAACTATTACGTAGGTAGGTATCTCCAAGGATGCTATATCTGTCTTAGATGGGAGACTCAATCATGATAGGTCGGCATGGTTGCAAGGCTGGCATTTCCAGGCCACACTTGGATCCCATAGTTTCCTTAACGATTGAAGTAGAAAGCCAACGTGAATAGATAAATTGTCTGATTACACCCCAGAGTCTGGTCTCATTGGTTGCTTTGCATTGTGTTTGATGCAAAGCTGATTGCAAATGAGCATGGTTGTTTAGGTCTGGGTTGCGCACAGGCAGCAAGACCTCGAAAGGTCAATTGGTGAGGGGTGACTGTGCCGCATTTTGCGTGAGAACTACATCTGAGGAAGAACAGTAACAGCAAGTCGATCTTTGCAATCAGTACGTGCTTGAAGTTCGAATCCAAGACGAGTTTTGATATCGTGCCCAAACTTGCCGGCCTGTAGGTGATTGAAACATGTATTCAAGGTCATGCTATAGCCTCATAAGAGTGGCCACCGTTTGGTTCTATCATCACTTTTTGGTATCATTTTTCCCTTGAATGGAATCATGGCTCGCAGACAGCGGTCGCTAATTGAAATATTGGCCGGGTATTTCACAACGTCTCATTACCAACACAATGCGAGGCAAACCCCGACACATATGAACGTTGACAAGGCTGAATAAATGAGAAAAGGCAAATCTGACTTGACATGCGGAGTATTTCAGATGCACGCCATTGTCGGCGCCCAGCATGCCTAATAGGTTGGGAGGTTTGATTTTTGGCAGAAATTGATTTATCATAGGTGGAATGTGCATTCGCTCAGCTAGTTAGTTGGCGCATATCTTCTTCTGTCGTGATTTTCTCGAAGACATTAACGATGAGTGGCTGGGACAAAGTGTCCAATACCATAAATTTGACGGAAGTACGCATCGTGCGGCTGCTGTTTCCGCGATTTTTGAACATGATCGATGGATGAAAGCCACAAGTTCAAGAGCATGACCAAAATCGCTAGTAGTTCACCAAAAATTGGCGCTGCAAGCCACTCATAGAAGCTAGAATCCGATGCGCTGATGCGCTGATAAGAAACATTGTTAACATGCATCTATAACCAATTATTGGAAAACACGAATCAGTCACAGGGGGTTATACATCTCCAAATCTTGAGTCAACACATTCTTTTGTCAATCGCCTTGCAGTGATTGATCATAATCTGCCTTATGATCAAGAACGTCTGTTTATTGCATTGTGTTTTTTTTGAAGGGTTCTAGACATGTACCGAGACAATTCGATGTCATGGAAACCTTACAATAACTTCCTAGCGGGAAAGCTGTGCCTCATTGAAGTAGACGGACGCTAGGAAGCAGTATAGAATAGAACAGAATAAACTAGCTAATTAGTGACTAGCTAAATCTAACTATATAATTATACTAAAGTATGAATAACTCTATAAGCTAATGATATAATATAGAAAGTGTATATAATTTATGTATTAAGTAAAACTATCTTTGTAATGTATCTGTACAAATATCTGATAGTAAAATAGAATATATAATTTCAATCAGGGCTTTCATCTTTAAGAAAGTCTTCAACTGCACTGTCGGAAAGTAGTTCAGCCATCCCCTCTTGGGCGTAATCAAGACCTTTGTTCTTGTTGCGGATGTGTTGTGAAAGCCCTGCAACTGCCGCTCCGCTTAATCCTCCTACAGCTGGCTTGCGTCTCTGGTTTGGTGAGAGATGATCGGCGTCATCAAGACCTGCGACTGCCACTCCGCTAATTCTTGTCCGAGCTAGAAAGGCATCTTCGGAGTCAAACATCCCAGTGGTGTACTGCTTCTTTTCTCTTTCCAGGTCCTCTTTTTGAAGCTTTTTCCGTTGGCGAGAGTCAAGTCTGGTTTCGTTAGTCAGACGCATACGATAAAATAAAAAGGGCATGGGGGGACATACGCTGCTTGCCTATTCCGAAGGAGACGCTTCTGCTGCTTGAGTTCTTTAATCTCGTCCTCATTGGTCGACTGGGCGATCAACTGGTCGATATTGCTGAGCGTACGCTCGGCTGGGATCTCAATTCTAGCACTCTTCTTGCGTATGCCAACAAAATGTGTGCTCAGTGGGCCATCTCGTGGATGCTCTTCTAGGATGTATAGAGACTTGGGATCGTCATAATGCATTGCAGCAATATCCGTGTCCTCAAAATCTAATGGAGTCCCATAATCAGGATTAACAAAGGTGCCAAAGGTGCCTTGACTCTGCCGGTCCATTTCCTCGGAAATGATAGCGGCTTTGCTAGAGCCCTCCTCCCCCTCTCCATCATCCGTGAATGGAAGAGACTTCAATGCAAGATATCTGAGATGAACAGCGATGTGTTCTTCTACCGAAGTACCATAATCAGAAGTCCCACAAAGAAGACAGAACTTAAAAATTGGACCAGACGATCTACTGCCACGCTCGACCAACATTGAGAGCTGGGATTCGGTGTTTTTGTGCTTTGTCCGCATATGCTCTTCATACTCAATTTGGTCGTCGAATAAAAGCATCCCATGCGACTTTGCCGCACAACGCCACTGTTGTAATATGTGCTGACGCATGTGTTTCAGCCAATCTTGGCTGTGATTGTACAATATATCTGGGGTGTCGCATGTCTTGAATAAGCACACGTACGGGTCGAGGTCATGTTTCACATGGTCTCTATAAAGAAAAGAATGAGCAGATTCCAGGATTTATAACGAGCCTGCCAGAATGTTATGCGTTAAACTCACATCCACCGATGGTCATTCATCACAATTGCGCTGGACAGCATGCAGCAGCAATATGGACAGATGACTTCCATATTTCCTTTATGACATGCTTCCCGGTCGTTTTCTATTCGTTCCTCCAGTTCATCGTTCAGATCTGAAATGCGATTCTGCCTCCAGGTATCTTTATCAATTTCTTGGGGAAGATCGCCAATGTGTTGTTTGTAACCTAAATAATTGTCAAGTGATGAAAGTTCTTCATTGTGTTTAGTTATCCAGTACTCCTTGCGCTCCTTTAACCTCTGCAATAAAGGTCCCTTGGGCGAAGGAGGAAATTCGAGTCTTTCTTGGTCGCTCAGGCGGATCGTGTTAGGTCTGCTTATCACCGAAGGAGTTGACGCTCTTCTCCACTGCTCTATATGAAGAGTAGTCGCAGTGTTAGTTTGAGACTTAACATCACTTTTTTTCTGTCCGTGTTCTTGTATGGACTCTTCTTGGGTAGTATTCTGGGCTTGTTCGATGTTTGATGATGCATCATTGCTGGACGGAAATCCACCGTATCGCGAGCGTCGATAAAGAATTCGTTTTCGGCGGAGCAACATTGCAGTAGCCAGTCGTTGTTTTATTGTCTCGTCGCACTCTGGAAACCTCCAACGAATAAGCTCCAACGCAAAAAGGTCTCTGAATGCAGATCCGTAGTCATTGCCTTCTTCATCTCTAATGACAAAGGAATTTGCAGCCTTGAGGGTATGAGTTTCCCTACTCGCTTTGCGGATTGTATTGGAAAGTTGATGCAACAAGCCAATTTCTTCCGAGATGTCACAGATCGCCGAGTCAAGGTCATCATTGATTGCTGAGGTAATGATATTTTGTCTTGGTTTGTTTGTTGTTGAATCAATGTCGAGGGGTTTGAGGTATGATAAATCTGCAAGAATTCAGAATCAGTCGTCAGGACGTCTTTGGGGAGAAATAGAGAGATCAAGTATAATTGGCACACGAAATTCTCAATGTATATCTTACATTGCTGAATATGCTCGTCCAATGTCTGTAGAAGTCGCCTTACTAGCCGCTGTATCTCACCCACACCACGAAGGCGATAATCGAGAGACGCTCGGTAAGAAGCAAAAACACCAATGCTGAAGGCCCAGATCGAGAATCTCCCTAGCTGATCCTCAATAGCTGACTGCTGTTTCGGGGAGAGCATGTCAAAATATGTGAGGCATTGGTTGAACGACTGGCGGCAGATTCCTGCGCTCTCCTCGATTGTCATATGTGATCTCTCTCTATCAGGCAAGCGGAAGCGGACCTCGAGTTCGTTTTCGGCCATCATCTCATCTTTCCAGAGACCCTGGGGGCCGTCGTACGCAGACAGTACGCGCTTCTTGGTTATCTCCACCTCTCAACTTTCTCTTTCTCTTCCGCTCATAGTTAGCGTGACCAAGATATCCTTTGGGTTTAAATGTAAATAAGCAGGTCGGAAGAGGTGAAGCGCATTTTCATCCTTTTGTTGGTGGTTCCTAGGTTGGCTGTATGCAAGGCTGAGGATTGCTAATTAACCCCGCATCAACTGCCCAGGCGCGCTTTCCTTTCTCAATCGCTCTTGCCTGCGAGGCTGGCTCTTTGCAAAATGCTTCCTCTTCATTATTATTTCCTTCTCCGATTTCTACCAAAAACCCGACTCGCCGAGAGTCCCATATCACAATTGTCATGCAGACAACCTTGTCGATAAACAGCAGGGTACACTCATCTTTGATGACATGCAGTCTAAAAGGAATGGCTGAATCCGATGAGGTTGGGCGATTGCCATCTATTGCATGTTAGAGGAAGGAAAATACAATCGCTAACATGACAGTTGCGCGCAGAATCCGACTGACTTGCTGTTGGACGTATTACGGACATTCCGGGAGATTGTCGACTCTGTGCAGGACGACGAACCAAATCTTGACCTCCGCAAATTCTACAGCCACCTCCATGTTCACAGCCTTGTCTTGACAGAGGATATCTTTCCGGTCCTGCAGGCCGAATCTGGCGAGGATATTAGATTTCTCGTTCTTTTGATACTTGACAAATTCGCATCGTTCTTACAATGCTCTGTTGTGCCAGACTATGAGATGACCTTACCGGCTTCAGATGAGTTTCCAGGTCTAAATACACTGGTATATTACTGGAGATTGTCTGGTCTGAATGCCGTTGAAAGGCTTGCGCATGTACTAAAGTGCTTGGATTTCAATCTGAAAGAACGGCGGGATGAAACAATACTCTTACTTCGGCGCTCTGTCAATAGGCTTCAGTCCCAAGTTTCCGAACCTTCGACATACCAAGAGGAATATCGCGCGCCACGGAAAAAGAGGAAAGCGACATCTTCTGTGCACCGTGCTGCAAATACAGTATTTCAAGTGCTGTCTGCTTCTTCAAGAGCGTGTCAAACCAGTCACAAACATGAATACACGGCTAGACTGCGATTAAAAACATATCGCAAGAGGATTGAAGGTCAATATGCTTTCGATGCCTTTGTGAACTTTAGTCTAGCCCATCAATTTTGGCAAGAGACGCAAATCCAGGCCATTCTGGACAAGCAGCATGAACCTCGACATAATCCTCGTAGTGTGAAATTTGCCGAACGAGACAATAGGAAAGGCCGCCCTCGAATGCGTCTGGAGAGATTGTGCGAGCAGATCGAAAAGACAAAGTCAAAACCATGGATGCGCCTCAATCTAGCTGTAGAGGATGGAAAACTATGGAAAGATGTATCCTCGAAAAGTGAATTCCCCATCAGTCGATCGGACCCTCCACTGTCTCTAAAAGACATCATCACTTCTCGCCCGGCCAGTTTGACGGAAAAAGTAAAACGCATCCTCGCAGTCTTACTTGCTTCTTCCGTTCTTCACCTTCATGGAACACCCTGGATGAGACATATCCACTTCAATGCTGCCAATATCATGTTTTTTCGTACTTCTACTGCCGTCCCGCTGAAGCCATACATCCATGCGGAGCTGATCGACTCTGATCCAAATGCAGCTGATATCTCGGAAGCAAACGATGATATTGACCCGGATGATCTACCGATTCATCCTTTTCCCGATATTGTCATGTTGGCAATCATGTTGATGGAGCTATACATGGTACAGCCGATCGAATCACTGGGTGAACAAGCGGATATTGAATTAAATGATTGGAATGATATTGATGACAATATGAAATATTCGATTGCTGTGGCAGTTTTTGAAAAATTCAAGGGGGATTTCACAGAGAATTTCCGAGAAGCAGTTGACCGGTGCTTAGATCAGAATATGGGATTCGACCAGAACGATGAGGAGCTGGATGAAGAAGGCCTGAAACGATTGATATATGAAGAGATCGTGGGGCCACTTGAAAATGAGCTGGATCAAGGCTTTGGTAGCATCATACCAATTGACAATTTGGATGAAGTTGCTCAGACCTTGGATCTCAACAACTGTGGACAGAAGAAATTAGGCCAAGGAGGCGATAACATGCCCATTGAGACGCCCTTTAAGCACATTAGCATTTCCCACAGTCTCCGTCCGAAACGTTTGAAAAGTTCATATAGCTCATCATCAGACTATTTCATGTTCAAAACTGCCTTGGATAATTTGGAACTCAGCCAAGATCCTGACTATAGTCCTCTATCGGTCCATGAGAAGCTTTATCGAAGCCAAAGTGAACCAAATCCATTGAACTTTGTGCCTTCACTGAGCCATGAAAGCTACACGGTCGGATGGATTTGTGCTCTTCCGGAGGAAATGGCAGTGGCACAAGCAATGCTCGACGAAATACATACGCCTCTATCCCAGAATTTCTCTGATAAGAACAATTATACATTAGGGCGCATGGGCACGCACAACGTGGTGATTGCATGCCTTCCAGCCAAGGTCATAGGCACTGTTGCTGCAGCACGGGTTTCAAACCATATGCTTTATACTTTCAAACACTTGAAGTTTGGTTTGCTTGTTGGTATTGGTGGCGGGGTGCCTGGCGCCAAAGACATCCGATTAGGAGATGTTGTGGTCGGAGAACCATGTGAATCCAGCGGGGGTATTATACAGTACGACTTCGGCAAGACAATAGAGGGCGGCACATTCTCTCACAAGGGATCGTTAAACCGGCCACCTGATGTGCTTCTAACAGCCGTTTCCCGTCTTAAAGCAGACCACTATCGGGGGGGACCTAAGTTTGAGAGCTATATAAAAGAAATGGTGATGAAGAATCCACGATTAATCCCCAAATTCTCGCACCCTGGTATAGAGCATGACTTTCTTTATGAGTCCGACTACGAACATTGTCCTCGCAGCGAAGAAGGATCCTGTGGACAATGCGACTCAACGAAGCTAGTGAAGCGGAGTCCACGAGAGCAGCATCTTCCGCATGTTCACTACGGTCTCATCGCATCAGGAAACCAGGTGATAAGGCATGGAAAGACCCGTGATCGCCTGGGAAAGGAGTTGGGCGTCCTCTGTATCGAAATGGAGGCAGCTGGAATGGTAGACGCCTTTCCCTGTCTGGTGATCCGAGGCATCTGTGATTATTCCGATTCGCATAAGAACAAGAGATGGCAGGGATATGCCGCGTCGACAGCCGCAGCCTATGCGAAGGAGCTTCTGAGTGTGATCTCTACATAGAAATGGCCACTGAAGTAATTTAATGTATACGTAGTAGATAATTTAGCCCCATTGGTAGAGGGTTTATAGATAGCGAATTTTTTCTTGAATATCAAGGGCGCCGTGCACATTCAATGCAATATCAAGCAGAAAGCTTGATCAGCTCAATAAATATATAGGTAAGGAGGTGCATTTCTGTTAGCACGCGACAGACAATAGTAAGAAGAGAGAATGTCATCTTGAGCCAACGGTTGCACTGAGGAAGGCGTGCATGCGTGCCTGAATGGTGAAGCAGCAATCAATCGAAAACAGTTCCGCACCGCCTAGTTATGAACTCATTGAATAATACATGTTCCAATGAGATGCACCGCAATTTTGTAAAGATAGTCAAATTGACTGGCTTGTGGGATGAGGTCTTACGTGCGTAGTCTAACAAAGCCTTCAATTGGTTTGTACCTTCAGGATTTGAGATGCCATCCACGCTAAGGCTTGAAGGTTTCGAAGTCCCCAGAAGACCTCCCTTCGCTCATCTATTCACTTAAAGGCTGCCGCACTGCGCCCCTATCAGTCGTGAAGCTTTGGCCTTCCAGCATCGAGCCACAGCGTCCCGAGAAAATAAGCTCTTCGAGATTGGTCCGTGTCTTATCCCTGAAAAGGATCGCTGAACAGAACGGCAAGCTATGTAGGTATTATGCAAATCTGATATCCGCCATAAAAGCTACAACGGACACGACAAACCTTACCAGACAAGAAGTCAATCCCACAGTCAGACTTTCCTTCTCATTGGCTACCTACAAAAAGGGTGTAGCTTCGCACCACTTCGCCTTAAGATTCTTCAGAGACTTTGAAAGTGGGCGCGACTTGCCCCCTGGAAACTTCAACAGCTCTTGCAGGAATACCTTTTTCCATCGCAACTCAAAAAAAGTCGAAGAAAAGAAGTTGTTAGTAGGATTCCTGACAGGGCCCAGGCACGGATCGAGACACTTATCGGGCGCGTATATCAGCCCAAGGTATCTGAGTCGCTTGAAATCCCAGATACAAAGACCAAGGTAATCTGGAGGAAGCAACAATTGATCCTGTTCGAAAGACACCAAATAAAAGCCGAGATACAGATGATGCCAGTAATTGTCCCTAAGATAATAATCCATATCACTGATATTGGAACTCTTCTGACCGGCCTGTCTGCCTCTTATCGTCTCAACTGGCAATGATTCTTTGATTTTCAACTGTGAGATTTCCTGGAAAATAGTTGAGAAGGTCCACGATATTGTTAAGAAATATAGTGAGTAGGACAAGTACCACTAAAGAATAACTGCTCATTATGCAACATCGTCAAATCGTCATACGGTCAACAGCCGCGGAATGGATTAAAAATTCATGCGTATGTCGATATGTCTTATTTTACAATAAATCAGGGCTACTCTTTGAAAATTGTAAAGTAAATCAAGTAAAAAACCTAACACATATTCTAAATGATTATGATATAAGATCCATTTCGATATAGTAAAACCTTAGTATGTTCTTATAGCTTACATAAGCAATTACCTTAATTTTATTATATATCTAGATTCTTCTTTTTTTTTTCTAATTCTAAATGTACTTTTTATATCTTCTTAGGATTATTAATAAAAGAGATATTATCATTTATAATATAAATTAGTTTAGTTAACTATCTTGAATTAACTATTTAATCTTAAATATACTATTACTTATAGATCTAGTTAACTAAAGTTATTTTATTATTACTTAGGCCTACTGCTCTTTCTTAATAGAATACCATTTAACTGCCGTTAAGTGACGAGTTTACTCTGATCTAGACGATTACGAATCATCGGTTTATGACAATGAGGTGGCTTCCAAAACTACCCAGACTACTGATACAGTGGAACTATCGTTGAACGCCAGCCGATAGTAGCTTTTTTATCAAAGGAGACTGTGATGAAACCACTAGACTATCCTGTCTACATCTTCCCAAAGGCTTCAAAGATTGTGGTGGCGAAGTCTGCCTCACTGGAAAAGAGGATTCTGCCAAAATTGGATCCTGAGATACTAGTCCCTGGAATGATTCTTGGAATGAAGGTAAAAAGGGCTTAGGCTCTGTCATCATCAGGTTCAGAGCATTTTTAGCCACGGCTTGAGTGTCACTTGGTTTGGAAGAGATGTGTGCCGCACGCGTTCGGCTGTCATCCTCAGAATCTATATCTACCGGAGGCGAGCCCTCTCCTATCTGTCGGGCAAGTTCTGGTCTATTGGGTGCTAGAGTATTCAGCAGGACTATATCGGCTAATGATGGTTTAAGTTTCCTGTTCTGATAACGCTTAGGCGAGCGGCCTTCTGAGCTGGTAGGACTTAAAGAGCTATCTCTTTTGCTATTTGCTGACGCTCGTTGCTGCTTCTCCTGTAAGGATAGAGGGATAGAGTTATCAGGACCATACTTGATTGTTGATGGCTGTAATATGGGTGAGCGATTCAATGCATCATCTGAATCATACACGTCGGAGTACATCAAGGCGACTTGGTGCAAACCATGGAGCACTGTTCGCGATGTCTGGCTCCTAGTGACGAGACGAGGGGTTTTCTGAGACAAAGCGCGGCGCTCTTGGTGTTCATCATTCAAGAAGGCTAAGGCTTTCAACTCTTCCGGGGTCAATTGAGCCGCATGCTCTTTAAGACGCGAAGGTAGGGTTGTAGGTATCTGAGGTCGTTTTCCGTGCTGATTGCTAGATTTTTGTCCATCTACACTAGACTGTCGAGAATGCATCACGCCCAGGTCGGATAGATCCCCAGGCCCCGTATTCAGGTTCAACATGTGGTTGTCCTGTCGACCCCTTGAAGGCAGCGATATCTCATGGCGAGTATGCAACCCATTGAGCTTTTCATTTCTCTTCTGGAGATATTGCAGCTTGGCAACATTGTGGTCTTCTTTTCCTGACAAGTCCTCGGATATAGTGGCTTTGACAGCAATTCTCGATCTGTTCGTGCGGTTGGATTGCTTAATACGATCCATTCTTTACCTGTGCTTGGATTTTCTTTTTGATGTTTCAAATGATAGGCTGGCTTTTCTTTAGAGCTTTCATGCCGAAGATTTTATCTCAACCAGGTGGAATCGATCGACGTCAGAGGACTGGGTCGTAGACGTGAGGGACGCGATAGGAAGCAGAAATGGATGGAGAGTGTCGCCGGAATCGATTTATTCGCTACTCGCTAGTATAGATATAGTTTGATTTTAATGAGGAGACGAGATTGACTCGAGAAGTGATTGGTTGAAGAGGACTTCTCGAAACAGGAGACGAGTAGATTGGGCTGCGGTGTCTCATATGGCCTGACAAGGCTGTGCAACCACCACTAGACAATTGAATCAGTGATCACCCTAGCAGCTACACTAAGCCAGAAAAGCAATGATTGGTGCACGAGTCTGTTATTCAAGATTTAGGAATGTAGCTCTCTCTTTATTTATATATTCATGGAGGGCAATGAGCCTTCCAGAGCGCGCAGTCACTACAAGGCATAGCCGAATTACAAGAAGTTGGGGTAGACTTTCCAGCCACGGAGGCAAAACCGTGCGCCAAGCGGGGCTAAACTACATTTAGACAGACGCCAAGACGGCTACAATTCATCGTACTGTGTATGGTATTGAAACTGAGAAATCGTGTATTGTACTCATGTTTGTCTAATAGAATGAAAGAAACTGGCAATTATGTGCCATACATAACACAGCCGCAGGTGTCACGGACTTGGATCCACCTTAGTTATACAGCATTGCGTCGAGATACGTTAGGCTTGGTTAAACCACACAAAGGTTCCTTAGACTGATTGATTGATTGATTCATACCCGCATCTAAGCCTAGTGGCCGGTGGCGCCTCCTATTGGGTAGCGGGCATACTACCATACAAAGAAAAGAAGTGCTATTATATGTTTGCATTAGGCCATGGCATAGCTTAGAATTATCACTAACAAAAAAGCGGGAGCTAGACTTAATTTAACTAGTAAATATTATAGTTTAGAAGAAAATAGTGTTATAAATTATTTCTATTTATATTTTATTTCTTCTTCTATCATTACAAATATTTTTTTTTTAAATAATTTTATTTATTATGTTACGAACCAACTTGCATGACACTAAAAGGTACTATTACAAGAAAGGCCGCAATTTTGAAGAGTCGCATCTTCGAGCAGTAAACGGACAAAATGAGCTCGACGAATCAAAGGGAACCCCCAAGAGGTCACGAGTAGCAATCAGTACACACTTCATTTCTTCAATGTCATGAGGGACGTAGAAACCATGTATAAAGGAATCACGCGTTTTGTCATAAAGCGGCGCAACGCATGGATCAATAGCCTTGAGCGCTGTCCTGTATATCGAAAATCTCCAATCATCCGAGATTACCGCCAGGTCCGGACTAATCGATTGAATATTCCAATAAACAAATAAATTCCAATATGCGCGCACGATCCTGATTTTCTCAACCCAGGATGGAGCCCACCAGGCAGCAGCCTGGAAATTAACACCAGTCCTGCACTGTTTAATAGGATAATGATGCGACCCTTCATTGTCGGCTGGTGAGATAGACCATATGACCTCATGAATATTCTGTAGCAGTGAGACAAAACAGATATACTGAAGCACATCTATACGATATGCCGTCAGTACCAGATACCGAGGACCCGGTGTGCCTTTCACGAACGCAGAGGACGCTGGAGCTGTTGACAGTACGTCTGCTGGTAGATCTTTGTACTTGTCCACAAAACCTTTGAAGCTAAATTCCGAGGATGACGCGAATGTGCCCAGGATAGCAATCATGCGTGCTGAATGCTTGAATTCTGGGATTGAGCACTCTATTGCGGCGTCTAGGATGCATGGTGAGTCGATGTTGAATGCTACATTGGCACGCGAGGATCCGCAGATGAATTTGTATATTGTTGGAAGATCTGGTGCGTAGTTGAGAATAATGGTCAAAACTTCCAGCGGGGGTCTATTGAACGAGTTGGTCATTGTTATCTGGCAATTGGTAGGCGAAATGCGCGTTTGGCAGTATATGTATAGGAAATCCTAGGCTGCATTAGTCGATTAAATTCTAGTCTGGCAATTGGTAGGCCAAATGAGATTTTGGCAGTATGTGTATGTAAAATTCTAGGCTGCACTCAAAGAATCACCATGACGATAAATGAAAACAAATGGATGTCCGACTGAATCGACAGCTTCCTGTAACATTCGCTCCGGCGACCATAGCTCTGTAAAGGAAAATATTACTAAGGAAGGCCAAAGATAGTATGAATTTCGTCTCGTGCAACAAACCCTACACATCTCGGAGTTTAGAAGTACGTTCGAGTGCCCGGTAGAGCATACAACCCGTGCGCGCTCAACGTGAAACGGAGAAGTACCGTATGTACGAGGCAGATCTGAGCACAGCCGGAACAATTTAACGACATCAATTGGAGGATAAAAGGATTTTCTTTTTTTCTCTTCTCAAAATGTTTTCAACATGAAGTATATGCCTAGGCAAGTAAGGAAGACCGAGGGGAAGATTAGATAAGAACCAAACCATCTCCGACCACCCCGCATTATTTCTTTGATGTTTGCGACTCTCCATCTAGCAGCTGGTAAACAACATCAATTCTACACTGCCGCGTCCACTACATGATATATATCAGTCAATCATTAATCGACGCATTACTGCATTGACTGCTGTCGTCGATAGTCACTTATTACTTATCCCACCACCGCATCGTCCGCCGCAATGTCCACAGAAACAGAATCCAACTACTTCAGCAGCTACCCTCCTCCCAA
Organism: Talaromyces amestolkiae; assembly: GCF_001896365.1. Classification (NCBI taxonomy): domain Eukaryota; kingdom Fungi; phylum Ascomycota; class Eurotiomycetes; order Eurotiales; family Trichocomaceae; genus Talaromyces; species Talaromyces amestolkiae. Next base: position 535,874 of record NW_024468057.1, read on the forward strand.
AGCCCTCCAACGCCATGAATCGCTCACACGAGCCTTTGTCCAGCTGCAACTGGAGAAGAAACGTCGTGTCGTGTTGGTGACAAGTGGTGGCACAACCGTTCCTGTACCTGCCTTCCTCACCACCAACCCATCAACATCTCACTGATATAAACCCCACAGCTCGAGAACCAAACAGTCCGCTTCATCGACAACTTCTCCGCCGGCACGCGCGGTGCCTCCTCCGCAGAACAATTCCTCGAAAACGGGTACGCCGTGATATTCCTGCACCGCCAATTCTCCCTACTCCCTTACTCTCGGCACTACAGCCACTCCACAAACTGCTTCCTCGACTTCATGGACGAAGACCCCGCTACCTCGTCAATCGTCGTGCGCGATGAATACCAATCCTTCATGCGCGACGTTTTGCGGAAATACCGCTACGCAAAGGAGAATAATCTGTTGCTAGTACTGCCCTTTACGACGGTGACGGAATACATGTTTGAGCTTAGAGCGCTGGCGCACGTAATGAAACCGCTGGGCGCTAATGCATTGTTTTATTTGGCGGCGGCGGTTAGCGATTTTTTTATTCCGAGGGATAGGATGGCGGAGCATAAGATTCAGTCGTCGGAGATTCCTGCTCATCTCACCAGCAGCACCGGCACATCAGCGCCGGTGGCAGCGTCAGCGGAGGACACAATTCAAGACGACGATGTATACACAGGCTATAACGAGGAACCATCAACAACAGCCGCAGAAGAAGAGCACCGATCCAAAAAGTTAATCATCGACCTTGACCCCGTGCCCAAATTCCTGCACCGGTTGGTGGACGGCTGGGCGCCAGAGGGTAGTTACATCGTCTCCTTCAAGCTCGAGACTGATCCCTCATTACTGGTATACAAAGCTCGTACATCGCTGCAGCGATACGCTCATCATCTCGTTATTGGCAATTTGCTCTCTACACGGAAGTGGGAAGTCGTGTTTGTCACACCCGAGGAGCCGCATGAGCGGTGGATCAGAGTGCCGAAGGCGAAGAGGAGTAAATCGATTTCGGGGAGTGAGAATCAGATTGGTCTTGCGGAGAAGGTCTTCCATCCTCAATTGTCCCAAGGGGACGAGGAAAAGAGGGGGGAAGACGGTGCGGAGTTGGTACCTGATGGAGGGCTCGAAATTGAGAGTTTGATTATCCCCGAGTTGGTGAAATTGCATACTAAGAGGATTGAATCTAGACAATAAATCGAAAACATGTCTATGGTTCAATTGGTTACTATAGGTATATATGATTCTCAGCGACATGATAGAAGTCTAATTGAACGATTTTAACGATTGTATGCAGTCCTTTCTGGACTGACCAAAGAACGCCATAGCTATGCCTATGTTGATACATAAAACGCCGACCCATCCCAGAATTAGCAGTAAAAACAAATCTATCTTCCCCTATACCACGAGATGGAAGATCACTCCCATTCAACACTCTCGCATTCTCCCCTGGCTCCTGTCGTTACCTCAATCCGTGTCATCATCCAACCGGACTGTGTCCCCTCACGCGCGACCCCTAATCGTGGCGACTCAAAGGTTCGACATTCAGGTCTCCATTCACCTTCGAAATCTGGGTCTTCGCTCCAGCGGAAGCTGTATTGACGACACAAGCCGTCCCCTTCGCAGACGCGGCGGCATTCGTCCACATTCTCAACTAAAATGTCCTCAACGAGGTCGCCGGAAAGGTTGTCCCAATTTTGCTGGATGCCGGGACGCATTTGTGGCAAGATGCGTTCACGGAAGACGTCTGAATGGAGGAGATACTTATGATTTTTCTACAAAAATTAGCACCAAAGATTGCACTCCGAGGAACAAAGGACATACCTTGACAAACCATTCCTGATCAAACTTCCACATCTCCTCCACATCCTCAGGACTCAAATGATGGAATCCAACGACCGGAAAACACCACGGCTGGCGATAAAATTGGTTCGTCAAAGGCTCAATCTCGCCTAACCTCGCATTCTGCAACAGCGGCCACGTAAATGTCAAATCCACCCCAGCATCCTTGAGCACTTTGCCCAGAACCATATCCCCCGCCCATTCTTCATTTGTGTATGCATTATACTCCGTCGTATTCTTCGCATACTGCTTCGAAACCATCCTCATCGCCCTCTGCGACAGAATAAMCCCCGACCCGCCATGCGCAAACAACACATCACCAATCTGCGTCTCCGTACCCAGATACAACGGCTCACTCGGATCCAGCCGAGCCAGCCACGCCACCAGATTCGCCCACACAATATGCGTATCCGCTTCCATAAAGACATACCACTTTGCGTCCGGTTTGGCCTTGAGCGCCTCATCGATCATAGGCAGGAACTTCCATTTGTCGAGCTTCCAACCGGGGTTATTCGGCATACCAAAGACCCCATTCTCTTCCTCCGTCGAGTCTGCTTCTTGTAATCCCGCTCGTCCCGACACTCGTAGGCGGTTGTAGAGGTCAAAATCTTCGATTGTCAATCGTACATCCTTTTGCACATTTTGTAGAACATCGAATAATTGCACGCCCTCGACCTGTTCCGTATAATCCGAGAAAACGACGTAATTCGGCACGCAGCGAAACGTGGTGCGGGCGTGGATGGGTACTTTGTCAAGTGCCTCCGTAACGCCCGTTTTGAGTACGACGAGCACATCTTCAATCCCCGGCAGCGACGGACAAGCGAATTTCGGTTTCGGTTCCTTCTTTGGCGGTTTCGGTTTCGGCTTTGCGACCAGCGGCTGCTGTTCTCGCTGAGCCTGTTTCGTTGGCGCTGCGATTTTGTTGTTCTGTTGTAGTGGTTGTTGCTGCTGTTGGTCCGGAGAAGCGCCTCGAGGACTAATCTGACTTGGCGTTCTGTTGGCGACGAAAAACCATTGCGGACCACGCAGGAATTGTAGGAGGACCACGAAGCCGATCAACGGCGCAACGATTGTGATCCATCGGCGCGATTTGCGGCGGAGGGGAAGCATGGGGGTCGTCGTTTGCTGTGTTGATGAGCAGATGTGGTGTTTGTGAGAAAAGGTAATGTGGCGGGAGCGGAAGCGGCGAACAACGTAAGCGTGGACGAGGAGGGATCATTCGGAGATCATATAACAAAAAGAAAGAAAGCAATAGTGTAAACTTATAAAGTCCTTGGAGTTGGATTGTGAAAAAGAAAAAAAGAAAGGAATGAATGAAGGAGTATCAAGGAGTGTCTGGATCGGAATCAAGGATTAGAAAGACCGATGGCAATGATTGCGTTACTGCGTCCTACGTATGTAGAAAACGCCAAATATGTGGATGTACAACGGACAGAATTCCCAGGCGCTCCTCCTAAATAAGTATTGTAGTACGGAGGGAGAAAAAGGATACCTAAATCGCGATCAACGCACAAGCCCTGGATTAATCAATTTCAACCTACACCAGAAGCTTGTCTACCTGACTGTCCGACTAGAAAATATAGCGGGGAGCGGAGAATTGCCAGTATATTAAGCAGACAGATATTACGTGTACTCCTGTCCATCCTGCCCATCTTTGGGATCTTGTTGGTCAATCATATGGATCGTCATGTATCGCCGTTCATTCCATGATGCCGCACTTCTCCATACGTATCCCGATTGCATAGTAAATCCTTATGGAGAAACGGCATTTGATGCTTTGCATTAGTATTTTCACACAGAGCAATCGTCACGGAAAGTTTTTCCATACCCATCTCGTAGTACGTAGACAGAATAAAGATGTCACCGAGGCACTGCCAATCACTGTTATCGCTAGAACGTTCCCCTTTATGTGATATATCTCAACGATTCCGTCCGTGTTGATCGGACCCATCTGTGAGAATCTGAGTGGTTTCGGTCTTTCAGATGGAGCCAGCCTAACCTCCAAAGCGTCTAGGGTATGTCCCCAGCGTGTTTCAGGTTATTTGGACCGACGTCATGCTGTGTTTTGGCTGGATAATTCGTCTTAGCTTCGCCGTAGTGTCATTAGTCCATGCTTGGTTGGTCTTAGCACATCTCCACCGGGTTACTCCATCTCAGTGGGCAGTGAGCGCTTGTGGAGGATGGAGGTGAGAAATATATATGAACGATCGACAATCCTGTCGCTGTTAGATGTCGATCGCCTCGGTTCAGACTTCGAGCAGTTCCCGTCTGAGAATTGAGTGACTTGCGATGATGGATCATGCATGGCTGTGCTGTTCAGCCGAAAATAAGAACGGAGCGGAATATTTGCCCGGAGAATAAAAAGATGCCTGGAAGATGCCTCAGTTATCGGGCTTCTACAACACTTCCAGAGACATTCTGCTAACACAGTACACAATGCAGAAATCAGTCAGCAGGATCATGCGCCGCACATACAATTGAATTAGGTTGGTCATCTTGGTCATACAACGCACAACTCCATTGAATACGATGACTGCGTTTGCAGGGATATCAGTCAGCCTACCCCTTCCTAGGTACTGCATTATCCGGGGATCGTCCACTATAGCACGCGGAGTTATAACACAACACTTATTAACCTCTAGTCGAGAAACCACATGCGTGCGTCATATGTCGGATTCATTCTACTTTATCGCCAATACTTAGTTACGAACTAGCTAGCCACTCTACACAGCCTCCCATTCTGCGTCGGATAGTACGGAATCTGGCCCTCGACATACCAATCCTCCGAACCCACCGCGGTAATCGCATATAGCAACCCCCACGGATCATACCGCTGCTTCAAAGCATACAAGCGCGGGTAATTCACACCATAAAATGACTGCTGAAACCCCGGCTCATTGATATCCGCCTCATTCATATACGCGCCGGAGCTAGGACTCACGTCCCGCCACGTCTGCAACCGCTGCGTTAGTAGCTTGTTAGCAGCTGCAATATCATCGGCCGTTGCGGATTGAGACCAGACAGCGCCTAGCATGGTGTGAGAAAGCGTATCGCGCCAGGCTGGATTTATGGCGTTGTCCTGGTTGATGCTCGGGTTGGCGGCGACTTTGAAGTTGTAACCCAACATCAAGCCGGCATCGGTAGCGGCGTTGCGAAGCGCGGATGACTGCGCGGCGAGACTTGTTTCGTTTTCCCAGTTGTGTCGTGGGAAGAGGCGTGAGCCTACATGGGAGGTCCAGGTGCCAACCACCTCTGTGTCTGCCGGAAAGGTCGTAGTGAAGGCGCTCAAAACGCCGTCGTACTCCGCATAAACGACATTCTGGGGTGGCATCCCCAGGGCTGTAAGGTTTGCGAACAGAGGAGCCACGAAGTCCTGCAGTTGCGCGGTGGTGTAGTTATTCGCCCAGTGCGCAGCTGTGCTGAAACTACAACTGGCCTCTGAAGCGCACGAGACGGACCAGTAGCTGTAATGGCCTGCATCCGCGTAGGCAGGGAACGTAGCCCACACAAGGTCCATACCTTGCCAGAAAGTCTCGTTCGTGACGTTGTCGTTGGTGCCAAATGTAAAGTCAATATGGTGATTGGAAGCTTGGGATACGCACGAATGACCAGCGAAGTCACCACGCCAAAGGTGCTTCCACCGCCGCCACGCAGCGCCCAAAACAGATCTGAATGACTCGTCTCAGAGACCGAGACAAAGCGGCCGTCGGGAAGGACGACTTCCAGCGCAAGGACCTGATCAGCGGCCATGCCGTATATTGACATTAGAGGTGAGTGGCCGCCGGCGGCGATGTAGCCACCACCGAGGCCGATAGTCTAAGCATGTCAATGACACTCATGTACATCATGTAGAGGCCAATGGTGCACCCACTCTTGCAATCCCTCCTACGATATCGAGCCCAATGTTATCGGCATACTCATAAACCTGCAACATCTGCACTCCAGCCCCAATCTTGAGTGCCGGACCGCTGAATGAGCCAATACTAAACTCAGGTCCAAGGTACTCAATATCATTCAGATGCCTCGTCCACACAGAGAGGGATCCCGCGCCAGCACTTTTGGCATTGAAGTCATGGCCCTGATTTTTTACGCTCAGACGCAGATTCATATTACGCGCGAAATTGACAGCTAACTGGATCTGAGCTACATTGGTCACATTGGCAATATACGTCGGACGGCATACCGCCCAGTGTGCATGTCGCATTTGTCGGGCCGAGAGTTGGAGGTAGACAGGTTACGCCCTCGAAGAGCGGCCAGTCGATACCGGTGGGTTGAGATGACCTTCACAGTTAGCTGTGTCATAGTCCAAAATTTTGACCAGGATACAGGGGGAAGTACTGGAATTCTGGAGAGTTCCATTGCGAGGTGATATCCACGCACTCATCCGTATTGTATTGATCCCAATCAGAATAACACGGCGCGGCAACCGGGACACTCTTGATGAGCGCATTACCGCCGAGAAGCAGATCAAGCACGCTCCAAATGGTGTCTGTCGGCCACGCTGAATCACCTGGAAAAGCCTTGCAAGCAGCCGAAGAGTCTCGCCTCGCAGTGGTAGAGGAAGCATTGCCAAAATTGAAGTACTCGATGCCTGTTAGGTTTAGAGCTGTGAGGTTGGCAATGACCTCGGGCTTTAATTGCGTTGCCTCGAAGGAGAAGTAGGCGACGCCTGAATCGGCGGAGTCGGGAGATACTTTGACTGCTCCAGGTGCAAGTGTGGTGGCATTGGCGGCTGTTGGGGTCAGTGTATGTTCCTAAAATTAGCCATAGCTGAGTTCATAATACCAACGACCTGACTGCCATCATGAATAGTCAGGGCTTGGGTGAACGGCAAAGATGCAAGCGCTAGTAGAACGAGTTTCATAGCGACGCTAGTCGCCATGGTGTAGCAATTCAGGCGATGCTGTCTGGTGTTTGGATATCACAATCAAAATGAACGTTCGATGCACTCCATGAGATGTTAGAAACCATGTTATGTTGGTGAGTTTTGCGGTGCATATTCAGGCTGAAATGTGCTGTCTTCTAACTAAATTAGTCTAGACTAGAAACAATGCACGCTGTTACCCTGCTAGTATAGCATGCTCCGGATGTATGGCAGGTATAAAGTCACTGTTACAGCACCCATAAGCTATTTTCGGTTGCCCGGGGCACTTGATTAGGTCTACGCTTCTGTGCCTACTCCGGAGTAAATCCCTCGTATCACGTTTAGGAGATCTCATATCTATCACCTATATAGTACGTCGTAATCAAGCAACCAACAACACAATAGCCTCATACGGCCGCAACTCCCCTCTAAACTTCTCACCCACCCCGTAGTTGTTCAACAATACCTCCTTCACTTCTCCTACCAAATTCTCAGCTGAATCCCATTCAACCGTCCGATCCGTAAAATTGCAAACCACCAACGCCTTTTGATCCTCGAATTGTCGAGTATAAGCGAACAGATTCTCGTTATCGCGATCAACCAACACAAAATCTCCATAGACGAAGATGTCGAGATACTTTTTGCGTAGACTCAGCACCGAGCGCCAGTAGTTGTACAGGGAGGTAGGGTCCGACACCTGATTCTCGGCGTTGATTTGCGTGTAGTTCGGGTTGACGCTCATCCAGGGTTTGACGTCACTAAAACCTGCGTTTGGACCTGCGGTCCATTGCACCGGTGTGCGGGCGTTGTCGCGAGATTTTTTCTGGTATTCTTTGCGGTAGCTGGTGAGGGCTTCGACGTTGTCATGGTCTGTTTCCAGATGTCTACACCAGTCCATTAGTCAATGCAACACCGTAAGATAAAGGTGAAATACCTCTTCCAATGATTCAAACAATCAATATCCTGATACTCTTCAATCGGCCACTCAATCGGCACATTCCGCATGCCCAACTCCTGTCCCTGGTATATGAACGGCGTTCCCGCCATCAACGCAAGACATGTAGCCAACATCTTGCCTGCAATCACCGAGTGCTCGGCACTGGCACCGGTATACCGATCGATAGACCGTGGCTGGTCGTGATTTTCCCAGTACAGCGCATTCCACCCTTCATTCTCATACATGAATGTCTGCCATTTATTAAACATGCGTTTAAGATCGGTCAGCTTCCAGCTTCCAGACCCAAACTTGTCGAGTTTACCATGGTCAACGTCGACATGCTCAAAGTCAAAAATCATGTTGATCTCTTTTCGGTCGAAGCGGACCGCCTTGAGAACATCTTCGAGGGTAGTCGCAAATGGCATTTCGCCTACGCTGAAAGCATCATACTCCTGTAGAATCTTGCCAATTTCTTGCAGGTACTCGTGTAATCGCGGACCATTGGCGTAGTGACTATACCCCCATTGCCATGGAGTATCAGGGTTTGTGACTGGTCCGTCTGGAAATTCTTGGTTCTTGCTGATAAAGTTGATAACGTCCATACGGAAACCGTCGCAGCCCTTATCAAGCCAGAACCGTATAATATCATGCACGGCTTTGCGGACTGGCGGATGCTCCCAGTTGAGGTCTGGCTGCTCCTCGGCGTAGAGATGGAGGTAGTACTCTCCCGTCAAGTCGTCGTATTTCCACGCGCTACCTAGATGAAGTCAGCATATACAGTCGTATACCTAGTAAACTTAGGGGTACCCTGAAAATGAGACACCCAATTATTCGGCGGATGTCTATTTCCCTGCTCATCAAACTTTGGCGGTTTCCAAATATACCAATCCCGAAACTCATTGTCCTTTGAGCTTCTCGACTTCTGAAACCACTCATGCTGATCACTCGTATGATTGACAACCAGATCCATCAACAACTTTATCCCTCTTTCGTGGCACCCACTAATCAGCTTTTCCACATCTTCAACCGTGCCGTACGGTGGATGAATGCTGTAGTAGTCCGAAATATCGTAGCCCATATCTACCTGCGGCGATTTGTACGACGGGGAGAGCCAGATTATGTCCACCCCGAGGCCTTTGATATAATCAAGTTTGGAGATGATGCCGGGGATGTCGCCGATGCCATCATTGTTGGAGTCTTTGTAGGAGGCGGGCCAGATTTGGTAGACAGAGGACTCTTTCCACCAGGCGCGGTTTACTGATGCCGACATTTTATTGTAGGTGTCAATTCAATGCTTGAATACAAAGAATTCGGTTGTGCTTAAGCGAAATGGCGAGATTTAGAAGACAGCTGACTGAAGTACCCCGCGGCTCTAATCAAGCCACTTCTGCAATTGGCAGATCTATCAAGCAATGGCCGCAAAGTCCATCTTCATTCGACGTTCAAGCTGCACTGGTTCCGCTTTCTGATTTGGACCCGTCTTTACTCCACCTTAGATTAGGGGGGCCCGAGTAAGAGCTTTGAAGGTGCAAGCTTTGAAGCTATCGTGGCTTTCGAAAGGAGCCATTTTGTGCTTGTCTTTGTTCCTGTCAGGAGTCTTATGACAAGATTGTAAACGCAAGAGAGGAGGAAGAGGGGAAGTTGTTGCGTCATAAATGCTGTTCCTGGATGTTTAAAACTACGAACGAGCCTCATATTCTGCCATTCCTCGGTCCTCTACAAGTCCAAGCCAAAAAATTTCTCATAGCTATCTTAAAGAGGCCGGACTATGAATGCCCACATGTAACGAATTTCTGTAGTATGTCCGACAATTAAAAAGGAGGAGAAAGAAAAAAAGAAGCTCTTATCGGCGAATCGTCATGTCCATATCCGGACTAGCGTTGGTGTCTCCAACTTCCGCGGCGAGACAGGTCAACTTAGTGGACGGCTTCAACAGACACAAGACAAGACAACACATTCACTTAAGAGTCTTTGGCTTTGTCGCTAGCTTAGCGAAATGGCACACGACGGCAGATACGCGCCATACCGCTCGTCCGGCTACGACGACCGCATGTATGATGACCGCTACTCAAGATCTCGCTCCGTCGAGCGCGGACACTACCCTCTACATGGTACAGACTGACAGCACGGTTCAACTGGATATTACAAGCTTTATTTATTTATGATCTGAGCATCAAGCTAATTTCTGATGGGCGATGTGGAAAGACCATGCACGAGATGCTCCTCGAGGGCCCGCTGGCCACAGAAGACCCGAGTATCCGGAAGATCGAGACCACAGAAAAGGTCGCGACGACTACCGCCGCTCTTCCCCGCCACCTCGTGGTGGCCGACAAGCAGGCTACAGAGACCGCGATCGCGAAGGATATCGCTCGCCAGAATACGACAATAGCCGCAGCAGAAGCCCCAGTCGCAGCCGGAGTCGAGGTCGAAACCGTGACCGCGATCGTCATCGTGGAAACGTTCAGGAAAGTCGAGAGGTTATAATGGAAGGATTGCCGGTGGATATGGTGGAAGAAGACGTTCGACAACTCTACCCCGTTTGGTTATGATCGATGCTTTTTATGACATGAAGCTGAGATGCAATCGCTACTGGACAGATTTCGAATGAATTGGCCGAATATTATCATGTTCAAGGATTGGAAGACGTTCGAGTCATTCGTGACAGACAGACAAGTGGGCATTATTTTTATCATTCATGCTTATGGTACTAATATCTACGCAGAAATGTCGAGGCAGATTGGATTCCTTCGCTTTCACAGTCTAAAGGACTCGAGAGCTTTTATCGAACAGAATGCGCCGACTATATATCTTTATGGACGGAACCCGGGCAATGACGAACGCGGGGCCAAAGTTCGCATATCTTATACCCGAGAAAGAGACGACCGTCGTGGAAAGCCAGAGGGCGAGTGGACTTGTCGCAACGTAAGTGTCCGTTTCTGACTCCAGACTCACTTTTGGCTGACTCTACAGTGTTCATTTGACAACTTTGCAACTCGTCAAAAATGCTTCCGCTGTCAGGCAGATCGTGCCGGTGCGTATATCCATCATCACCAAAGACATATCTAACAAGAACAGAGGCGGAAATGGCACCAGAAGAGCTACCCGCTCGTGTTGGCAACATCGGTGATAATGATGTAGCTCCGGACAACACGCCATCTCAATTCCTACTTTTCAGAGGGCTGGACAGTTCGGTCACCGAGGAGGTCTTTTCTAGGGGCGTACAAAAACTATATAAGCCCGCCGCTGATGAGACTCAAAACACAGAGACTGGACCTAAAAAGGCCAAAGTTGCCTCTACTACTGGCGATTCGAATCTTGGTGCCAGAGAGGGGTCTTTGCGAAGGGTTTTGCTTGCTCGTGACCGACGTAGCAATGAGAGCTGGAAATTTGGATTTGCAGAGTTTGCTACTCTTGAGGTATGTTTTGTGAACTGGTTGTGGGATAACAGCGTCTAAGTTTATTAGGACGCACAAGCAGCTCTGGTCAAATTGAACTCGTTTGAAAAATTCACCATCGCCTCGAGGCCAGTCTTAGCGAGCTACATCCACGCCGGCGTTTTTGTTCCAGTCATTAATCCTACGCCTAGTACAGCGAGATTCACGTTCAGTCCGTTGAGTAACGCGGCTATGAAACTTGCATACTGGGATGAGGATGGATATGTCACGGAACTGGTAGTCTCGACCGAGGATCTCGATAAAAAATCCAAGACAGACTCGAAGACTAAGGAAGGTGACAAGGCAAAGAAACGAAAAGCGGAAGCATCTAGCTCCGCTGGCGCGAAGAAAATGGCCGTTCCTTCGCATTTGCAATTCTGGTCCAACCGACATGCCGAACTACACGGTATAAAGAAGGACGAAGACGGCCACGATGAGGCAGGTAAAGAATCGGAAAACAGCGCACCAGCAGCACCGCCTAGCCGATCTTATGCCGACCCGAACCGTAACTGTTGCTACTTGTGTATGCGCCAATTCAAGTCCTCGGCTGAAGTCAACCGCCACGAACGATTGAGTCAACTGCACCGCGACAACCTTAACAATGAAGGACTGGTCACGAAGGCCTTGGCAAAGCTCGAAAAGCACAAAGATGATCTGCCTTCTACGGAATATCGCGACCGAGCCAAAGAACGCCGCAAAGCATTTGGCAGCTCACGGCAGACTCAAGCCAAACCAAAGCCTGTCGCGCCGAAACCAGACATTGAAGAACCTGTAGCCGCTCCAGCTCCCTCTAAAGGCGCAGCTCTACTAAGCAAGATGGGCTGGTCCGAGGGCTCTGGTCTTGGTGCACAGGGAACCGGCATGACAGCCCCGATAGCAACAGACGTGTATGCACAGGGTGTCGGATTAGGCGCACAAGGCAGTAAACTCGGCGAAGCGTCTGAAGAAGCTGCCCGGAATACGCGTGGCCGATACGATGAGTTCTTGGAGAAGACAAAGGATTTGGCTCGAGAGAGATATGAGCGAATGTCTTGATCCGTTCTATGTACTATAGTAAATGTATACACGTATGCAAACCCTTAGGCCTTCAAATGTTCAATGTTCAATGCTCAGAGTGGTGATTCGTCCTTTTCCCGTAAACCCATCCTATACAGTCCACGCTTTTGAAAACGCCTATAAACTCCACGCCAAAATAATCCCCCGACCATCCAATTTACTCCGTCTTCCTACCCCTCTGCTCCGCCTTCTCCTTATCCTTCTGCCTCGCCTCCTCCACCCTCCTCCTCACCTCGCCCAAATCCTTCTTCTCAAACACGCTTCCCAGCCACTCCTCCATATCCCTCTCAAACTGCTCCTCTTCCTCCTTCGACGGTTTTGTGCCGGGTTTAAGACTCCCCTCCAACCCCATCTTTTCGCGATACCGTTTCCGCGCGGTTTCCACTGAATCGATATCCATGACGCAAAACGTTGCGCCGGCGAGAATCATTGCTATCGATACGGTGTTTATGGTTGCAATGTTGAGTGCTTCGAAGGCGTCTTGGCCGCCGCTTATGGAGGGTTTGTGGAACATGGATGTTGTGTAAAAAGGTGGAACGGTTGCGAGGTGTTTGCGGAGTAGGGCGCGACGGGTTATCAGGGCGGAGAAGGAGAAGAAAATTAGCCCGCTGAGGAGGAGTTTGGCGTTGTTGGGGATTAGGGGTGGTTCTTTCGGAGTAGGCGTAGGATTTGCGACAGTAGCTTGTTGCGATGGCGGTTGTTGGGGCGTGGTGTTATTGTCGGTCGTCGGCGCGGTTGGAGAAGATGAGGATGGTGCTCCCTCCGGAAGAAGCCATCTTTTGAGGAGCCAGGACATCTCGGCCTCTTCTCGTATGAAAATGAATGGAGTGGAATATCTTGAATGTCCAGTGCAGTAAGAAGAAAGATGTGATTAGCTCCGGTACGAAGAAAAGTTCGGACGCTATTTTACCCCGGATCTTGTCACGTGTCGTCTGGATTAAGACAGCAACTATTTTTGTTTATTTGTCAGATGTGAGGTAATATATCACCAAGATGGCAATCTCTATCCAATCTGCGCTCAGGCATGGTTGATTCTTTTTGATTGTTGGGCTGAGGTTAAGTTTCATGAAAAATGTATCGCGGTTACAGGTATACCATATTTCGCAGATTCTAAACCGCGGTTTCACTCAATTATCTTGCATTGTAATAAATTAGTAGAATAGAAGTTGTTCTTGTTCAAACTATAGTATAATACATCAAGCTGGGTTGATATTCAAACAAGTCCCTAGATTAGCTAGTGACTCTAAATAAAAGAATAGATTTGATGTAGATCCTTCATAAATTTAATTAAGTCTACATCCAATATAGATAAAATCCTATCATCTCTAGCTGTAGGCCAAGGAGAGTAAGACCAGAAATGATCATAGTATATAGATAGGAACTTAGGAAGTAATAATTATATTATTTTAACTTAGTAGGTTATTAAATATTTCAGTCATATTACTACTAGAATTATTATGATAGCCTGATATTTTATCAAGACTATTCAATAACTAACATCTGCATATGCGGTGTAGGTGCGTCGGACGGCATGGTTAGAAATGAAGAGTCCATCCCCAAAACGAAGTTGATGAATATTGATAACGAGTGTTGTACAATTAGAGCACAAACCAGAAGCAAGTATTGAACAAAATTACAAGGAGGGCGTTCTTGTTTCTGGAAGGAGAAAAAGAAGCCGCACTTTTGCCTGTAGGGGTTGAGGAGCTACTTGTCTGAGCAGATGTACTTGTAGTGAGCGGCCAGACGCCGGAAGGCTGCTGGAATATTGTAGGGACAGCAGCTGTTACAGTAGTTGCAGGTGAGACTGACACTGCTCCTGGAATGGCACTACTACTGCCATTTCCTATCTCCAAGATATTATCGGGCCCGGGTTGCGGATTTCTCCGTGCGAAAGAGATTTCGTTGTTAGAAAGATCAAAAACGGAGTAGACCGAGCGTAAAAAGCTGCCACCCAAGATCGCCGAGTCTCCTTCTCCGATCGGTGCAAGACCAAGAATACAAGTATCCAAGTTGTCTTGCAAAGGGCGAGAAAGTTCACTCAAAGGCAATGAAATATTAAAACTATCGAATGAGAAAGTGATAAAGAAAGATGCGAGTGCCGTGCTGCAATTGTTTAACAGCCCAGCGCCAACAATATCATCCCACTCAGCGCCGACTTTTTGATAGATTTGCGCAAGGAGGGGCTCCGGCAGATAGGTCCAGGGTGCAGCGCTATTCACGATCATGTATGCTGGTAGTCCAGATGTCGTGAGAGTAGCGGGAGAGGAGCTTTCTTGCAGAGATACATTTGTAACAAGGACCGTTGGCAGATAATGTATGCCGCTGACAGCTGGTATAGACATGGTGTATAATTCACCAGTGTATTTGGCGGTGTTGACTCCAACAAATAGGACCGTCCCGTTTTGTCCTTCCATCCACAGACTGTATGCGGCGGAATTAATCTGGCGACTTTCCAGTAGAGCTTGTGGGAGACTTGTATAGGTATTATTGAGACTATATCCAATGCCTAGAAGATAGTTAGCGGACAAATCTTCAAGCCCAAAGGTCATGTCCACTGTCGCTGTCCCAAGTGTCAATTGATCTTGGACAAGATCCCCACTCAAGTTGCCCTTTTCAAGGGCAGTAATATTGAATTGCTCGCCGGTTGATTTGTATGTTGACGATGCACTGGCATTGAAAGATCCGAGCGAAGTGGCATTGGAGCTTCCTGGTGGAGCACACCCTAGTGGTGTACTTGCGCAGAGCTCAGAACTGGACGAGGTTACAACCAACAGACTGTGGCTTGTGTCTAGAACAACTTCCACTTGCTGCGGCGGTGTACCGAGAGCGACAATGCAAATAAAAATTGGAGCTGTAACATTATCCTACAATGATCATCACGTTAGCCCTGACCCTAGTAGGTAGGAATGATATCTAGGTTTACCCGGAATCCAGCAGGCAAAGCAACTGTGTCGCCTGGTTTCTGAAACTGATTCGAGTTGGAGCGGAGCTGGAGAGGGAAGCTGATGACGGCCGGCGTGTCTCTTGTCTGGAAAGATAATGCACTCGCGCCGGAAAGGGTCATGAAGGGCCAGCACAAGAATGATGATATCTTCATGATGCTAAGTGAGTCTCAGTCCGCGACATGTAGCTGTTTTCCGAGATGTTGTTTTGTTGTCAAGATGAGAGACCTTGAACAGAAAGTGCGGAAGGAAAGAATCACTTTCTTCTCCTGAGGGCTATGGCATGTACTTGTATGTAGCCAGCTAGCCAGGCGCCTTTGTCTTCCCTGCGCGGCTAGCAGGGATGTCTCTCTGCCCCGGTACAGGTAATTCACGGTACGTCGAAAGTGTTACCATACGGTATCATATGCAAGCGAAATACGGTTGTATTTCAATTTCAGGGTCCAACCTAAGTGGTACTATACGTAGCACTTCACAAGGCCATAGCTTGTACTTCTAGCATAACGAACGATTCTATCGTTCCTAGGCGGTATACTTTGCAGGAGGTCCAAAGACTCAGTATCTCGGTATGACGGCGATGGGATTGAAGTTTCGTATGCCAAAGCTATCTGCCACTGCTCTTGCACGGTTGATCAAACCATTACTAGAAAATCCCATTAAGAGGATCCCCTTCTTGGTAACCGTGGTATTTGGGTTATTATTTTGTTCCGACAATAGACTTGAGTCACGTGGTCTTGAGATGAATTGCCCACAAGCGGTCAACCAGCCAACGCACAGGATAGTTCAAAGGTGAGATACTTTCCGGCAAATAAAGATACCAGTCATCATCATCGACGAGGCTTAGGGTACGTGTCAATACGGTGCATTCATGCCATGCAGGGTAAAAGCCACTGTCCTCCCAATCGATCATTCCAGTAACAAGATAATCATCGGTATTGGGATCCTTCTTCACCATAATATTGTCAGTCCTCACATCACCATGAGTGAAAACTGACTCGTGCGTCAAAGTGGAGGAATTGTCATGTTTTAGAAAGGAACGAAGAAACTTCACGTAGGTGGCGCTGCCATGGTGGACCGCGGAAAATTGCAGTTCGTTGAACTGTGTGATTGTGGTAATGCCTGTGAACAAGGCACATTCATCTACCCGGAGTTCTTTAACACCTTCACCACATATCCCTCCAAGCACATTGCTGTCATCTTGTCGAATATCCCTCAGTCGGCAGAAAATACCATCCAACTGGTGTTGTATAGATAACTTCTCCCTATTTGACAGACTGGGCCATGCTTCAGTCAGTGTCATGTCTGGAATGTATGACATAAACATCACGCGAAAAGGGCCAAAGGCGATCAGGCCATGTGGTCTCGGAGCAGGTATATCCGGTGCCTTTCTCGCAAGGTATTCAATGCTTGTATACTCGGTGTAATCCGTATTTCCCGAAATGACCTTGGCAACAATTTCGTTGCTACACTTGACCACAATGCCCCTAACCGGATTTTCCCAGAGCTTCAGCGAATCCCAAAGTAGCTGTTTCAAGGATAGCACGAGAGCATTCTCTTTTAAGTCATTCGACTTGTTCAAGCCATTTCCTGAATATTGCGCAAGCAAGTCGTTCACTTCCTCCGATAACGGAGAGATAATCGTAGCAGTCTGAGCAAGTTCAAGGCGTGTCCTGAACTCGGGGCCGTTATCCTCAGGAGAATCTTTTTCGGCACGCGGTGTTACCTTGGGTCCAGTCGCTATTGTAATCTTTCGATTATAATTCTTCGGAAATGCAGATAGCAAGTTGACTTCCGGTTCATCTCTTAGTTTGTCGTATAGCTCATCTAAAGTTCGAAGATTAAATTTTGCAGCATAAGATAGCTGGCGATACTGAGCATTTCGATGTTCATGACGATAGAAATCGGGGAATATTGACATTAGATCCGCAGCTGGGTTGTCTTCCAAGGCGGCCTGGAATTCCCGCACTAGATCTCTGTTCCACTGTACAGCGTCATCGGTGAGAAGCGAAAGAAATGGCATGGTACGACCCAATGTAAGGAAATAAATACGGGGGATCGCAGGGAATTTTTTCAAACCCAGTTGTTGGATTACAGTGCAGGAGAGACTCTGTTGACAATTGAAGGGGAATTAGTTCGCAATTTTAGTCATTTTATATCGGGCCGACCTCCAGATTCAGAAGTAAACCTTGTCAAAAGAGTTACGGAAACGTGACTGGCTGACCTTATTTAGAATACATTCTAGACTTAAGGTATGTATAAGTCCCTTAAAAATATATTATGCGAGGTTTTTAATCTAGGGGTTTCACTTTCAGAATCCCGAGCTATTTCTCACGTTGCAGAGTTCTCATGATGAGCGGCTACCTAAAACAGTCTCTATCATCTAACCTTTCGACGATGATAATTTACAGCGGAGTACTTTGAGAGCGATCTTATTCGAAGATAAACAATCGTCTGAGATGGTTTGATGAGATTGGGTAGGTGATTAAAATTCTCAAAAATTTGGAGACATCAGAGATGGCTGCAAGACGAGGAGGTCCCTGGTTAGAGATCCTGTGTGGTTACTTTTACAGAGATCAAGGGAACAAAAATCTGCTATGGTCACGGAAGATTTAGAAGCGGTGAAGTTATGGACTACTCTAAATTTGATTTTTCATCTTCTAACTAGATATAAGGTCCATCACAACCAAACTGCACTCCCTAAAGGTAGATGCTTAGATACTGAACTACGAATTTCTTTTGCTAAAAGTCTAAGAGGACCTCACTTTATTTCAAATTACATACACAATATCAAATCGGATCACACAGCTGACGCGCCCTGAAAGTACCAGTGATTGCAACAAGTGCATGATCAAGCGTTGTTAACTTCAGTAACATCCCCTAGGAAAGCAATGCCTGTCTTGGAACGATCCAAGAACCTCTCCTCATCTGCCGCAATCGCAGCCGCGATTTCTGGCTGGCTTGTCTTAGTCGTGTAGGCATGAACAGCCTCTGGACTCGCAAAGGTCAACTCGGTGTAAGCATCGAAATCGAAGTCGGACTGTTGGCCCAAGACAAGTTTGGCTGGTGTCGTTGGGTTTCGCGCAGTCGTATCAGTTCCGGCATTGCTACCTTTCTCCTCACGGGCAATGTAGCTGCGGCGGTGTGAGATAGGGAAAACGTCGCCAGCCAGACGCTTGAGGAGGTGACCATGCTGCTCGCTATAGCTCGTGAACTCTTCAAGCGAAAGTCCGGATTTCCGGTAGGTGAAAACAACAGCTCGGACAAGAGTCATCTTGGAATCGAGCGTAGGTACGGTAATGTTGAAGGTGAGGAAATTGGCGATACTGTAGATACAGCTGATTTAATCTTCGAGATATTTGGATGGAATGGTGGAAATGTTGAGGATGTTGGAGATGTTCACAATAGAATATTTTCTGAGTCTTGTCGACGGTCGCATGCTCCATATTTATATTCATTTCCATGAATGACAGGCGTATCCCTCTAAGCTCAGATCGGCCAGATTTCGCTGTATCCAACTCTTCGGATCATATTACGCCTAAGCCCACGTACATGCGGGAGGCGGGAGAACTGAATCGGATGTTTGTACATCTACCGAACAAACCTTACTACCACCAACCTCCGAGATACAGAGTACCGAAGTACCGAATTGCGTGCGACGAAACGCCAGGAATGTCAAGATTTTAGAGACTAGAATTATAGTAATCAATCTAAGTTCATATTCAGGTATATCAAGACGCCGTCGAATACTGTCAAATTCGGATTGCAGGAAAATTCCGCCTATTAAAATAAACTTCCGGATCTAGTCTATCTATGTACTAGTCAGATCTTGTCGTTGTTTCTACGAAAAGAGAGGATAGTTTCGGTCGTTACTCTGCATTTGCAAAGTACTGTATGCATATCTATAGATAACGTTATCGAAATTTTCGATTTTGCTTGCTGCACGCTACTTATGGCCAAAGCGATAGCCTGATACGTAGCACTCAAATTGCAATAGCCTCGTTCACGCCTAATGGTTTCGATAGTCCGTCTCTAGTTGCGCTTTCTTCATCTATAAAGCATCCCAAGCCGGCAAATGCCTCGAATAATGTCCGTGAGTAGTATTCTTTGATATCGAMCCCGCCAGCTGCCATGGCGGTATTAGTGCGTGCTTCCTCGAGCCACTGTGATGGGTAGTGATCTTTCAAAACATAGTAATCTCTCCTTCTAAATTCCGGTCCATCACCGAACGGGTTGTATGGTTTCTCGGGTTCCGGTATGGAAACTTTCTTCAGGCCCTTGATAAGGACCTCTGAGTCTATGGCACCACTAGAGAGTAGGGCCTCTTTGTTAAGCGCCAACTTTCTTCCCTCACCGCGTAGAGCAGCTTGCTTTTGCCGTAGACGATCCTCTTCACTACGGCGTGCGGACGATTTCTTGAGCAAAATCTTTCGGCTCTCCTCGCGCGTGATATTCGCCGCATCACCCGCCGCGTACCAGCAGCGAGACGAGAAAGGAAGGATTCATGATCAGTTTGACGATTTCTATATTCTCGTTCATACTCTTCTTGTGCGACCTGACGACGTCGTCGTGCCTGTTCCTGTTCGAATGACTGCTGTTCTAAAAAGGCTGATGCCTCTTGCGATTCCCGCACCTGGTTTGCTTGAATGGAATCCAGATGAGAGCTTTCGTACTTTCTCAATTTTGCTTCTGTCTTGGCAACATCAACCCCTGTGACGAGATTCACGATCATTGTTTCGCGTTTTTCGAGAAAGTTGTCCCAATCGAGTTTGCTGTCGAATTCGTCTTCTCGACGGTTCAAACTAGTCTCTTTCTATCAGGTCTGAAAGGTCCCTTCAGTGTAGACTTGTGCTTACATTCTTATCACTCTCTTGCGAATGTCAACTTCTCTCTCGACGCCGATATCTTCAAATGTCTGCTCGTGAAACTCTTGCTTCCGTAATGTTTTGTCGCAACCGACAACAGGACAAGTGTTTGGGGCGGTAAATATGCGTTGCACACATGATTCATACATACGATGATAGCACGCCGGGTTTATGGGGAAGCGCATGTCCGGGTTGAGATATCGAGACGATTTGCAGATTGGACATACTTCTCATCAAAGACAAACGGTGTTAGCTCACGTCTCAAGTCTGGATAGACAGAAAAGTACCCACCATCGTCATCCCTGCTGTATTCTCTGCCAGCCATTTTTAAAAGTGAGGAAGGGATATTCACTGGCGGATGTTAGTTTGAACGTCGGCCTTGCAGCCTGCTAAATACGATGTAAGTAATCAGAACGTCGCATCACATTCTAGATGGCCTCAACATTATGGTGGCCTGGGTTTGCCACTAATCTGGTCGGAAAAGAGATATGGTAGACGATGAGGTAAGAAGCTAGACCTAACCATGGAAGTTTCGGAGCTTACTATAAGGTGGTGAGCCTTTGAAGCGCTATACCATATAAGAAAATGGTATGCAATGATACCTATTTAGGACGAGCTTAAACCTACCTATATGTGGAGAGATAAGAGATACGAGACATGTGCCTCTATTTACTGTTTTACACTGTATTCATTCCATTCTTATGAGCACTGATGACCTAATTGTGTTTTGCTGTGCTTCAGTACTTCAATCTTTTACTCACACTTCAGGAATTCTTTTCAGAAAACGGCAGATTTCTTGTGAGCGGCGGCAGTGAATCTATGAAAGTAAATGCAAGTTGCATGCTAGCTAATCATAGAGTTGATATACCAAAGCCTCGTTCGGCTTGGCATGGCTCTTACACAGCAAGTCCCAGCCTCCCTCAAGCCCCTGTTCACCAGAGATTCCCTTCCCCCACACCAAGCGCAAATCCGGGGCTGCGGATTCGTGATGCATCAGCCATTGGTTCCAGCGCTTCTCAAGTTCTCCGAAATATTGTTTCGGTTCGATGATGCCCAGCGCAGCATCCTGGATAGGGGAGGTGTTGACCTGAATGAAACCCAGCTGGGCTCCGAGGCTACTCAATGCTATAAAGTCTTGTGTATTATGGACCTATACAATAATAAATGTCAGCTATTTTCACTTCTCCTTGACAGGTCGAAGAACGGAAAGTGAGCGTCTGAAACCACCTTTTGCTGTAAACCAACGCTAAGGACGACTGTTTTAGCGGCGTGTAGAGCAGGCGTACCCTGGATCATGCCAAGCAGTTGCTCGAAGCCCCCATCACGACTACCAAAATTCGCGACGACGATCTTGGAAGGCTGCTTGATAGCAAGCCACTCTCCCGTACTGGCAATATCGGAGTATGAAACTGCCTTGGTGGGGAATGGTCCAGCGAGCTTGTCTGCCGCCTCGGAGAGGGCAGCTGGCGCCGAGGAAATTTGAAGTAGAGCCAGAGGACCAGTTCCGGCAGGTCTGCAAGAAAGATTAAAGGCCGCAGCGCGACCAGTTTTTGTCGACGCACCTATGCTGATGAAAACAGCCTTGGAGAGGTCCGCATCATCGACCGTCCACTGAGTGTCCGGCCCGGGAAGAGGGTGCAGGGGCGGATGAGTAGCTGGATCGGGAGTAAAAACGTACTCGCTGAGGAGATAACCACAAACCCAAGTCGGTCGCACGGAAGATCCCCAGCCTAGGCGCTCGAGGTCTTCCGTCTGAGTATCGACAACAATATAGCGGTTATATAACGACAGCATGAACTGCCGACCAGGGGAAGTCTCCACCCAATGGCCTTCTGGCTCTTCTCGGCTCAATTGCAAGTCCACTGCATGGCCGGAAGCAGGCCAGTAGCCCCAGAGCGATGTGCCCGACGGTAGGTCAGCGATGCTACTCTCTAGGACAGTTGCGTAGCCCCATGCAGGCACAATTCCCCATGTCGCTTGATCGTTGTAAGGGGCAGGCGATGTCTGGGGAACAGGATACAGATTCCATAAGTTCCACACATCAGCAAGTGCAGCGTAGGTCAAGTTGTTGGAGGTCAAGCTGACAATTTTGGCGCGCACGCGAACTGATGACGGCAATAGTGCCTTGGTTAACTCAGCGATACGAAAGCTAGCATGTTTAGCATGGTTCTGTTTGGAGACGACATGGACTTCCATTTTTGGTTCGAGGCGTGACTCGGAGAGAGTTTTTGAATCACTGAAGAGCTTGGTTACAGGAATCTGCTTATTGAGAAAGCAGAAAATATACTACACGGCAAACTTGCCCGAGACCCGTTGATAGGGTGGGTAATATATCATTCATATAAGCCATGTCTGTTAGTCACTCAACTATACAGCGACGACAAGTATATCAAAGTAGCCTCTAGCGGATAAGTCCCAGAGATGGTTGACAGTTCAGCTGAATTCAAATGCCCGATGTGCCAACGGGGTTGCGCCCACCGAAAGACAATCATTCGTGAGCTCGGGAATGTTCTATGCACGTCTGTCCTAGTGTGGCGGAACCTACATCCAATCGTTGGAAGCCTTTGTCGTAGACATCACATGGAACAGGGATTATTGGCCAGTCAAATGCAGATCCATGATTCTTGATATTCCTTCGTGCAACGGGGTTCTTTCACTACTCAATTCGGGATGAGTTGCATTAGTTCCAACAACCGGAGCAATGTTTTGACCTGATTACACACGAATTTCATGACCACGGTTTCGGTTTTATTGTCTGGCCAGCTGTGAAGATCGGGGTAGCGGCCCGGCTCGTTACCGAGCTCCCCGACTGGATTTAGAGATTAAGCTCAGTGATGATTAGCGCTCGAATCGTTCCATCGAGAGAACGTGGAATGCAATGAACTATTCCAGAACAAGGAGCCTACGATGATTTCAATGTAATGTCATATAGTTGCATGTACTCTTTCCCTGAGCAATAACTAGTTCTTGCTGTCAAGGCCAACATTCAACGAGCGGAGGTAGTTGCGGTGATGAGAGCAATTAACAAATTTGTTCACCTTTCAGGTGTTGATATTATCAAATGATCAATGATAGAGGAGGAGCCTTTACACATCGTAAATTGGTTCTTAGTATGTAGGAATGAAGAGCTGAACTATCCATAGCTGCCGTGGATGCGCATGGTTAGCTGCGTGGGCCTCACATCCGCCACGGGTTTCTTCTATAGTGAAACCAATAGTGATAACAAGTTGGATGTATTCTGGCTAATGAATCCGAGGTTGAATGAAGTTGGATAGGCATGATCGTCATTTTTCATGTCTATTCAGCCTACCACTATTTCCTGTAGCTTGGAGCGATTGGGGTCCATGGTAACAGTAATTTCGAGGAACTTTTCCAAACTATTGTTCATGTTAGTGCTGATGACCGCGTTTGTAAGCATACGTAGTTCTGAAGTTAAGATTTTTAGTGCATAAGGCTTACGTTCTTGCTGATATACTAGTAGACTCTAGGTATAGTTATCCAACTAGCTGGTCGATTAGAACTAGGAAAAGATCTTTTCTTTATAACCAGATAGCTAATTCACTCAATGAATATTTAGTTCATCAAATTCTGTTTGTATTATTACCAATTTCAAGTCATTTACCTATAGTGATTTAGATCGTTAGCTGACCCTAAAAGACTTGATAGCCTGGCCTTCCCTAATCTTGCAGGACCTTGGGCTTCATAATCCGGGACCAGGAAATACCTACAAGATGAATGGATCCTATCGTAAACAAGGAAATAATAATCTCAACCACTAGAGGAGACGACTTTATCAGGAGGAAGAGCATCCAAGCTACGAAAATTAATGGGACGCAAATAATGCATTTGCAAAACCGAGTTATCCAATATCCTATGTTTTCCAATTCTATTCGTCTCTTTTTTGGACATGGTGTAGCGGCCACTCAGCCCATGCTTGAAACTCTGCGGTAACAACTTTGCGGATGTGAGAAGTAATGTGGACATCCCAGCCTTCCATAAACCAAACCGACCTCATGTATTTCAATAGCATAGCCCAATTAGCAAGAATCACCAAAGCAAATGGGCTTTTCTGCTCAATATACGATACAAAATCTTGGGGTAATCGATATAACCAGCCCAATATGATGTGCATCAAGCCTACACCTCCCTTTGCGTTGGATCGATGCTGGTACACTTCGTGGAAGGTATGACGAAGAGTTTGAATGGCAAACTGAGACAACTTCCGAATGCTTTCGTCTGGTGTTTGCGCACTGAGCCAAATCTGCAGCCTTCGAAGGTAATCCCAATGCTCTAATAATTCATCACGCAGCTCTGGACTGATATCTTTTGATATCAAGTCAACTTCAGGGGACAGAACACCGACAAAAACATTATCTCGATAGGATTCTCTGGTCGTCTTCACACCGTATAAAAGCTTATACCATTCACCTGGACCAGAATCGCTAAACACGAGGTACTCTCCGGGCCGAAGGCCCCTTCCAAAGCCGACCAAGCAAATTAATACAGTCGCTAGGTATACACGTTGACATGACTCCACGTCAAGGCCCGAAATTTCTGACGTAGTATGTTGAATCCCTAGCGTATAATGGTCATCGGCCTGCTTCACATACTCCTCTCTCGATTCTGGCCGCTGGCGACTAAGATGCAAAGCAGCGAATGCTAGCAGAAGATGAAGAAACGGGCGATATGAAAGATTCTGTTCAATGATGAGCTGCCATTTATTGGTGTCATCCGTCCCGTCTTGCAATGTCCGTGATGTTGAAGCTACATAATGATAGAAGAGATGGAGGTCTGCGAAGGAGATCCCATGGTTCGACACGGACACGCTCAGATTGCATTGCACTCCCACCGAGTTGTACGTCGGAGACTTTTGCTCGGAAGTGTTCTGGTTCTTCTTTCTCATCTGAACGACAGAGCGTTGATAGATACGAAATCGATTGCGCGAAGTGGCCGTTAACGAAGACGATGTGGAACCACATGACGTCTCCGGCTCTGTAGTCGCATGTCTAGCAACGGTGAAGTCGCATTCTATGGAATGTTTGGAGCAATTCGCACAGACAGGCTTATTCTCGTCACACTGGATATGGTTAGAGTCTTACTTGAAGCTGAGTTGGGAAACGTAGTTGACCAGACAGACCTTCATGTGCCGAATTTTACAATTACTACATCCTAGGCGAGACTTGTGATGTGACCTGCGTGATACGCGCTTTGTTCCGGGCCTATCCGTAGCGGACATGTTAGTCGCTCACGTTTAGCAAGCTCCCGGATATTGTTTCAATGTTATCTCGCATCCCTTCTGACTCGACTGAGGAAATAATTGCGCTCGGTCTGATTGGGTTTGGTAGAGTGCAAACAAGGCAAACAGCATCGCACTTTGCTGACAAACACTTTTCTGCTTTCATTGGATCCTTTGTAGCTGTAGGCTGGTGGCTTGGTCCTAGAAATCAATGGGCCACTTCTCCGATTCTCAGAATCTCAATTTCGTGTTCCTATTCGATTCCAGATGAGCACGCGTGTGTTGAAAATATGGGTCACATGATGACGGCGCCATATAACCCTATACAAAGCATTAACTTACCAAAAAGCCTCACTAGGGTCATCCTGTTTCCGGCCAAATGGTAATCTTGCTTCGACAGCGTGATAGGGTTAGAGACAAGATTAGAAAAATCTACGCATTTGTAGACTTTTTTACAACTTACTACAGTTGGACAGAGCTTCTACGTTCTAAGCATGCACTTAAGTTTTCTCGGTGCCGATTGTTCGATATCTAATGAGCATTTGGCATCCGTTCCTGATCGCTGCTTAGGTTGAGGAATATCGTGTTCAGCCGGACTGTACTGATAATGAAGATTCATTTATATACTAAGGTAATGATATAGTACTCATTGCTTACTGTCTGATTCTACCACTTTCAACTACTCCTATGAAGAATGTGCTCCGTTGTATGGTTCAGGGTGCGGGCCCTTCCTAGGGCACCGAAGAGGAGTGTTCCCGTATTCGTATTGGCAAACTTGGTGTCTATACTACGGACTATAGAGTGTCTAATACAAAAACAACTCAGCTATCCCAATATAGAATAAATCCCGATTATTGGTGACCTTTTCCTTCTGGTAGTTACTTGACACAGGGGTAATACCTCCTAGCTATTTAAGCGCAGCATGTGCTTCTCAACGATTTGTATGAGGTATTCAGTACCAGTAACAGGCATAGGACAGTCAAATGCCTTCCAAAAAAGGTACTTTTGACCTAGGCATACAGAATCTTTCCTTTCCTTTGTACTACCCAAGTTTCTTCACCAATTTCTTCTTCTCCCCTTTCATTATTTAAGCGCCATCGATCCTAAGAACCATGAGCACCCACCAGGCGTTTGGCCCAGTGGTCAACGGCACTCAAATCGTTTTCTACGACTATCGTCCTAACAAGGCTGCTGGTATATCTTTCGTGGCTCTGTTTGGAACGATCACTCTACTTCATATGATTTATTCCGTATGTCGACTTCGAGCATGGCACTTCATTCCACTACTTTTGGGAGGCTTAGGTATGAACGCCGTTCCTCTTCAACAACCATACTACGAAATTCTCTAATGAGTACAACTAGGTGAAACATTTGGATATCTCGGCCGTGCTCTTTCATCAGATAATCCCAATGATAGCGGCCAATTCATCTTGCAAACAATGCTACTCCTTGTTGCTGCACCGTTCCTAGCGGCAACCGTTTACATGACTACTGGTTGCATGATCATGTCTCTCGGACCCCATAGCAACGGGGTTTGGGGTCATCGGTGGATGACAAAGATATTATTTTTCGTTGACATTGCTTGCATTATGAGTCAACTTTACGGCACTGGGCTTGTCGCTTCCGGGAATCCAAGCAAGTTGGCTGAAAGCCGCACGGTCATTATTGCTGGCTTGATAACCCAGTTTGTTGCGATGTTTGTCTTTATACTCACATGCGGCTTCATGCATATGCGATTCAAGCCCCAAATAGCGAAATCACATGCAAAGTATTTTATATCCGTCGAAGCTGCGGGCATATTCTTGCTTGTGCGAAATTTGGTTCGAGTCTTTGAGTATCTCCAAGGTTCACATGGATTTGTGATTACTCACGAGACGTTCATATATATGTTTGACGCCCTGCCGATGTTTTGCATGATGACTATGCTTGCATTCATCAACCCGGCTCGTCTTATTAGGGAAAGAAAACTCTATGAAAAGAATCAAAGAGACTCAGAAGGACAGATCATGTTAGGGAGGTGGTAGCTGATATGCCCGAGCAGGGAAGCCTTGACCGCTGTTGGTTGATAACACTGCTCCAAATGGTAAATGGAGACAATAACAGGTCAGCCAATGGTCTAAGATTGTGTGTCGACTTTTAATTGCTGTTTCAAAATGGGGTGTTGCAATCGTGGCTGATTTCAAGCTCCAGTCAAACTGTATCCCTGAGAAGATACGTGTATATATCATCAAGTAGGGTATCTTGGTATCCAGTCTATGGGTATGTAGACCATAATCATTAGTAATCGTCCAGAAGTTAGATCAAAGATTTTAAGCTTGAATTAGGTCACGTTTCTAAAAGATACGTTATCAGTTACTTATTTTTGCATACATACATAGTGACATTTCCAAGCCTATGCCATGGAAGAACTTTGAAACATACAACCTTGGAATGCCGTGGCCAAATGAATACGAGTTTCCTAGCTCCCACGTCGGGTGAAATCGATCCAGCTGATTGTGAAGCGTTCTATTACTCACTTTCCGACACCGCATGCTTACCTCTTCATCTGTGATATCCACATAGAAGCAACGGCACGGTGACACCTCCAGACCGTTAATCCCATTACATTCCTGGGTTATCTATATCCGATCGTCGAGAGCAAAATTATCACTTAATACAATAAAATTATTCTAGGTTACTGGCAATTGAAAGGCATAAACTAAAAGTACGAATATCCTTCGGTCCAACCATATTTGCACGGATGACAAAGATCAAAACCTCGGACCAGTCGAAGATGAACGCTAAATGAAGCCAAGCCATGTCGAACTGGCTGAAGGATTCTGTTGTACCAGAACCTCTACTCTATCGGTGTTATGCCATCTGACTAGTTTTACACCGCAGTGCCCACAGTAGTGTTCGACATCTTTCAGCGATCGCATAAAAAAAGGTATGCATCCAATACAGCAGCAGCAGCAGAGACTTGCGGCCCAAGCACTGAACACAAGTTAGTCTATTTTGTCTTGGTTTTGCATCGTTTCCAAGGTTGCAATGATGTAACATTCGGGTTTATAAGACACAGAAGGACCTCCCAAGTCAAGATCAACATGATGAATTTACATACCGCGTAGTGGTCCCTGTCACAACTTCCGTGCGAGTCATGTCACGATGTCCACAAGACGGACAATCCACAACAGCTGCGGCATTGGTAAGAGATCCCAGAGGTGTTGCAGTACTGTATTGCGAGTAGATCGGCTCGGGCGGGKAATTTTGTTGCTGTACTGGCAATTCGATATCGTTAGTCCTTGACGACGAGGGATTGTTTAAATCGGTGTATGCAGGAGCAGCTATATCAAAGAGATTAACGCGAATTTCCAACCAAGTGTGAGACAGAGTCTATGTAATGTTATAGTAATAAGAAATAGGTAGGGGTTAACTTGCCCTGCGCTTGTTTCTCAGACATTTCCACGACAGCAAACCGCGTGCTGGGACAACAATTGCCATTCTCAATTTTCAAGGTATGGGATAGAAGCTGCTTTTAAACAATCCATTGACTTGTGGACCTCTTGTTTTCCATACTACCTCTGTGGGCGTTGCACTAATGGGGATCTCTAAAAGTTTTGGCACCTTTCCGAAAACAGTAATTATCCGTATCCGTGTTATGAACTTTACTAAAGCCCCCTACCATGCAAAGTCTATCCCCTATCATGGGAACTTGTACAAAGATGAAACTGGTACTAGACTGATTCTGGGTTGGTTATTTTTTGACATGATTTTTCGCTATTGAGTAATCAGTTCTAGCTACCAAGGCAGGACGCAAAGTACTTACTAGCAGTTAGCAAATACCAAGTGCGTAATATACCCATGGGGATTAGAATTAGCCTGTCATAAATGAGGCACATAGTGCCAGATAATCCAGACACCCAACTTGCTAGAACAGATCAACATTTTGATTTTGGGTAAATGTCTCATCTCGGGTGAAGTACACACATTATAGGTACTGGGGAGCTACGAATTGGTGCAGTAGTCGATCAGAAGCAATTATTTATCAGGGCTCTCAAGTTTACCCTTCACGCTATATGGACTATGGCAAGATTTACTCGCTGTATTGTCTATCTATATCGCCTTCTTAACCTCATATTGTACACAAGACACACAGCTCGACAATACAATTCTTGTTAGTCTTCACATTCTTAAGTTAGCTCTCACAACGTCATTTCTGGCCAAGGCCACTGAGTGTTATCTCTGCTGACCATCCAATGTATGGAGAATACATGCGATAACTTCTCCGTTCGAACGGGTCTCAAACGTGAGACCTGGAGGCAAAACTGTAGTGCTGTGGTACAGCGTCTTCACTAATTCTAGACCCTCCCTTAATGTATCCTCATTCAGATTCGCGCTCATGAAATTCTCTTCCGAGCGCCAGGAACGCATTGCATCAATGCCTCGATAACGGAGCCTATAACCAGGGCATCGAGAGGGCTGGCACTATTTCATGATTTGCGGTGAGGATCAGAGCTTGGTCGTGGAATTCCTTCATAGCGATCTCTGCCGCTTCAATTGACGCTTCACATTCAAGGATTGTATTGGCAAGTAAAGGCGCGCTTCTAATAAACAGTGATGTTTTGACTTCTATTATGCTGTAGAGGGCGGATAGCTAAGTCCTTACTGGAGAGTCTGGTTTATCGTGATGTGGGGTCTAGACAGACTCCTTCACTAACGACCAAATTAGGCTAGGCGGTGAAGTCAAGCACGACCGCCATGCCTATTGTAGACTAGCGGCGATCTCGGAGATCAAATTGGGGCAGTGCATTCTCACTTGTGACTTGAATCACTTGAACACCTCACTCGTTCTTCGTCAGTAAGGCAGTCTGATGTTCAGATGACTGCACATAGTCATGATGACCTGACCGCTATCTTGACGTTCACTTGCAAGCTCTCTGTCTTGCTTAAGACGGCATCCTTTCCCCTCACTCTGTTATCGCCATCTGCTCTCCTCGCATCATGCAGTTCGGAAAAGCAGTCGGGACTGCTTGCAGCTCCTTCGCTATCACTAATATTGACGACATGTTCGTCTTGGCGGCCTTTTTTGCAGAGTCATACACCAGTGAAAGTCTGACTCCGCTGAAGATTACTATCGGTCAATATATTGGATTCACGATTATCGTCGCCATTAGTATGATAGGTTTTGGTATAGCGCAGGCGCTTCCCTCGGAACCTATTGGATTTCTTGGTCTACTTCCTATGCTGCTCGGAATCTGGAAATTGTTCGAGCTTTATTTCGACGATGAGTCAGAAGATGACGATGAAGAAAGAGAAGTGGGAGCAGTTACCGAGAAATCTCATATTGCTACCGTGAAGAGCATACTTAAAGTCTCTATCGTCACAGTGACGAACGGCGGAGACAACATCGGAACATACGTGCCGCTATTTTCACAAGCCCAGGGAGCAGAAATAGCAGTATACATCGTTACATACTACATCCTACTCGGGGTGTGGTGCCTTGTAGCGTACCTAATCATGCGGCAGAAACATATACTGCGCCTCGGTCAGAAATACGCCGGCATAGTGGTTCCTTTTCTCTTCATCGGCCTGGGGATATACATCATTGTCAAGTCCTCGTGTTACCCGTGGTCCATCGAACATATTAACGATTCACTCTCCTCACATATCGGAGAAACTGTCATGGCAGTCGTGACGACAGGTCTTCTTTTGATATGTATCGGTGCTATGTTCTGGTTGAAGCTGCGAAAGAAGAACACGCAGCCTACTTCCGCCATATCAGGTGCTGAACATGAAGTAGAAGCCCCAAATGATGACACTACGGCACAGCGAACCACAGAAGCAGATGCAGAACAATCGGTCGCTACAACTTTGGTCGAACCAAACATAGTTCCTCGTCGTATCGAAAGCGAGCCTTGCTAGGGCAATTCCTGTCCTCTTGCATGACATATCCCGGCGTTCACATTGGGTCGTATCTTTAGCATCACTGAAGGAGTTCAACAGTTAGCAGTAATGGTGGATACATACTTTTTCCTAAGCACTACTAAGACCATCTACAATTCAAAAAAGTGGAAACTAACGTGTCATTGGACATGTAGCAATCCTTCTACATTCTTTCTGCTAGATAGTATATATGACGAAAACATCCCGTCACGCGTAGACATGTATAACGTGCGGGCTGCTGTGGTACTCGGCCATTACACCCTGTATTGTGCAAGGAGTGATTCTATCGCGAGAAACGGTTGAGCCAATGAGAACGGGACAAGGGTTCTTACCAGCGATCTAAGGCACCTAGGCACGCATATACACCCGTGATGATGTTGAGGTGACTTTGGACATAGGTCTTATGGTGGTCACCACTGAGCTGTAAAGATGTACTGTTAACCAACTGAGTATTTAGATCCAACCGGCCGTGGAGGTCCCGCGATCTTGCTCCAATTTCAAATTGACCTCGATATCTTCTGGAATGCTATTTGTTAGCACCATGGAAGCAGCTGTTTCTCTTTCAATAGCCTTGTCTATGATTTTCCACGTTCGATTTCCCCATGTCCTTCACTACGTGATTTTCCTAGCAGCCCAAACCTTTCGGGAAACCCTCTCTTTGAATATGCCATCTCACAGTCCCCTTCGGACTAGGCACGTGAAGTGATATAGAGCAATTTTTACGATTCAGGTACGATTGATATCTTGAGGATGTCACAGATATCTGTGGCGAGGTTCTACTTGCTTCCCCATGATGTGACGAATTGGAACTTCAGACTAGTCTGTAATAGCTGAGCATTATTTACTTTGTTTTCCATTATGTGATCGAATAGTGATATTCAGTCATTCCTCTAATCAATAATGGACCCGTTGTAAGCACTAAGTTGTCACTTTTCACGGAGGACTTTTAGGGCTGAATCACCCAATTTCCACTCGGATAGATTCAACCTCCCGCACTCCGTGTAATCACGCCGGTTTCCGGATACGTAATTAAAACCTTAAATCCACGACGAGCGATTTCTATTATCTTGACGCGTTGTTTGAATTACCCGCAAAATGGCGACAACCAAAAAGGACCGGGAATACGAAATTGTGCTTGTCGGTGCAACAGGTTATACTGGCAAGCTGACTGCCCACCACATTGCGCGAAACCTGCCTACGAATCTGAAATGGGCTATTGCTGGACGATCGAACATCAAACTCGATGCTCTTGCCGCTGAGTTGAAGCATATCTCGCGCGATAGATTGCAGCCAGGTATGACTCAATCTGGTTTGTGTCAAGCGCATGCTTACGAGTGGCGCAGGAATTGAAATTGTGGATGTTGAGGATAAAGCGCAACTTACCGCTCTTGTCGCCCGGGCAAAAGTATGCATCAGCGTGGTTTCGTACAACGAGGTAGGTGCGAATATTATTGAGGGGTGTATTGATAGCCGCACGGATTATGTTGATACGTGAGTGAGCCAGTGACTTGTACCTAGGTAGTTGCAGGGCCAACCGGGATACTGATTATATGTAGTGCTGGCTCCGTCACACATCTACGACAATGGATTGACAAATACCACCATGCAGCCGAGAAGGTGGGTGTTGCTGTAAGTATCATCTCTCCACAATGAGCGTACTTTACTGACGTTAGATAATAGATCATTACATCCTGCGGCAATTTCAGCGCCTTCCAGGATCTTCTCACATGGCTCTCCGCCAACGAACTTGCGAAAACCTCATCTCTCAAGATCAAAGAGGTCGTTCTTTCCGTATTGAGCATGCCAGCAGACCCCAGCGGTGGAACTGTAAAGTCAATGTTGACTAGAACGAATCTCGATGAAAAGACCATCCAAGAATCGCAGACCCCATGGTATTTGTCGCCCGTCAATGGCCAGCAGTATGTGGATGACGAAGCCAATGTTTTTGGCATACGACATGATGCAGTACTCGGCACACTGTCACCCAGCTCATTTAGCGATTTACAGAATCGAGCTGTTGTACACAGGACGTGGGGACTGCTTGATGGAGGGAATCGTTACGGCCTGAACTTTCGATACAGTGAATACAGCAAAGTCTCCTCGACCATAGCTGGGATTGTGGATATACTCAAAGCTAAGGGAATAAGACTCATGTTCACACTTGCGCCATTGAGGGCTATCTTGAGGATCATTTTGCCGAAGCCAGGCGATGGTCCGGATGTGGAGAAAGAGAAGAACGCTGTGGTTGATATGGAAGCTGTTGCGTCGGCAGATTCGGAAGATAGCTCGACAAGCCCAAAAGTTTATGCGAGATTCAAATTTTCAGGAGGACCGTATACAGCCACAGCTGCTTGGCTTGCACAAGGAGCTGCCTCATTGCTTTATACGAGGAAGTTGGAGGATGGTGTTGTGGGTGGATGTTTGACGCCGGCTTTTTTGGGAGCGGATCTAGTGGAGAGGATTCAAGCAGTTGGCGCGGAGTTGGAAATCAAGGTATTATAAGAAATAATTGGAAGGGAAATGGCAGTTTGGTATGTATCAATAATTCGTAAGATCCCAATGATACCAGCGCAGGTGCTGTCTGTCGTTTTTGTTAGATAGACTGTGTGCCTACTGTTGTATTTCACAGTCTCTGTTGGTCTAGAATACTTGCCTAGACATGCTCTTAGCCATCGTCATTAAACTCGACTTGCTAAGAAACGGTGTTGAAAGAGGCAAGATCCCAGATAGGTAGGGTGCTTATATTTTCCTAATTGGGTAACATGAGTCGCACAATGACCTGAAAGTGTTCCCACCTTTAAAGGTGATGTTTACCCTCCTCCATTTAGCCTCATCTCACTCTTGGCTTGAGTATACGTAGCAAGCTTCAAGGTTGCTGCAGATCAAGGCGTGTTACTGGAGCAATCTAAGGTTACATGAAGCGCAAGTGCGGGGGAGACCCCAAAGAAGGATTCTAGTCTGTAAATGTGGCCCAACTAGGAATTTATAACCATCCATTGGCTGGCACATCATTAGTTAAGAATGCAGATGATAAGTTGAATGGTAAGATCTGGTCAAGAGATGTTGTGACTAAATTCAAAGCTATTGCCCAATATACATAGATTCATTTTCAATCACGAGATATCGAAGGACGAGTATGCTACTCATATATTGAACACCAAAGATCGTGTTCTTCCAAGTCGTGCAAGCGTTCCAATATGCCTGTAGATAGCCTGAAAATTTTCAGATGTCAAAGGAAGTCACTAGATAACAATGTTACATACCTACATCTTCAACCTATATCTCGAGCCATTTATGGCCCAATAAAGTATGATTGAACGCTCCAATAAAAAGTATGATTCATAACTAACGCTGTATGACGGAAATCTCTCCGCATTTCCGGCACAAGAAACTGAGGCCGGATGTATAAAGTCACACGAGATCCCATAATATGTCCACATTACTTGACGATTGATTTGTGTTCTCCGAATTCTGCAATTGTACAGGGTACTCTCAGCCCGTTCTGTCTACCAGGAAAAATCAAATCACGCAAACATGTCTGTAGATGTAGAAGCCGATACCTACTTCGCTGTCACCGCAGATAGGCGCGTTCAGGAAGCGCAGAAGACTCGATGGCAAACAGCATTGCGGAATAAAAAGATCTTTCTCATAGCGTTCTTTGCTTCGTACGCCTCGCACCACCTATTTTCCTGTGATTGACTTCTTCCTTAATCTAGCATCCAACTAACCCTTCGCGTTATGCAGTTTCGGTGGCTTCGAATACGGCTACCAGCAAGGCGTCCTTGGCGAGTCATTCATAATGACAAGATTTGCAGCAAACTTTCCTTCAGTCGTAAACTCATCTAGCACCCAGGGTTGGTTGACCTCTGTGTTGTAGCTTGGCGGTATTGTCGGCTCGTTGTCCGCGGGTGTCCTCGGAGAGATCTTTTCTCGAAAGTATACTATGTTCATCGCATGTTGTTGGGTGATCCTGGGAAGCTCTCTGTATTGCGGTGCGCATGCAGGCGACCCGGGTCTTCTCTATGCTGGAGGATTCTTTACAGGCCTTGGGGTGGGACTTTTCAGTGGTGTCGGGTAAGCTGCTTCATTACGAGAAATTTAGTTACTCTGTCTAAGAGGCGGTTGTGTGAAGACCATTGTACAACGCAGAATTGGCATCCCCCGAACTACGTGGTTTACTGATTCCATTCTACCAATTCGCAACCATCCTCGGCATGATGTCCGCCTTCTGGATTGGGTACGGAAGCAACAATATCGGTGGAACAGGCGATACACAATCAAACCTCGCATGGCAGCTACCTTCCATCATTCAAGGTATCCCGGCTTGCCTTCTTGCAATTGAAATTTGGTGGATGCCCTTTTCTCCTCGCTGGCTCGTCAAGAAGGGCAGGGTCGAAGAAGCCCGAAAGACACTCGCGTGGCTTCGAAAACTTCCCGTTGATGATGCTTTGGTGCAAGTTGAGTTTCTCGAAATTCAGGCAGAGGCTCTCTTTGAACCGTGCGTTTGAAAAGGCATTCCCAGATCTTGCCACCAAGGAGAAGCAGGATGTTCTGTTTAGGGAATTGGCGCAGTATGTCAACTGTGTTCGGACAAAGGACAATTTCAAACGTGTTGCCACCGCTTGGTCGGTCATGTTCTTTCAGCAGTGGAGTGGAATTGACTCTAGTATGTATGAAAACTTGAATTGCATTGAGAATATTCAACTTACCTGGATGTAGTTATCTACTATGCTTCCGAAGTCTTCGTCAGTCTAGGTCTCAACACTGGTACCATCGCATTACTTGCGACAGGTGTCACTGGGGTCGTGTTCTTCGTCTGCACATTTCCTGCAATGGTAATTACACTCATACCCAATATTAAATCTTATCAGATAGTTGACTTATTTCTGCCATCAGCTTGTCATTGATAAAATTGGTCGAAAGCCTATGCTTCTGGCGGGATCTGGCTTGATGTTTGCGGCCATGGTTATCGTCGGAGTGATCGTGGCTAAGTTTCGTCACGACTGGGAGCATCACGCAGTAGCTGGTGAGAATTCTTCATTCAAACTTTACTTTTCGTTATTCGTCCTCCGACAATGTACTAACAATTTCTATGATAGGCTGGGCAGCGGTTGGTATGTGAGTCCCCAACTATGGGTCCTTATTCAACTTCTCTTATATCAAAAATTACACGCTAACTTCTAATTTAATAGCTTTATTTGGGTCTATAACGGCACCTTCGGCGCTACATGGGGCCCAGTCTCATGGACACTCGTCTCCGAAATCTTTCCCCTCTCCATCCGCGCCAAAGGAGCCTCAATCGGCGCATTCAGTAATTGGATTAACAACTTTGCCATCGCTTTGTTTGTTCCCCCTATGTTTGATACCTGGGCTTGGGGTACCTACATCTTCTTCTCCGTTTTCTAGGCCGTTGGTATCGTGTTGGTTTGGTTTGCTCTTCCAGAGACCAAAAATGCGACTTTGGAGGAGATGGATCGAGTCTTTAAGAGCCATACTGGTAAGGAGGATGCAAGAATGTTGGCTGAGGCGCAGCGCGATGTGGGCTTGATTAGATTCCTATTGGACAGAAACTCGGATGAGAAGAAGCTGGCGACGGAGGTTGTGTCGGAGCATCTCGAAGGGAGATCGTGAAAACTTGGTTAAAAGTTTCGCCTGTGATTCAGTATCCATATTGAAGCCGAAAAGAGACACGAATTCTACATTGCTTCTAATTTGTCATCCCCAGTATTGATCAATTACGTGCTGCCAGTTGCAGTGGACTACACTGACCCTAGGTACATGGCCTAGATCTTAAAGTCAGATTGTTGGAAGATCTCGATTCTATGACAAACAGGCTTTTGTTTTGTATTACAGGGTATAGATATGGGATTTATATATGATAGTACTGGAGTGATCAGCTTTTGTGAGATACCCTCATCACTGACATATGTAGGATGTAGCTATAAGGTGAGATACAAAATATTCTAAAGCATACATATAACAATGAATTCATAAGGTTCTCAATCACGTCCCATCATGGTAGCGCTCAGACCAAGCATAGTACCGAGGTTATCAGCATTTGCATTCCAGGTGTCCAAATTTCGCCTCATTGACCCTTCATTTCTCTGCTTAGAAGCATTAATGAGGTCCCCAAAGACGTCAAATCCATTGCGAGCCATGGATTGATACACTTCATACTCCGTTTGCCATATTGATCGGGTCCTTGCTTCCCAAAGTGATTTAGGCGAACAGAGGGGGAGGTCCTGGTACCCGCTGATTGTATCGCAGGAAACACCAATTTTGATATGAATCGTTTGAGCGATGAGGAACCAAACTAGTGCGGTTCTGAGAACACAATTCTTAATTTTAATCTAGCAAATAGGGGAAAAATTGATGAAGTTACCTTCTCCTTGATTCTGCAAAAATCCAGTCTTCCCAGCTCGCGCTTGGGTATAGTCTCTCGTCTTGGCAGAAGGGCTCTTCGCACATTTGTACGAGGCCCTCGCAGAGGATCTACTCCAATTAGATGGAGACTGAATGAACGAACTAGAATTCACACACCTCATGAGTCTCAAGCATCTGAAGATTCATACTTTGGTCTAATTGCGAGTCATCAAAGATCCGCATAATGATATACATGATCTGGGCTTGTATGGCTGCGAGAAGGTCATCCCTGGTCAATTGACGATGCTCGTTCTATTTCATCAAGTTAGTCAAATGTCAATCTGAAGTAATGAGGGCTCTGAGTACGTAGATTGTATAGTTGCATATCGCCACGTTCAAAGGGAACGTACCTTTCCAATAAAGGAACTTTGCTCCATCTTGACCAAGTGCCATAAGTAATGCTTGCTTTCGGTACTATGGGAAGCAAATATCTGTGCTATGCCCATGCAGTTGACCAACGGTTCCGGCATAGAAGACTGGATAGTATTAGATTGGCGATACCAGTGGCCATGTATGAAAGAAGGAAGGGTCTCTGCACGAAGCATCATCAACGGATACGTGCGGATCATCTCCAAGACACTGGTTGCAATGAATTGCGAGACGGGATCTGATATCGGCAGTTGAGCCAAAAAGTTTGAACTTGATCGCTGGAAGGTATGTGCATTTTTCGAGAGAGTAGACAAGTTTTCATCTCGAACAGTCAAAGCAGAAGATGTAAGCTCAGGAGGTTGAAGAAGAGTCCCAGGGTCAAGATATGGACTATTGATATTGTGAGTGGTGAAAGGCCGATTAGAACCAACTATCGGTATCGGGTCGTTCAATTGAGGAAAGTCGGTCTTGAGACTTTGCGTGGTAATATCATCAAATACATCCCAGTTGAAGTCAACCTGTATGCCGTCTGTATTAGGTTCTCCGTTTGATGGGGAAAACAGGTCACCCAATGTAGACGTGTCTCCTGTAAGAGGCGATACGGGAAAGTCTGGAGTACTTATTTGCGCCAACTCTTGATCCTTTGACCAGTCTGGAGGATTGTCGTACACGCATTTGATTTCCTTAATAGTGCATCGCAGACATTGCGACTGGAGGCTGCACTTGGCTTTAGCAGCACTGCATGCATGACAGGACCGCACACGAGATCGACGCGTATTTTTGGCGCGGCGGCAGTAAAGAACGTGACGGTTATACGATTTTTCTAGTATCAGAGACTCAATTTTAGAATGTGATTGTAATATAGTTCATGACAAGATTAGTTTACCCTTCAAAAACGGCTTTTGGCAAAACCCACACAACCGTAGTGAGCTCGGCGCTGATATTGACTGGAATGGCGGTGTTGCGGAATGCATTTGTTCAAAGTGTTAAAAAAGCTACTCCGATATCGTTTTACCTTAAAGTTTTGATTTCTTCTTTCCGCCTTTGTATCTGGGAGGGTTGATGATTGAAGAAAAGAAGAGTGATGACAAATGAACATGGCACCGGAACAAAGTGGCCGCCGGAGTAATTTGGCTAACTAGTACAATGTTCCTCCTCAAGACTATGACCGGCCAAATTGTTGTGAGACTTGCTAATGACGTCGCTTGGTTTTTTTTTTTTTGCGTTTGCCTCCTTTTTCGTCGTTAAATAATCGTTGCGATCTTTAGCAATAGTCATGATTCGAAAACGTCTCTTCATCATATTCCGCGGACGCATCACAAAGTACTCCCATTTGCTCAGTATATAATGAGTTCCTCAGAGAGTATAGGGGAAGTGGTCCAAAGCGACCCAACTGATTCTAGTAAGGAGCAGTCCCCTGCTACGTCTATCAAAGAATCTCCGAGCCAGCGGCCTGTACGTGGCTTCCAATGGTTCTTAGTCTGCGCGTCTCTCTATATTGGAGCTCTCATCTACGGTCTTGATACCACCATTGCTGCAGACATTCAAGCGGCTATTGTGGAACAATTCGATGATTTTGAACGTCTCACTTGGGTCGGTACGGCATTTCCTCTTGGATCAGTCTGCGCTATTCTACCCATGTAAGGTGCTACCCTTTCCTTGGTTGGACATGAAACTCATTTATCTCCTTATAGTTCCGCCTTGTTCAACAACTTCAACCTCAAGCCTCTTTTCATCGGAAGTATATTGCTTTTCGAAATTGGTTCTGCAGTCTGCGGTGCTGCACCAAGCATGGATGCACTGATTGTGGGCAGAGCAATTGCTGGTGTAGGCGGCGCTGGCATCTTTCTTGGGTAGGTTAATAAGAAAACGCATTATGTCAGATCTCTGCTAACATGCATCGTACTAAGTATTCTCAACTATTTCTCCCTCTGCACTTCCGAAAAAGAACGTGGTCGCTATATCTCAGGAACTGGTGTGGTCTGGGGAACGGGTGCTGTCCTGGGCCCCGTCGTAGGAGGCGCATTCTCTACGTCCTCTGCGACATGGAGATGGGCATTCTATATCAATCTGTGAGTTCATCCAGGTCAATAATGCAGTTTTGTAAACTGAGATTTGCAGTGTCGTTGCGGCCGTATGTGCACCAGCGTACATCTTCTATCTCCCTCCAGTAAAGCCACCCGGCGCATCAAACACCTCTGTTTTCTCAAGGCTCAAAGCTCTGGACTGGGTGGGCTTTATTGGAGGCACTGGAGCATTGGTATCATTCGTGATGGCTTTGACTTTTGCAGGCTCGATTTGGGCCTGGAATGACGGCCGTACAATTTCGACTTTTGTAGTCGCTGGTGTGCTTCTCATCTTCGTGCTTCTCCAGCAATACTTTGTTATATTTACCACCCGCCCAGCCCGCATGTTTCCACCACGCGATATACTCGGAAACAAAGAACTCATACTATTGAACATTGTTACTGCGGCGGGCGCGACTAACATCTACGTGCCGGTTTACTACATTCCTGTCTATTGCTCCTTCGTGCATGGAGACAGTGCCCTCATGGCTGCTGTCCGCTTACTTCCATATATTTGCTTCCTTGCATCTATGAATATGTTTTCAGGTGCCCTCCTTCCACGTATCAGCTATTAGTAAGTGTTGTCACACCTTGCGATCTGTGTCTCCACATGCTAATGTCTGTTAGCTGGGCATTGTACTTATTTGGCGGTATCCTCATGTTGACCGGCAGCGCCGCTATGTACACTATCAACATTGATACCGACATGTCAAATGTCTACGGATACAGCGTTCTTCTTGGAGCTGGCACCGGCTTGATATTCCAGGCTGGTTACACCGTGGGTGGCGTCAAGACCATGATGAGAACTGGCTCGGGTGCAGATGTGCAGCGTGTCATTTCGATGCTCAACCTGTCCCAACTTGGCTTTCAGATGGGTAGCTTGCTCATCGGTGGTCAGATATTTCAGAGTTTGGCGATGAAAAATCTTACTCGCGTCCTGAATGGTCAAGGCTTCTCTCAAGAACAAATCAGGGGCGCGGTTGCAGGCACTGCGAGCACCCTTTTTGGCTTGCTGAGCCCTGACTTGAAGCAAGCAGCTATCTCAGCTATTGTTGATGCTATTAGCAAAGTTTACATTATCAGTGTTGCGGCCGGCGCGATCACGATTGTTTGTGCAGTGGTTATGAAAAAGGAGAGGCTCTTCCCCAAGGAGGCAGCACCCAACATGGTCCTTGCAGGCGGAGTTTGAGGCTTTCTACTGGGATAAACCATGCCTCTGTCATTATCCACTGCTCACTCTTTAATTTTTAGACCAAGGCTTGGCTATAGCCTACACGCTTTTGCTCGATATTACTCGTTGTGTTCGTGTTTGAAATAGAGAATGTTGTTCAGATTTATAGAATATTTTTTCTATAGCTTCGTTAATTCAAATAGAAAAATCTCAGCCTCTCTGTACCAATACTGATGCATTCTCCCTTCTATATAAATACTTTTGAAAATAGAGTAAGAATACAGAAACCAGACATCTCAGTACCAGTATGCTGCATTAACAAGTCGCTGCTTTCCTATAACTACTTTCTGTGCTCTTAATAGCGGTTTCTACATTTGAGCTGTCCTGCTACTTTACCCGCAACACAGCATGTAAATCATTGACAATATTAGATCTGGTAGAGTTAGGACTAGGTAGGGCTCCTTTGCAATCAGATCCGCGAATAGTGGTGTGGTTCACATTGCAGAAAAATATATTTAGTACTGAGTCATTTAAGTCTATATATGTATTCTTTTTTTGGGCTAAAATCAGATCTAGTGGGCTACTCATCCGAATCGCTATCAAGATCCCTTTTGCCAATTGCAAAAGATGAGATCAACATCACTCCTCCAACAGCGGTGTAGAATATCCACATAGTCTTCAATCCATCAACAATACCATCCCCAAGCCCTTCATCCTCAGTTCTCGCACCCGAACCCAAGCTCGATCCATCGCTAAGATACGATGCTTCATCACTACTCAACCCATGCTGCAAAATAACGCCACCGACAACGAGCGACAGCGCCGTGGATAGATTCCTCAAGAATGTGAAAGCAGCTATGGCTGCCGCAAGGAGATCCTCCTTTCCTATCAGCTGGCTTTGGAAAGCAATCATGGGTGCTTGGAATAATGGTCCAGCACCGAGACCTGCGATTATTTGATAGATAACTATCTTGGTAATCATGCGACTCGGGCCAAAGTCAATGAACAGACCTGTCCCTAAGACCATGATACTTGCTCCAATCCAGATAACTGGTCGATACGCGCCAGTACGCTTTACGACAAACCCACTGCTGAGAGTCATCGCAGACAGGGGCAACACAAGGGCAAGCGTATAAAGTCCAGACTGGATCGGAGTAACGCCGAGAACGGTCTGAAAATACAATGGGTTGAAGTAGTCGTAGGCAATGAATATGAAGCTATGACAGAAGGCAGTACAGAGACATGCCAGTATAGATCTATCCTTCAACACTCGGATTGGCACAATAGGATTTTTTGCGTAGAATATTTCGTATAAACCAAAAATGGAGAGGATCACTATCCCAGAGATGAGCAGTCCAAGTGTATATGCAGAATCCCACGGATGTTGTTTACTAGCACCGATTTCTAATCCGTAGAGAAAACAGATTGTGCCGCCAACGATGAGGATAGATCCGAGCCAGTCGAATGAGAAAAGTAAGGTTTGCCACGGTTGTTTCTCTTTCTTGGCTGGGAGCTTCAGGGCGAGAAATAGGAAGATGAGCGACAATCCATCGAATGGAAGGTTTATGTAAACTAACTTGTTACTATGGTAGTCGTCACAAAGGATAGAGAGAACAAACTTACAGCACCATCTCCAACCTATTGTCTGTGTAAAAACACCCCCCAGCATGGGACCGACACCACTGGATATCGCCCATACAATACCAGTCAAAGCGTAATATTTTGCTCTTTCTCTTAACGGAAATAAGTCACCAATGACTATAGTCACAACTACCGATATGCCACCACTACCCAAACCTTGCGCAACACGACCTCCGATCATCATTCCGGGCGAGATACTCAGAGCACATATTAGACTTCCGACCAGAAAAACGACATTCGTTACCATCAGAATCTCTTTTCGGCCACAGATATCAGATATTCTAGCCCATAATGGGGTCGATGCCGTGCTGGCAAGGGTATAGGCACTGCCTACCCATGTGTACTGTGATGTGGTGGCATTGAGATGCGTAGCGATAGTCGGTAAGGCAGTTGCGACAACGGTAACATTGATAGCAGATAAGAATAGAGTAAGCAAAAGAGATATTATCACAAGATATAATCGTACTCCAGCTGGTTTTGCAACGCATTCACTGGAGGCACTGTCGACGATAGTTCCTGTCACGCTTGGTGATCGTCCTTTGACTTCCTCCATTTGTTTGATCTCTGAGACGCAAGAAGTATGGGGGAAAAATATTTGGGAAAAGATAAGACTAAGCTACAAACTTTCAGAAGTACGAACTAGCGCATAGGGGGATCACCAGAAAAAATGGCAAAAAATGACATTACCATTTAAGGAAAGGAGGGGATATCGGAATGTGGTCGGACCCAATCGGTGGTGCTGCTCGGCGGCGTCGGCCCCATCTTCGGGGGAGAGTTAGGGCTAGACTTTTGGTCTGTAATATTCTTGTATATGTGTAAGAATAATTGGTGTATTTATTTTGTAAAATTACTTCTTCTGCTGATTGTACTTTATCATTCACGAGGCTACAGCTGGTCTGATAGCTAGTGTGGAGTAAATTGAGTCATGTTATTGTCATGTGGAGGTGGCTACATATATTTTACATTTATACTTCCGAGTCGCTAGAATGACGTTTTGACCCTGCTAGTTGTTACTAGGCATATCATCCAAATTGACAAAAACGATGTGAATCAGGTGTGGGCATTAGAAATAACTTCACTCTGAGAATCGAAGTATAGCATCCACTCCCACAGGTCTTCGACATTATAGCCATCAAACGGATATTGATTGTCTTCCTGTAGTGGCTCCTGTTGCCAATTATATCTTTCCATATTTGCTGGCAGATTATCATGCTGGCTATCCGGTACTCCATCCAAATGATTGTATTGGGACAGTGTTGCTGTGTCAGGTACAATGCCTTCATATGTTTGAAGTGGCCTTGTATCGATTACGCCTCCATCATCAGGATGATGGCGTTTGTTTGCATTATGAGGTGTATTGTGTGTATTTTGGGAAATAGAGGGATCTTGGTTTGGACTGATGACGAAGCTGTTTTGTACAGTGCTCGACTTTTCTGTGTGGTTTCGTAGGTCACCTGACACATAAGGGCCAGTATTTGCACGGTTCTGAGGTGTATTTGGTGCTTTAGTTGCTCTTTGGGAGTCTACGTATCCACTGACACGCTCATATATAGTTGATAAACCTGGGGAATATTAGTTTTGCTCAGTAATGACATGATAGAAACAATGTAGTACCTTCGATAAAGCGGATATCTTGACCACAATCCGTCCATTTTTCATTGCAAAGTTCGAGACAAATCTTCAAAAGCTATTTATAAGTCAGTATGGATCGATATAGACGTCAAATAATGACCTTGAAATCTTACTTGTAAATCAGTCGACTGCATTCTGCTATCAGGATGCTTGATCAAATAGATAGCCAAAACGATACACGCTAGCAATGGAACGCCAGTAGGTATCAATCTCGTCTCCGTCTTCTGATCCGACAGCTCGATGCTTAACTTCACAATGGCTCTTGCGCTATTTACACATATCGACTCCCCACCGAGTATTCGGAACCGAGATGGGTCATCTGGACCCTCCTTCTCGACTTCGGCTTCGAAACTTGCATTAGGCGCAATGAGAGCTGCCCTGTGCAAAGTTATCATGGCTTCATGATACATCATAGACAATAAGGCTGCGAGATGAAAGACTCCA
This sequence comes from Talaromyces amestolkiae, assembly GCF_001896365.1. Lineage (NCBI taxonomy): Eukaryota > Fungi > Ascomycota > Eurotiomycetes > Eurotiales > Trichocomaceae > Talaromyces > Talaromyces amestolkiae. Next base: position 580,730 of record NW_024468057.1, read on the forward strand.
CGGGGACAGAATATATCATTTCCCGGTCGCATCTGAGGAGGAATTCCATTCACCCAGTCCAATAGACATTTGTCAAGTCGCGCTGTATCGAGGAGAATCTCTCGTGCCCGGCGTTTTCGTAAAGTGTGGCCGTAAATATGTTGCCCAATCTGATTTTGATATACAGCAAGTCCTAGTTGCCAGCGAAGTAGTTGACCGTCATCCTGTTCATGAAGATGCGGAGGGAGAATATCGTCGCATGTGAAGGAATACGGAATCGCAGTTGGTCGTCCAGATTCAAGCTCCATACACTTTTCTAGAATGCAGCATATTGCCCATATTCTACCCTCGTGCGTATACTTTTGTATGTATTGCACATCTCCGGTGCAAGGGGCACTATCGGCTGCTCTTCGATGGATTCCGGTCGTATGGGCAATGCGAATAGCCATTCCTAGATACTGCCATCCCAATCCTTCTTGGTTCCGCCCACGGTAAGCAATAGTGAACATAAGCATTGCCTGCACTGCAGGAAGATAGGGCACCGACGTCACGTGTCCTATAAGACTTGAGGCTGCTTGGAGATATACTGTTCCATCGGAAGTAACTCCACGAGCTTCTTCATCTGCGCCGATACTGACTGCTAGATAAACACTTGCAAGCCAGGGTATTTGGTCCCGTGGTAAAGCTTTCAAATCACTTCCCATTCCCACTATCTGGTTGACGAGTAGATGAAAGGATTCGACGTTGAAAAGCGGATACAAGGGATGTATTCGGTCGAAAAATGTCGTTAAATATCCATGAAGACGAGTCCGGTCTGGTAATTGCGGTAATGAGACTTCCAAAGGGATGTCGAATTCTTCCGCGTATTTCATGCCATATTTAAATAATCCGGAAATTGGTTTTCGGTGCACTGATTTGAGGTATACATCCAACGATTTTGCCAAACATTGTGAACTGCTTCCACCAACAATTTTCGTGCGATTTAATTCTGGGTCGGTGTTCGAACTGACATGGAATGGTTGATGTACGGGGGATTCGTGCAGATTCGTATGGCCGGACTGGTCATTCTGTGCTTTGGCTGCTATAGAGTGTTCTATCCGTGGCTCTGAAATCTGCGTTTGTTGAAATAATTGTTGTTGTAGAGAGGGCGTAGGACTGGCGTATACATTAGGTTTATTTGTGTCAGATTTGTTGGGTATCTTCTCAGTCACAATCCACTCGCGTACAACAGGCTCTCCGGGACGTCGCGGATCACTTGTAGCACACTCTTCATCGCGAACTCGACAATTGCGACATCGCGGATAATCCGCATCGCATTTCACTTTTCGTAGTCGGCAACTGTTGCATGCCATAGATAGGCGTTTCTTCATTGGCCGGGGATCCATGACGGGTTCAACGAAATTGCGAAGCACTATTTGGGATTTCCTTCATTAACCCATCGCATTATCATTCGATCTCCATGTTAAACCAGGTGTGTTGACTTTCTGGCTGCCGAAAGAGCTGCTGGTAATCGAAGATACTGAAAGTATCTCGTGGACCATAACAACTGGGAGTTGCACACCCCACGGGGAACAGACTGTGGAGACTCTCCATCCCGACCAATCGCCAAACCCATATTGACAATCTCCAAACGACCCCCCAACTGAAGGGCGGACACTTGGCCGTACCAAGGAAAAGTGCGGAATCAATTCCAGGTGGCTTAAAAGTTGTGAATATACCTAACACAAGTGAGTATTCGGCAGTCATAACCGGCAGTTGTTCAGTCATTTGTGTCCAAATGACCAAAATAGGCGACCCTAGGGATGGGTTTCAATAACCCCTACTTCCTCTGAAGGGGCAGTCCTCTGCGCTTTATAATTAAGATTGAACGCAGTATCAAGCCATAGACCGAGAATATGTTTCTATTCTTAACAGCATCTGCGAGCAATTCGTGTCACTCGGTGACTTTCACCGTACACTCGGGGCTTCGGCGGCCTGCCGAAAGGATAACGACCCAGTAGTTAGCGATATAATTGTGCCTCTTATTATATCAATAGCAGTATAGTGCGGTATCCTGTATCTTATGGCAATAGACATAGGCAGGCTCATTCAGAATTTGGAAGAGATACGCCGGAATTAATGACTTGAGACAATACAGACATGCCTCAATGCCACAAACTATCATGGCCAGTTTGACCGTTACTATCTACGTGACTTCGGTCACTGTTCTTTCTCTTTACGTACCTTACTGTCAGTCACATACAATGTCTCGAAAATTGTATCTGGGCAGGTGTGTAACTTACAAAATTTTGCAATTCACTGAGTACTGACCCCAAATATAGGAAGTATCCGGCGATTGGTCCCTTTTTTCATCTATACTGAGCTGATCGACTGGATTACTACGGATTTGACCTGGGCATGCGTAGATACTGAGAGCTGTACTTTGAATTTTCATTGCTCGTACAATCATAGGTCTTGGGTTTCTCATTTGATTTCTTTTTTTGTGGAGTTTTTTCTTTTATCATTCATTTTGCTGGATATTCGATGCACATAGATGTCTCTTATTACACAATCATTATGGTAGAATGTAGTTATTTGAAAAGTATGGTCACATCACTAGCGTTGGCTCGTGTTTAAATGTGTTACAGGTCTAAAATCTAGGTCATTTTCACATCTAAATTAAAGTGGTTTGACAAGTAACCCAACGTTGTCGTCTAAAATATAGTATTCAGGTCAACTAGTAGTGACTATAAATTCCATACTAACAAACACAGTGTCATGAGATCTAATCTTCCACTCACTGTTTGATGAACGGAAGAATAATCGAGCTCGGATATTCTTTTCCAATATGAATTGTATGCAGTCCTTTGTTCAACTCATGCTCCGGTCGAGGCTGCGAGAAACTCTTGAACTCTGCAATACTAGGATATTGTCCGGAAACCTATCTTTGGTCAGTACATATTTGTGAGAGATGATTGTGGACAGCGCAACGGTACCTGTAATGATATGGTCTCTCCCTCCTCAAAGTCGTAACCCATAGCCCATATGCCAATTTCCAATTTCACAATCTCTCCTGGCTTCACCTTCTCCTGCTTCGTGTGCGGATGGAATGGGAATTGAGGATGGATGCTCTTGCCAGAGTCATAAGCACGATGCGATGCACGTAATATACCAGTTGAGCCCAGGTGAAGGTTTGTGCTTTGTTGTTCCTTCTCAGGTATCTCCTCGATAGACTTAACGGGAGTGGCTTCAATGGGGAAGTTCAAATGCATGAGCAGCTTTCCATGACGATCTCGCTTCCGGAGAATCACGAAAACCGTGAAGTCATCTTGCTGATCATTGGAGACATATAGAATTGCCTTGGGAAGACCAATGAGTTGTGTTGCTTTGTCGAAAGTATAAGAGAACTCGGCGATGGACTCTCGTTGCTCAGAGTTGTATGACACAGTCTCGACGTCGATATTAGAGGGAGCATTTGTCTTCAAAAGACCATCTTTCGCAAGATACAGTTCGCGGTACTCTGTGTTAGGAGCTGGGAAATCCTCGAGGATAATATCGTCGATAGCCGCACGGTTGCCGAACCGGAGTGCTGACCAGCGTACTTTGGGAGTCTTCTCCCAACCATTGCCTTCCTCTCCTCGCAAGTATCGATCGAAGAACAAAAACAGTTCTTTCTCCGATTCGGGCTCACTGTAAAGCTCGTACCATTCTTGCTTGCTTCCCCAGCGAATCCATTTGTTGTCATGGGGTAGTTCCAGCCATGCACGAACACTTCCCATTGTGTGGATGGATGAGATGTCGCTTCCTCGAATGTAGACGGGGCACTGAATCTTTGTCATATCGGCACGCTTATCCTCCCAGAACGCATTCGACACATTCGAACGACGGTACATTTCCTCGAAGTCTTCCAATCCGGAGTTGACCTGCCCGCGAACAATAGCGTTTGCAATAAGATCGAAGTTGCTCATGAAGAACCAACCACCACGACAGAACTGCTCTCGGTAGATATCTCCGGATCCTTCCCAGGGAGCAATGGCCTTCAGTGAAGGTGGCTGCTGAGCGGCGATGAACCATTGAGAGATAGCCAACGCCGAATTACCGGCCATTCCAATGCTACCATTACACCAGTCCATTTTAGCTACCGCTTCAACCACATCGTATCCATCTTCTGCGTCCTGTGTGCCCATGACACCGATCTGGCCATCGCTATGTCCTGCACCTCGTGTGTCAACACTAATGATTGCATATCCCCTCGGGCACCACGTTTGGGGATCGAGACCCTCAAACTTCTCGATACCACTAAGGTCTTCACGCGGAACACAGCATTTCCACACAGTCATAGGGAGCATTTCCAAAGCACTATATTTCTTGCCATAAAATGACCAACTGAGGACGGCAGGCACTTTCTCCGTTGAGTTTGCGGGTCGATAAATGTCGATATAGAGTCTCGCACCGTCGCGGACTACGATTTCAACATCGTGCTCAACTATAATGTCGCTTTTAAGGGGTTTTGCGTTGAAACCATTCCAGCCTTTGGGTAGGACTTCAGTTTTGCCGGGTTGAAAGCCCACATAGCCGTTTTCACCAACGGTGGGTTGTTTGACACGCTTATACGCGATCTGGAGAGGAATGGGAGGCATCGTAGATGATTTGACTTGGTTTGAAATTCAAGATGTAAAATATTTTGATGCTAACTGCTCAGAAAAGCTCAAATAATATTTAATATTTATTTTGAACCGATACCACTTCGGACAAGAATTATACCGTCAGAGATGTACAGTGCCCCTCCAAAAAAAGTCAAGCACATGCTCCGAACCAAGTTCTTCATTTCAGTCCCCTCTTCGGTATCAAGACGAACTCAATAGTAATATTCTCCGCATTCTTCCAAAAAAATGTCCGGTTGATGCATGGAAAGTGGGGACGTTGGAGGAGAAGCTCAAAGTTTCAATGAGCCGAGACCGATTTTAGGGCACGCTAAGAGGCCGAGCAAGAGCCCCGAAAGTCAGCCCCGAAGCTTCTAGCAAATCAGTGGCCGTCGGTGCCTTGATGGCTCTTCGGGCGCTCACCGAGGGTTCTCGGCCGCTAACAAATCAACGTGAATCGCCGAGGCAACATTACAGTCATTACTGGAATCAGCTGAGAAGATCTTAACGAATATGGTAAGGACCTTTAGGTAGACAGCTTTGATGTTGCTTATTTTTAATATTCACATTTCCTTCCTCAATTGAACGATTTGAATTTTCAAACTCCCTCTTTGAAATCACCTCTTGAATTATCAATCTAAGCAAACATCAAAATGTCCCTCACAGAAACCGAGATTCAGGCCAAGGCCGCTCTGCAAAAGTCTCTGCGTGAATCTGAAGATCTCATTCATTTTGAGCCGAGAGTTTACGGCGATTGGCGCGATGAGTTCCATGAGAATGGTTGTGTTGTGATCAAAAATGTCATCAGCAAGGAAAAGGCCAAGTACTACTGCGATAAGCAGATCGAATGGCTCCACAAGTTTGACCTGGGATTCGACGAGAATGACGAGAGCACATGGACAGCTGAGCATTTACCGGTTAATTTCAAGGGAGGGTGAGTCAGGACATAAATAAAGACAAAGCAGCGAACGCCACTAACCGTGCATAGAATGTACTACGCCTATGCCGCACCACATGAAAAAATGGCATGGGAAGCCCGCATGGAMCCTGCCGTTATCGAAATCTTCGAGAAGCTATGGGAAACTAAGGAACTAATTTCATCATTCGATGGCTTGAACGTTTCCTTGCCCCGACGGAAAGATCTGACGGGGACCCCTTGGCCACACTGCGACCAGAACCAAGCTCGTAAGGGCATGCAGGCCGTTCAAGGTTTACTCAACTTTGCGCCAAACGGTCCCAAGGACGGAGGCTTAGTCTTGATGAAAGGCTCTGCGAAGTTGTTCAATGAATACTTCTCTCAGGACAGGGAGTCTTATGCACACGAAGATGCTCCCCCACCAGAGCTGAAGTACCAGGATCTGTTCTTATTCGACCCGAAAGACCTCAAGTGGTTTGAAGACCGTGGCTGTGAGCTGGTCAAGATTAACATGGAACCCGGTGACTTTGTTCTCTGGGACTCCCGTACCATTCACTATGCTGAGTTGCCTCAAGGCAACCAGATCCGACATGTTCAGTATATTTGCATGACGCCTCGTCGATTCGCGACTGAAGAAGCGCTGGAGTTGAAGAAGCAATGTTTTAACAGCTGGATGGGTACTACCCACTGGCCACACTGGTACGTGTATGGCTTTATTGAATACGAACATTGGACTAATTGAGACCATAGCAATATCCGCCCATCAGCTGAGAAGCCTATGCGAAACGGCAAAGTTTGCCCCAAATACCGCACAGAACCATTCGAGAAGCCTGAGCTTACGGACCGTCTGCTGCAGTTGGCTGGAGTGAAGGGTTACGATTAATCTTCACGTGGAAGAAGCATATTAACTTGTCATCAACTGTATCTATTTGAGCTCAAGAATGAACTAGAAATGTATCAATTCGTTATCAAAAACCTTCGTTTTATTTACATTAAAATTGTGTATTGATACAGTGCGCAGACTTTGCGTGCTGCGATTCCTATCTCAAACAAGATTTCTTGCCATAATCGCACGGGGAGGGTTTGGCTGCCACAGTCCAGTTACTTCACTGAGAGGAAGTTCAACCGCCTGATTTCCCCCACATTCCGTTCATCCTCCGGACGGTGCTTACGGACTACCCCGTTCCCAAACAAAATTGAGGCGTTCTACCCCGCGGTGTCACCTTGCCGTGAATCTGTGGGGAGCGCTAGACATCTCGGGGCTTGCTACACTAGCCACCGAAATGAACCTTCGGACAGTGACCGAGCACAATCCACGGTTCCCCAGCGAACCCCGTAAACGCTCGGGCTCTTTGCCCCATGACTTTGTACCAGCGACCCCAGAGTCTATTTTGCCTCCCCATCTTGGAGAAGCTTTCGGCGCTTCTCTCTTGGTGAGAAGGGATTTGTGACTCCGTACGCGTGTGCGTGCGGACACTACGAGCAGTGCGTATATGCGTGTGGACACTACGAGCAGTGCGTATATGGCTACTTGACTATATCAGCAATTCCAATATATAAAGAGCAACATCTTGGCCAGCTAATTGACCATTATCTCGCGCATACTACGCGGATTACACAGGCGGGAAACTACCAGGTTTCTCGCAGCCACTCTTATATCTACTCTTTATCACTCAACCCGCTTGGGACTTCATCATGACAGACATCAAGCCAGCCGACAAAATGTCATCTCTCCATGTCGAGGAGGCAGAGGCCGCCTTGGGCACGGAGGTTGAGATTGTCCAAGTGCATACCATGGGTACAGTGAAGTTGACTGAAGGGGAAATTGTCTACATCCCGACACCGACAGCAGATCCTCAGGGTAAGTACAGCTCTTTCCGGCAGTAATGGCGTCTACTAATTACACTGTAGATCCATTGAACCTGCCTATGTGGCAGAAATGTGTCATTCTTGGTATTATATCTGTTTGTATGTAACCTTCTGGCCCGTATCCAAGACAATGCTAATATCTGTCAGTCTCAACCCTCGGTCTCTCGCTCGTCTCCGGATTCGGTGGTCTACTAGGCTTCTACATCCCCCAATATGTTGCAGCAGGCAAGGATTACAACGATATCACCAAATTGATGACATATCCATCATTGTTTATGTACGATAAAAATATCCATACTCTACACCTCGACTTTCTGACAAATGAAAAGGGGAATCGGCAACATTATCGGTATGCCTCTCGCCATCGGAGTAGGCAGACGCGTCGTATTTCTCGCCTCAACGGTGATCCTCGTCGTAGGCGCAGCTCTCTGTGCAGCTGGCAGTAGCTACGAATGGCAACTTGGATTTCGAATGGTTATTGGATTGGCAGCAGGACAAAGCGAGTCAGTTGTGCCTATGGTGTCTCAAGAAATATTTTTCCTCCATGAGAGGAGTACAGCTATTACTGTCCAGCTAGCATTTCAGGCCATCTTGACATGTATATGGGTGCTCTTTGCTAGTCCCATTGCAGGTGCCATCACGCCGCAGTGGTGGTACGGCCTGGGTGCCATCCTGAGCGGCGTACAGTTGATTCTTACATTTTTCTTTCTACCGGAAACCAAGTACAATCGACCTTTGTCTTCTTATCAAGAAGGTTCATCCACGGAAGACTCCTCTGCTGAGAATCCCGAGGGCACATCTGATAAAAAAGAGGTGCCAGTCTACACAAGCCGACCTCCTCTGGATTATGTCAATTATAAGCCACGAACATGGAAGTCGGATCTGCGCCTGTGGATTGGAAGCCCTGACTGGGCTGCAACCTGGAACGTGCTCCGGGTACGTAGCTTGTCTTTTCCTATTMATGGTTATCACTAACAGGAATTCATAGCAAACCGGTGAACTTCTTCTCTTCCCCAATGTCATCTGGGCACTGCTGGTCAATGGTCTTACTCTCGGGACTAATGTCGCTATTGGAACAACATACGGAACCATCATTACAGGTGCGCCATACAACTGGCCAAACAACAGCGCATCCTACGCCAATATCGGCCAAATTGTCACTGCCCTCGTGGCACTACCACTCCTAGGTCAAGGCTCGGATTGGCTCATCAAGCGCATGGCGAAAAGGAACGGCGGTCTACATGAGCCCGAAGTTCGCTTGATCCCTTTGATCATTCCCATCATTGTCGGCACATTTACTGCTGTCTTGTATGGTCAGGGAGCGGCTCATCCCGAAAAATACCATTGGTTCGTTTATGTATGGGCCGTCGCAGCGTACTATTTTGCGTTTGTCGGTGCAAATATCGCTGCTGTTACGTACTTGTTGGACAGTTATCCAGCTCGTGCAGGTCCGTTGTTGGTCATTGTATGTGCTTTTAGGGGTATCATTTCGTTCGGAACAAGCTACGGAACTGCCCCATTCATTGCTAGTCATGGATATGATGGAACTTTTGGAACTTTTGGTGCGCTCACGGCTGCTATGGGCTTATTGGGCATTCCGATTTACATCTGGGGCAAGAAGATTCGTCACGTAACTGGTCGGTACGCCAGGGACTGATCAAAACAATTGGGTGAACCACGGACAGGCATTACTTTATCCAGGAATTCCTGTGTTGGATCGCCCATTGGGAAGTTTACATGAGATCCTTGACTGTCTTTAGTCAGCCCTTTCTGATATTTGTTCTTACGGTAATCCATGGAAATCAACTATTAACTACTATAATTCAAGGCATATTCCTAAAGGCATGTAGAAACGATCCTATGATTAACTTATCTCGTACCTACGGTAGCCATATATCATCTATTCAAACAGTTATTGACAGCACAAAATGCACATCCTACTTATATTCGACTTTTCCATATCCACTCTAGCGAAACGGAAATTCATCGAAATTTCTCTCCTTAAATATATGAACATTGGACTTATTCACGCGCAGTACAAAAATTATTGCTGTTCAAAAGAACTAAGCCTCAGGGTTGATTCAGTTGAGGTTCGTCGGCTTTGCTACGCTATGTTTTCTATGAAATTTCTTCGGATAGCTTTAACCTTGGATAGAAGCTCTCTCAAGCAATGTCTTGGGTAAATTCGTCCTATTCTCCCAAAGTCTGACGCGTCCAAAGGAAGGAATACGTGGGAGGAATTCGGGATAACTTTTTACCTTGTCTCGTCGCGTTATGTCTTGTTTGCCTTCAAGCTAGCCTCGTCACAACTAACTTGCTACGTAACTCTCTTCTGGATCCTCTTGGGATTATGACAGGGGTTCGACTCGCTTACATGCTACATGAGTTGATGACGTGGCTGACTCTAGCCGAGAAAGAGGGAACATGGCCAGATCGTATTTAATCAGGCATGACAATCTCTAGCTCGTGGTTGTGTAACAAAATGCACGAACTGTCACATAGCAGGACAGATATTCGACACAAATCAGCAAGATGGGTTTGTGATGCGTCGTCAGCTTTGACAATACTTAATATACTCTACTATTTTCATTTATATTCTTTTGTCTAGGGAATCGATCATTCGGCTCGAGGAGGTGGTATATTTCAGATTACTGAGTATATTCACCACCTAAGTTCGAAACAACATCCAATGGATGGCACAACATCAAAAATGAGCTATCACAAGCCCCTCCCGTGATGGAGCTCAGTTCCCCGGAGATCATATTTGCTTTTTAAGCACGCTAAATTTGATGCAGGGATTATCTGACCGGAAATGAGGATTTGATTGGAAGACTGACTTGTCCGGTCGGAGCTGAGAACAAATGCAGCTGCACTTGCGGTTCGTGAGCGSGGGTGATAGATGGASGAGCCGCAGGTCTCAGCTAGCCACATGGATAACTTTGATGCAACCCCTTGAGTACTTGAACATTCTCCTGATCGGGCTTTTGGCATTCAATCCACTACCTTTCATATGATCTAAAATCTTGCGCCCAAGTCTCTGCCTAGTAGCGGTCTACACGAAGTTCTCGTCCGCGAACATTGACAAATCTGGCAGTGTTGATCAGTGGAGTTATTAGATACTGCAAACAGATCAATGGAACGACTTGGAACTGGTGTTACAACCGACTGCACAAGCATCACAGAGATCTACAGTCAAAAGAAGTGACGGGGGAGGAAAACTTGGCAGAAAGCTTTGTCGGCGGTCTTGACTTGCAATATAACTGGACATTGACCTCGCCGGCAACGTAATGGACTTCAAGATAGTGGCGTTGTTGAGCAAAATATGAGAGCACATGTCTTGAATCGGAGATCATGTCTCCGTGCGTGCCGTCGTGGTGAGATTTTCAGCTTTCTGGCTTTGGAATTGTCTCATGAACCACGTCACGAACGTCTAGTGAGTATGATTGCTCAAAGGTATAAGTATCTGATTCCAACCCAACTTTGATCTTTCATTACAGCAACACAATCTCCTAATTTTAATTGATCAAGCTTTATAATTTCACATCCTATTTCTCTCTTCGAGGCCAGCCAACATGGTTCGCCTGAATTTCTTGATTTTGGGGKTTTTAGCCATCCAGGTGGCGTCGGTACCATCCATATGCGGAACCGAAGAAGAATGCAACCAAGCCTGCGCCGACGAGTGGCAGGATCCTGGTTACAAGTGCGAGCGGTACAGCCAGAAGCAACAAGCCTGCGAAGGTTGCGTGGTGTTTCGATGCATGACCAAGTCTCAAGTCCAATACCGAAACCCTCTCAATGGCAAATTAGCCTGCTGTCCGGCAGACCACCATTGGGAGTTTAACAAAGACGTGAATAAGGGTAAATGCTGCCACAACAGCAAGTATCTCAGCGTGGAACCCAAGTCAAAGACTGTGGACTGCTGCCCGGCGGGTGATAACCCCCCTCACAAACTCTTCGTCGACCCGGTCACTGGTGATTCTTCATGCTGCGAATCCAGTGCCATTGAATACAAGGAAGGCAAATGTATCATGGCTCCGCCGAAGCCCCCGCCACATGACGACCGTGATCCCCGAAAACCCGGCCAGCCTGACCAAATTCCCGTCCCGCCTGCACCCCAGCCTCCAACTCCACCTGCCGACCAGTGTGGTCATCAAGTCTGCCCACCTGACGAATATGATATGGGTGTGGAGTATGGCAAGTGTTACCGATTGATCAGTGTGGCTACGGGCTCCCCCATCAGCATGTACAGGAACGAGAAGTCGTATACCTTCGGCCCTAGAGATCCGAAAGATGTGACTTGGCACTTCCGTTTATGTCGCAGCACCACAGATTGCACTCCAGGTGGTACGATCAAGGCAGATGAAAAGTTCGTGCTGAACGACGTGATTGGGAAGCCTTGGGATGCCAATCCTGGGCCCTGGTTCTTCTGCCATGGCGTTCACCACTATCCATGCGTGGAGGGAAAAAATGCCAAAGAGTTTAACGCAAAGAAATACTGCACCTCGGAAGGCTGTGGTCTTTGCATTAGTACCGATCCCGATGGCTTGGGTGGTGTCTGTCCCGGCCAGTTGTCCTTGGGCTCTATGACAAACCCTCGCAACTGTATGCCTTTCTTCTTCGAGGAGATGCCTTGCCTTTGGCCCAGCCCATTTCAGCCACAGGTCCAGCCCCCTCCGGTTGTAAAGGAAGCAGTTTCCTTTGCTACTGCCGAGGACGCACCAGAGGCGGATGATAACGGTGAATTTGAGTTCGAGTTCCACGATACTGATGAGCTGTGAACTCTAGAATCCTGGGTAGTGGACATGTCTTTGCCGCCATTTTCTCAGAACAAAATCTCTACCTCAATATCAGTTCATCTTTCATGATTCGGTTTTCAAGAAGGTTGTGGTAGCACAAGGTTCCCAGTTCATAACCTGTTAATCACATGATGTATTCAAGTAGTGTCTCATTACTTCTCTCGGATTAAAAATATACACATAGAAAAACAAAACAACGGGAAAGAATCGAAACAAGTAAATGTAGACGCGGGATGTGATAATGAGATTCTAGGACGCTGCGCATAGTTTCTTATAAAAGTCGCTCTGCTGCTCAGTATCTAGCTCTGTGTGTCTGAGAAGTCCTTGTACCTCGAGACCCCTGTTCACTGAACGTAATGAGTACACGGATTTAGAATTTATTACCATCTTTGGTCATTATGAGTCAAATGCTCGTGTCCTCCTGACACAAAGAAGATGCTTGTACGAGGCTGTGTAGAACCGATCAGCCCATTATATAGATAATATTAAATGTCATATATCTGTTTGTTACGTGTCTGGGTTCGATTAGCCAGCTCGGAATATTTCTTTTCTAAAATATTCAAGGAGACCGTCGAACATGAAACCTTAGTCTCAACATTGAACAATAAGAATAGCAGACATTTCATTTAGCGCTAAGTATATTCCAAGCCATTTCTTCGACTCGAAAGTTGACGAAAATAATCAATATCACCAGTTGTTTCAAAGTTCACTTTCTGTATCTCGCGAATGCTTGAGACAAGGCACAGAGTGCCTAGATCAGGAAGGCAGATATACTACTTAAGCAACCACCTCCTGTGCAGACACCTCTCTGTCAACAATCCTCATTTTGCTGATATCTTCTGCCAATTTATCTCCTCCTGCCTCCTTCGCATCTTCCTCCTTCTGCCTCCTAAGCCACTCTACTGCGCCCCCATAATTACAATTATAATCCATAAACTCACTCGGACTCATCTTGACCTTCACACTCCCTTCCTCCGTAGCCGGCTTCGCAGCCTGTCGACTATACTGTTGAATAGTAGTAGCTCGCTTATACCGACATGCAAAAATCTTCTCATTAACGGCTTTGACCTGCTCCAATCCGCCCTCGTCGATGTTAATATCGGCATAAAAAGCACCAACAGCCTCCGCATCCTCAATCGCCTGACTCGCCCCTTGCCCTTGCGTGGGTAACATCGCATGCGCCGCATCACCAACAAGCACAACCCTGCCCTTCGTCCAAGTCGGCAAGGGGTCAATATCACGAAGTTGCCACAACCCGACCTCTCCATCATTGACGCACGATAATGGTCCACGCGCCCATTCAGGGAAGTCGGAGAATGTTTCCTTCATCTTGGGGATGTCGCCGTGTGTTGTCCAGCTTGTGGTATTGGGGTCTTCGCCGAGGTCTTCATCAGGAACCATAGCGACGATACTATATACTGAACCATTACGGGCTGGGCCCATGATCATTCGCCTGTTGCGCGCCATTACCATTGTCGTGTAAGGAGCACGGGGGTCAACAACTTCGCAAAAAGCCTTGCAGTCTGTCAGGAGTCTGTCGATCGACAAGATCATGCGATACGCCGAGTGGCCAGTCCTTAGAGCCGGAACTTTGGTGTCCAACACAGCGTCTCGAACAACACTCTTAATACCATCCGCACCAACGACCAGATCGGCTTGAAACCTCTCTCCAGTTTGTGTATACACAACCCCCTCGTCACAATCACAACCCGTAACCCTACTTGAAACACGAATCTCAGCGGGTTCACCATCCCACTCCTTCGACGTAGCTCTTTTCTTCAATGCATCATGTAAATCAATCCGATAGTATAGCATCCTCTCCGCACCATACTTCTCCGTCGTCGATAACGGAACCCGCATTTGTAACTCTCCATCAAGGTTGTAGACTTGAAATCCTTCGTCTACCATGGAACCTTTATCCTTCAAGGTTTTGGAGAGGTCCCATTGCTGCTCAACGATTTTGGAGGCGTTGGGTTGCAGCGAGATGGTGGCGCCGATTTCGCGGTTGAGAGATGATTGTTCGAGGATGGTGATTTTGCGGTTTGGGGCGCGTAGGGCGATGGCCTTTCAGATTAGTTTAACTCGATGATGAGGATGCAGGAGTGTTACTTACCGTAGCCAGGCCGGCGATGCCACCTCCTACGATGATGATGCTGAATTGCTTGCTCATTTTGACTCTCGTCTCCTTGGAAATTCTCGGTGTGAATTTTTCATGATTGAGGAGTAATGTTTTTTCTTCTACAATTCTACAACTATCTTGGCTGTCCCCTCCACATACCTGCAACATCCGCAAGATTTCCTATTTCGGCTGCTCTTCTTCCGAGTTCTCCACCTCCACATTCCGATGATTTCAGAAAGATGCCCTTGCGCATGTCACATGGCCTTGAATCTGGGGAAGCATGTTTTAGAACGGTATTATTTAATAGGATGGCCCATAAGATTACTTCTTGATTGAGTACATGCATACGCCGACTAATTGTTCCTCCGGACGACTCCTCGGCCGCTAGACCTCCGAACCAGGCCCTAAACTAGCTCCGAGGAGGCGACCGAGCAGCTTCCGAGTGGGCGCATCAGCCGTACATGCTGTGAACATGACCATACTCATGATCCTCGACTAATCTGAAACAGTGCCCGACATAGCCTCCATATTGTAAAGGCATGTAAGTATCAGCATTTAAATAAGCATCAATCATCAACAAGCCATTCCATCAAGCCAGCATCGAGACAATAGATACATCTGGATATATCAAAATGTCTTCCACCACCACCACAACAACCACCCAAACCACCCTCCAGGGCCCTAAGCTTGGAATGGCCCTCGACGGCCTTCCAACAAACTACAACGACTTTCGCGACCAACTCAACCGCGACGGGTACGCAGTCATTAAAGGCGCAGTTCCGCGTGACCGTGCTGACAGATATGCCGACAAATTTCTGAGTTATCTCGAAGATTTGTACTTTCTCCCCTCACCCTTACTGGAAGACATGCATACTAATGAACTTTGGGGACAGCGGCCTCGGCTTCAAACGCAATGATCCCTCTACAGTGAAACGGGACATGTTACCCGTCCTCAACGAGAAGGGTATGATCCTTGGCTACGGCGTGACGCATGAGCAGTGGGTATGGGACATTCGCGGCGAGCCTGGTGTCATTGATGCGTTTGCAAAAGTGTACGAGGATGAGGATTTGATTGTGTCGTTTGATGTTGTCAACGTCGGATTCGCCAAGTATGTCCCCCCTATCTACCCCAAGGCCTAAATACGTTTTAGGGGCATGGACTAACGGGCCGTTATGTAGTCGCGAAGACCTCCCCGAGAACAAACCCTGGCCACACCAAGATCAAGACCCCGCCAAGCCCGGTTTCCGCTGCCTCCAGGGCCTCGTAAATCTGCACCCTTGCGGCCCCAACGACGGTGGGCTCATAGTCTGCAAAGGAGGCCATATACTGTCTGAACAATTCCATCGTGAGATGGCCAACGAACCACGCATCCCCGCTTGGACACCAGAATGGTTCGGCTTCACCGACAACGGGATGAAATGGCTTKCCGACCACGGCCTAAAATGGGAAAAGGTATGCGCCGAACCAGGTGATTTGATTGTTTGGGATTCGAGGACACCGCATTATAATGTGCCACCGACATCGAAACAAGATCGTTTGGCGGTTTATACGTGTTTTATGCCAGTTAGGGATGTGTCGCAGGAGGATTTGATTAGGAAGAAGGGTGCTTTTGAGAGTATGTTTTTCTTCCCTTCTTTATCATTGATTGATTGGATAGGTGTAGCTAATGAGGTAGAACGATTGGGAACCACACACTGGCCAAACGCAAAGCATGTTGCGCCGACGAATGATGCGACGAGAGATGGAAAGCTGTGCCCTAAGAATCGGTCCGGGCCGGTGGAGGATCCTGTGTTGAATGAGAGGACATTTAAGCTTACTGGTATTCCTTACATCAAGGCGTCTGTTTAATCCATCCTCGAGTAGCCTAGTTGTTCAATTTAATGTATATGCTGAGCTCGATGTTGAGCGTGATATCTTGTACCCAACGTTTAAACTACTTATGTGCCCCTCTCCAGCGAACTCATCCGTCTCCATTATCTTCTGAAAAATCATAAACATTACCGATTCAACTATTCTACCACGTTGCAGGAAATGTCTACAATGTGGTGGCCACTCGTTAATGCCATGTGGCGCATTGCTGCTGTGATATTGCCTTCGTTTGGGACATTTCTGTTCTGAAGCGATGTTGTGATGTGCAGGCATAGCTGTACGAAACCCATCCTCATAAAACTATTTGTCTCCAGGTTGCTACGCACCCGTTCTCTGACGAAAGACGGCCGGTCACAATTCAATTGCACCCAGAAAGGGCCATGCTCGATGTCCTCTGCCAGTAAATCAAATTGATTTCGCTCTGACACAGGAGAGACAATAGCATTCGTGGGCTCAAAACCCCCGATATACCTTAATCATAGGTGCATCCAAACTGTAAGCGTAATGCATTGGTATCCACAATATAACTCTGGCCGCTAAGGTACGAGGGATTGTATAGATTCTAGCAACTTCACGAATTCTGCGAAACTTTCATTTTTCAAGAAAGAAATGATTTTTTCAATCTCTCTCTCTATCTGAGCTTATTTTTGAGCATCTTTCTTTCGAATTGGTGGCAATTTGACGTATTGAAATATGAAGAATCAATATAGAGCTAGAATTAATATGATCCTAGTCCAGCTTATCACAGAAGATATAATTGGATTATGCCAGGGCGTAGTGTAAGTACCTTTCATGAACTTTTCCTTCACATGGTGGCATACGAAGCTCATTCTTCGCTGCAGCTGCATGGCGCTCGTTCCGCCAATGCAAGTACATCTTCTAAATATAGCATCGAAGAAACCTCTTTTGAAACAGCTAGGTCATCACCAGATGGAAATATGTATGACGGCCGTGAATGAACTGCGAAGGACCTACTTTGGCGCAGAAGTAGTATACAGGCTGTTTCTGAATGCACAAAAACAGGTACAGACATCGGATAATGGGTCCGGCGAGAATATTACCTTGCAGCCGCATTTCGATACATCGACGATCTGGCTGACTCAAGAAACGACTGAGGAAATTGACAATTTGAATGACATCGATCCGGTATCCGTCCTGTGGAATTCCTTCTTATGGGAAGAAAGCTATCGTGACGAGAATTTCGCCACTGTCTGCGTCTGATCCCATCATGTTTGAACACTCTATTGAGTATAATTGCAGATTTTGGTGCCGATTGATCTCGATTGGTGATACATGCTGAAACTGGGAGCTTGAGCTGCTCGACTTAAGTCCTTCACCATTTTACGAGATAGATTCAATTTTAATCAAGATCCTCCGTATGTTTAAAACCAACCTGCATGATACGAGGCAGGAATTAGTGCTGTTTAAGAATCTGAAATTCGATGTTATGATACAATATAACACGTTTTGAGATTTTCATTTGATATGGGGAAATTCGGTTACCCCGCGATACCACAGTACCGGGAGGAGAGGCTTGAAAAGAAGTTGCGCTCTTGAGTTCATGCTTTGCATTCCCTTCGATCCCTTATAATATCTATATAGTTATATGAGTAGCTAGCTATATTCTCTAGGTACTAGACCTTAGCATACTATATCATAAAGAGCTTAAAAATAAGAAACTCAATATAAGTAAGAGAGAAGCTACAATAGGGGATTAAACATTTTAGAACTCAGCTCATGAACTGTACTTTGAAAAACGTTTTATATGTGCCCTGTCATATTCAGTGATACTACACAAGAGCCGTCTCGATAGTTTACAACTTCATTGTCTAAGCATTACGTATAATCCTAGACCCTAAGGGCCTAGATGTCAAGTTCTTTATAGGGGATTGGTCGGCGTCTTTGAGAAAGAGTGGCTAGTAAAGTAGATATTAGATTAGTTAGAAAAACTGATCATTGACCATTTCGAAGCAATCATCAAGATATCGATATATATACGTATGTTCGAATAAGCTTTTCGAATATAGGAGTATATTTCCGTATGGTATAACTTTGGAATAGATTTCGTAAGTTTATATACCTGGAACTATCTTCCGTCGGATTTTATATCCGTACGTTTTTGATGAGCATTCGTATTGCGAGGCATATTTCTGTAAGGCGGTGAGCTCAGCCAGCCAATTGGAAGCGCCAAGGCTTACCCTTGCGCCTTATATAAGCGTGCAACCCCAAGTAATGCCCACGGCATTACTTGTGTTACCTTTTAGTATAGAGGGTTGCTGCTAGCTGGTTTACAATTTCGAATGTTCTCTATTTCTTGGCGTTTACCCTAGAGCTTTACCCAAGCTTGTCTTTATCATAACCCATAAGTACCAGCTAATTATTTAAAATTGATGCTTCTAAATATATCTAAAAAGTGATATTAAAATTATATATAGACTAGCTTATAAAGTCTTCTTAGTGTAAAAGTTTACATATAATCACTTTATCTATTTATTTATTATAAATAATATATTTATTTAGAACATAGCATAATAATTCTAAATCTGCTATATCTAGCTTTACTATAAAGAAAAAAGATATAAAAAATACTAAAAATATAGATATCTATATTTAATATCTGTATACCATTTATCTTCCTTATCATTGGTATATTATTCATATCCTCACAGGACTTTTTGTGTGTCCCATACCGAATGCCCACTTCGTGACATACTTCCATTTTGTCTGTAATCGCATGGTTCATACGCCTCCATCACCAAAGTGACCTTTCCTCCTTGGTCGTAGTATATTTTAGCGTCCTGCAGGTTGATTCGTAACAGGATAAATTGTCTTCGCATTTGCGGCGCAGGCATGAGGTAGCATACATTAAATGTATTGCAATGGAGAACCCCTACGAAGTATGAGATTTGATTGACTCTGAATGCTGGACGATGCTCAGTGTCTCCATCCCGGAGACACTTAGGAACTAGGCTAAGATGAGTCACGTCAAGGGTCGCGATAGGACTCCGTGACATGTACGTACTCTCTATGTTACGATATGATATAAGTAACTTCGTAAGTCCGTTCGTATTTGGCCAAGACGGCACTATTCGTACGGCCCGGTTACCCGTGAAATGCGTTAACCCGCCCAACCCAATAGGTGTGGGTTCGGGTTCTTCGGGTGCGCGGGTCGGGTTCTGCCATGTCTATAATCTTAATATCTTTCTATTTATGACTKCCTAGAGGACATACTATTATGAAAAATTGAGTATGAATGTACATTATATTTTTTTCAATTATGTCTAAAAGAAGGATAATAATTAGCAGAGCCCATACATAACACAGCGCAGAAGTATGCGCGCCAATTTAGTAAGGGGGTTTCTAGGCATATCCTTGTATCGAGGAAGGGTTGCCATCCAATGAGAGTAGCTGAGTAGATTCACTGCACCACACCCAGGATGGCTGCAAAGTAAGCCTATCAGGCTCAGCTCAGTATGTTGCCCTTCCAAAAGCGGCAGTAGGTATAAGCAGGGAATCTGCAAGTAAAATAAGGTGGAAAATTTTTGAGGCACCGTGTCGGATGTCCTGCTGTATGAACAAGCGCAACCCAACAGCTGGCCAAAAAATGGCGCTAGAATATGAATATATTCGCCGCGAAGTTGCAAGGTTGAGGGATTTTTGCGATTGGATAAGTTCTACATTGAGTCATTAATATCTGCTAGCTGCAGGGCTATGTCAAGAAGGAGGGCCTATATTGCACCACTAGGAGCGTTGTGACTTTCAGATGAAAGAAGTCATTCTAGAACACCTAGGATGGAACCAACTTCAGGAGAACAGCCGGTCTGAGTGAGCACAAGGAAATCTATCTTGTGGATTATTTTCACTGACTCCATGGAAGGGACTGAAGTCACGCAGTAAAGCCTGTAGGAGCCCACGTGAGTGCGATGAGTGTGTCTTGAGCTATTGGAGACTTAAAGGAAGTTAAAGAACAGCTTTCCCGCAAATATACAAGCTGGATATGGAATGCAGAGAATGCTTTTAATGTCAGTGCATGGAAGTCTGACGCCGACGCTCAGTGTTTCAAACGGACCATATTTTCGATCGTCTCTATAGTCTTGCAAGCCAGAAACAAATGGAAATAGCAAGAAACCCGTGGAAAACTTGGAAAACTTAGTTTCGCAATCTACCGCTGATGGGTTTGAGTGATATAGAGCCTCCTTTAACTCTGGTCGATATACATATGAAATATGTTCTTTGACAACATTCTCCTGCACGTCCTGACATCGACCGCCTACATATAGTATCTACATTTTTGCCTTGATCCCAGCAGACTCTGCAATGCACCGAGGGCAAACACAGATGAATCTGAATTCACTTTCCAAGTAAGCTCTCCTCTCTTTCACGTCCTTATATTTGGGCTCGGCTAAGTCGAAATAAGCTAGTGAGAGCTCTTCGCCTGCAGCGACATTTCTTGATGTACGGAATATCATCCTCCCGTCTTCATCAGGTTGGTGCATTAACTATTACACCGTTTCGTAAGCCTTTGTACTGTGAAACCCAAGAAGCAAAGTAGGATCTTACATTAGGAATGCAAGAATGATTCAGGAATGGTGCCCTGAGATACATTGCATACGCATAGCAGCTCTCACCTCGCTCAGCCTTTGAGGGAATAGGCCAAATGCCAATGAGATTCGGCCACAAGTCGTAATGATTGGTTTCCACTCGACACATCAATATTAACATTTGTTCGGCATCAAGCGAGTGTGCAAGCATTGTGTGCTTTCCCACGAGGTATTTTTCGATTAGTCTTCTCCAGGATTGCAATTTGAGCGGCTGTAATAAATCCTGGTTAGAGCGCAGTCTATCAAATATGTTCCAATCGCTTGCGAAGCTTTCATCTATTTTGGACGCCGCATCGATGGAAGCCTCAGCCTTTGACAGTTCCAAATGCCGCTGCGCGAGAATCCGCACTATGAGCCAGAGTATGTAGAAGTCTTCTTCAATAATCTCTTGACGAATAGATTTTGCATGAGCCTTCAACCAAGGGCATTCAAATTCATGTTCTGCCTTGCCTAAATCCCGACACTGAGAATTGCACCATACGACATCTGGTGAGCAATCATGGACGCACTTGGTGGTAATCGTGCTTTGAACGACTTTTCGACTGCATTGTAATCTGCTGCAGAGTGGGTGAATGTCGCTTCCCAGCGTAACGGTCGGAACCAAAGCATAAGGTGTGTCAATGAATGTCAACGTGCCTGCTTCTAAGTTGATTCTAGATGCAGTGCCTGTTCCTTTGACGACATCAGTCATCAAATAGATATCCGGATGGACGTAGAAGCTAAATCTTTCTTCAGGAGTTGGATGCATACTGATGGGGCTTGGTTCTGGAGTGATGGTGGTTCTAGTGCTGTCTCCCTTGAAAAATGGGAAATCCAATATCAGTTTTATACTGTTATACTCAATGCAGAATGATCTTTGGGGGCCTATGAATAAAAGCACTCTCATTACCAAGTTGCTCTTACCCTCTTATATACTTTGCCTAGATGTAGAATATCACCTTCACTGCTACAGAACTAGGAATAGTGTCGAAGCCTTGTGTACTATTTACACGAATGATCTTTGTGCAATTGGTAGGCCCCCATGTTATCGTAATGTCCTTAGTACTTGCAATGATCCGGGGTATGATGCAGGTTGGTTACGTATTATCATGCCTGAGAGTGGATCGTATGTTCCCTAATCTATAGTTGAGATTACAGTCTCAGATTGCCTTACAATGCAATTCACTAATAGCGAATATAATGACTAGAGAATGCATTATCATTGGTTAGAGATAACAATGTTGCAATAAGTTTTTGACCACGCATTACAGCGGACTATGTAAAGAAAACATGTATCTATTAGCACACTGAATTGCCAAAGGCCGATAACATACCCTCCGCCCTGATTAGACAGAGTGGATGCTCCGGTCTTCTGTATTTTTATGCCAAAATATACTACGATGCTGCATCATATCTAGTTTATTGTTGGTAGATTAGAACTGATATGCCAGGTTCTTAGATCCACGTCGTAGTGGAATCGCTTGTGATTACCTATATGATGTAACTAGTTCATGGTCGTTGCTAGGATAACCTAGTCCCTGAGTTTTAGCATCTAAGGCGTCCAACAGTGCAATGCTAGCTGTTCTTGAGTCACAAAAGATTGTTGCAAAGTACCCCCTTTCGACTCACTATTCCTATGCTCTTTACCAAGAAGCATTTAAGATGTCGGAGATATCGCACGCTACTATCAAAGGTAAGCATTTATAAAAGTTCCTTTTCCTCGCGGAGAAATCATCCCTACATATCACTCCAATATGGATTGTAGTAGATTCTCAAGTTAGCGTTAGCTAGAGCATCAGTGAGTCGTGTCCTCTACCGTGCTAATTGATTCAGCAAGATGGCTGGTTTCACGAGATTTCTGAGATGTGGCCTGGGCAAGCCATGACTTTAAAAGTGAAGAAGGTCCTTCACCACGAGATATCAAAATATCAGGACATTCTGGCCTTCGAATCTTCCAACCATGGCACCGTCCTAGTTCTGGATAATGTCATTCAATGCACCTCACATGATGAGTTCGCCTATCAGGAGATGATAACGCACCTGGCTATGAATTCTCATATCAATCCAAAGAAAGTTTTGGTCATTGGTGGTGGTGACGGGGGCGTTCTACGAGAGGTTCTTAAGCATGATTGTGTTGAGGATGTTTTTCTATGCGAAATCGATGAGGTTGGTTGTCATTATTTCAGGCCGTAACGGAACACGCTAATATTATATACTCAGGCTGTTATCCGTATCTCCAGGACGTTCTTGCCAGACATGTCCATTTCGTATGGTAACCATAAAGTCAAGGTCAACGTCGAAGATGGTTTCAGGTTCCTCACAGATCGCAAAAACGAATTCGATGTAATTATAACCGATTCCTCGGATCCGAAAGGGCCAGCAGAGAATTTATTCCAGAAGCAATATTTTGAGCTCCTCTATGGAGCTCTGAAGGAAGGTGGTGTTATTACTACTCAAGGTTAGTCATAAGTATACTTATGTCGCACCTTCTTTTAGGTGGAAGCTTTCCTGTGAACTGTGTGATTTAGACTACACCAACTTCATGTCTAAATGGATGTTGATACTAGCCTTGTATTTTTGGGTCATTGGGCTCGCAGTACCCATTGTCTTCTCCTTACCTCACCAAGGAATATTTTTCGATTCACCTATCATCTTACTGACTCGTCTCACAGCTGGAAGTCTATGGCTCGATTTGCCCTTGATCGTCAAGCTAAAATCTCAATGCAGAGAAGTCTTTCCAATTGTCCAATACGCTTACACAACCGTCCCAACCTATCCATCGGGCCAAATAGGGTTTATGGTTTGTTGTAAGAATGCTAGTCAAAATGTTAAGGAGCCTGTTCGCTCGTTCCCAATCGAGAAGGAGAATGTTTGCAGGTATTATAACGCTGCTATTCATCGCGCGAGCTTTATCCTACCCACGTTTGCTATGGCTCTGTTGGGGTAAGGGATGCTAGTGGGGGTTTCTTGGTGGGATGTTGTACTTCCCTATCTGTGCAGTCTTGACTTATTTACTGGAGGCGAGGAATAATGGTGTAGGCTATGAGTTTAATGCTTCATAAGCCTTAACGCCCATTGTTATCATCTCCACACTCCAATTAGATGATAGCAAAGACCATAATCTCTTTTCTTCATTAGATAATGATCTTTGTGAATAACCATCTAAACTGGACTTGCTATTGCAACTTCTTCTCGTTAATAACTAATCCTAAACAAATGAGGACGCCCATACTAGCTAAAGTTACAAATACGATTTCCAAGCCCATATATCCCGCCAGGCCCTCTGCAGCAGTAAGAAAGAAAGGCGTTACCACGATGCTAATTCCCATTAAGCCCGTGATGATCCCGTAACCAATTATTGTCAGGTCGTTTCCAGGTAACCTGTTCTCCACTACCGGCCAGTCTGAGGGAGTACTTAGCAAATGATCTGAATCGAGATTTCTCTCTTCCTCCGGTGCAACATCTGGGTTGTTTTCCATCGGAATGCACTCTTGTTCCAGGGGAAGTTCACCCAAAATTGGAACTTGAAGAATGCTCACAGAAACGCTTGCCCATATGCCAGCTGAGAATAGTGCATTTCCAATAGCAATTAGGGATAAAGGAAGTATTGGCTCTTTGTAGTTCGCCAAGAAGAGAACATGTGCAACAAGCATCAATACCTGGGAGTAGAGAAGCGCAAGAGAATAGTTCCTTAGTATTGGAATCTCGAGCAGCATTCCAAGAAACATAGGCATAACTCCTCCCACGAAATGTACAATACTGTTTCCCTCATTAGAACTGATTATGTGACTATATGAATGCGGTAATACCTAACAGCGAGGCCTGCAATAGTCTGGTTGTCGGCATAGAACTTAGACGCGATGAATCGCTGAGCGGAGTTGAAGAAAGGAAGTAAACAAGCGTATCCTGTCAGACAGATGGACGCGATATACCAATAACTTCGTGGAAGGCGACGGATAGACTCGATGAATTTCTCCTCCCCTTCTTTCCTTGAAGATTCTTCAACATCAGCGATCACCACGTATAAAGCACTAAGAGCGACAAGTACGAGAGCCAACGCGCTGGAAAACCAGGTAGCTTCTAAGGCCCCGTAGGTATCTGTCAATCGTGGAGTTAAGTTCGAGTTAGCGACGCTACCTAGAGAAGAGATGCTCTCATATATAGCCATTGCTAGGCCCGTCGCATCCCCACTAACAGGTGAAGATTAGTATAAGACCTGAGCTGCCAATATGCAACTGGACATCCAGGACGGAATCTGACTCACGGAAACCATCTTGTAACAATTTCGGTCCCCAGTACTCCTAGTACCTCGCCTCCCATCCCTAAGATCACGCGTGAAATGACCAATCCTGTCGTCGATCTGAATTGTACACCGACACAGAATCCCAGCTGGCTACCAAATACTGCGGCTAAACAGCAGAACAATAGCCGTCTAGCACCATATTTCTGGATAACTGGACTCGAAAAGAAAGGTAGCACGATGCTCGGTACAGCAAAGGCTATATAAAGGGACGAGAGGAGATATGTGTATTGGGGATTCGATAGAGCGAGGTAAAGTTGTAACTCGATAGAGAGAGCCGAAGGCAAGTCATAGACTATAATCCGTTATTAGATTGATGGTGTTTCGGGAATTGAGCAGGAGTTTGTGTGTACACACTCCAATAGACGCCCAAGTACATGCAAGACACAGCAACGAGAATACTATAGCGTATTAGCGCCTGTTTTGTGACGGCCATGTCGGTTCTTCTCACGGATTCCATGGACAGCATGAAGACTTCGAGATTGGTGACAGAATAGAGGCTGACAGGAAGATGAGAAGCAAAACAATTGACAGGATTACTTAACGGCTATACCGGATATGATTATTGCAGCGCATAATCCCACTCGGCTGCCCTTATTGGATAGCTGGCTTTCCTCGCAATAAGGATTTGCCAAGATTCTCCTTTACTACCTTGTCATGCAAGATCCTACTTAGTAGGGGTGTTGCAAGACATGTTAAATCAGGTGCAGCAACATCCTATTATTACAAAGCTCAGTCAGCCTGTCATTACACTTGCTTATTAAAGTTAATATAGAAACACTATAAACATATAAATTATAATATACTACTTTTAACTAATTAAAATATAAGAATTCTTATTCTGACTAATGAATTTATATACTCATTTAGAGTCATACTACATTGTAAATTATACAGTAAATTAGTAATGATAAGTCATATTACTTCTAAATATATAATTATATATATGTATATATTTAACTTTTAAATTATTAACTGTATAATATACCTTTAAAAGCCTCTAATCCACTATAATATTTAAATATAATAATTAGTATTATTTTTCATATTTTTTATTGTCGGAACRTCGATATCAACCCCGGATATCTGACCCCGGCATCCAGCAACTACGCACCCACCATACGTGCTCCAGTGAATGGTCATTCCTTACCAAAGCACGTACGCGTTGTTTATATATCACCAAACCCCTAACATCCCCTTTCATAGCAATTAGATATGAATTAGGAATTAAATATTAATCTTTTTATATTTTACCTTTTAAGCTTGTCAGACTAGTTTATTCTTAATTTAATTAAGCTAATCTTAGACTAAATAAACTAATATTAATTAGTATATAGATTAGATTCTTTATATCTAACTTATTATCTTTAATTTATATATATTTATTTATTTATAAATCATCTACTACTTTTAATATTAAATCTTAAATATTAAAAATAATAATARYAYATAATCTAAYTAAYRYAGATTTTAAYCTTAAAARTAARAAYTAGAAARTATTAAATATCTATATYYTTATAAAGTATAATTTATATAAGAATTAATATAATATATTTTTTTTAGGAAAAATAGATAAGACTTTAARAAATAAATYTTTAARAAYTTTAAATAAGTCTTATTTYTATATTTTAATAGCYTTATTATATAACTCTATATTAATAGTATATATATTAATACTAGTAACTCTAGCTAGATATTAGAGATAATATATATAATAATATAAAAATTAAATATAARRCTATARAYTAAAATAAATATTAAATATTATYTTAATAYTAATAAGARYTTCTATTTATAAAYYCTTATTTAAAAGTAATTTATTATAATTCTTATTTTATATAATACTCTTAAATCTATACTAGCGTTAAAAATAACTACTTTAAAGATATTAATTATTCTATTCTATMCTTATAATATTAGATTAAAATTAATTATTAAATTATTATAAGAATTTATTTTTATCTTAATTTRTATAAGTCTTATATCTAATATTAAAAATATTATTATATTAATYTTTAYTAAGAATYCTAGTYCTATATAAATTATATCTAGATTAACATCTTTATTAAAGCTCTATATTAAAGATATAAAGTATAAAAAAAGTAATAACTTATTTAATTTTAAGCTAGATATCTTTTAAGATTACTATTATTATATCTATTTATTATATATATTAAAGATATATAGACTAATATTTCTTATTATACTTTATAGTGTCGTAAACTGGTGATTTGTAATCGTCTAGATCAGAGTAAACTCGTCACTTAACGGCAGTTAGGTGGTATTCTGTTTAGGAAAGGGCAGTATACCTAAGTAATAACAAGAGAGCTTTTAGTTAACTAGATCTATGAGCAATAATATACTCAAGGTTAAACAGTTAATTCAAGACAGTAAGTAAAACTAACTAAGAGGGCAAGTGAGTGTCTTTATATACTTGAGGGATTCCTGATGGAGGGCAGCACATAATGTACTCCCGATACAATATGATGTACCTCAGTGTCAAAGAATCAGAACGTCACAGCCAATAGATAATAGTTCCCGCACTAGTTATGTAAGCAGGAAATAGCCTGTTCCAACAGCTGTTTCACTAATAACAATTCTACTATATAACTACCAATCATAGGAAATAGATCTAGTAAAATAGAAGCCAAGAACAGCCTTTTATAGGAATAGGGATCTTAGAACAGGAGACTTAAGAACTAGTGATTCTTAAATAAGAAGTCTTAAGATGGGCTAATTCTTAGGAATTAAGTTATAGGATAGTCACGGACAAAAGATACCTAGTGATATAAGATAATAAATTTATAAAATATATCTTAAATATACTCTAAGTATACCCTAGGTATACTATATCATATCTAAGGTATATTATATTGTATTGGGAGTATATTATATACTACCCTCCATCAAGAATCCCTTAAATATATAAAGACACTCACTTGCCCTTTTAATTAGTTTTACTTACTGTCTTGAATTAACTGTTTAATCTTAAGTATACTATTACTCATAGATCTAGTTAACTAAAAGCTCTCTTATTATTACTTAGGCATACTACCCTTTCCTAAACAGAATACCACCTAACCGCCGTTAAGTGACGAGTTTACTCTGATCTAGACGATTACAAATCACCGGTTTACGACACTCAGATATGATATGGTATACCCAGGGTATACTCGGAGTGTATTCAAGATATACTTCATGAATTCGTCGTCTTATATCGCTGGGTGTCTTTCATCTGTGACCATCCTGTGACTTGATTCCTAAGAATTAGTCTATCTTAAGACTCCTTACTCAAGAACTACTAGTTCTTGAGTCTTCTATCCTAAGATCCCTATTCCTATAAGAGGCCATTCTTGGCTCCTATTTCACTAGATCCACTTCCTATAATTAGTAGTTATACAGTAGAATTATTATTAGTAAAATAGCTATTAGAATAGACTATTTCCTGCTTATATAACTAGTGCGGGAACTATTATCTATTAGCTATAACATTCTAATTCTTTGACAATCCCCTCTTCTAAAGGCTGGTGTCCCAACAATATAATAAATAGTTTATTCTTCCCTATCACTTCACAGGTGAGTTTTATTTTTTAAAATACTCAATCTTGTGCTAATAAGCTAATTATATTATTAAAATCATCTATAAAGAAAAATAGACTTACATTCTAGATTGAAGAAGAGGGTTTTATTTCTATCTTCCCTTGTATTTGCTGTGCTCATTTATATAAGGTTTGCGTGAAGAGTGAGGGTTCTAATTATTATAGCAAGTATATTTAAATAAACAAATTAAATTATATTAATTCTAAGATGTTATTTTCTAATAAGAATTAATAGAAACTAATCACTGCTTAATAAAAGATTAAAAAAGAGTATTATACAACTTTAATAAAGCTTTTTCACCTTAAAAGTTAAAATAACTTACTATGCTATTATATTAGCAATTTTATTACTCATAATATAAAGGAAATTAAAGAGTTAGAAAAACTAGAAAAAAATAAAGCTAAAAAGCAAAAACGCCTAGCTAAAGAGAAATAAAAAGTAAAGAAAGAATATATAAAATAGAAAATAGAGCATAAGAAATAAGAATTAATTATAATAATACTTAATTCCAATAGCTCTAATAACCTAGCCATGGATAATTCTTTCTGGCTTGTTTTCTTTTCTATTTAAAACTAATTATTACTTAATACTCCTAGATTTTATTATAGCAATTTAAATTTATAATAGATTTCTATAAATTATCTTCTAGTAAGTATTCTTTCTATCTTATTAAGTAGTAGATCTAACTATTTTTTTATTTTTAATTTAAGATTTTCTTTATTTTATATTCTTTATTATTAGCTTCATCATTTCTGTTTTCTAGATTTTTTATAGATTCTAGTAGTGATATATAAAATATTAGATATATTTATATTCTTATTAATAGTTAAAATTAATAGTTATTATTTTTGAGTTTTTTTACAATTTTAAATAATCTATATTTAATTATATTAAATTTATTATTTAGTCTTTTAGTTTTAATATTAAAGGTTTTTGATCTTAGTRTTTATTATARAAGATAAACTCTYTTTTCYTTTTATAAGRTTAGTATATTCTTATATTTYWTATTATARTATTACTTTATTTTTTATTCTACCCACTATATTTCTTTAAATATTATATTATATATTTATTATATATATATTACCTATAAGATTACTTTATTAAATCTTTCTTCTAATAATATAGAAGTCTATATTATTTATAAATATCTTCCTAAATTAGTAAAGTGTGGTACTTCCCTAGTTAAGGTATTTTTTACATTATTTATTACAAATTATACTAATAGTAGTATCTTTATTCAATTATTCTAGTTCCAATCTAAATAGTATCATAAATGCTGTTTAATTATTTATATTTATTAGTGATTTACTATATCTATTTATTAGTGATTTACTATTAATAAGCTATGTTTAATTCTATATACTTTTATAATTATTTATTAGTACTTTGATCTAAATAGTTTATCTTAATCTAAAATAATTATTTTTAGTAATCTAAGTTTAATTCTATATACTTTTATAATTATTTATTAGTACTTTGATCTAAATAGTTTATCTTAATCTAAAATAATTATTTTTAGTAATCTAGTCTAGCTGAATACTTCTTATAATATAAGTATTGCATATTATTCAGCTATTAGTTCTTTTAATATTAATTTYATAATAATATATTTTATTAATCTATTAATAATAATAATAATTTYTATATATTATAGTCTAGTRATTAGATCTTTTAATTCTAGTAATCCTTATATAAAATCAACTATAAGATTTTCCTATAATTCTTTTAATATCTTTAGTAGTTTTATTTTTCTATATAGTTAGWRGWTGATTAGCTTATTTCTATTATAATTATTATATTTACTTATATTTAGGAAATAATATTATCTTATATTTAGGAAATAATATTATCTTTATATCTTTTTTATAGTTCTATCAATTCCTTGATGTCCTTATAATAATAAATTATAATATTCTCTAATGATTTTTATAATTATTATTTAAGGTATAAGTATAGATCTATTCTATACTACTAATCTATTTTATYATAYTACTTCTTTATTTAGAACTATTATACTAATTATTTTATCTTTTTAAATTACTTATATCATTTACTGATAGAATCCTATTTTATTAATAATGATTATAGTGATAAGTACTACTTTATTATTATATTATATTCTATTCTTKTTTTTAATTAGTATATTAGTTCTTAATTATTTAAGATTTATAGCATAATCTAGTTTTCTATTAAGGGTATCTATAATAATATTTTCTTT